>NC_053390.1:571501218-572138343 GCF_905171765.1 Bufo bufo
GTTAAGTCTGTTAAAAATAATTAACCGCCAATAAAAACCCTGATGTAGGGGATTGCACTAAAAAACAATTTTTTAACTCTATATGACAGCGGTATTTGTGGCCTAAATTTCACAGTAACTTATGCACATCTAATTCCAGATGTGCAGTATATCAGAGGGTTTTTTCACCCCAGTAACCAAAAAGCCGTATTTCTGGCCTAAATGTGACAGTCACTTATGCACTTCTAATCCCAGATGTGCAGTATATCAGAGGGTTTTTTCACCCCAGTAAGCAGAAACCCGTATTTCTGGCCTAAATGTGACAGTCACTTATGCATGTCTAATCCCAGATGTGCAGTATATTAGAGGGTTTTTTCACCCAGTAACCAAAAAGCCGTATTTCTGGCCTAAATGTGACAGTCACTTATGCATGTCTAATCCCAGATGTGCAGTATATCAGAGGGTTTTTTCACCCCAGTAAGCACAAAGCCGTATTGCTGGCCTAAATGTGACAGTCACTTATGCACATCTAATCCCAGATGTGCAGTATATTAGAGGGTTTTTTCACCCCAGTAACCAAAAAGCCGTATTTCTGGCCTAAATGTGACTGTGACTTATGCACGTCTAATCCCAGATGTGCAGTATATTAGAGGGTTTTTTCACCCCAGTAAGCACAAAGCCGTATTGCTGACCAAAATGTGACAGTCACTTATGCACGTCTAATCCCAGATGTGCAGTATATTAGAGGGTTTTTTCACCCCAGTAACCAAAAAGCCGTATATTTCTGGCCTAAATGTGACACTCACTAATGCATGTCTAATCTCAGATGTGCATATATTAGAGGGTTTATTCACCTCAGTAACCAAAAAGCCGTATTTCTGGCCTAAATATGACAGTCACTTATGCACGTCTAATCCCAGATGTGCAGTATATTAGAGGGTTTTTTCACCCCAGTAACCAAAAAGCCGTATTTCTGGCCTAAATGTGACACTCACTTATGCATGTCTAATCTCAGATGTTGCAGTATATTAGAGGGTTTTTTTCACCCCAGTAACCAAAAAGCCGTATTTCTGGCCTAAATGTGACAGTCACTTATGCACGTCTAATCCCAGATGTGCAGTATATCAGAGGGTTTTTTCACCCCAGTAAGCACAAAGCCGTATTTCTGGCCTAAATAGGACAGTCACTTATGCACTTTAATCCCAGATGCGCACTATATGAAACAGATGTATTTTTTTCACCCCAGTAAGCAAAAAGCTGTATTTGTGGCCTAAATGTGACAGTCACTTATGCACGTCTAATCCCAGATGTGCACTATATGAAACAGATGTATTTTTTTCACCCCACTAAACAAAAAGCTGTATTTCTAGCCTAAATGTGACAATCACTTATGCACGTCTAATCCCAGATGTGCACTATATGAAACAGATGTATTTTTTTTCACCCCACTAAACAAAAAGCTGTATTTCTGGCCTAAATGTGACAATCATTTATGCACGTCTAATCCCAGATGTGCACTATATAAAACAGATGTATTTTTTTCACCCCAGTAAGCAAAAAGCTGTATTTCTGGACTTGCAGACATGCAGATAGCCTGTGCTGGTGCACTATCGTTGCATAAAATGGCTGCCGATTATGTATTGATATTGACTAACTGAAGGGAAAAAAATTGTTTTCAGTAGTAGTTGGCTCAGGGCAGGCTTAAAAAAATTGTGCACTGCACCCACAAAACACATTTGCTGTAGATCGCTGAGTAAAGAAGCAGTTCTGAATCTTCATAAGATTTCTCCCTGATCTCTCCCTCACAGCAGCTGCAGCCTCTCCCTACACTAATCCGAGCAGAGTGACGGGCGGCACTACGCGACTCCAGCTTAAATAGAGGCTGGGTCACATGCTGCAGTTGGCCAA
This sequence comes from Bufo bufo, assembly GCF_905171765.1. Lineage (NCBI taxonomy): Eukaryota > Metazoa > Chordata > Amphibia > Anura > Bufonidae > Bufo > Bufo bufo. The sequence continues at coordinate 571,503,106 of NC_053390.1, forward strand.
TCACAGCCATGCCAATGGTAGGCATGGCTGTGATGGCCTTTTGGGGCAAGTAGTATGACGCTTGTTGATTGGCTGCTTTGCAGCCTTTCAAAAAGCGCCATAAAAATCGCCGAACACCGAACCCGAACTTTTACATAAATGTTCGAATTCGGGTCCGGGTGCCGAAAACCCTAAAGTTCGGTACGAACCCGAACTTTATAGTTTGGGTTCGCTCAACTCTAGTCATAAGCACTATATAAGATTCCAGCTAGGATCTGACTCGTTTTTCTAGGCTCATACATTGGAGGGCTAGCACGTCTGGTAGATCAAGGAAAGAAATCTTAAAACACAGAATGCAGCTAGTTTAGGGAGGTTATTTGAAAGTGAAAAGAAGACAAAATCTAGTTAAATTTTATAATTAATTGACAGAGATACTGTAGTTTTTAAAGGACAGGAGTCAGTGTTTTATTGTGTAACTTACATTGCCTTATGAGAGCTGCAACATTTAAAGATACAGTACTCAATTTATTATTAATGTAAATCAACCCGACACCCCAATCTTAATAACATAGTACTGTATGCAATCAAATTCAATCAGTCTGCCTCTGAGAAGCCACCAGCCTTTTAACTGGGTGTTTCTTCATAGTTATATGTATCACAATTACAGTGGGCTCTATTCAATTGACCATTCTTTGTTGAAAAACATTTCTCATAATTTAAATATTTCATTATTTCAGAATGTGCCTGCAGCCTGAAGTATTGCTACTGTACATTACAGTGGGCTCTTTCCAATTGACCATGTTTAATACTGTGCCACTGCTGCCGCTACAGCTACCCCTACAGAGCGACATGTCTGCTACCTTGTCTATGACATGTTTCATACTGTACTGCTGCAGGTACTACTACTTCTCCATATCCATACATCTCCTGTCTTGTTCATTATGTACTATACCAGGGTTTCTCAACTCCGGTCCTCGGGACCCACCTACCAGTCATGTTTTCAGGATTTCCTTAGTATTGTGCGGGTATAATTATTGTCCATGCATCAGGACTTACCACAGGTATTCATTCTCTGGGATATTCTCAAATCCTGACATATAGGTGGGTCCCGAGGACCGGAATTGAGAAACCCTGTTCTATACTGTACTGCTGCAGCTGAGAATCCAGTTAAAAAAATCTTAAAATGCTCCCAAAAAAGAGAAAATCTTTTGACAGCTTTTTTAAAAAAGCATTGCTTCTTCACTTTCTAAGATATATTGTCACGGATGAAGTTAGCAGATAGCTAGAACATATAAATAAACGAGCGACTGGCTTGATCCCAAACTAAGGAGCTTATAGGTGAGCCCTATAAAACCCTAAGAGCTCTCCCTGACTGGTATGCACATGCAAGGGTCTGTATGGTAGTGTCACGGAACCATGAACCAGACGTACAACAAGGGATAAGTGAAAATAAGAAGGCTTTATTGAAAATAAAGCTGTAAAGCAAAAGTCCAAACGGATGGCGAAACCGAAGCAGAGTCTTTGCGAAGCCAGAGGTCAGGAACCAGAAGGATAGTCAGACGAAGCCAGGATCAGGAACCAGCAGGGTAGTCAGACGAAGCCAGGATCAGGAACCAGCAGGGTAGTCGGACGAAACCAGGATCAGGAACCAGCAGGGTAGTCGGACGAAACCAGGATCAGGAACCAGAAGCAGCAGCAGTCTAGAAGCATGTGAACACAGGAGGACCAAGCAAGGAACTGAAGCCACAGACCTCCTATATATATGAGCTGGGCATCCAGCTCCTCCCAGTGGGAAGGAGGAGCCGCAGGGTGGGAGGCTACAAGAAACCCAGAAACCAAGATGGCCGCCAGCACATGTCAAACGAAGGAGAACAGCAAGAAGGTAAGACCATGACAGTACCTCCCCCTCAAGGGCCCCTCCTCCGCGGAGTAAAGAACGGTTTCTGAGGGAAGCGTGCGTGGAAGGCTTGGAGCAAGGCAGGAGCATGGACATCTGCGGAGGGAACCCAGGAACGCTCCTCTGGACCATAACCACGCCAATGGACCAAAAACTGCACCCGACCGCGGACCAGGCGTGAGTCCAGGATATTGCTCACCTCATACTCCTCACGATTACCCACTTGGACCGGACGAGGCCGAGGAACCGAGGAAGTGAAACGATTACACACCAGTGGCTTCAACAGGGAGACATGAAACACGTTGGAGATCCGCATGCCAGGAGGAAGCGCAAGGGCATAGGCTACCGGGTTTACCCTGCGAAGCACTCGGAAGGGACCAACAAAGCGAGGCGCCAGCTTGGGAGTGGGCACTCGAAGGTTGAGGTTGCGGGTGGACAACCATACACGGTCTCCGACCTGGTAGGAAGGAGCAGGCGCTCGTCTGCGATCAGCCTGGAGTCTCTGGCGCTGCACAGAGACCTCAAGGGACTTCTGGATCAGTACCCAAGAAGCACGTAGGACGGAAAGGTGATCCTCCACAGCCGGAATATCCTGGGGAGAGAATACCTCCGGTAACACGGCAGGTTGGAACCCATAATTGGCCATGAAGGGAGACGTCCCAGAGGAAGAGTTCACCGCCGTGTTCCTGGCAAACTCAGCCCAAGGCAGGAGGTCAACCCAATTGTCTTGGTGATCGGAGACATAGCAACGAAGGAATTGCTCCAAGGCCTGATTGGATCGTTCTGTGGCCCCATTGGACTGAGGGTGGTAGGTCGAGGAGAAGGAGAGATGAATCCCCAACTGGGAGCAAAAGGCGCGCCAGAACCTGGACACAAACTGACTCCCCCGATCCGACACAATCTCCTTGGGCAAACCGTGCAACCGGAAGACCTCCCTGGCAAAAATCGTGGCCAACTCTTGTGCAGAGGGTAACTTCTTGAGAGGAACACAGTGGCACATTTTGGAAAACCGATCCACAATCATGAGAATGACCGTATGGCCTCGGGATGCAGGGAGGCCCACAATGAAATCCATCCCCAGGTGTGACCATGGGCGCTCCCCGGTGGCTATGGGTTGCAGAAGGCCCAACGGAAGGTGCCGAGGGGACTTACTCTGGGCACAAACGGAGCATGCCGCTACATATGCGGCGATGTCGGAACGTAGGGAAGGCCACCAGAACAGACGTGAAACAGCCCAGGACAGCTGATTCTTTCCAGGATGCCCCGCGGTCTTGGAGTTATGGTAGGTTCGCAACAACCGAGTGCGCAACTCCTCAGGCACAAAACATCTGCCGTTGGGTCTCCCAGAGGGAGCACCAGATTGAGCCGCCAAAATCTGCTCACCCAGGGGAGAGGTCAGGCTGGTGCGAATGGCGGCCAAGATCTGATTCGGAGGTATGACCGAAGTCGGAATCGACTCCTCCCTGGACAGCTCGGAGTACTGCCGTGATAAGGCATCCGCCCTGATGTTCTTGGAACCGGGTAGGTATGAGACCACGTAATTAAAACGTGACAAGAACAGAGCCCATCTGGCCTGACGTGGTGTCAATCTCTTGGCCTCAGAAAGGTAGGTCAGATTCTTGTGGTCCGTCAGGATGAGGACCGGAACCACCGAACCCTCGAGCAAGTGCCTCCATTCTTTAAGGGCCTGCACGATGGCCAATAACTCCCTGTCACCAATCTGATAGTTGCACTCCGCGGAAGACAGTTTCCGGGAGTAAAACCCACAAGGAAGCAGAGGACCCTCTGGTGTTCTACGCTGAGACAGAAGGGCGCCTACTCCCGTCTCAGACGCGTCCACCTCGAGGACAAAGGGCAACCCAGGGTTGGGATGCGACAGAATCGGAGCCGACACAAAGGCGGACTTTAGAGCCTCAAAAGCTCGGATGGCCTCGAGCGGCCAGACCTGGGAATTACTGCCCTTCCTGGTCAGATCCGTGAGAGGCTTGGCTAGCATGGAAAAGTCCCTGATGAACTTCCGATAATAATTGGCGAAGCCCAAAAAGCGCTGCAGGGAACGAAGACCACTGGGCTGGGGCCACTGTAAGACAGCCGAAACCTTCTCAGGATCCATGGAGAACCCCTCAGCGGAAATGATGTAACCTAAGAAGGTTACCTGGGATCGGTGAAATTCGCATTTCTCAAGCTTACCGAACAGCTTGTTCTCTCGTAACCGTTGCAACACTCGTCTGACATCCAGAATGTGGGCCTCCATGGATTCAGAATATACCAAGATGTCATCCAAATAGACCACCACACACTGCTGCAACAGGTCACGGAAAACATCGTTGATGAATTCCTGAAAGACTGCGGGCGCATTGCACAACCCAAAGGGCATAACCAAGGATTCATAATGACCGGTCCTGGTGTTAAACGCGGTCTTCCACTCATCGCCCGCCTTGATCCTTACCAGGTTATATGCCGCCCTCAGGTCGAGTTTGGTAAAGACCGTGGACCCTTTAAGGCGATCGAACAGCTCGGAAATCAAGGGTATCGGGTAAGCGTTCTTGATCGTGATGCGATTGAGACCCCTGTAATCGATGCAAGGCCTCAACTCACCGCCCTTCTTTTTCACAAAGAAAAATCCAGCCCCTGCCGGGGACGAGGATTTGCAAATGTGTCCGCGTGAAAGCGCCTCCCTCACGTACTCCTCCATGGCCTCATTCTCCGCTACCGACAGTGGATAGACTTTGCCACGAGGAGGAACGGCACCAGATTGTAACTCTATGGCACAATCGTATGGGCGGTGCGGAGGTAGGGCAACCGCGCGCACCTTATCGAATACATCCCGGTACTCCTCGTATTCAGGAGGCAACAGAGAGTCCGAGGAAGTACACAGCAACTTGACAGACCCATGGATGCAACTAGCCCCACACTACGGTGACCACGAGAGGATCTCGGCCGATCTCCAATCGGAAGTCGGATTATGCTTCCGGAGCCAGGGGTACCCCAAGACCACCGAGTAGTGTGGAGACGAAATAACCTGGAGGCAGACCGACTCTCTGTGAACGGCACCAATGGCTATCCCCACTGGAAGGGTCTCATGAGTCACGTGTGGCGGCAGAAGGGGTCTGCCGTCTATCGCCTCAAGAGCCAGTGGGGAACCTCGAGCCTGCAGAGGAATGGAATTGGCGGCAGCGAACACATTATCAATGAACAAACCACCAGCACCAGAGTCCACCAACGCCTGGGTCGTCACCGAGCCCCCGACCCAGGAGAGGACAACAGTGATCAGTGGTTTGTCAACACGGGAAACCGGGGACGAGGAGACTCCACCCAAGATCTGCCCCCGACAGGATCTCAGGTGCGAGCGTTTCCCGGACGGTTCGGACATGCCAACCGAAAATGCCCACCGAGACCACAGTACATGCATCGGCCCTCGCGTCTCCGGAGTACCCTCTCCCCCTCGGACAGGCGAGCAAACCCCAGCTGCATGGGTTCACCCCCAGACAAGTCATCCCCAGGAGGCGTGGGAGGAGAGGGAGGCACGGGTGGGACAGCAAACGTAGGCGCCAATCTGTTAGAAAACCTCCGCAGGCTCTCCTTAAAGGAAGGTCTCTCCCTGAGTCTGGTGTCAATCAACATCAGGAAAGAAATAAGGGACTCGAGCTCCACTGGTAGGTCCTTAGCTGCAACCTCATCCTTCAAGGCATCCGAGAGACCATGAGAGAAAGCAGCGACCAGAGCCTCATTATTCCAGCCCACCTCTGCTGCCAGGGTACGAAACTCAATGGCGTATTCAGCTACGGATCGTGAACCCTGTCTGATGGACATAAGGAGCTTCGCAGCAGAGGCAGCACGAGCCGGCACATCGAATACCTTCCGAAGAGAAGCAACAAAACCGGAAAACTCGGCAACCACCGGATTGTTGTTCTCCCATAAAGGGCTGGCCCAGGCCAAGGCCTTGTCCGAGAGCAGCGAGATCAAGAAGCCCACCTTTGATCTCTCAGTGGGAAAGGCATGTGGCAGCAACTCGAAATAAATGCCCACCTGGTTAAGGAAACCTCGGCACTGAGTTGGCTCTCCCCCAAAGCGCTGTGGAAGAGGGGCAGAACCGGTCATACCCCGAAACACCGCAGGTGCAACAACAGGTGTCGGGGTAGACTCTGGCGCAACAACCGGAGCGGCAGTAGGAGCGGGCCCAGGAGCGACAACCGAGCCATCGGCAACGGGAGCGAAATGAGCCGTGCGTTCAAGCAGGGTTTGCAACGCCACAGCGAACCGACCCAACAGGTGATCCTGCTGATCAAGTCTGGCAACCAGCATGGGTAGCGAGGATGGCCCTGTACCGTCAGAATTCATGGCTTGGTCCTAATGTCACGGAACCATGAACCAGACGTACAACAAGGGATAAGTGAAAATAAGAAGGCTTTATTGAAAATAAAGCTGTAAAGCAAAAGTCCAAACGGATGGCGAAACCGAAGCAGAGTCTTTGCGAAGCCAGAGGTCAGGAACCAGAAGGATAGTCAGACGAAGCCAGGATCAGGAACCAGCAGGGTAGTCAGACGAAGCCAGGATCAGGAACCAGCAGGGTAGTCGGACGAAACCAGGATCAGGAACCAGCAGGGTAGTCGGACGAAACCAGGATCAGGAACCAGAAGCAGCAGCAGTCTAGAAGCATGTGAACACAGGAGGACCAAGCAAGGAACTGAAGCCACAGACCTCCTATATATATGAGCTGGGCATCCAGCTCCTCCCAGTGGGAAGGAGGAGCCGCAGGGTGGGAGGCTACAAGAAACCCAGAAACCAAGATGGCCGCCAGCACGTGTCAAACGAAGGAGAACAGCAAGAAGGTAAGACCATGACAGGTAGACGATTGCATGCCCGCGTACCTAATACTGTGTGACACCTGAAAACCCTATATTAGTGAGGGGACACGACCACTGGCTCCCTGCACTTAATACAGACGGAGTCAGGGTCACCTAGAATCAAGCCAGCAAGGAAACACAATAAAGTAAATGACTTATCTGAACAAACAGCAGAAGCAGCCTCCAGCAGTGAACACCTCATCCAGGAAGTAGTATAAACCGCAAAGTGAGGCAGTATGAGAGGGATTATAAAGGAAGACGATTAGTCGAAATAAGTGACACCTGGCAGAAGGAAAGGAGATGAGAAAGTGAAACCAAAACAAAGAACATCATACAAGAGGTAGAGAAGAACGTCTGCCAGATCTTCTCACAGAACTGGCGGTGACATATATACAGTGCTGCCCATAATTATTCATACCCCTGGCAAATTTTGACTTAAAGTTACCTTTATTCAAACAGCAAGTCATTTTTTGACGGGAAATGACATAGGTGTCTCCCAAAAGACAATAAGACGATGTACAAGAGGCATTATTGTGGGGAAAAAAAATTCTCAGCTTTTATTTACATTTGAGCAAAAAGTGTCCAGTCCAAAATTATTCATACCCTTCACAAACTGTCACAGTCTATGGGAAAATCAAAAGTTCTATACCATTCCAAATAGTCCAAGCTGTTCTAAAGCATCCTAATTACCCTGATTAATTGGGAACAGCTGTTTTAATCAACTCAACAGGTGATAAACAGCAGCTCTCTGCAGTTGGTTTGTGGACAGTCATGGCTAAGACAATTGGGTTGGTCCTGGTGACAGAGCCTCTTTAATTGGTCAAGAATGCTGTGATGGACACATATTCAAAGGTATGCAGACATTAACAGTACTTTATACAGTGGGGGAAATAATTATTTGACCCCTCACTGATTTTGTAAGTTTGTCCAATGACAAAGAAATGAAAAGTCTCAGAACAGTATCATTTCAATGGTAGGTTTATTGTAACAGTGGCAGATAGCACATCAAAAGGAAAATCGAAAAAAAAACTTTAAATAAAAGATAGCAACTGATTTGCATTTCATTGAGTGAAATAAGTATTTGAACCCCTACCAACCATTAAGAGTTCTGGCTCCCACAGAGTGGTTAGACACTTCTACTCAATTAGTCACCCTCATTAAGGACACCTGTCTTAACTAGTCACCTGTATGAAAGACACCTGTCCACAGAATCAATCAATCAAGCAGACTCCAAACTCTCCAACATGGGAAAGACCAAAGAGCTGTCCAAGGATGTCAGAGACAAAATTGTAGACCTGCACAAGGCTGGAATGGGCTACAAAACCATTAGCAAGAAGCTGGGAGAGAAGGTGACAACTGTTGGCGCGATTGTTCGAAAATGGAAGGAGCACAAAATGACCATCAATCGACCTCGCTCTGGGGCTCCACGCAAGATCTCACCTCGTGGGGTGTCAATGGTTCTGAGAAAGGTGAAAAAGCATCCTAGAACTACACGGGAGGAGTTAGTTAATGACCTCAAATTAGCAGGGACCACAGTCACCAAGAAAACCATTGGAAACACATTACACCGCAATGGATTATAATCCTGCAGGGCTCGCAAGGTCCCCCTGCTCAGGAAGGCACATGTGCAGGCCCGTCTGAAGTTTGCCAATGAACACCTGAATGATTCAGAGAGTGACTGGGAGAAGGTGCTGTGGTCTGATGAGACCAAAATAGAGCTCTTTGGCATTAACTCAACTCGCTGTGTTTGGAGGAAGAAAAATGCTGCCTATGACCCGCAAAACACCATCCCCACCGTCAAGCATGGGGGTGGAAACATTTTGCTTTGGGGGTGTTTTTCTGCTAAGGGCACAGGACAACTTATTCGCATAAACGGGAAAATGGACGGAGCCATGTATCGTGAAATCCTGAGCGACAACCTCCTTCCCTCTGCCAGGAAACTGAAAATGGGTCGTGGATGGGTGTTCCAGCACGACAATGAACCAAAACATACAGCAAAGGCAACAAAGGAGTGGCTCAAGAAGAAGCACATTAAGGTCATGGAGTGGCCTAGTCAGTCTCCGGACCTTAATCCAATCGAAAACCTATGGAGGGAGCTCAAGCTCAGAGTTGCACAGAGACAGCCTCGAAACCTTAGGGATTTAGAGATGATCTGCAAAGAGGAGTGGACCAACATTCCTCCTAAAATGTGCGCAAACTTGGTCATCAATTACAAGAAACGTTTGACCTCTGTGCTTGCAAACAAGGGTTTTTCCACCAAGTATTAAGTCTTTTTTTGTTAGAGGGTTCAAATACTTATTTCACTCAATGAAATGCAAATCAGTTGCTATCTTTTATTTAAAGTTATTTTTTCGATTTTCCTTTTGATGTGCTATCTGCCACTGTTACAATAAACCTACCATTGAAATGATACTGTTCTGAGACTTTTCATTTCTTTGTCATTGGACAAACTTACAAAATCAGTGAGGGGTCAAATAATTATTTCCCCCACTGTATATCAAGGGGAGAAAAACAGAACTGGATCGCACATCCACAATGCTATGCTTAGATCTAATTAAACTCGCTTCTCAGCGCAATATTAAAGTGTACAGCCCCCTATACTGTATGCTGTACAAGAGGCATTAGTGTACATTTTGATCAAAAAGCATAAGCCCAGTCACCACGCCAAGGTTGCCTCTTTCAGTGGGACCTAGTCTGACAAAAAGGCGCAGCACAATGCGGTGACAAAGCGGCACTGCCCTCGTAGGCGGCAGGACCCAGGAGTTTTTAATTTAGATGCGGTCTATGGGACCAAAATCCCTTTAGGGGTCCCTAACTAATAATAAAATCTTATCTTTATTTAATTCATTTGAAACAGACACACAACAAAGAAACCTAATTTTAAAATTGTCAGAGTATCAGTGAGGTGTAGGATGGACTATACTTTGTTGATCCTGGTTGCTAAAAGCAACCTTATATTGGTAATTTTTATGCCTAAAGGGTGCATTACTATTGCCACTTTCCAGGGCCGCCTTTAAACAGTTGTGGAGGTCATCCTTCAGATTCCTAACACTGCAAAACGCCCGCCATGTATATCTGCCTGTTCCAGCACACACTGTGTCAATTTTGTCAGCGCCTGGGAGGCAGTTCCAAGAGTGGCAACTATTCGCTACTCCTCGTGCTAGTGCCCAACAGGCTGATAAGAAACACAGCGACGTGCGTCAGTCACCTCCTGGTAACTGCTGTTGTTATCTATGGAATGTATCGGGTGCTTTGTCCCTCACTTCATACTATCTGCGGCTACCTATACAGCTCGTATTGCTCCTATAGCTCCTCACTGACTCTGTTTAAAAATGCGCTACACTATTACACCCCTCCCGACATGTTTCGCCACTTGCGTGGCTTCGTCAGGGGAAGTGGGGTATAGGTGCGCGCGCGCTCATCATGACCTCTTCTTGTATCGCGGGAAGTCACGCCCATCCCGTTGCTATGGCCGCTGATTGTATCGCTGCCTCTAACTGACATGTTCCAGGACCAATCAGGGAGGGTCGCATCATCTGACGTGTATACTGTGCGCTCCTGACTCTGAAGGGCCATCGCAGATTCAATCAGGCCAGGGCGCATCCTCTTGCGTATATATTATGCGCTCCGGAATCTGTCGAGTCGTCGCAGGTAGATACGATGTTTTAAATACCTCCCCTTTGGATGACGTACCTCTTCCTTTCTCCAAAAAACATTAACCCATTTCTACCAGGCACTCAGAAGTTCTGATAAGGGTATATGCAGTAATTTTATATCCTTCTCCATATATGATTTCATATTTACCTCCTTACTTTTCTGCATTTATATATAAGATAAATAATAGATCGTTCTTCCATCAAGGGCTATTTATTCAGCACAGCACTAAATTATGTGAGTACAGTTCTCCTTTGGATTACCACATACCTATTCCAGAAAACTACCTGCTTCAATATCACTTATTGATAGTGTTCTATAGTGACTATAGTTCTATAATGACACTTATTCATGGCCTTCTGATCCATGGGGATGTATACATTTGTTATCCAGGTCGATTTTATAAATGGATAATCCTATATAAGGCCATTTTTCATGAAGGAAGGGGGGGGGGGGGGGACATTTCTATAACCTACATTATCTCCTACCACTCCACAGTACGCAGGTATTTTGGCCTGTTCCTGCATGATTTTTCTTCTTTTACTAAACTGGATGGGTTGAACTGACTTCACTTATAAGATGGGTCAATTTTCATTTTCTCTTTGTCTGTTGCTATGACATTCTTATGTTTAATACTCTTTTATATATGCATGACTATGTCTCCATTAAATGAAGGCCGTAAAGGAAAAGCCTTCATTTAGGCCTCTTGGGCTCAGGGTCTGTAATTTGTGTATCCATTTAGCCTCTTCCCGTAAAAGTTTCTGATCTAAGTTAACACTCCTTGGTCCCAAGGTCATCTTAGTCAGTCCCCAGAATTTGAGGACTTCAAAGGAGTCAAACAGCAACCCTACTGTCTGACAATGCCACCTATGGCACTGGGTCCCACCAACCCACCAAGAGTACTTCAACAGTTTATAATTAGAGATGAGCGAATCGAAGTTGACGAAGTGGAATTCGATCCGAATTTCAGGAAAAATTTGGTTCGCTCCGAATTTCCTCACGCTTCTTGGTATCGAATTGCATTTTTTCATAAAATGGCTGCTGCACGTGTTAGAAACATAGAATGTGTCGGCAGATAAGAACCATTTGGCCCATCTAGTCTGCCCAATATACTGAATACTAAGGATAGCCCCCGGCCCTTATCTTATATGAAGGATGGCCTTATGCCTATCCCATGCATGCTTAAACCCCTTCACTGTATTTGCAGCTACCACTTCTGCAGGAAGGCTATTCCATGCATCCACTACTCTCTCAGTAAAGTAATACTTCCTTATATTACTTTTAAACCTTTGCCCCTCTAATTTAAAACTGTGTCCTCTTGTGGTAGTTTTTCTTCTTTTAAATATGCTCTCCTCCTTTACCGAGTTGATTCCCTTTATGTATTTAAAAGTTTCTATCATATCCCCTCTGTCTCTTCTTTCTTCCAAGCTATACATATTAAGGTCCTTTAACCTTTCCTGGTAAGTTTTATCCTGCAATCCACGTACTAGTTTAGTAGCTCTTCTCTGAACTCTCTCTAGAGTATCTATATCCTTCTGGAGATATGGCCTCCAGTACTGCGCACAATACTCCAAGTGAGGTCTCACCAGTGTTCTGTACAGCGGCATAAGCACTTCACTCTTTCTACTGCTTATACCTCTCCCTATACATCCAAGCATTCTGCTGGCATTTCGTGCTGCTCTATTACATTGTCTTCCCACCTTTAAGTCTTCTGAAATAATTACTCCTAAATCCCTTTCCTCAGATACTGAGGTCAGGACTGTGTCAAATATTCTATATTCTGCCCTTGGGTTTTTACGCCCCAGGTGCATTATCTTGCACTTATCCACATTAAATTTCAGTTTCCAGAGTTCTGACCATTCTTCTAGTTTTCCTAAATCCTTTTCCATTTGGCGTTTCCCTCCAGGAACATCAACCCTGTTACATATCTTTGTGTCATCAGCAAAAAGACAAACCTTACCATCGAGGCCTTTTGCAATATCACTTATGAAGATATTAAACAAAATCGGTCCCAGTACAGATCCCTGTGGAACCCCACTGGTAACATGACCTTGTTTTGAATGTTCTCCATTGACTACAACCCTCTGTTGTCTGTCACTCAGCCACTGCCTAATCCACTCAGCAATATGGGAGTCCATGCTCAATGACTGCAGTTTATTGATAAGTATTCTATGTGGGACAGTGTCAAAAGCCTTACTGAAATCTAGATATGCGATGTCTACTGCACCTCCACCGTCTATTATTTTATTCACCCAGTCAAAAAAATCTATAAGATTTGTTTGACATGATCTCCCTGAAGTAAACCCATGTTGTTTTTCATCTTGCAATCCATGGGATTTTAGATGTTCCACAATCCTATCCTTTAATAGGGTTTCCATTAATTTGCCTACTATTGATGTCAGACTCACTGGTCTATAGTTGCTCGATTCCTCCCTACTACCTTTCTTGTGAATGGGCACGACATTTGCCAATTTCCAATCTTCGACTCCTGTTACTAATGATTGGTTAAATAAATCTGTTAACGGTTTTGCCAGCTCACCACTAAGCTCTTTTAATAATTTTGGGTGTATCTCATCAGGCCCCTGTGACTTATTTGTCTTCACCTTAGACAGCAAACTTAGAACATCTTCCTCTGTAAAGATACATGCATCAAACGATTTATTAGTCATTCTTTCTAGTGGAGGTCCTTCTCCTTTTTTTAGGACATGGAACAAAGAACTCTGGGAATGAGGGATCACCCACAATGCCATGCATGCAGCCAATCAGCAGCCAGCCAGCCCCTGTGATGTCACAGCCCTATAAATATCCTCAGCCATTTTGGATTCTGCCATTTTCCAGTGTGCTTAGAGCAGGGAGAGACGTCAGCAGGCACTAGGGACAGTGTTAGAAAAAACTTAATTGTGCTAAAAAAATAATTTACGAGTGCAGGGAAAGATTAGTTAAGGTGTAGGGAAAGGATAGGGAGGCATTATCTATGCTACACCTTGCTGCACTTATTGGGGAGGGATCCAAATCGCTTTTTAGGTTGTTTGCACTATATGATACATCACTAATTCCAGCAAACCTTGTTTGTGATTGGGGTGCAAGTTCTGTGTGATACAGCCATTTATTGGGTGTATTAATAGGAAAGATACGTACGTCCTATTAGCCTATCTGCGTTGATTTTACATTGTTTAACTTTTTTTGGGGGGGAGTTATTATTAGAAAAAAAAGGGGAAAATATATGTCATAATTGCTGTTCAGCGGTGATGTTACATTGTACTACAGCCATTTACGGGGCTTATTAATAGGAAATTATAGGCAATTAGCAAGACACCCCCAATAAAGGAGTGGTTCTGCAGGTGGTGACCACAGACCACTTCTCAGTTCCTATGCTTCCTGGCTGATGTTTTGGTCACTTTTGAATGCTGGCGGTGCTTTCACTCTAGTGGTAGCATGAGACGGAGGCTACAACCCACACAAGTGACTCAGGTAGTGCAGCTTATCCAGGATGGCACATCAATGCGAGTTGTGGCAAGAAGGTTTGCTGTGTCTGTCAGCGTAGTGTCCAGAGCATGGAGGCGCTACCAGGAGACAGGCCAGTACATCAGGAGACGTGGAGGAGACCGTAGGAGGGCAACAACCCAGCAGCACGACCGCTACCTCCGCCTTTGTGCAAGGAGGAACAGGAGGAGCACTGCCAGAGCCCTGCAAAATGACCTCCAGCAGGCCACAAATGTGCATGTGTCTGCTCAAACGGTCAGAAACAGACTCCATGAGAGTGATATGAGGGCCCGGCGTCCACAGGTGGGGGTTGTGCTTACAGCCCAACACCGTGCAGGACGTTTGGCATTTGCCAAAGAACACCCAGATTGGCAAATTCGCCACTGGCGACCTGTGCTCTTCACAGATGAAAGCAGGTTCACACTGAGCACATGTCACAGACGTGACAGAGTCTGGAGACGCCGTGGAGAACGTTCTGCTGCCTGCAACATCCTCCAGCATGACCGGTTTGGCATTGGGTCAGTAATGGTGTGGGGTGGCATTTCTTTGGAGGGCCGCACAGCCCTCCATGTGCTCGCCAGAGGTAGCCTGACTGCCATTAGGTACCGAGATGAGATCCTCAGACCCCTTGTGAGACCATATGCTGGTGCGGTTGGCCCTGGGTTCCTCCTAATGCAAGACAATGCTAGACCTCATGTGGCTGGAGTGTGTCAGTAGTTCCTGCAAGAGGAAGGCATTGATGCTATGGACTGGTCCGCCCGTTCCCCAGACCTGAATCCAATTGAGCACATCTGGGACATCATGTCTCGCTCTATCCACCAACGTCACGTTGCACCACAGACTGTGCAGGAGTTGGCAGATGCTTTAGTCCAGGTCTGGGAGGAGATCCCTCAGGAGACCATCCGCCACCTCATGAGGAGCATGCACAGGCGTTGTAGGGAGGTCATAAAGGCACGTGGAGGCCACACACACTACTGAGCCTCATTTTGACTTGTTTTAAGGACATTACATCAAAGTTGGATCAGCCTGTAGTGTGTTTTTCCACTTAAATTTTGAGTGTGACTCCAAATCCAGATCTGTGATTGTTCTATTTCTTTTTTTGTGGTGTAGAAATAGGAAAAAATAGAAGAAAATATATGTCTTAATTGCCGTTCAGCTGTGAAGAAACATTGTACGACAGCCTTTTTTGGGGGGTATTTAATTGTTTAATCATACAGTATGTCAGACAGACAGGTGACAGGCCCTTCAAAGGGAACAGGCAGTGACAAAAAAGTTTCAGTCTGAAGAGGGGGGGGGGTAAGCAGCAGGAGTCTCAGCGAGAGGCCTGAGCTCCCGGTGTCATCTAGCAGTCGTGTCTTGACCAGCAATCCAGCGGTGCTTAAATGGTTGACTCGGTCTTCGAGTGTCACGACTCTTGGCTAGGTCGTGACTCTGTGTCTGCTCGTGCGGTTGCCTTTGGCTTTGCAAGTGAGGCACTTTTCCTTGGATGTGGTGTTTTCCCATTTTGGTATGCACGGGGTTAAGTTTTGTCTGCTAGGTGTGGTGGGTGCGACCTCAGGCCTCCTTATATGTTGGTGTGGTGGAGCAGGAGGTCAGTTTGATTTTGTTGTCAGTCTGTGTTGGAGCTCTGCTCCCTGGCTGAATGTCTGGTCTGTGTGAGCCATCCTTATTAATTATTTTGTTTACCTTGCGCTGTCTGTGTGTCCCCTCCGGTGTGTTTTTGTCACTCCTCCGCCCCACCTGTTGTATGTAGTAATGGTGTGGGTCTTGCCTGGAGGTTTGATTGTGGTGTGTTGCTCCGGAAAGGGCTTGCTTTCCCGAAGGGGTTTAAGCGAAGACAAGACTGTGGGTTTCCCAGCCTGGAGTTTCCTTCCATCACGGCTGCGGCAGGTAAGTGTGGATAGCATTGTTATGTTGCTGTGTAACTTACCTGCCGTACTATTTTTCCCATGGTCTTGCATCCTGTCTGCTACTGGGCCTCTGGAGACACCATTCATCCGTAGTGAAGGATAAATGGGTAATCTCTGCCCTGTCATCAGGCCTAGGGCATAACAGGGATAGCAGTGTCCTAGGTTGGTGAGCATGAGCCTCCTTACCTTCTGAGGCGGCTCATGCGCTAGGAGTCTAGGGAGAGCTCAGGGTTACATTAGGAGGTGACCTGCTCCCTGTTCCCTGCTATCTGGCATTGCAGCCACTGACATTGCACGGTGGGGGGTTATCCCCATTCCCCGCCGTGACATCAAGTTTGTCGAAAGTGACATCAGACACCCCCAGCCAAGAGTCGGTGGGTTCCTATGACATGAAGCTTAGTTGGCATGGCCCTGGAGTGGAGCAGGCCCTGTGCCCCCATCTGTCCTGAACCTTCTTCTGTCATTTTCAGTTCCCTCAGCACGAGAAGTATTATATGCTGTAGGCTCGGCTCTACTTTTCAGCGAGGATGAGCTACTAGGGGGCAGTCAACAGCTACTGGCAAGCCAAGATCTGGAGGAGAAATCCACCGCTTCCTCCGGTAGGTGGGCAAGTAGTGATGAGGAGAGTCGCATGGGAGCAGGTGTTGCGAGCAGTCAGCCTGCTGGCCCTGAGACCATTGAGGGGGACATCAGTGACGTGCAGACAGTAGCAGATGATGATGATGTAGCTGATAGCAGGGTGGCAGCATGGCTGTGAGTCAGAAGGATGGCAGCAGTGGGCGGTTGGGAGCCAAACATGCCCGGGATAGACCACCCGCTTTGCAGGAGCCTACCGGCGGTAGCAGGCAGTCAGTACGGAGTGTTTGGGGGAAAATGCCATACTCGGCGGTGTGGCAATTTTTTGTTAGGCCATCGGAGAAGGTGAACATGGCCATTTGCCTGATTTGTGGCCAGAGGGTGAAGCATGGCCAGGGTGCCAATGTTGGCACCACGACCCTGCGTCAACACATGCAGCATCACCATAAAAAGGCCTGGGAGAACCATGGCTCCGATGTGGTGGTCCAGCCTGCCGCAGCAAGCGATGCATCACCCAGTGGCATGCATCCAATTTCATGCAGTCAAGGCTCCACCACCTCAGCCGAAGGGAGCTGTCTGTCCTTCCCATCATCTGCTGGTCCTGATGTTCCTGCTCCTGCTCCTCCTACTCCTCGTCAATCATTCCGTCAACAATCGATCAGCAAAGCGATTGCAAAGAGACAACAGTATGCGTGCACTCATCCAATGGCGCAGAAGCTGAACGTCCTCCTGGCCAAGTTGCTGGTACTGCAGTCCCTCCCTTTCTAAGTGGTGCACTCTGCACCTTTCAGAGAACTAATGGCTTGTGCCAAGCTGAGGTGGAGTGTCCCAAGCTGTAATTTCTTTGTCAAAAAGGCAGTATCAGCCCTGCACACATATGTAAAACAGAAGGTGGGCCAGTCCTTGAGCCTGTCGGTGTCTTCCAAAGTGCACCGCAGCTCCGACGTGTGGAGCTTTAACTACAATCAAGGACAATATATGTCCTTTACGGCCCACTAGGCAAATGTGGTTCCTGCCCAGCCACACCAGCAACTTTCTTAGGTGACGCTGATTCCGCCTCCACATTCTCACGCCGTTGATCCTGCAAAAATGTTCGCCTCTGCCTCCTCATCCTCCACCGTATCCTCAGCCTCTACTGTAGGGACAATTCACAGTGCACCTCCAGCATACCACATGTGCAGGGCACGGCGGTGTCATGCTGTCCTGCACCTAGTTTGCCTGGGCAAACGGAGTCTCACAGGGGAGGAACTGCTCCGCGTCCTTCATCAAGAAATCGAATCCTGTCTTTCTCTCCATCAACTCAAAATCGAAACCATGGTGACCGACAACGGGAAGAACATGGGGTCGGCGCTGCGTCAAGGAGGGGTGAGCCATGCGCCCTGCATGGCGCACATGTTCAATCTGGTTGTAAAAAGGTTCCTGAAATCTTTTGCCCATCTGCAAGACATCTTGAAAATGGCCAGGAAACTTTGCATGCACTTCAGCCACTCTTACACTACAAAGCACACCCTCCTTGAGCTGCAGCGGCAGAATGGCATCCCTCAACATAGGCTGATATGTGATATTTCCACTGTTGGAATTCCACCCTCCATATGTTGGACCGACTATATGAACAGAGAAAGGCCATAAACGATTTCTTGATGATACAGGCGGACAGAGGTACTCCCCTGTGTAACTTCAATGTTAGCCAGTGGCAGCTCGTGTGTGACACCTGCAGTTTGCTTGGGCCCATAGAGGAGGCCACTTTATTTGTCAGTCGCCAGGACTACGGGATGAACAACATCATTCCACTGATTCATGTCCTGGAACAGATGCTGCTAAAAATGGCTGTCCAGGGGACAGGAGACATGGCAACTACATCTCACGGCCACATGAGCCCTGTGGGGGCTGAACTAGAGGAGGAGGAGGACATTCAAGCACAAGCAATGTGTAGAGAAATAGGTGTTTTTTCTACACAGATGACAGGAGAGGAGGAGCAGCCAGAGGATCTACAGGGCGATTTGAAAGATGAGGCAGAGGACCCAGACACACCGTGGCAGTATGCAGTGGAGATGGAGGCAGGGAGTCCCTCCGAGTCCCTTGCACAAATGGTCCAATGCATGCTCACTTGCTTGCGTAGTGACACCCGAATTGTCACCATTCACCAGAGGGTTGACTACTTGCTCTCCACCTTGTTAGACCCTTGCTACCGGTCCAAAATGGGGGCCTTCTTTACACCCACTGAGAGGGAGGACAAACTGAACTACTATCGAGACATCCTATGTAGTCAGTTGGCCACTGCCTATGTGCGCCATCGCCCACCATGGCTTCTGGAGGAGGGAGCAGTACCAGCTGCATCAGCAGCAACTTAAGTCTAGCGTCGCTGATGAGTAGTTTTCTTCACCCGCCTACTGAAGAAACTACTCACCAGCAGCAGGAGGTAGACATAGAGCAGAACCTGAACCAGCAGGTTGTGGCATACTTGGAGTGTACCCTGCCACCCCACATCGAAAATCCCCTGGACTACTGGGCAGCCAAACTCGATTTGTGGCTGCAATTGGACGAGTTTGCCCTGGACAAGCTTTCCTGCCCGGCCAGTAGTGTGGCATCAGAGTGGGTGTTTAGTGCGGTGGGGGCCATAGTTACCCCAAGAGTTACCCGAGAACTTGCCTGTCCACCCAAAATGTAGAGAAACTTACCTTTGTGAAAATGAATCAAGCATGGATCAGCCAGGATTTTCAAACTCCAATGCCTGATGCATCAGACTAGATCACCCATGGTGCCACACCAACACTTTGACAAAAGAGACCTGTTTCTTCTGGCTTCCTGCTTCAGCTACTATTCTGATGCTGCCACCAGTCTGATGCCACATCTGCTGCCAGGTGCTCCTACGGTCAGCCACTATCTTCAGCTGGTACTAGTATTGCCCCACACCTACCGACTCACTTGGCCACTCTGTGGTCTCCTCATGCTGCTGTCACCTCACCTCTCTGTGGTCTCCTCATGCTTCTGCCACCTCAACACAATGTCTCTGGGCCACTCTGTTGTCTTCTCATGCTGTTGCCACATCACTACTATGTCACTGGGCCACTCTGGGTCTCCTCATGCTGCTGCCACCTCACCACTATGTCACTGGGCCACTCTGTGGTCTCCTTATGCTGCTGCCATATCATTACTCTGTGGCCTCCTCATGCTGCTGCCACATCACCACTATGTCTCTGAGCCACTCTGTGGTCTCCTCATGCTGCAGCCACATCACCACTATGTCACTGGGCCACTCTGTGGTATCCTCATGCTGCTGCTACCTCATCACTATGTCATTGGGTTGATGTGGACTTCTCATGCTGTTCCCACCCTCCCCACTTCATGACTGGGCCACTATTTTGCCTTTTTGGCCTGGTTGACATAATCATTTATTTGACCCTTCTTTTGATCTGTCAGAAGGAAGGAAAAATGGGACGCACAATGAATCCTGTCTATGTCCATGCAAATATACTATTCACGTGTCATCTCTGTTTTGGATACACTCCTGGTTTTTTTATGGCTTTAGCAATACTGATGGATTACTGACAAAATGCTTACCGAGAGAAGGCGGATGCTCAACAGACAGGATCTTTTTTTGGGGGGTTATTGTTCTGACAGATCAGAGGATGGGAAAAATAACCAGTGACGTCAACACAAACTTACTGCTGACACCCTCTCCACTCTGTTGGGGGCCTGTACTTGTATTAGCGTTTAATAGAACAGGTTCTGTAGACATCTATGTAAAACCAGCTGACGCCGGTATAAAAGGAGTGCGCTTCTTCTTGATGCTAACATCGACCTGTAAGGCTAAGTTCACACTTGAGTTATTTGTTCGGTTTTCGCACCATAACTGCCAAAATAAGTGAAGTTGGCAGTGATTCCAAGAGCGACGCCTGTCATCTGCGTGTCATACTGACTTACAGTATTGTTTCACTATCACAGCAGACTCCCTATGCATATTAATGCAAGGCACAGTGTTCTACACCACTATACAGGCTCTCTGCAGCCTGGAAATAGCAGTTTTTTAATGCGAATCGCCACAAATTAATTCAGATCGAATCTAATCTTTTCGGAAAATTTGGCGAACCGACCAAATCGAATTTTTGAGAAATTCGCTCATCTCTATTTATAATGTTATCAGATAAAGAGGTTATCTCATGAAGACAATCACCTTTCAATCATTGAAGCTAGCATAATGATTAGCAGATCACTCTGCATCTGGTTCAGAATACCCAATCCATCAGCTTCTAACACAGAGAGAAGCTGTAGCTAAATTTAAGGAAGTTGTGCAGGGCTTATATATTAATGACCTATCCTCAATATCAGATCGACGAGGGTCCAACTCGCACCAACCCGCCCCCCCCCCCCCCCCGCCTCCAATCAACTGTTTGAAAAGGTAGTAATGCTTCAAAATTACCGCTGTGTTGCCTGGCTTGTAGGGGCAGCGCAGTGTAATTACATTTGCTTGTCCCATTCAAGTGAATGGTATGAGCAGTTGTAGTTACTCTGTTGCTGTAAAGGAGACACCGCACCAGTAATTTGGAAGCAGAACCAGCACTTGTTTGAGTGCCGCTACCACTTCAAACTGGGGTTGCCGGGAGTTGGAATCCCACGGATATGATATTGATGACCTATGCTGAGCATAGGGCCTCAATATTTTAGCACTGCACAACCCCTTTAATATTACATGTAGTGTAATACATGCACAGGCCAAGTCCTCCAGATTGAGCACCACTCTGTGTTTCTCTGCTATGGCTCTTAGATGGGACATCTAAATGGGTACTCCTTCTATTATGATGTGTATATGGCCTAATAAGATATATCAAAAAGTGCTATCTTGATGAAGCAACCCCTTTTTTTTCAATATTCACAACCTAAGTCTAAGGCCTCATGCACACGACCGTTCCGTTTTTTTCGGTCCGCAAATTGAGGATCCGCAAAACACGTAAGCCGCCCGTGTGCCTTCTGCAATTTGCGGAATGGAACAGGCGGCCCATTGTAGAAATGCCTATTCTTGTCCGCAAAATGGACAAGAATAGGACATATTTTATTTTATTTTTTTGCGGGGCCACGGAACGAAGCAACGGATGCGGACAGCACACGGAGTGCTGTCCGCATCTTTTGCGCCCCATTGAAGTGAATGGGTCCGCACCCAAGCCGCAAAAACTGCGGCTCGGATGCGGACCAGAACAACGGTCGTGTGCATGGGGCCTAAGGCTAAGTAACAAGCTAGAAGGTAGAATATACATACTCCTCAGTAGTGTCCAATCCAATCTATATTCTTTTGGAACATGCAGCAAAATGCAATATAGAATACTTTTATTAATTTATCATAATTTATTAGAACTGCAAAGCACTAATATGCTTCAGGTGTAAAGATGCAGAACTGCTTTCATGCATTCAGTACACTATCACAAAAATATTTAAGTCCTTGAAATGATTATTGAAATCACCATTCTGACTTTATTACTTTTCATTAAATATTGTATATAAATTTAAGGCTGACACTTGCCTACTCAGTAGTACTTAGGTTAATAGATACATAATTTAGCAGGACTAAACAGCAAAGCATCTAAAAGAAATTTAGATTCTCTATGGCATTTATGAAGTTTTAACTTTTTTAATTTGGTTATTTTATTGTTTGTATTACCATTTTATATGTATAAACTGTAAAGGGGATACTGCACTTATCTTCTTTATAAATGCATAGTGTATATAGTATAGGGTGATCATCAGTATGCATAAACATATGAGGTCACAAAATATTACAAATGAAATCGGTAACTGTATAAAATCAATGTATAAATATAAAATGTGTTTTCATATTACATTAGTTATATTCAGACTTGAAAAAACATAATCTACAATTTCAGAAAATGAAGTTTATTATAACAAGTTCTAACAAGCGCAATCACACTGCTGTGCAGGAGTCTAGCAATAGATTGTGCTATCTAAAGGTGATAAATACCTTTAGGTGACAGTTTTTGTTAATCATTGTATTTTAATCTTTTTTGGTCTTAACTGAACATTTTCAATACTTTTAGTTCTACTGCTTTCACTTTCAGTGTACCTGCAAACTGTTTCTGGTTTACACTTTGTCAGGGAGCTGCTCTCATGAGTAGCCCTCATCTCTGGACTCCTGACAACTCAAACACTCATTATAGCTCACATTTTATCAAACTGATACAAATATTGCTAAATTGAGCATTTATGAATTGTCAGTAGTTCAGAAATAAGAGCTACACATTGAGCCAACAGAGGAGCTCTCTGACAGATTCATCGTAAAACCATGAAAAAGCAACAAAAATGAAGACTTCAGAACAAATCTGTCAAGAATTTTTAATAAAGACTATTGTTAAAACAGTTGTCTGATGGTGTCTATAGGCTTTAAGTTCTCAATGTTTGTCACTCTAAAGACAGTTATTATGTAGAGAAAGTTAATACAAGGCACTTACTAATGTATTGTAATTATCCTTATTGTCTCCTTTGCTGGCTGGATTCATTTTTCCATCGCATTATACACTGCTTGTTTCCATGGTTACGGCCACGCTGCGAACCACCAGTGGTGGCCATGCTTGCACACTATAGAAAAAAGCATCCGCCTGTTTGAGCTCCCACGGTCCTGGCCACCAGATCAGCCAGCAGTTTTTCTTATAGTGTGCAAGCACGGCCATGGCTAATGGATTGCAGGGTGGTCGTAACCATGGAAATGAGCAGGTGTTAGAGTAGAGTAGAGATAGAGTAGATTTCAATCTAGGCACATAGACTGGAAGAGAATGCGCCTAATTTATGACAGGGCATGGGCCGGTATTTGATAAATGACACGCAAAGTGTCTATAATAAATAAGCTACACCTTAATTAAGGTAACGGTGGATAGCAGTATTTAAAGAGGTTGTCTCACCTCCTCATTGCAGCTCTTCAATGCAGCTCTCTAGGCACACTTTATGGGCTCCTTGGGGGAGGTGCCTCCCGCTTTGAATGATGGCACAGGCAAGAGGCGCTGGAGTAATCTAATACCACCTCTTGCCTGTACGTTTTCCCAGCCATATTTATAGCTGTATAGAACAGCTCCAAGGTATATATATACACTGCTCAAAAAAATAAAGGGAACACTTAACCACCTCAGCCCCCAGTGCTTAAACACCCTGAAAGACCAGGCCACTTTTTACACTTCTGACCTACACTACTTTCACCGTTTATTGCTCGGTCATGCAACTTACCACCCAAATGAATTTTACCTCCTTTTCTTCTCACTAATAGAGCTTTCATTTGGTGGTATTTCATTGCTGCTGACATTTTTACTTTTTTTGTTATTAATCGAAATTTAACGATTTTTTTGCAAAAAAATGACATTTTTCACTTTCAGTTGTAAAATTTTGCAAAAAAAAACGACATCCATATAGAAATTTTGCTCTAAATTTATAGTTCTACATGTCTTTGATAAAAAAAAAATGTTTGGGTAAAAAAAAAATGGTTTGGGTAAAAGTTATAGCGTTTACAAACTATGGTACAAAAATGTGAATTTCCGCTTTTTGAAGCAGCTCTGACTTTCTGAGCACCTGTCATGTTTCCTGAGGTTCTGCAATGCCCAGACAGTACAAACACCCCACAAATGACCCCATTTCGGAAAGTACACACCCTAAGGTATTCGCTGATGGGCATAGTGAGTTCATAGAACTTTTTATTTTTTGTCACAAGTTAGCGGAAAATGATGATTTTTTTTTTTTTATTTTTTTTTCTTACAAAGTCTCATATTCCACTAACTTGTGACAAAAAATAAAAACTTCTATGAACTCACTATGCCCATAACGAAATACCTTGGGGTCTCTTCTTTCCAAAATGGGGTCACTTGTGGGGTAGTTATACTGCCCTGGCATTCTAGGGGCCCAAATGTGTGGTAAGGAGTTTGAAATCAAATTCTGAAAAAAATGACCTGTCAAATCCGAAAGGTGCTCTTTGGAATATGGGCCCCTTTGCCCACCTAGGCTGCAAAAAAGTGTCACACATCTGGTATCTCCGTACTCAGGAGAAGGTGGGGAATGTGTTTTGGGGTGTCATTTTATATATACCCATGCTGGGTGAGAGAAATATCTTGGCAAAAGACAACTTTTCCCATTTTTTTATACAAAGTTGGCATTTCACCAAGATATTTATCTCACCCAGCATGGGTATATATAAAATGACACCCCAAAACACATTCCCCACCTTCTCCTGAGTACGGAGATACCAGATGTGTGACACTTTTTTGCAGCCTAGGTGGGCAAAGGGGCCCATATTCCAAAGAGCACCTTTCGGATTTGACAGGTCATTTTTTTCAGAATTTGATTTCAAACTCCTTACCACACATTTGGGCCCCTAGAATGACAGGGCAGTATAACTACCCCACAAGTGACCCCATTTTGGAAAGAAGACACCCCAAGGTATTCCGTGAGGGGCATGGCGAGTTCCTAGAATTTTTTATTTTTTGTCACAAGTTAGTGGAAAATTATGATTTTTTTTTTTTTTTTTTTTTTTCATACAAAGTCTCATATTCCACTAACTTGTGACAAAAAATAAAAACTTCCATGAACTCACTATGCCCATCAGCGAATACCTTGGGGTCTCTTCTTTCCAAAATGGGGTCACTTGTGGGGTAGTTATACTGCCCTGGCATTCTAGGGGCCCAAATGTGTGGTAAGGAGTTTGAAATCAAATTCAGTAAAAAATGACCTATGAAATCCAAAAGGTGCTCTTTGGAATGTGGGCCCCTTTGCCCACCTAGGCTGCAAAAAAGTGTCACACATCTGGTATCCCCGTACTCAGGAGAAGTTGAGGAATGTGTTTTGGGGTGTCTTTTTACATATACCCATGCTGGGTGAGATAAATATCTTGGTCAAATGCCAACTTTGTATAAAAAAATGGGAAAAGTTGTCTTTTGCCAAGATATTTCTCTCACCCAGCATGGGTATATGTAAAATGACACCCCAAAACACATTCCCCACCTTCTCCTGAGTACGGAGATACCAGATGTGTGACACTTTTTTGCAGCCTAGGTGGGCAAAGGGGCCCATATTCCAAAGAGCACCTTTCGGATTTGACAGGTCATTTTTTTCAGAATTTGATTTCAAACTCCTTACCACACATTTGGGCCCCTAGAATGCCAGGGCAGTATAACTACCCCACAAGTGACCCCATTTTGGAAAGAAGACACCCCAAGGTATTCGCTGATGGGCATAGTGAGTTCATGGAAGTTTTTATTTTTTGTCACAAGTTAGTGGAATATGAGACTTTGTATGAAAAAAAAAAAAAAAAAAAAAATCATCATTTTCCACTAACTTGTGACAAAAAATAAAAAATTCTAGGAACTTGCCATGCCCCTCACGGAATACCTTGGGGTGTCTTCTTTCCAAAATGGGGTCACTTGTGGGGTAGTTATACTGCCCTGGCATTCTAGGGGCCCAAATGTGTGGTAAGGAGTTTGAAATCAAATTCTGAAAAAAATGACCTGTCAAATCCGAAAGGTGCTCTTTGGAATATGGGCCCCTTTGCCCACCTAGGCTGCAAAAAAGTGTCACACATCTGGTATCTCCGTACTCAGGAGAAGGTGGGGAATGTGTTTTGGGGTGTCTTTTTACATATACCCATGCTGGGTGAGATAAATATCTTGGTCAAATGCCAACTTTGTATAAAAAAATGGGAAAAGTTGTCTTTTGCCAAGATATTTCTCTCACCCAGCATGGGTATATGTAAAATGACACCCCAAAACACATTCCCCACCTTCTCCTGAGTACGGAGATACCAGATGTGTGACACTTTTTTGCAGCCTAGGTGGGCAAAGGGGCCCATATTCCAAAGAGCACCTTTCGGATTTGACAGGTCATTTTTTTCAGAATTTGATTTCAAACTCCTTACCACACATTTGGGCCCCTAGAATGCCAGGGCAGTATAACTACCCCACAAGTGACCCCATTTTGGAA
The DNA here is from genome assembly GCF_905171765.1 of Bufo bufo. Lineage (NCBI taxonomy): Eukaryota > Metazoa > Chordata > Amphibia > Anura > Bufonidae > Bufo > Bufo bufo. Next base: position 571,529,412 of record NC_053390.1, read on the forward strand.
AGAAGACACCCCAAGGTATTCGCTGATGGGCATAGTGAGTTCATGGAAGTTTTTATTTTTTGTCACAAGTTAGTGGAATATGAGACTTTGTATGAAAAAAAAAAAAAAAAAAAAATCATCATTTTCCACTAACTTGTGACAAAAAATAAAAAATTCTAGGAACTTGCCATGCCCCTCACGGAATACCTTGGGGTGTCTTCTTTCCAAAATGGGGTCACTTGTGGGGTAGTTATACTGCCCTGGCATTCTAGGGGCCCAAATGTGTGGTAAGGAGTTTGAAATCAAATTCTGAAAAAAATGACCTGTCAAATCCGAAAGGTGCTCTTTGGAATATGGGCCCCTTTGCCCACCTAGGCTGCAAAAAAGTGTCACACATCTGGTATCTCCGTACTCAGGAGAAGGTGGGGAATGTGTTTTGGGGTGTCATTTTACATATACCCATGCTGGGTGAGAGAAATATCTTGGCAAAAGACAACTTTTCCCATTTTTTTATACAAAGTTGGCATTTGACCAAGATATTTATCTCACCCAGCATGGGTATATGTAAAAAGACACCCCAAAACACATTCCTCAACTTCTCCTGAGTACGGGGATACCAGATGTGTGACACTTTTTTGCAGCCTAGGTGGGCAAAGGGGCCCACATTCCAAAGAGCACCTTTTGGATTTCATAGGTCATTTTTTACTGAATTTGATTTCAAACTCCTTACCACACATTTGGGCCCCTAGAATGCCAGGGCAGTATAACTACCCCACAAGTGACCCCATTTTGGAAAGAAGAGACCCCAAGGTATTCGCTGATAGGCATAGTGAGTTCATGGAAATTTTTATTTTTTGTCACAAGTTAGTGGAATATGAGACTTTGTATGAAAAAAAAATAAAAAATAAAAATCATCATTTTCCACTAACTTGTGACAAAAAATAAAAAATTCTAGGAACTTGCCATGCCCCTCACGGAATACCTTGGGGTGTCTTCTTTCCAAAATGGGGTCACTTGTGGGGTAGTAATACTGCCCTGGCATTTTCCAGGGGCCCTAATGTCTGGTAAGTAGGTAAATGACCTGTGAAATCCGAAAGGTGCTCTTTGGAATGTGGGCCCCTTTGCCCACCTAGGCTGCAAAAAAGTGTCACACATCTGGTATCTCCGTACTCAGGAGAAGGTGGGGAATGTGTTTTGGGGTGTCTTTTTACATATACCCATGCTGGGTGAGAGAAATATCTTGGCAAAAGACAACTTTTCCCATTTTTTTTATACAAAGTTGGCATTTGACCAAGATATTTATCTCACCCAGCATGGGTATATGTAAAATGACACCCCAAAACATATTCCCCAACTTCTGCTGAATACGGAGATACCACATGTGTGACACTTTTTTGCAGCCTAGGTGGGCAAAGGTGCCCAAATTCCTTTTAGGAGGGCATTTTTAGACATTTGGATACCAGACTTCTTCTCACGCTTTGGGGCCCCTAAAATGCCAGGGCAGTATAAATACCCCACATGTGACCCCATTTTGGAAAGAAGACACCCCAAGGTATTCAATGAGGGGCATGGCGAGTTCATTGAAAAAAAAAAAATTTGGCACAAGTTAGCGGAAATTGATTTTTTTGATTTTGTTCTCACAAAGTCTCCCTTTCCGCTAACTTGGGACAAAAATTTCAATCTTTCATGGACTCAATATGCCCCTCAGCGAATACCTTGGGGTGTCTTCTTTCCAAAATGGTGTTATTTGTGGGGTGTTTGTACTGCCCTGGCATTTGAGGGTCTCCGCAATCATTACATGTATGCCCAGCATTAGGAGTTTCTGCTATTCTCCTTATATTGAGCATACGGGTAATGAGATTTTTTTTTTCCGTTCAGCCTCTGGGCTGAAAGAAAAAAATGAACGGCACAGATTTCTTCATTCGCATCGATCAATGTGGATGAAAAAATCTCTGCCAAAAAAAGAAAAAGGAGGGGAAAGGCGTCTGCCAGGACATAGGAGCTCCGCCCAACATCCATACCCACTTCAGCTCGTATGCCCTGGCAAACCAGATTTCTCCATTCACATCAATCGATGTGGATGAATAAATCATTGCCGGGATTTTTTTTTTTATATATACAAAGTGTTTGCCAAAGTATATGAACACCGCCACCTCCTCAGCTCATATGCCTCGGCAAACGTATCTTTTACTGCAGAGGAGAAATCTCGTCTTGCAGCGCCGCATACACCGACTTGCGTGTAATCTGACAGCAGCGCAATGCTTCTGTCCGAATGCACATCAGTGCTGCAGCTGGTCGATCGGTTGGTCCACCTGAAAGGTAAAAAAAACAAAACAAAAAAGAAAAAACCAGGCCGCAAAGCAATAACTTTATTAACTGTTGAACAGAACATAGAAACTTTTTTTAAACTTTTTTAACTGAACATTTAACTTTTTTACTTACCGGTATTTTTTTTTTTGTTTAGTTTTTTTTACCTTTTATAGAACAAACCTCTCCTTCCCCATGGGACAATGTGCAAAGCGCAAATCGCCCAAAGATGTGGCGAAGTACATTATGCACTTTATCCCAGGTGAAAGGAGAGGTTTGCAGCAGCTGTGAGTGAATGGGCCCTAATAGCCCTGTGTGCCTGTCCTGGTGAGATGTGATCCCTATGCTAAGTGTACCTGTGTGTGGTACTTCCGGAAACACTCTCCATAGCATAGGGCAGGGTGGTCAGCACAGTCAGGACAGAAATAGCGGGTGTCACGCCTTATTCCACTCCTGCTACAGACACGACATCTTTTTCGGGGTGACGGTTGGGTTGAGGTACCAGGAACGACACTGGGGAAATGTCGCTCGTGTAGACGGCTAACTACACTGGTGGATGGGGCCACGGAACCTCCTGGGTAAAGGAGGTTCTCGATGATCTCTTCCTGGAATTTGAGGAAGGATCCTGTTCTCCCAGCCTTACTGTAGAGAACAAAACTATTGTAGAGCGCCAATTGAATTAAATATACAGACACCTTCTTATACCAGCGTCTGGTTCTGCGGGAAACTAAATACGGAGACAACATCTGGTCATTGAAGTCCACCCCTCCCATGAGCGCATTATAGTCGTGGACACAGAGGGGCTTTTCAATGACACGGGTTGCTCGCTCAATTTGGATTGTCGTGTCTGCGTGAATGGAGGAGAGCATGTAAACGTCACGCTTGTCTCTCCATTTCACCGCGAGCAGTTCTTCGTTACACAAGGCAGCCCTCTGCCCCCTTGCAAGACGGGTGGTTACAAGCCGTTGGGGGAAGCCCACGCGACTAGTTCGCATGGTGCCACAGGCGCAAATCCGTTCTAGAAACAAATGCCTAAAGAGGGCCACACTTGTGTAGAAATTGTCCACATAAAGATGGTACCCCTTGCCGAATAAGGGTGACACCAAGTCCCAGACTGTCTTCCCACTGCTCCCCAGGTAGTCAGGGCAACCGACCGGCTCCAGGGTCTGATCTTTTCCCTCATAGATCCGAAATTTGTGGGTATAGCCTGTGGCCCTTTCACAGAGCTTATACAATTTGACCCCATACCGGGCACGCTTGCTTGGGATGTATTGTTTGAAGCCAAGGCGCCCGGTAAAATGTATTAGGGACTCGTCTACGCAGATGTTTTGCTCAGGGGTATACAAATCTGCAAATTTCAGGTTGAAATGGTCTATGAGGGGCCGAATTTTGTGGAGCCGGTCAAAAGCAGGGTGGCCTCTGGGACGGGAGGTGGTATTGTCGCTAAAATGCAGAAAACGTAGGATGGTCTCAAATCGTGTCCTGGACATAGCAGCAGAGAACATGGGCATGTGATGAATTGGGTGCGTTGACCAATATGACCGCAATTCATGCTTTTTTGTCAGGCCCATGTTGAGGAGAAGGCCCAAAAAAATTTTAAGCTCGGAAACTTGGACTGGTTTCCACCGGAAAGGCTGGGCATAATAGCTTCCCGGGTTAGCGGTTATAAATTGTGTGGCATACTGGTTGGTCTCTGCCACGACTAAGTCCAAGAGCTCCGCAGTCAAGAACAGCTCAAAAAATCCCAGGGCCGAACCGATTTGAGCCGTCTCAACCCGAACTCCAGACTGGGCGGTGAAAGGGGGAACTACTGGTGCGGCTGAAGTTGGTGACTGCCAATCAGGATTTGCCAGCACCTCAGGGACTCTAGGGGCTCTACGGGCCCGTCTTTGCGGTGGCTGCGACGGGGTAACTATTGCACGTGCCACCGTACCAGCTTCAACTGCCCTTCTGGTGCTCGCTACTTCACCAGGTTGTACGGCAGTGCTGGTACTAGGTCCAGGAAGGGCTGCGCTGCTGGTGTATGCCTCACCACGTGATCCGGCAGCGACAGCCCCACTCTGCTGCTCTTGAAGCGGATCCTGCGTAACCTGTGGTCTAGCGACATGGGGCCGGGTACGCCTGGTGCTGCCAGGGACCTCCACCTCCTCGTCCGAACTTTGGGTCAGAGAGCCACTGCTTTCCACAGGTTCATATTCTGACCCGCTAGATTCGTCAGATGAGGGTTCCCACTCCTCATCCGACTGGGTCAGAATCCTGTAGGCCTCTTCAGAAGAATACCCCCTGTTTGACATTTTGGACTACTAAATTTAGGGGTATTCCCTGAGACTACCCAAGAAAAAAAGCAAACCTGTCTTACAAAGGGGAGGCTAGCGAAGTACCGGAGGCTGCTGCGGTTGATAAAAAATATCAAAACTGATTTTTTTATCGCCGCAGTGCGTGTAAAATGAATGTGCAGTGATCAAAAAATAATAATTTTTTGTCACTGCGGTGGGGCGGGCGTGGGTGAACGCACGTGTGGGCGACCGATCAGGCCTGATCGGGCAAACACTGCGTTTTGGGTGGAGGGCGAGCTAAGGTGACACTAATACTATTATAGATCTGACCGTGATCAGTTTTGATCACTTACAGATACTATAAAAGTACAAATGCTGATTAGCGATACGCTAAACAGCGAATAAAAGTGACTGCGGTGCGGTGGGGTGGGCGCTAACTGACGCTAACTACCTAACCAAGGGGCCTAAACTATCCCTAAAACCTAACAGCCAATACCAGTGAAAAAAAAAAAGTGACAGTTTACACTGATCACTTTTTTTCCTTTCACTAGTGATTGACAGGGGCGATCAAAGGGGTGATCAAAGGGTTAATTGGGGTGCAGGTGGGTGATCTGGGGCTAAGGTGTAGTGTTTGGTGTACTCACAGTTCAGTCTGCTCCTGTGCTGGATCCAACCGACGAAAAGGACCAGCACAGGAGCAGACAAGCCATATAACAGATCATATTTACTAATATGATCTGTTATATGACTTTGGATTGGATTTTTTGAAAATCGCCAGCCTGCCAGCCAATGATCGTTGCTGGCAGGCTGGTGACGAAATACTTCTTTTAATTTTGCCGGCCCGCGATGCGCATGCGCGGGCCGGCTTTGAGCGAAATCTCGCGTCTCGCGAGATGACGCGTATATGCGTGACTCTGCGCAGCGCTGCCACCTCCGGAACGCAATCCTGCGTTAGGCGGTCCGGAGGTGGTTAAACAACACAATGTAACTCCAAGTCAATCACACTTCTGTGAAATCAAACTGTCCACTTAGGAAGCAACACTGAGGGACAATCAATTTCACATGCTGTTGTGCAAATGGGATAGACAACAGGTGGAAATTATAGGCAATTAGCAAGACACCCCCAATAAAGGAGTGGTTCTGCAGGTGGTGACCACAGACCACTTCTCAGTTCCTATGCTTCCTGGCTGATGTTTTGGTCACTTTTGAATGCTGGCTGTGCTTTCACTCTAGTGGTAGCATGAGACGGAGTCTACAACCCACACAAGTGGCTCAGGTAGTGCAGCTTATCAAGGATGGCACATCAATGCGAGCTGTGGCAAGAAGGTTTGCTGTGTCTGTCAGCGTAGTGTCCAGAGCATGGAGGCGCTACCAGGAGACAGGCCAGTACATCAGGAGATGTGGAGGAGGCCGTAGGAGGGCAACAACCCAGCAGCAGGACCGCTACCTCCACCTTTGTGCAAGGAGGAACAGGAGGAGCACTTTCAGAGCCCTGCAAAATGACCTCCAGCAGGCCACAAATGTGCATGTGTCTGCTCAAACGGTCAGAAACAGACTCCATGAGGGTGATATGAGGGCCTGACATCCACAGGTGGGGGTTGTGCTTACAGTCCAACACCGTGCAGGACGTTTGGCATTTGCCAGAGAACACCAAGATTGGCAAATTTGCCACTGGCGCCCTGTGCTCTTCACAGATGAAAGCAGGTTCACACTGAGCACATGTGACAGACGTGACAGAGTCTGGAGACGCTGTGGAGAACGTTCTGCTGCCTGCAACAACCTCCAGCATGACCGGTTTGGCATTGGGTCAGTAATGGTGTGGGGTGGCATTTCTTTGGAGGGCCGCACAGCCCTCCATGTGCTTGCCAGAGGTAGCCTGACTGCCATTAGGTACCGAGATGAGATCCTCAGACCCCTTGTGAGACCATATGCTGGTGTGGTTGGCTCTGGGTTCCTCCTAATGCAAGACAATGCTAGACCTCATGTGGCTGGAGTGTGTCAGCAGTTCCTGCAAGACGAAGGCATTGATGCTATGGACTGGCCCTCCCGTTCCCCAGACCTGAATCCAATTGAGCACATCTGGGACATCATGTCTCGCTCTATCCACCAACGTCACGTTGCACCACAGACTGTCCAGGAGTTGGCAGATGCTTTAGTCCAGGTCTGGGAGGAGATCCCTCAGGAGACCGTCCGCCACCTCATCAGGAGCATGCACAGGCGTTGTAGGGAGGTAATACAGGCACGTGGATGCCACACACACTACTGAGCCTCATTTTGACTTGTTTTAAGGACATTACATCAAAGTTGGATCAGCCTGTAGTGTGTTTTTCCACTTTAATTTTGAGTGTGACTCCAAATCCAGACCTCCATGGGTTGAAAAATTTGATTTCCATTTTCTTATTTTTGTGTGATTTTGTTGTCAGCGCATTCAACTATGTAAAGAACAAAGTATTTTTGAGCAGTGTATATTCTATACTAAAAAACCAGAGGACATACAAGGTGGCCAGAGAGGGGAGCTAAAAACAATCGCACTTGCTCCCGTGGTCCAGGTCACCAGAAAAAAGGAAACATTCTTCTTTTCAGTGAACAAAAGACTAGCAGTTTTTAAAAACAATAGAAATTATCAATACCAAAGACTGGATTGATATAGAATGTACATTGGTAAGTGACTTGTATTACACTTGCACATAGCATACATAACAAATGTTGAGGTAAGACAGCCCACTTTCAAGGGGTTATCTAACCCCTATAATGTCCCCTCTAATGCACGGGCCCCTCGTACTGGTCATACTTAACCCGCATCACTTCTGATGCCCGCACAGCCACTGCTGCATCTCCCTATTACACAGATCCAAAACATCCAGCGACAAGGGGGGCAGCAATAGCAGGCTATGATGGGCATAAGCCTCCCTAGCATCACTCGCGATGCTAAGGAGGCTCATTTCCGTCACGGCCTGCTATTGGATGTCCCAACACCCGCCTACCCTCCCATCGCCGGATGTTTTGATCCGTTCGACGGGGAGATGCAGAGTAGTGATAGATGAACATCGGCCGGAAGGTTTCGCGAACGCGCGTTCGAAATCAAATGTTCCCGAACCACATGTTCGCGACGGGCCCCATTCACTTTAATGGCAGACGAACATTAAAAAACCTTCAGGTCATATTTGCAGCCACCAAATACTTATTTCAACTGAACAAATAGTCCCACAACATGGACAGTGACATACCAGAGGGGTATCAATGGCAAACATTCCCACAGAAAATATGTATTTTAATCAGGGGCCATTTTTATGCATCTTAAAGGGAAACTCTCAAAAATGTGCCCTGATGGAGCCTAGAATTTTTTTATTTTAGGCCACAGGAGTACGGGCCCCAAAAATTAGGCATTCACCTGACAGAAAAGAACAAGTGATTATGTGGCTGGAGGTATATTAGGCGGTCAGTGGATAACAATTTTACTGCAGGCCAGTGGAGTACAGGCCCCAAACATTAGGCATTCACCGGACAGAAAAAAACAAGTGATTATGTGGCTGGAGGTATATTAGGCGGTCAGTGGATAACAATTTTACTGCAGGCCAGTGGAGTACAGGCCACAAACATTAGGCATTCACCGGACAGAAAAGAACAAGTGATTATGTGGCTGGAGGTATATTAGGCGGTCAGTGGCAAACAATTTTACTGCAGGTCAGTGAAGTACAGACCCCAAACATTAGGGATTCACAGGACAGAAAAGAACAAGTTATTACGGTATGTGGCTAGAGGTATATTAGGTGGTCAGTGGATAACAATTTTACTGCAGGCCAGTGGAGTACAGGCACCAAACATTAGGAATTCACCGGACAGAAAAGAACAAGTGATTATGTGGCTGGAGGTACATTAGGCATTCACTGAATAACAATTTTACTGTAGGCCAGTGGAGTACAGACCCCAAAAATTATGCATTCATCTGACAGAAAAGAACAAGTGATTATGTGGCTGGAGGTATATTAGACGGTCAGTGGATAACAATTTTACTGTAGGCCAGTACAGGCCCCAAAAATTATGCATTTACCTGACAAAAAATAACTTGTGATGATGTGGCTGGAGGTACAATAGGCGATCCCCGGCTAAAAATGTTACTGTAGGCCAATACAGGCCCCAAAAATTATGCATTCATCTGACAGAAAAGAACAAGTGATTATGTGGCTGGAGGTGCATTAGGCGGTCACTGGATAATTTTTTTACTGTAGAACACTGGAGTAGAGGCCCCAAAATGTAGGCATTCACCTGACAGAAAAGGCCTTTTATGCCGCTGTATATAAATAAGACAAGGACCATTCTTTGTTCTGTGTGGTGGCAGATATGTGTGGGCTGGCATGAGGAAATTCAATTACACATGGTCGTTACAGGTGTTGAATTCTTCCAAGATCCGTGCCTCATTTATTTTTAGAAATGTGAGGTAGTTCACACTGTCGTGAGCTATGTGAGTGCACATATCGGTCACGATCACCCCTGCTGCGCTGAACGTACTTTCGGACAGCTCTAGCAAATTGTGCAAGCTCTGGCCACAGGTCAAGCCTTCACACCCAGTAGTCCAGGGGTTCCTCCCTTCTCAGAATGTCCACATTGGCCGTTAACCCGATGTAGTCGGACACCTGTCAGTCTAGGCGTTCGCTGAGGCTGGATCTAGAGGGCGGCTGTCGATGGGTTGGCTGCAAGAAGGATCTCATATCCGAAGTGACCAACACATCTTCAAACCGCCCTCTTCTTGCAGGCACGGTAGGATTGGTACCCACACCTTTTTCGCTATGGTTGGAAATTCCTCTGCCACTGCCTGCAACAGAAGAATGTAGCATCTCTCGCAGCAAGGCCTGGAGATGCTGCATTCTGACAGCCCTCTGTGATGCTGGTAATATGTCCACTATTTTGTGTTTGTACTAGGGGTCTAAATACGTTGCCACCCAGTACTGGCCCTTGCCCTATATACTTTTTATATGGGGTCCCTCTTTAAACACTGCAGCATGAAGGCCTCCATTTGCACTAAATTGGAAGCGGTGGAACATACCGGCTCCTGCTCATCGCCAAGGAGAATGTCGTCCTCAGTCTCCTCCCCCAACCATGGACAACACCAGGGATCCCCGAAAAGTTTTAAAGTCTCCCTCAAAGCCTGCTCTTCTTGCTTCTCCTCCCCCCAGCCACCATCCTCCTCTGACTCCTCTTCAAACTCCTGCTGACTTATCTCAGATGGAGTAGCCCCCCCCGGGGAATTCATTCAGCATTGCGATTTCCTCATCTTCCATCTCCTGCTCCTCGACAGCTTGATCAATGACACGACACAATGCATGCTCCAGAAAGAAGGCATAAGGTACGATGTCACTGATGGTGCCCTGGCTGCGACTGACCAGTTTGGTGATCTCTTCAAATGGCTGCAGAAGTCTTCATGAGTCGCAAATGAGCAGCCACTGGCGCAGTGAAAAGAAACCAAGTTCCCCAGCACCTGTCCAGCTGCAGGGTTCGTACAGGTAGCCATTAACGGCACGGTGCTGCTGGAGCAGCCTATCAAGCATATACAAGGTGGAGTTCCATTGAGTCGGGCTGTCACAAATCAAACGTCTGACTGGCAGGTGGTGTCGCCGCTGAACGTCAGTAAGGCGAGCCATGGCCATGTAAGATCTTGTAAAATGGGCAGAGATTTTTCTGGCCTGCCGCGAAATGTCCTGGACCCCGGGGTATTTGGCAACGAATCACTGCACGACTAAGTTCAGGACGTGTGCCATGCATGGCACGTGTGTCATTTTGCCCTGTTTCAGCGTGCTAAGCAGATTGGCACCGTTGTCGCACACCAATTTACCAACTGTCAAATTGAGCGGGGTTAGCCACTGATCGGCCTTTGACCGCAGAGCTGAAAGCAGTGCAGAACCGGTGTGGCTCTTGGCTTCCAGGCACAACAGACGCAGCACAGCATGGCAACGTCTCACCTGGCACGTCGAATAGGTTCTGGGGAGCTTGGGGGGTGCAGTGGAAGAGGCTGTAGCAGTGGAAAAGGAGGAGTAAGCCGAGGAGATGGAGGATGGAGTAGGAAGAAAAGAAGAAGAGGCAGGCCTGCATGCAATCCGTGGCGGTAACACAAATCATCACAAGTGCCACGGGTTACATGCTTGACGGCCGTCAGAAGTTTTACTCAGTGGGCAGTAAAAGTTATGTACCTTCCCTGCCCGTGTTTGCTAGAGCATGTGTCTGTGGTCAGATGTATCTTGGCACCAACGATGTGTGCCAGAGATATATTCAATTGCAGCTGAACGTGGCCATATAGATCTGGGATAACCTTCTGGGAGAAATATTTCATTCCGGGGACCTTTGATTGCAGTGTTCCAATGGCCACAAATTTTCTAAAGGCCTCTGAATCCACCAGTTTATATGGCAGTAGTTGGCAGGCTAGCAGTTCTGACAAGCCAGCGTTCAGCCGTTGGGCAAGAGGGTTATCCGGCATCATGAACTTTTTACGCTCGAACATTTGGGTCACGGAAGCCTGCCTTCTGTCGGATGAACGCGACGACGGCGCGGTGGAAGGTGGAGTGGAGGAAAAATGGGAGGAGAGAGGAGAAGGAGAAGAGGCAGGATGTGGAGCGCCGGGAGTGTGGCTTTGTGGGTTCTGACGGCGTTGCTCCCACTGGGCTCGGTGATGGGAGACCAGGTGCCTTCCTAAGGCGGTCGTCCATAGGTGAGTGTTGGGATTACCGCGACTTATGCATTAACAGCACAGGCTGCAGATGGCAACACTATTGTCAGCAGCTGACACGTAAAAAAAAAAAGCCCACACTGCGGAGCCATGTGCTGGCGTCCTGGGAGCACAAGATGTGACTGTCCATGGTGGATGGCTCGCTCCAGATATATTTGCAGTCTGCTTTTTGCCTCCTGCGCACTGCGAGTTCTGCCTGCTTCTCCTCCTCCTCCCTATCTGCTGCTCTGTCTCTCCCTCTGAACTCCCCTCCTCTTCCTCTCGTGTGGGCACCCACGTGTCGTCCATCGACACGTCATCATAGTCACCTTCACCACCACTGACATTAGAGATCTCAGTGTAGGCAGCAATGGCGGGGACCATCCTTCTTGGGCTGATCTGGGTACTGTCGTCAGACCGCTGGGTGGCGGCCGTTGCTACCTCCTCTTCCTCATCTGATGCCAAAAATGGCTGCACATTGGTAAGGTCTGGGAATGGATGGGAAAATAATTCCTCTGACTCGAGTGGAGGGGCTATGGTGGTGGTGAAGTGATGGTGTCTTTGGGGGTGCACACAGCAGAGAGTGAGGAGGGTGCAGATAGAGAGGATGAGGAGGGTGCAGAAGCGTAAGGCTGAGTGAGCCACTCAACCAACTCTGGTGCGTCCTTTGACGTAATCGCATGCACCTTCTCAAACTTCCCACTTAGGCTCCAGCCTGGTGCACCTGCCCGACCCCTGCCACCCCTGCAGAACGGCCTGCCTCTTCCTCTGCCTGTCATTTTCAAATTGACCCTGTGCCAAAGTCCCTAAAGAAGAACAGTATTTATGGAAGCAGGTATATCGCAGTCCTCAATCAGTATTTGGTGGAAGCTGGTATATCGCACCCCTCAATCAGTATTTTGTGGAAGCAGATATATAGAACCCCTTGATCAGTATTTTGTAGAAGCAGGTATATGCCACCCCTCAATCAGTATTTTGTGGAAACAGGTATATAGAACACCTGAATCAATATTTGGTGGAAGCTGGTATATCGCACCCCTCAATCAGTATTTTGTGGAAGAAGGTATATCAAACCCCTTAATCAGTATTTTGTGGAAGCAGGGATATCGCACCCCTCAATCAGTATTTTGTTGAAGCAGGTATATTGCACTCCTCAATCAGTATTTTGTGGAAGCAGGTATATAGAACCCCTTAATCAGTATTTTGTAGAAGCAGGTATATCGCACCCCTCAATCAGTATTTTGTGGAAACAGGTATATAGAACACCTGAATCAATATTTGGTGGAAGCAGGTATATTACACCCCTCAATCTGTATTTTGTGGAAGCAGGTATATCAAACCCCTTAATCAGTATTTTGTGGAAGCAGGTATATCGCACCCCTCAATCAGTATTTTGTGGAAGCAGGTATATAGAACATCTGAATCAATATTTGTTGGAAGCAGGTATATCACACCCTCAATCAGTATTTTGTGGAAGACGGTATATTGCAGGCCTCAATCAATATTTGGTGGAAGCAGGTATATAGCACCCCTCAATTAGTATTTTGTGGGAGCAGGTATATAGGACCCATTAATCAGTATTTTGTAGAAGTAGTTATATCGCACCCCTCAATCAGTATTTTGTGGAAGCAGGTATATCGCATCCCTCAATCAGTTTTTTTGGGGGGACAACAGGTATATCACACCTGTTGCAAATAGTTGTTCCAATAACGCTTGTCCCTCTATATACCTGCGGTATCGCAGCAGAACCACACACAACTGCTGCACAATACAAATGCACTATAATATACTTACTATGTTAGAAAGTATATTATAAGTATCAGATGAGGAATTTCCAGCATGTAGTTGAATGGAATCTTGGACAGTCTTTATTTCACATCCAGAAGGTACATGCAGTGTAGTGGACACAGACTTCCAACATATCCAATCAAACCGACATGTTTCGAGCCAGTAGGCTCTTAATCATGATCTGATCATGATTAAGAGCCTACTGGCTCAAAACATGTCAGTCTGATGGGAAATGTTGGAGGTCTGTCCACTACACCGCATGTACCTTCTGCATATCAAATAAAGACTGTGCAAGATTCCATTCAACTACATGCTGGAAATTCCTCATTTAAAGCTTTGTACCACAAAGTCGGCCCGGCTTCTCCACTGCACGTGTGATTACTGGTGAGCTGGAATCAATGTTTTATATTATAAGTATATCACACCCCTCAGTATATCACACCTATCGACAGCACACCTATACCAGTCTTTAAAAGGACTTTTGAGGCCCTATTAGCTAGCGTTTGGTGTCCCTAACAGTCTGTCCTTGATCCACAAAGCAACCTCTCCCTACACTGGCAAAAAACAAAATGTAAAATGGCTGCCAGATCGGGTTCTGTTATAGGGTGGGGGGGTGTCCTCGTGCTGAAACGTCTCAATTGGCTGTCCTGTCCCACCTGATGGATGTGTCATGGGTCAAAGTTCAGCGCAATGCAAAAGAATATGGCGCATGCAAACATCGCCATATGTTCGGCGAATTGCGAATGAGCAAAGTTCGCTGCGAAACGACCACCGGGCGAACCACAAGGCCATCTCTAATGCAGAGGCAGTCATGCAGGCATCAAAAGTGACACGGGTGTCGGGGAGCGGGTGAAGTATGACCAGTATAAGTGGCCCAGGGATATTTGGGGGCATTATAGGTGTTGGATAACCCTTTATGCACTGTTCTGCAGATATCTACTTTATCCTTTATTCAGCATAGCAACTTACTGAATATAAATTCTATTTTATACTTAGCTGCAGTTACTGTACGTACTTGTGAAGACAGGAGTAATAGAATGACCAACCTGAAATGAACAACTACGTGACTCTGTAGACATAAATAGCACTATAATTTTTCACTCAAGTGTCATGTGAACAATGCACAGAGTATACCAATAAATCAGGAGCTGAAATACAAGGGAAGTTTGTAAACTATAAAATGGCCTCTGTCTTGTTCATGGTCATATAAAACAAGAAGATGCATTTCACGATCATATAAAAATATGCTCAAAACAAGAGTAAATCTACTCATTCAATTTTGACTGTACTTTCAAGTTCACGGAGAAACAATTTTGAATACTTCTCTACTTCTCCTAAAATAGTATGCAACGTGAACATACTATGTGGCCATAGGACTAATAACCCCTTTGGGATCTACGCTGTATATGTACGGCAGAAGTAGCATCTTTACATGGCATCTGCTTTCGCCTGCAGCAGGCGCAATAGCTGTCGGGTTTCTGCTGTTTCAAACAGCAGAGAACGACGGCACATGTTTGCGATCAACCTTATGTCTGATCGCATAGATTTTACCCCTCAGATGCCATGGTCAAATGTGACCACGGCATCTGAGAGGTCCATAAATGGGAGCCACATTCTCCCATAATGGCATTCCCAAACTGAGATCGGAGAACCTGTTACACTGTAAGCATCAAGCAGATTTTGGTAGCTATTGCTGAACTTTACCAATACAGGCCACCAGGTGGCAGCACTGTTGTAATATTGAAAATTAAGTGTTCAATGATGGCTATATAGCCATCAATGAACACAATGGGAAATCAAATAATTGCCAGTTATAGTCACCGAGGGTGACAAAAAAATTTTTTTAAAAAAGTTTTCAAACTATAAAAAAATTGAAAAATATATAAAAGTTAAAATCACCTCTCTTTCCCCAAAATCAACAGGGAGAGAGAAGGTAGACGGCAAGTGCGCACTGTGCATGCCGTCTCCTCAAACAGCTGATCGCAGGGGTGCCGGGTGTCAGACCCCCGGCCGATCTGATATTGGCGACATATCCTGAGGATAGGTCATAAATAGTAAAAGCCCAGAAAGCCCAGAAAACCCCTTTAGGCCTCATGCACACGACCGTTGTGTGCACCCGCGTCCGTTCCGTCACCATTTAGCAGAGGTCCCATTCATTTCTATGGAGCTGTGAAAAACAACTGATAGTCCTCCGTTTTTTCTCCGTGTCCGTGATCTGTGATTCCAGTCTGTCAAAAAAATGGAGGATGGACCCATGCAAGTCAATGGGTCCGTCAAAAAAAAACGGATGCAAAACTGGTATGTCATCCGTGTCCGCGTCCGTGTCTGTTTTTTTCTACAAGACCTTGGTGCAATAAAATTACACTTTTCATTAAACTTCCTTTTTTTCCCCCTGTCAGACAAAAAAAAAGGAAGACACAAGGAAACACAACTGAAGCAAAATCGGACACGGACCACTGAAGCAAAATCACTGACAGTGAAAAAACACTGTCGTGTGCATGAGGCCTTAAAGAGAACCTGTCACAATTAAATGCAGTACAATCAGCAGGGAGCATGCTATAAAGTAGAAGAAGCTGAACAGATTGATAGAGATGGCCCGAACTATCCGACGGCGAACAGTTCCCGGCGAACATAGCTTGTTCGCGTTCGCCTCTGCCGGGCGAACACATGCGATGTTCGGTCCGCCCCCTATACATCATCATTGAGCAAACTTTGACCCTGTACCTCACAGTCAGCAGACACATTCCAGCCAATCAGCAGCATACCCTCCCTCCCAGACCCTCCCACCTCCTGCACAGCATCCATTTTAGATTCATTCTGAAGCTGCAGTCTTAGTGAGAGGAGGGAGACTGTAACTGCTGCTGATTTAATTGGGAAATCGATAGCTAGGCTAGTGAATTCAGTGTCCACTCCAGTCCTGAAAGACTCATCTGATCTCTGCTGTAAGGACAGCGTCCTGACAGCACCCCAAAAAGCCCTTTTTAGGGCTGCAACATTAGTCTGCTTTTTTTTTTTCCTTTATATACATATTGCAGTTGCCTGGCCTGCCTGTGTGTGAGGAGCTGCAGGCCCACAGACTGTAGTGTGCCCACTGCCAGTGCTCACCCCTGTCATTCCGTGTGGCACAGGACTTTGCTTAAAAAAAGGCACTTAATTTTTACACTTTAATCTAAGGTTAGTTGCCTGCCAGTGTGTGTCAGGCTGACTTCCACTGACTGTAGTGTGCCCACTGCCAGTGCCCACCACTCATACCGGCTGGCACAGGACTTTGCATAAAAAAGGCATTTAATTTTTACACTTTAGTGTAATTTCAGCTGCTTGCCTGCTGCTAGTGTGTGTCAGGCCGACTTCAACTGACTGTAGTGTGCCCACTGCCAGTGCCCACCCCTGTCATCCCGTGTGGCACAGGACTTTGCTTAAAAAAAAGGCACTTAATTTTTACACTTTAATCTAAGGTTAGTTGCCTGCCAGTGTGTGTCAGGCTGACTTCCACTGACTGTAGTGTGCCCACTGCCAGTGCCCACCACTCATACCGGCTGGCACAGGACTTTGCATAAAAAAGGCATTTAATTTTTACACTTTAGTGTAATTTCAGCTGCTTGCCTGCTGCTAGTGTGTGTCAGGCCGACTTCAACTGACTGTAGTGTGCCCACTGCCAGTGCCCACCCCTGTCATCCCGTGTGGCACAGGACTTTGCTTAAAAAAAAGGCACTTCATTTTTACACTTTAATCTAAGGTTAGTTGCCTGCCAGTGTGTGTCAGGCCGACTTCAACTGACTGTAGTGTGCCCACTGCCAGTGCCCACCCCCTGTCATCCCGAGTGGCACAGGACTTTGCTTAAAAAATAGGCACTTAATTTTTACACTTTAATCTAAGGTTAGTTGCCTGCCAGTGTGTGTCAGGCTGACTTCCACTGACTGTAGTGTGCCCACTGCCAGTGCCCACCACTCATACCGGCTGGCACAGGACTTTGCTTAAAAAAGGCATTTAATTTTTACACTTTAATGTAATTTCAGCTGCTTGCCTGCTGCTAGTGTGTGTCAGGCCGACTTCAACTGACTGTAGTGTGCCCACTGCCAGTGCCCACCCCTGTCATACCGAGTGGCACAGGACTTTGCTTAAAAAATAGGCACTTAATTTTTACACTTTAATCTAAGGTTAGTTGCCTGCCAGTGTGTGTCAGGCTGACTTCCACTGACTGTAGTGTGCCCACTGCCAGTGCCCACCCCTGTCATACCGAGTGGCACAGGACTTTGCTTAAAAAATAGGCACTTAATTTTTACACTTTAATCTAAGGTTAGTTGCCTGCCAGTGTGTGTCAGGCTGACTTCCACTGACTGTAGTGTGCCCACTGCCAGTGCCCACCACTCATACCGGCTGGCACAGGACTTTGCTTAAAAAAGGCATTTAATTTTTACACTTTAATGTAATTTCAGCTGCTTGCCTGCTGCTAGTGTGTGTCAGGCCGACTTCAACTGACTGTAGTGTGCCCACTGCCAGTGCCCACCCCTGTCATACCGAGTGGCACAGGACTTTGCTTAAAAAATAGGCACTTAATTTTTACACTTTAATCTAAGGTTAGTTGCCTGCCAGTGTGTGTCAGGCTGACTTCCACTGACTGTAGTGTGCCCACTGCCAGTGCCCACCACTCATACCGGCTGGCACAGGACTTTGCATAAAAAAGGCATTTAATTTTTACACTTTAGTGTAATTTCAGCTGCTTGCCTGCTGCTAGTGTGTGTCAGGCCGACTTCAACTGACTGTAGTGTGCCCACTGCCAGTGCCAACCACTGATACCGGGTGGCACAGTAGCTTGCCGATAAATAAGGCATTTAATTTTTAGACAGTAGTCTAAATTCAGTTGCTTGCCTGCTGCCAGTGTGTGTCAGGCCCGCTTCCACTGACTGTAGTGTGCCCACTGCCAGTGCCAACCACTGATACCGGGTGGCACAGTAGCTTGCCGATAAATAAGGCATTTAATTTTTAGACAGTAGTCTAAATTCAGTTGCTTGCCTGCTGCCAGTGTGTGTCAGGCCCTCTTCCACTGACTGTAGTGTGCCCACTGCCAGTGCCAACCACTCATACCGGGTGGCACAGTAGCTTGCCGATAAATAAGGCATTTAATTTTTACACTTTAGTGTAATTTCAGTTGCTTGCCTGCTGCCAGTGTGTGTCAGGCCCGCTTCTACTGACTGTAGTGTGCCCACTGCCAGTGCCAACCACTGATACCATCTCCCCGTTCGAAAAATCTATTCAATAAATGGCACCCAGATTGGGGACGTTAGAGGGATTAAACTGATGAGAATAGTACTACAGAAAATACCACTCATATCGGGTGTGACAGTAAATTGCACGGCGCAGACGCAGTCACCGTGGATAAAAACAAAGGGGAGGGAGCCAGCGTTTTTTTAACCATCTCCCCGTTCGAAAAATCAATTCAATTGACCTTTCGGGGACCCTTGGTGTTGTACGTGGCTGGGTGGAGGAAGAAACCTTCAATGACATCACCGGGACGTGGCTAGCTTGGTATCCAACCTTGTGCAAATGGGGAGTTTGCGGTTGTGCAAATGAACTGTTTGCGGTGCATTAAAAGGGGAGTTTGGTCTGTCAATGTCTGTGATGCGGGCGTAACCCTTACACTACCTGATCGATACAACATCATACCTGATCGTATACACACACTGGATGTTTTAAAGCACGTTATTCCAAACAATTTAGGAATGTTAGTTGATTTATGCCCTTTATGGATTAAAACCCGACTCTGCGTCCACTACGTAATTTTCCATGGGAGTTTTGCCATAGATCCCCCTCCGGCATGCCACAGTCCAGGTGTTAGACCCCTTGAAACAACTTTCTCATCACTATTGTGGCCAGAAAGAGTCCCTGTGGGTTTTAAAATTCGCCTGTCTATTGAAGTCTATGGCGGTTCGCCCGGTTCGCCAGTTCGCGAACATTTGCGGAAGTTCTCGTTCGCTGTTCGCGAACTGAAAATTTTATGTTCGCGACATCACTACAGATTGATATATAGTTTTTATAAAACAACTTTTAATTTATATCATAAATAATAATTTAATTTATACATAATTTAATATATTTAGAGCTCTGAGCTCAAGATAGCCCATCTGGCTATTATCAGTGATTGTTAGTATTGTAACACCTAACCGGTGTACAATTGAACTCAGAAAAGGTAGAGATTTAAATATATAAATTACAAGTTTTTCAAGTAAATCTTTAAATCTATAGCAAGCTACACTGTTTCCATATCTCAGAAGTTTCCATAACTTGAGAGTTATGTAAACTGTATATCTTGATGTGCTATGTTGCTTACGTGGCTCCTATTTACTGCTATTGAAGTGACAGAAACAGTGGTGGCTGGCTGCTTAGCCGTTTATGTAAATCTGCCTACCCAGGCTCTCAGTTAAAGGGGTATTCCAGTTTTGTAATTTTCAGCATGTTTACATGGTGTGTTCAATAAAAATATGGTAACATTTAATTCTTTGTGTCTTATTAGTCTCAGCAGACTGTGATTGTCTATTGTTGTGACTTAGATGAAGATCAGATCACATTTTATGACCAATTTGTGCAGAAATCCATATCATTCCAAAGGATTCACATACTTTTTCTTGCAACTGTATATATATACACTGCTCAAAAAAATTAAGGGAACACAAAAATAACACATCCTAGATCTGAATTAATTAAATATTCTCCTGAAATACTTTGTTCTTTGCATAGTTGAATGTGCTGACAACAAAATCACACAAAAATAAAAAAATGGAAATCAAATTTTTCAACCCATGGAGGTCTGGATTTGGAGTCACACTCAAAATTAAAGTGGAAAAACACACTACAGGCTGATCCAACTTTGATGTAATGTCCTTAAAACAAGTCAAATTGAGGCTCAGTAGTGTGTGTGGCCTCCACGTACCTGTATGACCTCCCTACAACGCCTGTGCATGCTCCTGATGAGGTGGCGGACGGTCTCCTGAGGGATCTCCTCCCAGACCTGGACTAAAGCATCTGCCAACTCCTGGACAGTCTGTGGTGCAACGTGACGTTGGTGGATAGAGCGAGACATGATGTCCCAGATGTGCTCAATTGGATTCAGGTCTGGGGAACGGGAGGGCCAATCCATAGCATCAATGCCTTCGTCTTGCAGGAACTGCTGACACACTTCAGCCACATGAGGTCTAGCATTGTCTTGCATTAGGAGGAACCCAGGGCCAACCACACCAGCATATGGTATCACAAGGGGTCTGAGGATCTCATCTCGGTACCTAATGGCAGTCAGGCTACCTCTGGCGAGCACATGGAGGGCTGTGCGGCCCTCCAAAGAAATGCCACCCCACACCATTACTGACCCAATGCCAAACCGGTCATGCTGAAGGATGTTGCAGGCAGCAGAACGTTCTCCACGGCGTCTCCAGACTCTGTCATGTCTGTCACATGTGCTCAGTGTGAACCTGCTTTCATCTGTGTAGCGAATCCAGTAGCGAATTTGCCAATCTTGGTGTTCTCTGTCAAATGCCAAACCTTCTGCACGGTGTTGGGCTATAAGCACAACCCCCACCTGTGGACGTCGGGCCCTCATATCACCCTCATAGAGTCTGTTTCTGACCGTTTGAGCAGACACATGCACATTTGTGGCCTGCTGGAGGTCATTTTGCAGGGCTCTGGCAGTGCTCCTCCTGTTCCTCCTTGCACAAAGGCGGAGGTAGCGGTCCTGCTGCTGGGTTGTTGCCCTCCTACGGCCTCCTCCACGTCTTCTGATGTACTGGCCTGTCTCCTGGTAGCGCCTTCATGCTCTGGACACTATGCTGACAGACACAGCAAACCTTCTTGCCACAGCTCACATTGATGTGCCATCCTGGATAAGCTGCACTACCTGAGCCACTTGTGTGGGTTGTAGACTCCGTCTCATGCTACCACTAGAGTGAAAGCACCGCCAGCATTCAAAAGTGACCAAAACATCAGCCGGGAAGCATAGGAACTGAGAAGTGGTCTGTGATCACCACCTGCAGAACCACTTCTTTATTGGGGGTGTCTTGCTAATTGCCTATAATTTCCAACTGTTGTCTATCCCATTTTCACAACAGCATGTGAAATTGATTTTCACTCAGTGTTGCTTCCTAAGTGGACAGTTTGATTTCACAGAAGTGTGATTGACTTGGAGTTACATTGTGTTGTTTAAGTGTTCCCTTTATTTTTTTGAGCAGTGTATATATATATATATATATATATACACACACTCACCTAAAGAATTATTAGGAACACCATACTAATACGGTGTTGGACCTCCTTTTGCCTTCAGAACTGCCTTAATTCTACGTGGCATTGATTCACCAAGGTGCTGATAGCATTCTTTAGAAATGTTGGCCCATATTGATAGGATAGCATCTTGCAGTTGATGGAAATTTGAGGGATGCACATCCAGGGAACGAAGCTCCCGTTCCACCACATCCCAAAGATGCTCTATTGGGTTGAGATCTGGTGACTGTGGGGGCCATTTTAGTACAGTGAACTCATTGTCATGTTCAAGAAACCAATTTGAAATGATTCGAGCTTTGTGACATGGTGCATTATCCTGCTGGAAGTAGCCATCAGAGGATGGATACATGTTCTCATTCTGTTTACGCCAAATTCGGACTCTACCACTTGAATGTCTCAACAGAAATCGAGATTCATCAGACCAGGCAACATTTTTCCAGTCTTCAACAGTCCAATTTTGGTGAGCTCGTGCAAATTGTAGCCTCTTTTTCCTATTTGTAGTGGAGATGAGTGGTACCCGGTGGGGTCTTCTGCTGTTGTAGCCCATCCGCCTCAAGGTTGTGCGTGTTGTGGCTTCACAAATGTTTTGCTGCATACCTCGGTTGTAACGAGTGGTTATTTCAGTCAACGTTGCTCTTCTATCAGCTTGAATCAGTCGGCCCATTCTCCTCTGACCTCTAGCATCCACAAGCCATTTTTGCCCACAGGACTGCCGCATACTGGATGTTTTTCCTTTTTCACACCATTCTTTGTAAACCCTAGAAATGGTTGTGCGTGAAAATCCCAGTAACTGAGCAGATTGTGAAATACTCAGACTGGCCCGTCTGGCACCATTCTGACATTCAGTTTGGAGTTCAGGAGATTGTCTTGACCAGGACCAACCCCTAAATGCATTGAAGCAACTGCCATGTGATTGGTTGACTAGATAATTGCATTAATGAGAAATAGAACAGGTGTTCCTAATAATTCTTTAGGTGAGTATATATATATATATATATATATATATATATATATATAATTTTATTTGTTTTCTATTAATTTCTCCTGTAACTGGGGCTGAGATAGTAGCCCCAGTTACAGGGGGAGAACACTCCCTAGAGAGGCTGTACAGCAGGATACTATGCTGTGCAGCCCCACCAGCTTCACTGCAGAGCTGTGGGTTCCAGGAAGTATCCCTGTAATCATAATAACCTGTAATATGGTGAGCACATTATTTATGATGATTGGTAAATGGCACAATCTTTCCCAACATTTCAGTAATATACTATTTTTCTCTTGTTATGTCTATGAAGAAAATGGCTTTTTTAAGCACAGAAAATGCAGCCCTTTCAACAGAGCAGGCCTATAGTGCAAGGGTAACTCTTCTGCCTGTTATACAAATGTCTGGGGTTCAAATCCTTATGAATTCCTATTAAATACTTTATTTCGTAAAAGTCTAGATGCACCTCTCCCACCTCATATCTTAGCTTCAATATTCACAGTTTGATATCGAAATTTTGTCACAAAGAAACCAGCCTGAGCCATTTGGCGGATATTTAGACTACCGACGGTCTACATTTTTCACTGTCTACATTTTAGACAGAATTTGTCCAATGGACTATGTACATTTGTCCAATGGATTCCTTTGGACTGCAGCTGTACTTCCGTGTACAGTAGTTAAAATCATTCAGTAGCGCTACCAAAATCCTCAGTGTAGCCCAGGCCTTGTACCATTTTAAAATTACTTGTCATGTTCAGGGGAAAGCCGAATCAATCAACATAATCAAACCATAATAGTAACTAAAGTAAAACATATTCTGAATGTATGCCATTGAGCATGTGCCAGTGTAATTCTATCCATACACCACTGCATATCCATACCTGCACAAATTACTTAATGCATCTTCTCTTCTCTACGAAATCCATCTGGAGTCGTAAAGTGAATAAATGTCAAATCGTCTATTATTAAAAGCTGCACATACAAATCTAGAACACCCTGTTTGCCGCTTAGGAAGATGCACCACAAGGCACTGTGTGTACCCATTCATTTATACTGCTTAGTAAATATCAAAAGGCATAGTCATCTATTTAAAAGATGAAAGGCAGTTTTATAACTTTCAAACGGCTGAAAAATAAAAAGCATTTTGTTTTCGCCTCTGCCTTTGGCAATGTTTGACTGTAAACTGCACTTTCCAGGCCTTGATTGATGTGCAGAGATGCCCCGAACAGCTTCAACCCAAAGTGATTTATTAGCAACATAGTCTGTACAAAACAAGGTTTGTGGCATCTGTACTTTAACTGCTTTCTATTATAGTTATTTTTCTATAATGTTATATTAGTATAGCTGAAATTTCCAAGCAATCCTTACCCCCCAGCAATTTGGTGCATCAACACATGGCATCTTCTATTAATTAACTACTAAAACTAGGCAAATCTTTCAAATTAATTTTGTTAATCTGGTATCAGAAATTTTCATTTCTCACAGGATAAAATTAATTTCTCAACGACGTTCGCTTTTCTGTCCACAAATCACTTCTCTATAGCCAAAATGATTCACTCTAATGAAACCTGCTTGCTGTTGCAAGGGCTGCTTTATGAAGTCCTTTAAATATGTTTAACTATTTTAATTAAGCAGTCTAGGGAAATTATGCTACATAATTTTATGTACAGCACAATAAATGCAAATTGGTGTAGAACCCACAAGATGTAAATTGAACTAAACACCAGTATCTACTGGGAAAAACTGCTCTATTCAGCATAAAAGTGGTATTCATCTATGCAGTATATTGTCTGTACTATCTCTGCAATGTGACAAAATTAATTTTGTCCTTCACCTTGGAAAAAGAAAGGATGCTAAACCGCCAATTGGCCTATCATCTATATTTCAGTTTTACCCAGGTTGCCTTGGAATTAGCCTGAACACAGTTTACCACAATGACTTCTTGATCCTCAAACATATTCTGCTCAAACCTTTTTAGTTATGATCTTCAAAATGCTAATGCTCCTTTAAGCTAACATATCCACTTTCAATTTATGGGCTAGGAAGGAGCTCATTATCTCTTGCTAGTCCCTCAAACCTTCCTCCTACATCTTTACACTTTCATTCGCAAAGTAGAACATTGCATTACTTCTCATCCCACCCATCTCACCTTTCAGAGAATATGCTTGGTTGACCGTATATTTGTAGAGCATAAAACATTATTAAAATTCCACCCCCCTTTCCCTAAAAAAAAATCCTATAATCACTGAAGAAAAGTATCAGCAGTCAGCAAAGGCCAACTCTCCACAGGTGCACAGACTCAGCGTCTTAAAAATTCATTTTATTCCAAAATACACCATGAACAGCCCCGAGAGTATTATTATATATGAAGGACACTCACTGAAAAACACTCCAAGGCAACCCATTTCTGATCATGTGATCCTTGTTAGTGTGAGTAGGCACTAGCAGTATATAGCAGCCGCACACCACATTCAGGTGGAGTTATTATATACATATAATTTTAAAACATACAGAATGCATGTAAAACAACACAAAATATAACTGAAATACAATAAAATAATGAGACGTGAGAGTCCTGACCCCTATAATGGAGTATAGGATCATTTCTGTTATTAAGGCCAAATGGCTCTTGAAGTCATAACTGAAATGTTGCAGAGGTATCCTGATTACTTACAAGATTTGCAGAAATATATGATTATGTTGTTGCAATTTCTATTTACCAATTGTGTTGGGCGTGAATATTAGAATCGCAAATTTTAATCAAGAATATTGCAACTTCGAGAAGTTGCGAAGATTTAGAATATAGTGCTATATATTCGTATTCGAGAATATTCTAGATTTTTCTAGATTTTTTTCCATCTGAACTCATGATCCCTCCCCGCTTCTTGCTTGTGGGCCAATGAGAAGGCTGCAATGTCTTTGTCTGAGCTTAGCAACATCCCTAGCAACCAATAGAAAAGTTGCCTACCCCTTACTATATAAGAACCTCCCCAGCAGCCATTTTCTGCAGTTTTTTTGAAGTCCTGAGAGAGACAGCAGTGTCATTGCTGTGCTCTGTGCTTTGCTGTGTCATTACATTAGATAGTTAGTTAGTTAGCTTATATATATGATACAGATAGTTAGTGGGAGATCGTGATATAGTGTAGCTGATAGGTTCCAGTGCAGGGTGTTAGTGTGATAGGTTCTGCTGTCGATACATACATATATGCTAGAGACATAGTGCAGTGATGTCACAAGTTCACAACAATACTTAGTGCACCAATCAGTAATATGTAGTCAGACCTACTAAAATGTGAAGTTGCACGTATTGCGCCAAAATATGTGCATCATTAATTGACGATTTGCGCAATCACAAATATATTAGAACACTCTATCTGCATATAAAGCTTATTGGTATAACTATGGCCCCCGCCGCACTAAACACACGCTCTGATGCCGCACTACTGGCCAGGAAGGACAGCTTTTCCTGGGCCAGTTGTGGCCACAAATCCAGTTTGGCTGCCCAGTAGTCCAGCGGACCTTCAATGTCGGCTGGCAGGGTGCATTCCAAGTATGCCACTACCTGCTGATTCTGGTTCTGCTCTACGTCTAGCTGCTGGTGAGTAGTTTCTTCACTATGCGGTTGAATAAAGCTGCTTATCAGTGACTGTAGACTCGGGCTGCTGCTGATGGAGCTGGTACGGCTCCTGCCACCCCACCCCTCCCCAGCAGCCATGGCAGTGGAACGTGAGCACAGAGGGCTCCCCAGTCAGACCTGTGAGAAGATGGACGATGGCGCAGATAGGCAGCAGCAAACTGACTACATAGGATGTCTCTATAGTAGTTCAGTTTGACCTCCCTTTCAGTGGGTGTAAAAAAAGGCCCCTATTTTGGACCAATACCGAGGGTCCAACAAGGTGGAGAGCCAGAAATCATCCCTCTGCATAATGGTGACAATTCGGCTGTCACTACCCAAGCAAGTTTTTTTACACTTTTACAGAACACAACAGGCTTTTCAACAGATAAGTGCAACGCAGGACGGCAAATATATTTTTATCTGCCAGTAATACATGGCAAACTGGGCTATAAAATATCTCACTGCACCGCAGAACGGCTAATTTTTTTATGGTTTTACACAAAAGGCTTTTCAACAGATACAGTTGCAAGAAAAAGTATGTGAACCCTTTGGAATGATATGGATTTCTGCACAAATTGGTCATAAAATGTGATCTGATCTTCATCTAAGTCACAATAAAAGAGAATCACAGTCTGCTTAAACTAATAACACACAAAGAATTAAATGTTACCATGTTTGTATTGAACACACCATGTAAACATTCACAGTGCGGGTGGAATAAGTATGTGAACCCTTGGATTTAATAACTGGTTTAACCTCCTTTAGCAGCAATAACTTCAACCAAACGTTTCCTGTAGTTGCAGATCAGACGTGCACAACGGTCAGGTGTAACTCTTGACCATTCCTCTTTACAGAACTGTTTCAGTTCAGCAATATTCTTGGGATGTCTGGTGTAAATCGCTTTCTTGAGGTTATGCCACAGCATCTCAATCGGGTTGAGGTCAGGACTCTGACTGGGCCACTCCAGAAGGTGTATTTTCTTCTGTTTAAGCCATTCTGTTGTTGATTTACTTCTATGCTTTGGGTCGTTGTCCTGTTGCAACACCTATCTTCTGTTGAGCTTCAGCTGGTGGACAGGTGGCCTTAAGTTATCCTGAAAAATGTCTTGATAAACTTGGGAATTCATTTTTCCTTCGATGATAGCGATCCATCCAGGCCCTGACGCAGCAAAGCGGTCAGACCTGTGAGAAGATGGACGATAGCGCAGATAGGCAGCAGCAAACTGACTACATAGGATGTCTCTATAGTAGTTCAGTTTGACCTCCCTTTCAGTGGGTGTAAAAAAAGGCCCCCATTTTGGACCAATAGCGAGGGTCCAACAAGGTGGAGAGCCAGAAATCATCCCTCTGCATAATGGTGACAATTCGGCTGTCACTACCCAAGCAAGTGTGCATGCCATGGTGTATCTGGGTCCTCTGCTTCATCTTCCTCATCACCCTGTAGCTCCTCTGGCTGCTCCTGCTGCTCATCCTCTCCTGTCACCTGTGTAGAAAAACCATCTATTTCACTACACATTGCTTGTGCTCCAATGTCCTCCTCCTTTTCCTCCAGTTCAGTCCCCACAGGGCTCATGTAGCCTTAAAATCTAGGCTCCACGTCTCCAGTCCCCTGACCAGCCATAGTTACCAGCATATGTTCGAGGACATGAAGCAGTGGAAAGACATTGTTCATCCCGTAGTCCTGGCGACTGACAAATAACGTGGCCTCCTCAAAGAGCCTGAGCAAACGGTAGGTGTCATGCATGAGCTGCCACTGGCTGACATCGAAGTTACACAGGGGTGTACTCTTGTCCGCTTGGATCATCAGGAAATCGTTTATGGCCTTTCTCTATTTGTACAGAGGGTGGAAATCCAATGGGTGGAAATGTTGCATATCATCCTATGTTGGGGGATGCCATTCTGCCACTGCAGGTCAAGGAGAGCGTGCTTTGTGGTGTACGAGTGGCTGAAGTGCATGCAAAGTTTCCTGGCCATTTTTAGGATGTCTTGCAGATGGGTGGAAGATTTCAGGAACCGCTTGAGAACCAGATTGAATGGGTGGTCTACCACGGGCGCGTTTGGCTACTGACCTCTCACTGCTGCCACGCTGCTGACTCCCGCCCACTCTAACGACTTGCTGGCTCGCGGGCAAGCTGCCACCTTCATCTCCCGATCATGATGATGAAGCCCCTTCGTCACCCTGCTCCCAAGTGTGATCAGCTACATCATCATCATTGAGTACTGTCTGCATGTTACTGAAGTCCTCCTCAACCGTCTCTGGGTCAGGAGCCTGACCGCTCTCAATATCAACTCCCACGCCACTCTCCTCATCACTACTTTCCCGCCTAGTGGAGGAAGCGGCTGATGTTTTCTCCACATCCTGGCTAGGCAGTAGCTGCTGACTGTCCTCTAGTAGCTCTTCCTCACTTAAAATTGGAGCCGAGCCCACAGCATATAATACTTCTCGCGGTAAGGGAACAGGAAAGGACAGAGGCATGTTGAGGACAGGTGAGGGCACAGGGCCTGCTCCAGGGCCATGCCAACTAAGGGTTGTGTCTGACGAACCCATTGACTCTTGGCTGGGGATGTCTGATGTCACTTACAACGAAGTCGAAGATGGAGTAAACCATTCAATAACCACTGGGTTTCTGGTCACGACACGACTTCTAGATGACACTTGGAGCTCAGGCCTCTCAAAGTGACCCCTGCTGCCATGGCCCCTTACTCTACTGCTACCTCTGCCTGCGCCAGAAACATTTAGGCCTCTGCCACTTCCCTGTGCAGGGCCTGGGACTTCTCTGCCTGACATACTGTTAGATCAAATAACCAAATGTTAGATCAAATATTTTTTATTTTGCCACTAATACATAGCAAACAGGGCTTTAGAATATATCACTGCACTGCTAAACGGCAATTAGGCCCTAATTTTTTTTCTATTTTTACACTACACAAAATGCTTTTCAACAGATAAGTGCAACGCTGGACGGCAAATACAGTATATATTTATTTTGCCACTAATACACGGGAAACTTGGCTTTAGAGTATAGCACTGGACCGCACAACGGCAATTAGGCCCTAGTTTTTTTTACACTTTTACACAACACAACAGGCTTTTCAACAGATAAGTGCAAAGCAGGACGGCGAATATATTTTTATTTCGCCAGTAATACACTGCAAACTGAGCTTTAGAATATATCACTGCACCGCAGAACGGCAGTTAGGCCCTAATATTTTTCTAGCTTTACACAAAAGGCTTTTCAAGAGATAAGTGCAACGCAGGATGGCGAATATATTTTTATTTTTCCAGTAATACACGGCAAACTGGGCTGTAAAATATCTCACTGCACCGCTGAACGGCAATTACACCATAATTTTTTTGAATTTTTACACAAAATACTTTTTAACAGATAAGTGCAATGATGAACAGCAAATATATTTTTATTTCACCAGTAATACATGGCAAACTGGTCTGTAAAATATCTCACTGCCCTGCAGAACGGCGATTACACCCTAATTTAATTTTTTTTTATACAAAAGACTTTTCAACAGATAAGTGCAACGGTGGACAGAGAATATACTTTTATTTTGCCAGTAATACACTGAAAACAGAGAGGTAAAATATCTCACTGCACCGCTGAACGGCAACTACGCCCTAATTTTTTTCTATTTTTACACAAAAGACTTTTCAACAGATAAGTGCAACGCTGGACAGAGAATATATTTTTAATTTGCCATTCATACAGGGCAAACTGGGCTTTAGAGTATAGCACTGGACCGCACAAGGGCAATTAGGCCCTAGTTTTTTTTACACTTTTACAGAACACAACAGGCTTTTCAACAGATAAGTGCAACGCAGGACGGCAAATATATTTTTATCTGCCAGTAATACATGGCAAACTGGGCTATAAAATATCTCACTGCACCGCAGAACGGCTACGTTTTTATGGTTTTACACAAAAGGCTTTTCAACAGATACAGTTGCAAGAAAAAGTATGTGAACCCTTTGGAATGATATGGATTTCTGCACAAATTGGTCATAAAATGTGATCTGATCTTCATCTAAGTCACAATAAAAGAGAATCACAGTCTGCTTAAACTAATAACACACAAAGAATTAAATGTTACCATGTTTGTATTGAACACACCATGTAAACATTCACTGTGCTGGTGGAAAAAGTATGTGAACCCTTGGATTTAATAACTGGTTTAACCTCCTTTAGCAGCAATAACTTCAACCAAACGTTTCCTGTAGTTGCAGATCAGACGTGCACAACGGTCAGGTGTAACTCTTGACCATTCCTCTTTACAGAACTGTTTCAGTTCAGCAATATTCTTGGGATGTCTGGTGTAAATCGCTTTCTTGAGGTTATGCCACAGCATCTCAATCGGGTTGAGGTCAGGACTCGGACTGGGCCACTCCAGGTGTATTTTCTTCTGTTTAAGCCATTCTGTTGTTGATTTACTTCTATGCTTTGGGTCGTTGTCCTGTTGAAACACCTATCTTCTGTTGAGCTTCAGCTGGTGGACAGGTGGCCTTAAGTTATCCTGAAAAATGTGTTGATAAACTTGGGAATTCATTTTTCCTTCGATGATAGCGATCCATCCAGGCCCTGACGCAGCAAAGCAGCCCCAAACCATGATGCCCCCACCACCATACTTCACAGTTGGGATGAGGTTTTGATGTTGGTGTGCTGTGCCTCTTTTTCTCCACACATAGTGTTGTGTGTTTCTTCCAAACAACTCAACTTTGGTTTCATCTGTCCACAGAAAATTTTGCCAGTACTGCTGTGGAACATCCAGGTGCTCCAGTGCAAACTGTAAATGTGCAGCAATGTTTTTTTTGGACAGCAGTGGCTTCCTCTGTGGTATCCTCCCATGAAATCCATTCTTGTTTAGTGTTTTACGTATCGTAGATTCGCTAACAGGGATGTTAGCATATGCCAGAGACTTTTGTAAGTCTTTAGCTAACACTCTAGGATTCTTCTTCACCTCATTGAGCAGCCTGCGCTGTGCTCTTGCAGTCATATTTACAGGATGGCCACTCCTAGGGAGAGTAGTAGCAGTGCTGAACTTTCTCCATTTATAGACAATTTGTCTTACCGTGGACTGATGAATAGCAAGACTTTTGGAGATACTTTTATAACCCTTTCCAGCTTTATGCAATTCAACAATTCTTAATCGTAGGTCTTCTGAGAGCTCTTTTGTGCGAGGCATCATTCACATCAGGCAATGCTTCTTGCGAAAAGCAAACCCAGAACTGGTGTGTGTTTTTTATAGGGCAGGGCCGCTGTAACCAACACCTCCAATCTCATCTCATTGATTGGACTCCAGTTGGCTGACACCTCACTCCAATTAGCTCTTGGAGATGTAATTAGTCTAGGAGTTCACATACTTTTTCCACCTGCACTGTGAATGCTTACATGGTGTGTTCAATAAAAACATGGTAACATTTAATTCTTTGTGTGTTATTAGTTTAAGCAGACTGTGATTGTCTATTGCTGTGACTTAGATGAAGATCAGATCACATTTTATGACCAATTTGTTCAGAAATCCATATCATTCAAAAGGGTTCACATACTTTTTCTTGCAACTGTAAGTGTAAATATTTTGCCACTAATACATTTGTAGAGGATGTCTTGTTCTATGGCTGCTACATTCACGACATTGTCAGTATCATAAAAAATAATCACAATTGATTGAAATGGATGGAAGAAATAAAAATACATGAGATAAATCAAAATCAAAATAAAAAAATAAAAAAATACAGAGAAAAATACAAACCCACTTTTGTTACAACATAGTGAGCAGTTTAATCAGGTGAAACAAATTGTTAATCGTTATTTACCTTTATTACATCAAGATCATGAGCTAGGGGAAATATTTAAGTGTAGATTTTCTTTCAAGAGATCCTGACTCTAGGAACAGTACTATCACCCAGTTTGATTAAATCTCCCCAATGCTCATCTACTTGGCTTTCTAGAGTTGTTTTAAATGTTGAGAGTGGAGTTATACCTCTTGTAAATTCTTCCTTAAGACTGACGGTATAGTGTACAAAAATGGTTGAGATACCTATAAAATGTACAGTTTATAAACTGTAATATCAGATATGTAGGCTGCACAGCAGGTACAAAAAAGACAAATATAAATTTAGATCAATATCTCCAATGTAGCAAAACATTTTAATAATGTACATGGTGGGAACTTGGCAGCTCTTCAATTTATTGGCATTGAAGAGTCAATGTTAGGGGCAAGGAGGAGATCTTCGGCATTGGCTTTTGAATCATTAGATGCATTGGATCTTTTTACTTAATAACTCTGCCCAATGTGCCATTAATAATAGAAATTATCTTATACTCCAATACTAGGGGTCTGGTCTCTATTTTATTGTATTCGTGTTGTTTCATATGCATTCTGTATGTTTTAAAATCATGTGTATATAATAGCTCTACGTTGCCGTGCATGGAACGGTTTTCAGTGAGTGCTCTTATACAATAATACTTATAGGACTGTTCATGGTGTATGGACTTTTAAATGACTTTAGAATAAAATGCAGTTTTAATCTGGTGCTGGTACTTGCTTGCTTGTTGCTTGTGGGTAAAGAAAAGTTGCACAACTTTTTGCCTCAATTTCTTATTATTTCCAAGGTATTAGTTTTTAGTCACTGAAAAAGAGCACTCTTGTTCACATGCAGAGACAAAATATCTACATACCGTTATGTGGGACATGGATATTATCTAGGCCAGTGTTTCCCAACCAGTGTGCCTCCAGCTGTTGCAAAACTACAACTCCCAGCATGCCCGCACAGCCAAAGGCTGTCCAGGCATTCTGGGAGTTGTAGTTTTGCAACAGCTGGAGGCACAATGGTTGGGAAACACTGATCTAGGCAATGATCTGTGAGCCAACAGTGGTGTTCCAGAAAAATAGTTGGCAGCAGGGTCAGAGTGGCTTAAATGCATAAAAGAATATATACTCACCTCCATCAATCTCCCAACACTGCCTTTCCGATGCTGCACAGTTCGCAAGCCAGCGATTGGCCAGGAGGACATTTTGAGGCTATTCCAGCATCAAGAGCGTCTAGAATTAGAGTGCAGCAGGGATCCAGGCAGCATCAGAATGTCAGCGGCAGTGGATTGGTGGAGGTGAGTATATCTGATTTTCTGTTTTTATTTTCTGTTTTTCTTTTCAGTTTTTTTTTTTCAGATTTCTTCTATCCACTTCTGGGCTAAAAGCAGGTACCATGCATATAAATACAGGAAACCTATACAGTGTCTTTACATGCACCAAATTTTGCTGCTGAAATTTCTGCAACTCTTTTACAGCAACATATTTCGGTGCAGACATATCTGTAAGAAGAGTTTTTGACTTCCTGAGACATAAAATGCATAGCATTTATTATAATTCAGATAATAATCATTGATAGAGGTATCCGATAGCGAAATTATTTTTAGGAGTAGGCAACCCCTCCCTTCACATTCCAGTATTGAGTCATAACCTTGTCTATGTAGTAAGATGGGACCACTTCACAGACCAAATATGGCCTAATCCATATTTAGTCCACGTGCTTCCTCTATCTACGGTATATCTACGGTATCAAAATCAAATCGATCCCAGCTCAGTAACAGGGAGTAATTACATAACTCAAGCTATCCTGCCATTACCACCGCCATGTTTGGTAGACACATGGATGGAGGTAATATGAAGTTGCTAGGATGCATGCCTAAAAAGATATTTTAATACAACATTTTTAAGGCAGACCTGATGGGCAGCAGAGGTCATAATAACTGTCATAAAAGGTCATTACTATACTCAGTGGCCTCCTCTTACATCACAGGCCGAGGGGGAGGGGGAGGGGGTTGTGGGGGAACCTACAGACCCATTTTAACACATGTATGGAGGATAGCAAACTGTAATTTCTTTGGGGATCACTAGCTTGATGGAATGACAGATATTTATGCTACGCCAGGCAACCAGACTTTTTGTCACTTCAGCAAATAGCATTTATTAGATAGAGAAAGTTAATACAAGCTGCTTACTAATGTATTGTCATTACTCATATTGCTTCCTTGGATGGTTGCTGGTTGGATCAATTTTTACATCTCATTATACACTGCTTGTTTCCATGGTTACGAGCACCCTGCAATCCATCAGTGGTGCTCCTGCTTGCACACTATATGAAAAAATGCTGGCCTCTCTGGTTACTGGGACCAGAGAGTCACGTGCCGGAGGCCCAAGGCAGGACACTGCAAAACAGACCAAGGACCCACAGAGAACTTTATTACAAGTGTAATAAAAGCACATGACAGTAGGAATGTAGGCAATAGTGGTAAAACTACAACAGAACCAAGTGCACCGGCAGAGCAGAGGCAAAACTCAGAGAGCGGAGAGCCAGTGAGCCCCATTCTTCAGAGCCCCTGGTGGTGGGGATGAACTGGGCCAAAGGCTCACTGGTCGCACTTCCAGGAAGTTCCCGGTACACTTAAACCCTACCTGCAGAGAACCACACAGGTGCAAGGACCAGCGGAACAGACAGCAACAGAACTGGAACCCATACAAACACAGCACATGGAACAGACAGCAAGACGAACGGGAACCAGCACAGAAGCAGATGCCTGGACCCCAAGTGGAATGCAAGCATGGCGGTCTCAGGCAGAGCTGCACACAGACTAGAGATACACAGACAAGAGATTCACCCTCCGGGGAAGC
Organism: Bufo bufo; assembly: GCF_905171765.1. Lineage (NCBI taxonomy): Eukaryota > Metazoa > Chordata > Amphibia > Anura > Bufonidae > Bufo > Bufo bufo. The sequence goes on from NC_053390.1 coordinate 571,564,003, forward strand.
CAGGGACCCTCTCACGAAGGCAGGACAAACACGGGATAGGAACAGACCAGAAAGAAACTACAGGCATACAAAAACAGACAAGGATCAGAAGCAGTAGGCACTGCCAGGCAGGACATAGGACAGGAAACAATCAGAAGCAGTTTAACACTGTCAGGCTGATGCAGTTGATCAGATGCAGTTGCGCACTGCTAGGTGAAACAAGGAACAGACAAGGAAAACCTAATCATACAGGACAGGTACAGATCAGACAAGGACATAACCTCAAACACCATCACAGAACAGGTAACAACATCAGACAAAGCAAGGCGCTACACCCAGGAAGACACAAGAAAGACTGACCACAAGCCCCACCGCTCACAGGTAGAAATAGCTGCTTAATGAGGGCACCTGATAAGCCACACCCAGGCACAGATTAGGGGAAGTTAACCCCATCAGAACAGGAGTACAGAATCACAAAACACACAGGCTGCAGTACAGGACGTTGCCCCTGGCAACCAGCATACACGGAGTCCACCGCAGCCAGTACGCCAGAGCACAAACAACCCGTGTCACAGTGACACAGGACACAATGGACACACTACACCGCAGTCAGCAGTCCCACGCAACCAGCATACACAGGTGTCAGACTGCAGCCAGTACACGAAGGAACCTGCAGCCAGCCTGCACGGCAACAGTGATAAGACCTGCACAGAGAAGCAGACACAGGGAGAGCAAACATTCACAGGCAGCAGTTCACAGAAGACACCGCAGCCAGCACGCAGCCCCAAGCAACCAGCCTGCACGAAGGTCATGTAGCCAGCCTACACGGACACAACTGCAGCACGCCAGACCTGCAGGGTATAGCGAAGTGAGGTCACGGTTATGGGCAATCGAGGGTTGCTCACTATTTGAAGGAGAACCCTGGGCAGGCATGCGGCAGTGAAGGAGAGGTAGACACAAGTTCCTCTGGGGCACACTCTGTATGTAGAGACCTGGCCTGATGTTGTGTGAGGTGCCCTGGATGTTGCAGGTGTTTAGAGTTCCTGAAGCAAGGTCCCTTTTGAGATTCGTGACGCCAGTGCCTGTAACGGTGGCACACCGGTTTCCAGTAGCAATAAGTGAGGTACACAGGTGGTATAGTGAACCAAACGTTGCTTTACTTATAACAGTACAACTTTGTACAACAAGATGGTAATGCAGTCCCTTATATCATATGCTTCACAAGCAGGCTCAATTCAAATACTGGCAGGTATAATTCTGTGCAAGATACTCAGAGGGTAATCAACAACACACTCAGAATCAGGTTGTACCTTCTCCTCAGAAATAGTGTACGCTGTTCTTTAGAACTCCTGTCTGGTTTCTATCCCAAGGCCCGGATGCCTAAATGCTGGCTTTAATCCTTGGTAAATATATCTTCCTCCCATATTGACTCTTGCTCTTACTTTATAGTTCCTCTGCCCATTAGCTTACTTATCTTAGCTGGTTGCACTGTCTCTGCTTGGCTTGAGGGTAACTGCAGGTTTCTCCCAGGAGGTCCCGTCCTACTACTGGGGTATCTTCTGAGCTAACTGAGGCTCACTTGATCTACAGGCAGGCCAGGGTTCTTCACTAGCCTCCTGGTCATAGCTAGCAGCCAGGGCTATCAAGCTGCATGTCAGGAGGAGGCCCTCAGCATATCTCTGGCTGGTGCCTTCTCACTTCTGTCTCCACAGACTCCTGACTATGCACCAACTCCTCCCTGTCTGGGCCTGGACATTTATACTAGGGGCTCCCTATCTCCCTCTAGTGTCTAGGATGCCTAACTACACCCTAATAGGCCTGCAATGCATAATACAGGGGAAACATTGCATATAAAAGCACATAGAAAATACATTGAATGCATAGTTAAATACACTGCGTGCAGAATTATTAGGCAAATTAGTATTTTGACCACATCATCCTCTTTATGCATGTTGTCTTACTCCAAGCTGTATAGGCTCGAAAGCCTACTACCAATTAAGCATATTAGGTGATGTGCATCTCTGTAATGAGAAGGGGTGTGGTCTAATGACATCAACACCCTATATTAGGTGTGCATAATTATTAGGCAACTTCCTTTCCTTTGGCAAAATGGGTCAAAAGAAGGACAGGCTCAGAAAAGTCAAAAATAGTGAGATATCTTGCAGAGGGATGCAGCACTCTTAAAATTGCAAAGCTTCTGAAGCGTGATCATCGAACAATCAAGCGTTTCATTCAAAATAGTCAACAGGGTCGCATGAAGCGTGTGGAAAAACCAAGGCGCAAAATAACTGCCCATGAACTGAGAAAAGTCAAGCGTGCAGCTGCCAAGATGCCACTTGCCACCAGTTTGGCCATATTTCAAAGCTGCAACATCACTGGAGTTCCCAAAAACACAAGGTGTGCAAAACTCAGAGACATGGCCAAGGTAAGAAAGGCTGAAAGACGACCACCACTGAACAAGACACACAAGCTGAAACGTCAAGACTGGGCCAAGAAATATCTCAAGACTGATTTTTCTAAGGTTTTATGGACTGATGAAATGAGAGTGAGTCTTGATGGGCCAGATGGATGGGCCCGTGGCTGGATTGGTAAAGGGCAGAGAGCTCCAGTCCGACTCAGACGCCAGCAAGGTGGAGGTGGAGTACTGGTTTGGGCTGGTATCATCAAAGATGAGCTTGTGGGGCCTTTTCGGGTTGAGGATGGAGTCAAGCTCAACTCCCAGTCCTACTGCCAGTTTCTGGAAGACACCTTCTTCAAGCAGTGGTACAGGAAGAAGTCTGCATCCTTCAGGAAAACATGATTTTCATGCAAGACAATGCTCCATCACACGCGTCCAAGTACTCCACAGCGTGGCTGGCAAGAAAGGGTATAAAAGAAAAAAATCTAATGACATGGCCTCCTTGTTCACCTGATCTGAACCCCATTGAGAACCTGTGGTCCATCATCAAATGTGAGATTTACAAGGAGGGAAAACAGTACACCTCTCTGAACAGTGTCTGGGAGGCTGTGGTTGCTGCTGCACGCAATGTTGATGGTGAACAGATCAAAACACTGACAGAATCCATGGATGGCAGGCTTTTGAGTGTCCTTGCAAAGAAAGGTGGCTATATTGGTCACTGATTTGTTTTTGTTTTGTTTTTGAATGTCAGAAATGTATATTTGTGAATGTTGAGATGTTATATTGGTTTCACTGGTAAAAATTAATAATTGAAATGGGTATATATTTGTTTTTTGTTAAGTTGCCTAATAATTATGCACAGTAATAGTCACCTGCACACACAGATATCCCCCTAAAATAGCTAAAACTAAAAACAAACTAAAAACTACTTCCAAAAATATTCAGCTTTGATATTAATGAGTTTTTTGGGTTCATTGAGAACATGGTTGTTGTTCAATAATAAAATTAATCCTCAAAAATACAACTTGCCTAATAATTCTGCACTCCCTGTATAACATTTCTGTCCCTTGTGAGTAGGAGTAACACGTCACCCAATTGACCCTTGTGTAGTGCCCACGCGTCCTCGGCGCAACATGAAGGGGCCCTGTTCAGCTGGATACTGCACCTGAAAAAGAGAAAATAATGCAAAGCAGGAAAATACATCTACATTTGCAAAATACATTATATGCATAAATCAGGCAGTTCCACTGGCTTAGGAGCAAGTACAGTGAAAAGGGGCGTCGTTCTCCTCTCTCAGGATAATGTAAGGGAACAGGGGCGCTGACCTGGTGCAGCGTATCAGTAATACCAGGATAGTCCATATAATATTAAATGCAAATTGTCCATAATAGAACAGTAGAAAAATGTAGAACAATTAAAAGTTCTTGGAGGCTCAAAAACAAACATGAGTCCGTACCCAGGTTCTTTTCTTATTTAGAGCAAGTGTTCCAGTCCAGCAGAGGTATAAGATCACAGAGGCTCACATACAATGGAGTCCATCTCTGGGCACATTTCTTAAAAATAGCAAAATCTCACAGGCTCATGTGCATTTGAGTCTATCCCTGGGCGTATTTCCTTGAAATTTAAGTTGCACAATAAAATGACAGCACATAAAAATAGCCCACATTATTCCAACGGCATACGCAAAAATAGGTGCTGCAATACCCTTAATCAACCTGAAAAGGGGGTTAAAGGGTTAAAGGTGCAACATGCAAATAGGCACAACTTGGTGAGATATTGTAGAAGCAGGCAGGAGGTCCTGTAAACAAACATGGCTTTGATGCAATTTTTATTTCAGTGGGCGACCATACCACTGAGCCGTGGGTAACTGGCAGCAGCAACAAAGGACCAAAACAAAGGACTCCTGTCCTGGAAGGGTTAAATCCTTTTGAAGTAATCCCTTGGCAAAGAAAACAAATCAATGGCCTAGCAGGCCAATTCACAGGGGCATGTCAGATTCGCTGGACATCACAGTGGTGCTCCCTGGCTCTGCTTGCAGATGGGGCCTGTAGTAAGCATCAACAGGCGGATGTGCCCACAACACAGTATTGGGGGGCAGCTGCAGCATGAATGGACCCCTAATAGGTATTGGCCCCATAGGCCTAGGGGTGATCACGGTTGCTGACCGCACCGGTGCAGGCATGACAATTGTAGGCTGCTGCACTGGCCTGGGTACCGCTGCTGCAAGCGGTCCGGTGGGTTCTGAGACAACTGGCTCTGCGCAGCAAGTCACAGTGTGAGAGGGCCTCCTTGGGGGCCTCAACGCAGCCGCAGTCGCAGTAGGTGGCCGGCGGGTAGGGACAGGTACCCTTACCTCTGACCCAGCGATGTCCGAGTATGGAAGGCGGACCTCTTCCTTTCTAGGTGGCGTCCGGATTCTGGCGGTGGCAATTCGGCGTAGTTCCCGCAGCTGTTCCTCCAGGTGGACAATCTGGTCATCCAGGCTCTCGGACTCGGGATCGCTGTCTTCCGGAGCTTCCGCTGGTACAGGTAGGGGAGTCGCATCCTGCGCAGCCGCTGCAGGTTCAGGTGACGCATCTGGTCTTTTACCCTTTCGGATGTTGTCCAGGGTCACGTGGAATCTTTCCAGGTTCTCGATCTCTTTAATAGTTTTCTCCCGGCGAGGCAGCTCAGGGGACGGATATGGGCTCACCCACTTCTCCACTACCGTTGGTTGCCAGAATACATTCGGGCCAATGAAAGAGTCCCGCTCTTGAAACGCATGATGGGCCGGTTCTGGAGAGCGCGCTGGTTCGCGCTCGCAGCCAGTATAGTCCTCATCAGCTTCCCAGTCCTCCGGTTCTTTCTTGGGACGGGTCACGGCAGTGGCATATGGGCCTCGCAGGCCCTCTGCAGGGGTGAACTCCACTTCTTCTCCCTTGCGGAGGTTGTGCATGTATTCGAAGAGGTAACTCCGCTTGACGGACCTCTGATTTACATATAAGTCTCTGCCGGTGGTATAGTCCTGGATAAAACCGTAGCCACGGTTCTTGTCAAATGCCACAACCAACCCCTTTCTCCTTTCCAGGCGGGGTTGGGTGTCAGTGTGGCGCTCATGAACGGTCTTTGCCAGTTCCTCATAGTATATCTTTGTCTTGGTCGTTTTCTTTATGGCGGCCTCCCGTATCTCTGCCATCAGCGCCGACCATCTAAACGAGGGCTGGAAAAAGTCTCTCCAGGAGCCGTAGTAGTTCTCCGGTTGCGTCCTCGGTGGCGGGCAGGCGGGTCTCTCCGGTCCCGGAGAGTAGGCCGGTGGAGCGTCCTCTTGCTCTACACCAATAACATCCATTTTCAACAGATCAGGCGCGGACATCCCAGCAGAGCAGTCTTCACTCTTCAACATGCTCGATCCTTCTCTGGAGAGTGACAGGGCGGCACCAATAATTTCAGACAGATCCTCCCATTGCACTGGGAGGCCGCCCCCCAGATACTCCAGTATGGGAGGCGGAGTCCATTTCTGCAGACATGCAAATGTCCAGACAGGGCGGTGGCGCCGACATGTAGACCTCTTTTCAGCAGAAGGCGCCAACTTTTCCCGCCAAACAAGGTATGAAGATGACGCAGCAGTAAATCCAAGCAAGCTAAGCGGCCATCTTTGAGCAAAATCGCTGTCGATTCACGGACAGCAAGCGGTGGCTTAAACAAACGGCAGACAGTCCAGACAACAAAATCTTCACACTGCAAATTATTACAGTTCTTTGGCCCAGCAATTTTTCAATAAAGCATTCAGGGCTTGGTCACTTTAAGGCATATAGTAGCACACAGTTCTTGTATCCGCAATGGCGCAGGAATGTTTGTTATCCTGTTCGTGACGCCAATTTATGCAGCACGCCAGACCTGCAGGGTATAGCGAAGTGAGGTCACGGTTATGGGCAATCGAGGGTTACTCACTATTTGAAGGAGAACCCTGGGCAGGCATGCGGCAGTGAAGGAGAGGTAGACACAAGTTCCTCTGGGGCACACTCTGTATGTAGAGACCTGGCCTGATGTTGTGTGAGGTGCCCTGGATGTTGCAGGTGTTTAGAGTGCCTGAAGCAAGGTCCCTTTTGAGATTCGTGACGCCAGTGCCTGTAACGGTGGCACACCGGTTTCCAGTAGCAATAAGTGAGGTACACAGGTGGTATAGTGAACCAAACGTTGCTTTACTTATAACAGTCCAATTTTGTACAACAAGATGGTAATGCAGTCCCTTATATCATATGCTTCACAAGCAGGCTCAATTCAAATACTGGCAGGTATAATTCTGTGCAAGATACTCAGAGGGTAATCAACAACACACTCAGAATCAGGTTGTACCTTCTCCTCAGAAATAGTGTACGCTGTTCTTTAGAACTCCTGTCTGGTTTCTATCCCAAGGCCCGGATGCCTAAATGCTGGCTTTAATCCTTGGTAAATATATCTTCCTCCCGTATTGACTCTTGCTCTTACTTTATAGTTCCTCTGCCCATTAGCTTACTTATCTTAGCTGGTTGCACTGTCTCTGCTTGGCTTGAGGGTAACTGCAGGTTTCTCCCAGGAGGTCCCGTCCTACTACTGGGGTATCTTCTGAGCTAACTGAGGCTCACTTGATCTACAGGCAGGCTAGGGTTCTTCACTAGCCTCCTGGTCATAGCTAGCAGCCAGGGCTATCAAGCTGCATGTCAGGAGGAGGCCCTCAGCATATCTCTGGCTGGTGCCTTCTCACTTCTGTCTCCACAGACTCCTGACTATGCACCAACTCCTCCCTGTCTGGGCCTTGACATTTATACTAGGGGCTCCCTATCTCCCTCTAGCGTCTAGGATGCCTAACTACACCCTAATAGGCCTGCAATGCATAATACAGGGGAAACATTGCATATAAAAGCACATAGAAAATACATCGAATGCATAGTTAAATATAACATTTCTGTCCCTTGTGAGTAGGAGTAACACGTCACCCAATTGACCCTTGTGTAGTGCCCACGCCTACCTAGTGGGACATTACACAACTGTCACAGTGAACTGCACTGTGACAGTATGCAAGCAAAGCCATGTCGATAGATTGCAGGATGGTCGTAACCATGGAAGTGAACATTGTATAATGTGACGAAAAAATGAATCCAGCCAGCAAAGGAAGCAATATGGAAAATAACAATACATTAGTAACTGCCTTGTATTAAATTTATCTACATAATAAATGCTATTTGATGAAGTGACAAAACCCCTTTAAGTTCTGTATTTATCCATTTTATTTTCCAAGTGGTTATTTCGTATTATATGTATATGTCTGTATATTTTCTATTTTCTATGATAAACCCCTTGTTTGTACTTACTGTCCTTTTTTATATTAAAACCACTTTATTAAGAGCCTTCTTGTGTTCTAACGATTTCCTGACCTTGGAAGAAGAGTTACCTAAGGCTCCATTCACACGTCCGCAATTTCGTTCCGGAATTTGCGGAACGGAATTGCGGACCCATTCATTCCTATGGGGCAGCACGATGTGCCTGGACACGGAATTGCGGATCCGCAAAAAAGTAGAACATGCCCTATTCTTTTCCACAATTGCGGACAAGAATAGGCATATTCTATTAGTGCCGGCAATGTGCGGTCCGCAAAATGCGGAACGCACATTGCCGCTTTTCGTGTTTTGCGGATCCGCGGCTCCGTGGATCCGCAAAACACGTTGCGGACGTGTGAATGGAGCCTTAATTGATTTATTAACCTGTTAATGCTAGCAGTTGTAGAGTGTACTTGGGTGTTATATAAGGCAAGGTGTCTCATCAGCCTGATATGACGAGTGGTGACAGCTAAGATTGATTCGTTTTGGATGACGGAGAGTTGATAGAGGGAGGTCCAGCGTTACCCTGCAGGCTCTTATCCTGATTCCAAGTCCGTTATCCTGACAATTATGTAAGGGGTACTTACTTGATTCAAATTTTTATTTTGTAACAGAAAATTTTACTTTGTCTATTTCAGTCTCATACGTAACCTAAGAAACCATGAACCATGTCTGTATTTCATTTCAATTTGCAAAATTGTTGAATTTGGTTGCATGTTTGTTGTGGTTTTTTTTGTCTTTTTTTTTATTATTACTAGTGATGAGCGGCATAGGCAATATTCGAATTAGCGATATTTCGAGAATTCGTGATCTCCAGTAATTGTTTACTTGATTGCGAAAATCAGCAATGTAATATATTCGCCATAAATTCGCAATTAGAATATTCAACACTATTCGCGAATACAAATATATAGCACTATATTCGAAACATTCGAGAATCCTCAAAGTGGTAATATTCGCGATTACAATTTGCGATTCTAATATTCGCGCTCAACACTAATTATTACTAAAACGTCCAAGTTACACAACAAAACAACATAAACGGTATGTGTAGGCCACTGCTATCTCCCAGCTGGAGGCTTCCTTTACTGAAACATTAAGGGTCTATTCACACGTACCCAAATTGGATCCGGATCCGTTCTGCAACGTTACGGAACGGATCTGGACCCATTCATTTTCAATTGGGTCGGAAAAGATGCGGACAGCCCACAGTGTGCTGTCCGCACTTCCCTTCCGCATCCGCACTTCCGTTCTGCAAAATATAGAACATGTCCTATTCTTGTCCGCAGACACGGACAAGAAAATGCATTTCTATTAAAGTGCCGGCCATGTGCAGTCCGCAAAATGCGGAATGGACATGGCAGGTGTCTGTTTTTTGCGGATCCGGAATTTGCGGACCGCAAAACACTTGCGGACATGTGAATGGACCCTACCAGTGAGTGATATACCATCTCTAGAAACGCAAAGTGTCTTTCTAATAAATATCAGGACATAACTGTTAAGGCCTCATTCACACGAACGTTTTTTTTTGCGGTCCGCAAAAACGGTTTCCGTTGTTCCGTGATCCGTGTCCGTTTTTTCTTCCGTGGGTCTTCCTTGATTTTTGGAGGATCCACGGACATGAAAAATGAAAAAAAAATCTAAGTCAAGTTTGCCTTTGAAATGATAGGAAAAAACGGACACGGATCACGGACGCGGATGACAATCTTGTGTGCATCCGTGATTTTTCACAGACCCATTGACTTGAATGGGTCCCTGAACCATTGACTGTGAAAAAAATAGGACAGGTCATATTTTTTTCATGGCCAGGAAACACGGATCACCGATGCGGCTGCCAAACGGTGCATTTTCCGATTTTTCCACGGACCCATTGAAAGTCAATGGGTCCGCGAAAAAAAACGGAAAACGGAACCACGGACGCGGATGCACACAACGGTCGCGTGCATGAGGCCTAAAAGACATATTTATGTTAATACTTAAAATGAATACTATGCTGCCCGTTTCTGTACAGTGCATGATAATATAATTCACACAAAGGCAAGATATAAATGCTATACCCATGTATAGGGCTAATTACGGATGAAGTTTCAACAATTAAGCCATTATTATCTAATGTATAAGCAATCTGCAGCAATGCAGTTCTACTAGTTATAACCACAATACCAAATAGTAGTGTATATTAACCATTACCCTTCTCATCAATCACGAGTAATGTTGGCATTATCTTCTAAATGTGCCCTTTCAGAACCCTTTGTTTGTCATTGCTTTATCCTTTCCATTTCTGTGACATCTTCTTAATCTAATCTCGAGATACAGCAGGATCACAAGGCTGCCAGCATCTTTACACACCACTGATTTGATTGATTGTCACTACTTCTATAGAGTTTTGAGCTTCTTTTAGCACAAAAAGATGTGCCAGTGAACAGGGATGTAGCAACTGTGCCTTACTTATTTTTTTTTTTTTTAGAAATGTTTCTGAGATCAGCACTGATTGATCGCCCTTCTGTCTCGGTTTCAAAGCAATCTCAGCCTTGAAATAAAGGTTTTGAAGTGGTAACTAAAACCTATCAATAAGATAGACAGTGATCACAAAGCCAATCATTGTTGGGGTTAGATTTATACTGGTGGATCCTGTACAACTTTGGCACCCTAAGGCCTATTGCACACGAACGTTGTGTGCCCGTGGCCGTATTGCGGCCAGCATACGGCAGGTCCGCAATACGCGGGCACCGGCCCGTGTGCACTCCACATCATGGATGCGGACCCATTCATGGATGCGGAACAGAAGCACGGATCGGAACCTCACGGAAGCACTACGGAGTGCTTCCGTGGTATTTCTGTCCGTGCCTCTGCAGCGCAAAAAAATAGAACTTGTTCTATTTTTTTGCGGTGCAGACGGATCAAGGATCCATTCAACTTGAATGGGTCTCGATCCATCCCGGCCGCCCCACGAACGTTGCAAATTGCGGTCCCCAATGCACGGAATGGATGCACAATGTTCGCGTGCAAGAGGCCTAAGTCTGAAACCATTCATTCAACCACATTACATGATTTTTAAAATGTTTACCATGATTTTACATATTTTTAGTGCCAGTCTGTGCCAAATATATGGAACTGTATGGGAAAATAGAGAATAGATAGAATAGATAGATAGATAGATAGATAGATAGATAGACTGTAGATAGATAGACTGTAGATAGATAGATAGATAGATAGATAGATAGATAGATAGATAGATAGATAGATAGATAGATAGACTGTAGATAGATAGATAGATAGATAGATAGATAGATAGATAGATAGATAGATAGATAGGATAGTTAAAAACCAGTATGAAATCCTCATGGAATTTATATTCCCGGCATGTGCATTATTAGCCAAATGAAACATTCTTGATTTCTTATTTTTTTTATATGTTGAAACTGATGAAACATTTGATCTTCTTATCACATTTCCATACAAATGACTGTTGTGAACCAATGGGGAAAAGCTGTGTACATGCCTTTTAAAAAGCACAGTTCTGTTTCCATAAACCTGAAGCCCCCTTGTCTGCAGATGGAGAATCAGACGCTTTGACTTCTATTAATGCTGAGCAATGCTCTAGTGCTTATCACAGAAAGTCAATCAGGAACAAGATTAAACAAAAACACTTCTTGAGCACATAGAAATGGGGAAGAAGAAATGAACCATATTGAATAAAGCTACATTTTAACATAAATATAGCTATAAAACTGGTATGTCAAAAATTAAAGGCTGCTTTCAAGTACAAAATGACAAATCAGCTATTCCCATGCATGTAGAAGTCATGAAATTCTGGATCAAAAGCAGCACTCCAACCTGGAAAACTGAAATTGCTTAGTATCTTAAACAGTAATCACAATGCACAAATGGCTTCCATGTTATTAAGTTCAGACTGGAAAAAAAATATTATTTTGTGTTTGAAAGTTTAGCACATTGCTAGGATATGCCACCATATTATGATATGTGAGGTAGTATGGCGATCAGAACCAACATCCCTTAAAACAAAGGAATACAGTATTCTTTGTTCGTTCTGCTAAATAGTATTTTTTGTCAGAAGTCTATTGTGCAGATGAATGAAATGCAACTCCATCCAACTGCTCTTGATAGGACTTTAGACAGGCAGGCAGGACTTTAGACAGGCAGACAGGGAGTTACAGAACTGCGGCCTTCTTAATTCTGAAGATCAGTAACACCACCCTTATTCGAAAATGATGACATATCATAGAGGTATAATAGGATTGTACAATATTAGCAGAAACTGGGCCACAGGCAGGGGATCATGTAAAATAGGGGGAAAAAAAGCATTCCTGTATTTTCTGCACCATAAGACACACCTTTTCCCCTCCAAAAGTAAGGGGAAATATGGCAGTGTCTTATGAAGCGAATACTAGTGAGCACCTCCATTATGATCCACTATTACACAATAGGACCGGGAAGCGGTGAACACAGCACTGTTTGTGCTGGCTGTAATCACTGCACCCTGGTCTTCTTCTGCTGGCACCGAGTGCTGTTCTGTGACCTGACATTGCACAGCGTAAGTGCACAATACAACCTGACGCTGTGTGGCATCCTTTCACAGTACAGCAAGGCGCTGGCAGCAGACCAGGGAGAAGTGAGTGTTGGATGAGCGCAGCAGGAGAGGTAAGTTCATTCATTTATTTTGTCTCATCTGAGGTCTCATGGGGGTCTGATGAGGAATGGGGGTCTAATGGGGTCTAATCTGAGGCCTGATGGGCATCTGATCTGAGTTCTGATAAGCAATGGGGGTCTAATTTGGGCTTCTGATAGGGGGTCTGATTGAGGTATGATTTGGGTGTCTGATGGGGGTCTGATATCAGGTCTGATGAGGAATGGGAGTCTGATCTAAGGTCTGATGAGGAATGGGGATCTGATTTGAGGGTCTGATTTGAGGTCTGATGAAGATTGGGGGTCTAATTTGGGCATCTAATGAAGATTGGGGGTCTGTTCTGAGGTCTGATGAAACATATTTTTTTTGTTATTTTCCTCCTCTAAAACCTAGGTGCTTCTTATGGTCAGGTGCGTCTTATTCTGCAGTAAGTACAGTACTTATCAGATGAATTGATCACTGCTCTCGCACTGTAATGCCAGTCCTCCCCGCCAGTCATTGTTCACATAGCTGCTGCAATACTGATGTCACAAATGGCCCCTGCAGTCAATTAGTGGCCTGAAAGGTACAGTGTTGATGCTAGCAATTGACTGCAACAGTCATGTGTTGTCAATGTGACATCAAAAGTGAGGTGTATCAGAATGGGGATGCTGCATTGGTGAGCGATTTAGCTGATAAGCATTAAGCAATGCCCATATTGATAATTTACACCATCCTGGGCCTGTACTCTAAAAATTAGCTAATTTTGGCTTACCCCTGAAAACTAAAACTCTTCTGTAGACATAATATAATCTATACAATTATGCATTCCTTTAACTTAAAGGGAACCTGTCACCAGTTTTATGGTGTCCTAACTAAGGGCAACATAAATAAGTGACTGATTCTCTTAGCAAAATGCTGGGTCACTTTCTTTAATTGACCCAGTCAATCTGCCAACATCTTGTATTGAAAAGCTCCAGCTGATAATGATGAGTCCTGAATATTCATGAGCTCCTGACTCTCCCCGCCCACCTGCTGCTGATTGACAGTTTGTTTCCATAGGAATCAGCAGCAGGTGGGCAGGGGAGTGGCTATAGCTGTTAATTAAATAAACGCTGGACTCAATGACATCACGCTGGACTCGAATCAGCTCATTAGCATGCAGCATGCGGCATCTTTGTGTCTATATTATGAGTTAACCATCTGTCACACCAGTAAGTGAATACATCTAAGGTACTTTTTAGCAGTTAATGATTGTATATAATTAGTTAGATTATAATCAAATATCCACATGACAGGTTCCCTTTAAGCCTACTTTGGTCAAAAGGACAAAAAACATGTTTTAATTTGTGCGTCTCTAACTTTTTTTTTTTAAGGTTATGAAGCTTTTTTGGACAGCATTGGTGCACCAGAGAACTCTAGCTGACCCAGGTACCAACAACATAATTTCACTGCTGAAATCTTAGTTTGTGTATGGATTTTATACATATGTGTGTGTGTGTGTGTGTGTGTGTGTGTGTGTGTATATACAAGTGTATATGGTTGCATAAAGGTATGGAATCCAGTAGGTTCTTGTTGGTTCGAACTTTAAGAAGTCTAGATGGTCCTTCTCCCACACTGTCATCGATGCCCCCCTTCCTTGCCCTATGCACCTGATAGAAGATAGGGGTACTCTATTTGAATATTGGTAGCTTTCTTTTCTTTTGTACCACACAAAAACAAAAATAAGCTGCTGCCTCACTGTCCCTGCTCCTGTTGCCCCTTCCCAACAGGGCCTCAATGTTCTCGTTGCTCTCCCCATTCCCAATTTTTAGGAGGTTTGTACCATTTTATTTACACAGCATGCCTACCACCAACCAGGGAGCTCTGCATGTGGAGGCAACCCATCTTGCTTATATTCTCTGAAAGGTGACAGGTCATGTGACACTTTGATTGCACACAGGGGACCGTATCCAACTTATTTTGGGACTTCAGAAGTTAATTGGTGGGATCAGACCAATATTTTCATTCCACTGTAATAATATGGAGTTATGGACTATTTTTTCATGTTTATTACATACAATCTAAATCTAAATTCTATTTAATTCCAGGTTGTAATGCAACAAACCTGTGAAAACAACAAAGGGGGATACTTTTGCAAGGCATTGCACCTGTGGCATTATTTATGTCTACAGATTATAGCGGTATTATTTTGAGTACAGCATAAGTCGACATCCTTTGCATTTATCATTTACGGTATATGAAGGTACTAATTATTCCTATAGTAGCTTACAATATATGTAGCACTCAGGTATACAGTATATGGTGGAATTATTTACTTGTACAGTATATGGTGGGATCATATGAGCAAAGTACATGGTGGCATATTTTGTGCGCACAATATATGGTAAGATTTCTGTTTTCAGTATATGCCAACATTGTGTGTAAACTATATGGTAGGAGCATATAGTATGTTTCTGTATTGATCAAGGGAGAGCCTTGAAAAGCAGATCCTTGTGGGACCAATGAAGCTCAGTTTGACTGTGATTTGGGCCTTGTTTTTTTATGTTTTATTTTAGCAAAATGAGTTTCATACATATCATTTTTTATAAATCTTTGATACTGTTTAATGTATTGTGTATAATCTTTTTATATGGTGGAATGCATTAAAAAATCAATTATGTAATTGTGTTTTTTTACAGTTTGCAAAATTTAAATTAATAGGGAATATAAGAATTCTAAGTGTCAAAACAAGTGTGAGTATATAAGTTTATGTTTCATATATTTTTGTGACTTTGATTAAAGAAAAATTGATTTATTAAAAAAAAGCTGTATATTTTTTTTTACATTGTTTACTTTTAACAACAGCTATCTCTGCATCATTAACACCAAAGCTACTAGTCAGCAACATTGATACACGAGCTACCGATTAGTAATTGCTGTGTTAATGCTGCAGAGAGCCATAAGATCTAAATGTCTAACTCCATATGCTGCTGTGAGGGACTGAGCATGCTGTTAAGACGCAAAACACATAGGGGGTCATTTATTAAGACCAGCATCTAAAACTCCCCTTAGCTGGCGGTGAATGTATGTAGACTGCCTGTCTAAATCTATGCCAAAAACAGGCGTAGAAAATGGAAAATGAGACGGGCCTGCCAGCCTGCCCCCTTCCCCGTCCATGTCACACCCCTTTTTAGACCTGGCATGAGCGGGGAAAATCTGAGACAGATGTACGCCAAAAAGTGGCATACATCTGTTAGTAAATGACAACTGTCCTGAATTTGGGCGGTTAACGATATCCCCGCCCATAAGGGCTGTACTGGGGGCAGGGTTTTGGATGCTCCGATATTACCAACCTAAACGTTGGTAAGTATGTAAACAGGAATTTTGGACCCAAACTGATGTTAATTTGATATTTATTTATTTTTAGCAGATTTGAACAGCTGCAGATAAAAAACAAAAACACAATTCAATAAAATGCAAGTGCGAACCCAGACATGATCTGCGCAATCATTACTGTACTTTCTGTGGATGATGGATTTCTATAGAGCTGATATTTCCCACATCATATCACAGAAAGCAAATAGTATGGAACTAGATTTCTTTACTTTTTTTTTAAACTTGACAGGATTGTTTAATTATTAAAATTTTCAGAAAACATTGCAGGAAATAAAATTTCTCATTTGATGGATGGATCAACTTATGTGCAGACTGCAAAGTATTTCGGCAGCACTAATATTGTAGAAAATATATCATATACAACATATTTCCAGATTTTTCTCCCTGAACAGTCTGTAAAGTAAGTCATTAAATTGACAATACATTCATCAAACTGCTAGATCATTTTACCCACTGGAACAATTATTGGATAAACAATTCAAACTTTAAAATTCATGTATCTTCCTCTATAAAGGCTGAATCGTTATCCTAGCTTAG
This sequence comes from Bufo bufo, assembly GCF_905171765.1. Classification (NCBI taxonomy): domain Eukaryota; kingdom Metazoa; phylum Chordata; class Amphibia; order Anura; family Bufonidae; genus Bufo; species Bufo bufo. The sequence continues at coordinate 571,580,258 of NC_053390.1, forward strand.
CTGTAAGCAACGAGTGGCATTATAGTCACAGTAATCTGCATGTTTGCTAGTTTTATCATAAAATCAAAATTTAGTTTTTTTTATGCATTAGAGTGGCAAGCAACTTTACTGGAAAATCACAGCAAAAAATCTAAACAACTGGCAGGTAATTTTGCTAGCATGTACAAAAAGATACAGCTGAGAAATTACATTGCGAGCCCAGCCTAAAAGTGAGCAGCTCTATATAAAATTGTCCGCTCAATATTAGAGATGAGCAATGTTTTTAAAAATTCTATTCTGCAGCCTCCTCGAACTTCGTCAAGAAATGCAATTTATTGCGAAATACATTGTCACCAATCACTTTTCATTGTATGAAGTGGGTGCAATTGTCACGGGGTTCCGAAGGTGCACTTGGTCCCCCATTTCCCGCAGACCTGTTGCTTAGCTTTGGGAATGAGGATCTGTGCTTGACCTCATTCCCAGGGCGGCTTTGCTGGCTGGGTGGCTCCCTGCTCCTAGTCTGCCTTGAGCGCCGAGCTGATCACTCGGTGCTCTACTGGTTGGTCTGTCTGTCATGTGACGCTGGCCACGTCACATGACCCTCACTCCCCACTATAAATACAGGCAGCCTGCTGGTCACAGGTTGCCTGTTAATTTCTAGGTTCCTGGCTATCTGTTGGACTACTGAATACTTACCTGATCCTGTTCCCTGACGATCCTCTGCCTGCTCCTCCTGTACTGCGCATCCGTCCTGGTATTGTGACCTCGGCTCCCACCTGACTACTCTCTTAGGACTCCTCTTGTACTTCGCTACTCTCCTGGTATTTGACCCCGGCTTCTCCTGACCATTCTTTGCTTAATCCGTTGTACTGCGTAGCTCTCTTGGTTCTGACCCGGTCCGTTCATGTTCCGTATTTTGTCTTGTCTGTCTTCCCTGCACATATCCTAAGTTAGGGACTGCCGTCCAGTTGTCCCCTGTCATCAGGACTCGTGAGGCAAGTAGGCAGGGCCAGGGGTGAGGGTGGAGCGCAGTGGTCACTACCCTTCCCCCTGTGTGTGTGTGTACATGACCGTTACAGCAATGATGGCGAACTGTGATCACGCCACTCCCTTTTATTGTTCAGTGCTGATTGCGGCATCTGAGACTCACATTCAGGTGCTCGGGGGGTTAAATTATACTCACCTCATCCACTTGATCGTGGAGAGGCCATCTGCTCCTGTCTTGATTGAAGAAAATCCACCAATGGACCTACGACTAGCATGATGACATTACCAAGTAATCACGCTGGCTTTACACTCGCCGCAGGTCCTTTGGTGGGTTTTCTTCAATCAAGACAGTAGCGAATGGCCTCTCCGTGATCAAGTGGATGAGGTGAGTATAATATTTTTATTTTCACCCACCATTTTAGGAAAAATAGATTCGTTACCATGAAGCACAAAGAAATTCGACTTTGTGGCAAATTTAATTTTTCCTAAACTTCAGATCGAATTCCACTTCGGATGCTCCGATTCACTCAACACTTCTCAATATAAGTAATAGTATACAAAGGAACGAAATAACGAGTGAACAAATAAATGAATAAACTGAAATTTCTGCCACCTAAAATCTCTTGGTAGAAAATAAATACATTCCCAATACCCTGATTATGCCTCATGCAAATGTACAAAATTGGTGACTATGTAGAATAGAGGCATAGGCAATTTTCAGGGGTTCACAATAGGAAATGACTAGTATAAACTGATATGACCTATTTGTTATTCCGTGACACTATCACTGTTGGCCAAAAAACAACTGGACTATTAGAAGCATTATTGCTGCAATACACTGTAAAGCCACACAGCACTTACAGTATTTTCTATAATAATATATAATAGTTTTACTTTAGGTCATTCAGGCTATTAAGCTTAACATACGGACCTGTTAAAGGGAGTGTGTCATTGGAAAATTGGCTATTGTTTAAATTAAATTTTTATGTTAAACACATTAAAAAAATTATAATTTTGTAATTGTCCAAGTCACTGTCTGATGAGAAAAATAATCCTGAAATATTGCAGTTCTCACACTAACCACTGACTTTCACAATAGGCTGATACTTTCTGTTCTGTAGAGATCACTTCTCAGCAGTCTTCTCATTCTCATTATAGGCAGGATTAGAATGACAGTTAACATCTGTATTATGAAGCTGGAGGCAGAGGACACAGAATTCTCCATTAAAGGTGAAAAAAGTAGTGCATGCACTCCATGGTGCTTCCATGGGGTTCCGTTCCTTCATTCCTCCGTTCCTTCCTTCCTTCCTTCCAGATTGCGGTGTGCACACGGCCGGTGGCTGCATATTGCAGACCGCAATGGGGCATGGCTGGGCAACGGCCATGTGCATGAAGCCTAAGGCTTATTCAGATGGCCAGTGTTTTGCGGACTGCACATACCCAGCACTATGATAGAAAATGCCGATTCTTGTCTGCAATAGGACATGCTCTATCTTTTTTTGTGGGGTGACAGAACAGAACTACGGATGCAGACAGTACACGGAAATTATTGGGTCACCATCTGTTCCACAACTGTGACATAGGGGTGGGAAGAGTGCAGCCCTGATCTCCACACGCACCTCTGTCCCTACCTACTTGCACGGCCCGTCCTAACTGACGGCGTACAACTTGGCGGCAGTCCCTAGCTTAGATACGTGCAGGGGCCTAAAGAGAGCTAGAATAACACGTAACAGAGTCAGGGAAGCAAAGGTCAAAGCCAGGAGGTCACGCAGGTACACAAGGGAAAACACAATAGCAAGGTCAAAACAAACCAAAGTCAAAAGCCGAGAGGTCACGTCAATTCAAAGGAGGTAATGAGGTCAAGGTCAGAAACAAAGCCGAGGTCCAAACACAATAGCAAGGTAACACTAGGAACCCTGGTGTAGGTAAAAAGACCAATCACAGGCAACCTGTGGCCAGCAGGATGCCTGTTTAAATAGCCCAGGCTGGTGAGTCACATGACGTGGTCAGCGTCACGTGACTCGCATAACACAGCCCAACATAGCTAAGCGCCGATCATCATTATCAGTGCTAAGCTCTCCTGCTGCTTGTTGTCTAGGGGACGGAGGATGCCGGCCACGCAGAGGAGGCATGGGCGGCCGGATCCTCCCCGCCCCCTGGTCCCAATGGAGACGAGGACGCCGCCCGTGTCCTCGCTCCGCTATGCTCGCGGAATACCGGCGGCGCTGCAAAGGGAGAGTGCACCGGCGGCTCCCCGTGACAACAACATTGTGGAATGGATGCAGACCCATTCATACGGTCATCTGAATGAGTCCTAATCCTTACTACAGTTTTTATATGTCCATGGCTGTAAAGCAAATCTCTAAATCTCAGAGCAGCGAGGCAGCTCAGAGCCATAATCACAGACAGAAAATAGAATTATAAAATAAAAAAAAACAGATTTGTACATGTATACACTGCGTGCAGAATTATTAGGCAAATGAGTATTTTGACCACATCATCCTCTTTATGCATGTTGTCTTACTCCAAGCTGTATAGGCTCGAAAGTCTACTACCAATTAAGCATATTAGGTGATGTGCATCTCTGTAATGAGAAGGGGTGTGGTCTAATGACATCAACACCCTATATTAGGTGTGCATAATTATTAGGCAACTTCCTTTCCTTTGGCAAAATGGGTCAAAAGAAGGACTTGACAGGCTCAGAAAAGTCAAATAGTGAGATATCTTGCAGAGGGATGCAGCACTCTTAAAATTGCAAAGCTTCTGAAGCGTGATCATCAAACAATCAAGCGTTTCATTCAAAATAGTCAACAGGGTCGCAAGAAGCGTGTGGAAAAACCAAGGCGCAAAATAACTGCCCATGAACTGAGAAAAGTCAAGCGTGCAGCTGCCAAGATGCCACTTGCCACCAGTTTGGCCATATTTCAGAGCTGCAACATCACTGGAGTGCCCAAAAGCACAAGGTGTGCAATACTCAGAGACATGGCCAAGGTAAGAAAGGCTGAAAGACGACTACCACTGAACAAGACACACAAGCTGAAACGTCAAGACTGGGCCAAGAAATATCTCAAGACTGATTTTTCTAAGGTTTTATGGACTGATGAAATGAGAGTGAGTCTTGATGGGCCAGATGGATGGGCCCGTGGCTGGATTGGTAAAGGGCAGAGAGCTCCAGTCCGACTCAGACGCCAGCAAGGTGGAGGTGGAGTACTGGTTTGGGCTGGTATCATCAAAGATGAGCTTGTGGGGCCTTTTCGGGTTGAGGATGGAGTCAAGCTCAACTCCCAGTCCTACTGCCAGTTTCTGGAAGACACCTTCTTCAAGCAGTGGTACAGGAAGAAGTCTGCATCCTTCAAAAAAAACATGATTTTCATGCAGGACAATGCTCCATCACACGCGTCCAAATACTCCACAGCGTGGCTGGCAAGAAAGGGTATAAAAGAAGAAAATCTAATGACATGGCCTCCTTGTTCACCTGATCTGAACCCCATTGAGAACCTGTGGTCCATCATCAAATGTGAGATTTACAAGGAGGGAAAACAGTACACCTCTCTGAACAGTGTCTGGGAGGCTGTGGTTGCTGCTGCATGCAATGTTGATGGTGAACAGATCAAAACACTGACAGAATCCATGGATGGCAGGCTTTTGAGTGTCCTTGCAAAGAAAGGTGGCTATATTGGTCACTGATTTGTTTTTGTTTTGTTTTTGAATGTCAGAAATGTATATTTGTGAATGTTGAGATGTTATATTGGTTTCACTGGTAAAAATAAATAATTGAAATGGGTATATATTTGTTTTTTGTTAAGTTGCCTAATAATTATGCACAGTAATAGTCACCTGCACACACAGATATCCCCCTAAAATAGCTAAAACTAAAAACAAACTAAAAACTACTTCCAAAAATATTCAGCTTTGATATTAATGAGTTTTTTGGGTTCATTGAGAACATGGTTGTTGTTCAATAATAAAATTAATCCTCAAAAATACAACTTGCCTAATAATTCTGCACTCCTTGTATGTTCAGCATCTGTTTTATTTATAGGGGTTATCTTCATGGGGTCATATGAATGTAATGAAAATCACATGGTTTTTAGTTTTTATTTTAGTTACAAAAAAATTAGACTTATGTCCACATCTGTTTTACTGACCTCCAACGCTGCACAATACCTGAATACATATTGGGGATATTTATCATCATCATTTTTCTTCACTAGAGTTAGAGAAAAATGTAGTTGCCCCAAAAAAATGATCTTCCACCTCTAATTAATCAGGGGTCTTTAGGAAACTAAAAGTAGCAACCTGATTGGTTGTTTAGAACGGCTATACTTTTCCCTAGCGTTGATACATCTGTCATGTCTTCCTTATGAGTTTATATGTAATGCTAAGGCTACTTTTCACACTAGCGTTTTTGCCCAATATGGCAGTTACTGATAATACAACCGACTGCATCCATTATGAACGGATCCATTTGTATTATCTTTAACATAGCCAAGACGGATCCGTCATGAACCCCAATGAAAGTCAATGGGTGCCGGATCTGTTTTCTATTGTGTCTGAGAAAACGAATCTGGCACCATTCACTTATATTGTGTGTCATTTCGGATCTGAATTGCTCCGCATCCCATACCGGACAGAAAAATGCTGCTTGCTGCAGTCTGCTCTCCGGTATGGGAACGCAACCAAACAGAACAGATTGCATTCTGGTGCATTCCATTCCGTTCAGTTTTGTCCCCATTGACAATGAATGGGGACAAAACAGAAGTGTTTTTCTCCGGTATTGAGATCCTCTGCCGGATCTCAATGCCGGAAAAGAAAAACGCAAATGTTAAAGTAGCCTAAGTAGATCTGTGTTCTCAAACATAAAGTATGTTTGTATGCAAGGTCAATGTAATCATTTTAATACACTTATCTACATTTTCCAAATCCTTATCTTTGACTATCCGATAATCCATCCTATGCTTTATTTCCAATTCCAGTTATAATACAATATGCATTTGACTGCCTACTGTGTTTGATTTTATTGTATGTAGCCTTCTAGCATTCCTACTTTCAAAGTATGTACTTGAGTGGACATGCATTCAGTTCATGGGACAGTAATTCCCACCGGTATTTGCCTTTCATGTTCTGTTGTATGCCTCACTCCCATGCAGCACATGTCATTATGTATTGCAATCATGTCTCCATTTCTCTATATCCTGACAAGTGATTTATTGGAAGCCATGGTGTGCTAGCTCGTGCATAAAGCTTCCCGATGTTTTAGTCTATCACATATTACAAGAGCACATATTTAAATTACTATCCACAAGGCATAAAACTATATAACAACATTTTTATTCTAGAAAATGAACTCCTTTCTTCTCAAATAGATGTCCGCTATAGCAGATTTATATCTAAAATACCCAGGGAGGTATCATTTTAGGTTTATTTGACCTGTGGCCAATACAAATTATGTTACAAATGAGATCAACCTTTGGGGAAAAAAAAAAAAAAAGTGCCGCAAAACCATTGATTTTAGCTTTAAAAAAATAATGAATATGATACAAAATGGAGTGAATTAAAAATGCTAGCACAGCAAAGTCAAGCTGCCATATTTACGAGTCGCTGACCTATTTAATGTCGGATGCTATATTTGATTATCTTATGGCATAGAGCTGCAGGGACATTTACTGAGAAACAGTAAATTAATTTTCCAATTAGGAAAGGCTGCTTCATGCACCTGGAACATAAGTATTAGTAGACCTATATTATAGAAAGGGAACATCTGTAATTCCAGTGCTTTCCTCTCAGTATAGAGGCACAAATATGTGCACAAGTTTATATTTCAAAATGATTTATTATAAATGTTCTTTATGTTGCTTTGGGATATTGTCAAACCTGCTCTATGGAAAACTGAGTAAAAGATGAGACTGGCTTTTGTCATCAGAAGTAATTTCCTTAAGTCAGGCTGAAAATAAAATAAAATAAATAAAAAAAATCACAAGAAATATAATTATTTCATTCTATAAAATTTGCTAAACAGGTTGCCTGCTTTGGATAATCACTGTTAAAGATAGTACCTTAATGATGCAAGAGTTTCTTGTGGCTGGGACCTAAGCAATCAGCTATATAATCTAGTAGTCTACATGTTTTGATCATGTACCAGAGATGTGGAGTCTTGAACCCTCAATCTATTTGACGTTGGCTAGACTGTGCTGAAACATAATCCAAAGGATCCCCTGAATTTTACACGTAACACCTGCAAAGGGGTCTCCAGTATAGCAGTCATAATGCAACAGGCCAGAGTAAAAGATGAGAGCATAATAAGGAACATAGCGTAGGGTCAGAGCCAGGAGTTGGGCATCATCTACCAGACAATACAAAGCACAAAGCATGGCTGAGGTCAGGAACAAAGCCATGGCCATGATCAGAAACAAACAGTAGTCAGTAGCAATGTACAGGAAGTGGAGTTAAGAAAGGTATTTAACTGAACAACTAGGCAAAGTAAGTTAGGACAAGACCCTTTTAAATGGGCTGGGAGCCTAACATCATTTTTGGTGCAAGTTACCTTGGCATTTGAACAGTGTTGTATAGGAGATCAAGAGCCCGAAGTCAAGGAGGAGAAGCAGCGTCCTTTAAAGGGAATGTGTCATAAGATCAATATTTAAGTATTAAAGTACTATAATCCAGCTGTTTTCATACTAGCCTGTAATCCTATTAAAATGGTGACACTTGCTGTAGAGATCTTCAGTAGTGATCTCATTATCATCATGGGCAGGATTACAAGGTGTAACCTATATATTGATAACACAGATCTGCCTCAGATCTAGAAAAATGTACTACAAACATCTATAATCAGAAAACAAAAACAGATCCGGTAAAAAGATAATACACACTATCTCTTTACCGTAGAATGAGTAGAGTGCATTTGACAAGGCATTCCCATCGGTTGTCAGAAATTCATCATTCACACATCCATTATCACCTGGTTTAATTTGTAATGCTGGATTTATACAAGTCAGTCCTTTGTAACTGGGAACTGGAAACCATAGAAAATATGAGATGCAGCGTTGGCCATGCCAGGATCAGGAGCAAAGCGGTTGTCGGGATGCGGGGTAAGTATCTACCGTATTTTCCGGCGTATAAGACGACCCCCAACTTTTCCATTTAAAATATAGGGTTTGGGCTATACTCGCCGTATAAGACTACCCCTGAATGCCTAGCCCTCCCTGTCTTCAAGACGATCTTCTCCAGTCCAGGGAACTGACTGGGATCTGTGGATGGCACTGCTATGGGAGGGGGATCAGTGGATGACACTGCTATGGGGAGGGGGATCATTGGATGACACTGCTATGGGGAGGGGGATCAGTGGATGACACTGCTATGGGGAGGGGGATCAGTGGATGACACTGCTATGGGGGGATCTATGGATCTTTTCCAGTCCAGGGAACTGACTGGGATCTGTGGATGGCACTGTTATGGGGAGGGGGATCAGTGGATGACACTGCTATGGGAGGGGGATCAGTGGATGACACTGCTATGGGGAGGGGGATCAGTGGATGACACTGCTATGGGGAGGGGGATCAGTGGATGACACTGCTATGGGGGGATCTATGGATGACACTATATAGCATCTTATGCTATATGTGTCATCCACATATCCACCCCATGACAGTGCCATCCACAGATCCCCCTCCCCATAACAGTGTCATCCACAGATCCCCCCATGACAGTGCCATCCACAGATCCCCCTCCCCATAACAGTGCCATCCACAGACCCCCCTCCAAATAGTGCCATCCACAGATCCCCCCCCTAAACACTGCCATCCACAGATCTCCCTCCCCATAACAGTGCCATCCACAGATCCCCCCCATGACAGTGCCATCCACAGATCCCCCTCCCCGACACTCAGAGGAGTATACATTTATTAACTGTAATCTGTAACTTTAACTTTAAATGAGTGCTCATGTCTTTACTAGGGTACCTTACTCTCAGCTCTGGTAATAGGCAGTGCGGGCGGCGCTCACTCACTGACGTCACGCGCCTGCGCCACCTAGTGGGAGGAGCAGGCACGTGACGTCAGTGAGTGAGCGCCGCCCGCACTGCCTGTTAGCGGAGCTGAGAGTAAGGTACCCTAGTAAAGACATGAGCACTCATTTAAAGTTAAAGTTACAGATTACAGTTAATAAATGTATACTCCTGTGAGCGGCGGGGCCCTGTATATTCTAACCCCCAGGCAAGCGTCCCCGTCACCATGGGAACGCCTGGGGGTTAGAATATACCATTGTATCTGAGTATACCCGGCGTAAAAGACGACCCCCGACTTTTGAAAATAATTTTTAGTGTTAGAAGGTCGTCTTATACGCCGGAAAATACGGTATATGAGAGGCCTGGGCATTGGGGGGCATGTTTTACACTTTGGATGACACCTTCAATTCTTCTTCAGTCATTGCTGAATTTCTATTCAAATTAGCTTTCATCCAGAAGGAAGAAAGCCGTCTCTATAGCCCCTCTTAAAGATAGCTACCTTGTAAGTCAATGTCTGAGATATAAAATGTATTTATTTTATTATTTTATGCACTGATATAGCGCTACTTTATTCCGCAGCCCTTTACAGACATTAGCATGAAGCTGTCTCCATTGGGGCTCACAATCTAAGTTCCCTATCAGTATGTCTTTGGACATAAAAGAGCTTTGAACCATGACTATGGTTGGTTATATGAGATTATTTTGATACAGTTCATGGGGGTGGTCGAATCCAGCTTATGTATGTAGTTAAGGCAATACTCCATGGGAAAAAGTATGCAAGTTAGCATAAATATCCCAGGAGAGACTTCTAGCTTTTATTTTCTCCCTCATTTAAGCCATAATAAAATGCTATAGGCTTACTATATTGAGGAGAGAGGTTTTCTATACTTAGAAAGCTAATACATATTACTGGTTTATTTATAGGCACAATATGATTATAAAGACACCAGTATTATATATTAGCTTTCTTAGTATATAAATTCCCATGCTCAATACAGTAAGGTTATTGTCTTTTATTATGTGTTAAATGGGAGATAAAAATTACTGAAGAAAAAAAACTATAAGTCTCTAATAGCATATCTAAATGCAAGGCTGACCACTTACCTCTATGCTATAGCCTTATCATATTGATGAGTGGTTTTCTATGCTTAGAAAGCTAATACATATTAATGGTTTCTTTATAAACTGATATTGTGCCTATAAATTGATCAGTAACATGTATTAGTCTTCTAAGCAAATAAAACTTATATTCTCAATATGGTAAAGCTATAGTAAGTACTTACTATACTAGCCTTACCATGTTGAGAATAGGATATATGATATGTAAGTAGTATATATGATATGTATGTACATGCTAGGACACAGCTCTATGACATGGCTCTGCCCTCTTCCAGCTGATATCTAGCCCTATCAATCAAGGGGAGGGGGAGTGTGTAGAGCAAAGGGATGTTACAAAATTTGTACTCCAAGGATTCAGCTCTACCCCCTGGTGCTGTAATATGCTAATTTGAATATGAATAAAAATGCAGATGTCTCTGAAGCCAAAATAAGACAAAAGAAGGGTATTGTTTTAATCAGAATTATGAACCCTACCAGGCAATATGGTGTAATAGATTATCATTCTGAAAGAGGCTTTTTAACCAATAAAAAAGCATTTTTATGCATCGTTAAATAACCTTTTTTGCTGTGTTTTCAAGCTTTTAATTTGGCATTGTAAAAAAAAAGCTATGAATCAGAGTCTGTGTTTATTTTATGATAATAACCTATTCCATAATACATAGAAAACTAAAGTGAACTGAATTTGCCATCATGATATAATGTTTGCTTCTATTGTGACAGCATTTTACTGTATTCAGTAATAGGGTACTATAGTAGTAGTTCTTCCATGAATTTAGGTGAAATATTACTTACTGAATTTTCCTATTGTTTTTTTTTTCACAATTTCCCACATTTTTTAAGTGGCTCCTGTGCCAGTATATTTAAATGACATCAGTCTATTATTTAAACAGTCGAGTCATGTTATTATGACCACTTGCTACTTTCAACGTCAGCAACGCATAGAAACATAGAAACATAGAATGTGTCGGCAGATAAGAACCATTTGGCCCATCTAGTCTGCCCAATATATCTGAATCCTATTAATAGTCCCTGGCCCTATCTTATATGAAGGATAGCCTTATGCCTATCCCATGCATGCTTAAACTCCTTCACTGTATTTGCAGCTACCACTTCTGCAGGAAGGCTATTCCATGCATCCACTACTCTCTCAGTAAAGTAATACTTCCTTGTATTACTTTTAAACCTTTGCCCCTCTAATTTAAAACTGTGTCCTCTTGTGGTAGTTTTTCTTCTTTTAAGTATGCTCTTTTAAATATGCTCATGAAGGAAGTCACGTGTTGTGAGCTGGCTTGGTGGGTATATGATGTGTGTGATGTGTGTGATACGCTATCTGCACACATATCCCTTATTGCTCTCATGGGTAAAAGGGGCAATTTATAGGAGTTGCAAAAAGGGATTATTATTGGCTTTCAGGCCATAGGTGGCAGTAAACTGTGCAGTTTGTGAACTGTTTGCGTGCTGCTGTGGTGAAAGTGTATCATGAGTGGACAAATCACACCATTGAAAATAATTAACATAAAAAATTCAGAGCACCACATACCACTTATGTGGGAATTTGACTTTGGCTACGAAGGTGTGCGAGGGTGGACCAACACGCTTCAGTGGGGCACCTCAAAACAACAGTTTAGAAAATCCTACAATGTATGGGGCTCTGAAGCAGAAAAGGCAGAAAAAGCTTAAATATTTGTGTCAGTATTGGAATAGGACCTTAGCTGACTGGCAACGGGTTGACTTCTCCTATATATCACTTTTACTGCTTTATCGAACGAATGAATGTTGGTGTCCCAGGCTAGAAACATGAAAGAACAAATACCCTGCAATCATTGCTGGAAGAACATAAGCTAGACATAGCGGTGTTATTGTCTCAGGAATGCTTTCATGGCATTCTCTGGGCCCACTCATCTATGTGGAAGGTACTCTCAACCAATTTGAGTATGAATCCATCCTTGCAGATCATGTGCACCTATACTTTCTATTTGTTTTCCCTGGAGTAGATAGGATCTTCCAGCAAGACAATCCAACATGACACATAGCTAGAAATGTCCGACATTGGTTGGTAGAGTGTCCAAGATTTCCAAGTACTACCCTGGCCGGCTAATTCCCCAGACTTCAACCCAATTGAGCATTTGTAGGACCACCATGTTTGCTTTATTTGTTCTTCCCAATGCACCCTCCAGAAGCTGTGGAATCTTATGAAGTCACTTCCAGCCCATCTAGCTACTGTCCATGCTACACATGGCGGATACTCTGGAAATATACAGTACAGACCAAAAGTTTGGACATACCTTCTCATTCAAAGAGTTTTCTTTATTTTCATGACTATGAAAATTGTAGATTCACACTGAAGGCATCAAAACTATGAATTAACACATGTGGAATTATATACATAACAAACAAGTGTGAAACAACTGAAAACATGTCATATTCTAGGTTCTTCAAAGTAGCCACCTTTTACTTTGATTACTGCTTTGCACACTCTTGGCATTCTCTTGATGAGCTTCAAGAGGTAGTCCCCTGAAATGGTTTTCCCTTCACAGGTGTGCCCTGTTGTCACGAGTTGGAGGTCCCAGGAGAGACCACCGCGTCATCAAGCAATAAACGGAAATCAGGTACAGACACATAAGAGTTTATTGCACAAACAAAAACATGGAAAGCAGCACAGATAAAACATGAGCTCTATGTACCGTCAGCACAGTGGGAGAAAACCCCCACTGCGCCACTGTCTAGTAATACTCCAGAGGGGCGTAACTAAGCAACTCCTGGTTTTCACTAGAGCCCTAGATGGTAGGGTTAGACTTAGCCGCAGGAAGTTGCCAGGGTCCACTCTGGAGCGTGACCTAGACAGTGACAGCAGGAGCGAATGGACAACAGGTACCAGAAGGTACCGACGGCACATAGGCATACATAACATACAGGCAAATACAAAACAGAGCAACTAATGATACAAGCAGGAGTTCACGCAAGGGAGCAGGAGTGGCAATAAGCAGAGAAGGACTTGCTCCACCAGTAGTAAACTGCATGGCCTTGTCATGCCACTCTGCTGCAAAGGCTTGCTGAACACAGACATATGAATACAAAACAGGGCAACTAATAATACGAGCAGGAGTTCACGCAAGGGAGCAGGAGTGGCAATGAGCAGAGAAGGACTTGCTCCACCAGTAGTAAACTGCATGGCCTTGTCATGCCACTCTGCTGCAAAGGCTTGCTGAACACAGACATCAGAATAAACACAAAGTAACTAAAACATAACTGGCAGAACAGAAAGACAGGAAAGAGGACGCAAATGAACAAGTAGGGAAACCCACAGAGCACAGACAGACAGACACGGATCCCATGGGTCAGCAGCATGGGAGAGAAAGTACAAACCAGGAGCAGGACAAGACAACACACACCAGGAGAGCTGACACAGAACTGAGGAAACCTCAGCCTTATATACAAGTTCCATGGGTGCAGCAGAGAGACCACACCCATGGAGCAGACAGAGGATTAACTCCTAATAGGAACACAGGGGAGTTAACCCATACAGAACCACAAATAACACAGGAACGAAACTTCAGCGAGAAGCGCCGAACGAGCAAGGACGGAAGGTCACAGTCAAAGATAACGACTGTGACACCTGTCAGGTTTAATAAGTGGGATCTCTTGCCTTATAAATGGGGTTGGGACCATCAGTGGCGTTGAGGAGAAGTCAGGTGGATACACAGCTGATAGTCCTACTGAATAGACTGTTAGAATTTGTATTATGGCAAGAACAAAGCAGCTAAGTAAAGAAAAATGAGTGGCCATCATTACTTTAAGAAATTAAGGTCAGTCAGTCAGCCGAAAAATTGGGAAAACTTTGAAAGTAAGGGCTATTTGACCATAAAGGAGAGTGATGGGGTGCTGCGCCAGATGACCTGGCCTCCACAGTCACCGGACCTGAACCCAATCGAGATGGTTTGGGGTGAAATGGACCACAGAGTGAAGGCAAAAGGGCCAACAAGTGCTAAGCATCTCTGGGAACTCCTTCAAGACTGTTGGAAGACCATTTCAGGGGACTACCTCTTGAAGCTCATCAAGAGAATGCCAAGAGAGTGCAAAGCAGTAATCAAAGCAAAAGGTGGCTACTTTGAAGAACCTAGAATATGACATATTTTCAGTTGTTTCACACTTGTTTGTTATGTATATAATTCCACATGTGTTAATTCATAGTTTTGATGCCTTCATAGTCATGAAAATAAAGAAAACTCTTTGAATGAGAAGGTGTGTCCAAACTTTTGGTCTGTACTGTACATATAAAAGAAATTCTGCCAATTTAGGTTTAAGATATAGTTTCTTTATCTATTCAGGAGATACAAGATATGCCACTTTAAAAGAACATAAAATAAAACACCAAGAAATAAAAGCCTTTGAGTTATTTTTCCTTTTTTTAACAAATTCCATTCTGCTGTTTCTTAGTTATTACAGTTTTTTTCCCTCTGTGTTTTACAAAAGTGACAACAGGAAATTGCAGCCATTACAGTTTCTATAGAGGTTGCCACCTATTTTCCTTAATGGAAAATCCACAAAGCAGTAAAGCAATATAGAAGCAAACAAAGAGTCAATGCAACCAGGCAATAAAATAAATAAGAGACAACCACTATAGAATCTGTAATTCGAGCAATATTGTGCTGCAAAATTCTGCTGTCATCTTTGAAAAGCACAGTTATAACTAATCAATGACTGAAAAGAGGGGAAGCGGTTCAGTACCTGTTCATCTAATACTTCAATGCTTTATTAACCCTATAATGCACACAAAAAAGTAACACAATTACCTTAAGTTTTGCTTGTCTGTGTCTCTCCTTAGATGCCCAAACAAAGACTAGCAAGGCAAAATCAAAGATCGTATCACCTATTTGAAAAACTCCAAGCTCTGGTTAGTCACATCAACAGGTATTCTTGGGATACCTATTGTACAGAGACCATCATCTGACTTAGGGCTTATTCACTTGACCGTATGACAGGGTCTGCATCCATTCCGCAATTTTGCAGAACAGGTGCGGAGCAATTCATTTCAATGGGGCCACAAAAAAATGCGGACAGCACACTATACGCTATCATAGTGGCAGCCATGTGCGGATCGCACACGGGCCGGTATCCATGTTTTGCGGATCTGCAATTTGCAGACCACAAAACACTACAGTCGTGGCAATGTAGCCTTACCACACTAAAGCTACTTTCACACTTGCATTGTTAATTCCAGTATTGAGATCCGGCAAAAGATCTCTATACGGAAATTAAACGGATCCGTTTTGATTTTGCACATCATGATGCATCGTTCCGGTTGTGTGAAATCAAAACAGGAAAAAATTAATCCGTCACTAAATAGATTGAAAGTCAATGGGTGACAGATCCGTTTTTTAAGGCCCCTTAAAAAAAGTGATCCGTCACCATTGACTTACATTGTTTTCCGTGACAGATCCTTTTTTCCCCGTTTTTATGACCGGACACAAAACCACAGCTTGCAGCGATTTTGTGCCCAGTCACAAAACGGTGTGCTGCCAGAACAGAAGACATCCTTATGCATCCTGAACAGATCTCTTTCCATTCAGAATGCATGAGGACTGAACGAAAATGTTTTTTTTCCAGTATTGAGATCCTCTACTGGATCTCAATACTGGAAAGCAACAACGGAAGTGTGAAAGTAGCCTAATATGGTCATGTTCAGTAGACAGATACAACAGCTTTCTCAACTCAAAAATATTCTGCTTTTGCTGGTAAAAACAGCAGATATAGACTATTGTACAACACCATTTATATTACCATAAACAAATTCGAAAAACATATTCTTATTGATAGCACTATGCTTCTGATTCTCCCACATACAGGTGAAACTCAAAAAATTCTAATATCGTGCAAAAGTCCATTTATTTCAGTAATGCAAATTAAAAGGAATTGCATTAATGCAGCTTAAAATTAGAATTTTGTGAAAAGGTTCAATACTCTAGGCTCAAAGTGTCACACTCTACTCAGCTAATTAATCTATATCCCCTCAAAATTGTGACTTTGGGGTTTCATAAGCTCTAAGCCATAATCATCCTAATTATAACAAATAAAGGCTTGAAATATCTCGCTTTGCATATAATGAGTCTATCTCATATGTTAGTTTCACCTTTTAAGTTGCATTACTGAAATAAATTAACTTTGCACGATATTCAATTTTTTCGAGTTTCACCTGTATATTCCTCTAAGGGTTTTCCAGGATTTTCATATTGATGGTCTATCTTCAAGATAGGTAATTAATTTGAGATGAGTGTGTGTCCAAATCCTGGCACCCCCTCCGATCAGCTTTTGAAGAGGCTGCAGTGCCCTGCTGAGCGCCACAGCCTCCATATAACTTACCAAGCACAACGCCATCCATTTGAAAGCATCTATGCTTGCTATAGCAGCTTAGCCCTATTCACTTGAATGGGACTGAGTAGCGCCTGGCCTATGTGACCAATGAAGGTGACTTCACATGGCCTATAAAGAGGATGAGCACATTCTCTTCATACAGCTGGTCGGTGTGAGTGCTGGGAATCAGACCTCCCCCAATATGCCACCAATATGATGTTGATGACCTATCCTAAGGATAGGCCATCAATAGGAAAATCCCTAAAAACCTCTTTAATCATTGTCACATGCATATTGCAGATAATGGTACTGTGATTCATCAGACAATACCATGCATGTGCAATGGTGGAGAATAAACAGAAATATTCTTGCATTTTCAGTATACAGGCAAGGGATAGCAAGGTGCTGCATTATAAGAATGGTATTCTTTGGGAGTTAAAGCTGTATATGACTCAGGGGTAAGATATACTAATTCTGAATTGGAAAATGATCTTAGTTTACTATGGTTTCCAACCTTGGCACTGGTAATGTTCTCCCCTTAATACCTGTTAGAGTAAGATATCAGACATCATATAGACATGATATACTGTAGTGCATGACAATCTCTTTTTAAAAAAGCTAGAACCATCCATGGGTGTGTCTTTTCTAAGGGGGTTCGCTGCAATAGTAAATATGGCTGGTGGCAGTTAAAGGATGGAACTGAGCATCTGTGTCCACCTAAATAAGGTAGACAGAGAAATAAGAAAAAATACAAACAGTAGGCGGTGCTATAGAGACGAATGTTCAGTAACTCAGTGTCTATATTAGATTTTTAGAGAAAAGAATACAGATAGGTGCTGGTTTGAAAAATGTAGATACATTTTATAGCAGAAACCGTGTCTTGAAATATTGGGCCCGCTCGAAAGCA
The DNA here is from genome assembly GCF_905171765.1 of Bufo bufo. Lineage (NCBI taxonomy): Eukaryota > Metazoa > Chordata > Amphibia > Anura > Bufonidae > Bufo > Bufo bufo. The sequence continues at coordinate 571,597,606 of NC_053390.1, forward strand.
AAGCAGCTACCATAGACCCCGGTTTTCTACTGTTTTAAACAGCAGACACCCAGGGCTAGTGTGTGCAAAGGCAGCACATCCCTTTCTGCTTCTCCCATTCACACTCCTACTCAGATTCCTCCTCCTTCTGCATAATGGAATACGTGGCCATAGGTGCGCAAGCTTAATTCCCACCTGGCAAAGTTGCTGGCAGTTTAGTTGCTGTTGTACCATTTAGTCTAGTCTGCTGCCTTTAGGGAGCTAGTGGCTAGTGATGTCGCGAACATAAAATTTTCAGTTCGCGAACAGCGAACGAGAACTTCCGCAAATGTTCGCGAACTGGCGAACCGGGCGAACCGCCATAGACTTCAATAGACAGGCGAATTTTAAAACCCACAGGGACTCTTTCTGGCCACAATAGTGATGAGAAAGTTGTTTCAAGGGGTCTAACACCTGGACTGTGGCATGCCGGAGGGGGATCTATGGCAAAACTCCCATGGAAAATTACGTAGTGGACGCAGAGTCGGGTTTTAATCCATAAAGGGCATAAATCAACTAACATTCCTAAATTGTTTGGAATAACGTGCTTTAAAACATCCAGTGTGTGTATACGATCAGGTATGATGTTGTATCGATCAGGTAGTGTAAGGGTTACGCCCGCATCACAGACATTGACAGACCAAACTCCCCTTTTAATGCACCGCAAACAGTTCATTTGCACAACCGCAAACTCCCCATTTGCACAAGGTTGGATACCAAGCTAGCCACGTCCCGGTGATGTCATTGAAGGTTTCTTCCTCCACCCAGCCACGTACAACACCAAGGGTCCCCGAAAGGTCAATTGAATTGATTTTTCGAACGGGGAGATGGTTAAAAAAACGCTGGCTCCCTCCCCTTTGTTTTTATCCACGGTGACTGCGTCTGCGCCGTGCAATTTACTGTCACACCCGATATGAGTGGTATTTTCTGTAGTACTATTCTCATCAGTTTAATCCCTCTAACGTCCCCAATCTGGGTGCCATTTATTGAATAGATTTTTCGAACGGGGAGATGGTATCAGTGGTTGGCACTGGCAGTGGGCACACTACAGTCAGTAGAAGCGGGCCTGACACACACTGGCAGCAGGCAAGCAACTGAAATTACACTAAAGTGTAAAAATTAAATGCCTTATTTATCGGCAAGCTACTGTGCCACCCGGTATGAGTGGTTGGCACTGGCAGTGGGCACACTACAGTCAGTGGAAGAGGGCCTGACACACACTGGCAGCAGGCAAGCAACTGAATTTAGACTACTGTCTAAAAATTAAATGCCTTATTTATCGGCAAGCTACTGTGCCACCCGGTATCAGTGGTTGGCACTGGCAGTGGGCACACTACAGTCAGAGGAAGCGGGCCTGACACACACTGGCAGCAGGCAAGCAACTGAATTTAGACTACTGTCTAAAAATTAAATGCCTTATTTATCGGCAAGCTACTGTGCCACCCGGTATCTGTGGTTGGCACTGGCAGTGGGCACACTACAGTCAGTTGAAGTCGGCCTGACACACACTAGCAGCAGGCAAGCAGCTGAAATTACACTAAAGTGTAAAAATTAAATGCCTTTTTTATGCAAAGTCCTGTGCCAGCCGGTATGAGTGGTGGGCACTGGCAGTGGGCACACTACAGTCAGTGGAAGTCAGCCTGACACACACTGGCAGGCAACTAACCTTAGATTAAAGTGTAAAAATTAAGTGCCTATTTTTTAAGCAAAGTCCTGTGCCACTCGGTATGACAGGGGTGGGCACTGGCAGTGGGCACACTACAGTCAGTTGAAGTCGGCCTGACACACACTAGCAGCAGGCAAGCAGCTGAAATTACATTAAAGTGTAAAAATTAAATGCCTTTTTTAAGCAAAGTCCTGTGCCAGCCGGTATGAGTGGTGGGCACTGGCAGTGGGCACACTACAGTCAGTGGAAGTCAGCCTGACACACACTGGCAGGCAACTAACCTTAGATTAAAGTGTAAAAATTAAGTGCCTATTTTTTAAGCAAAGTCCTGTGCCACTCGGGATGACAGGGGTGGGCACTGGCAGTGGGCACACTACAGTCAGTTGAAGTCGGCCTGACACACACTGGCAGGCAACTAACCTTAGATTAAAGTGTAAAAATGAAGTGCCTTTTTTTTAAGCAAAGTCCTGTGCCAGCCGGTATGAGTGGTGGGCACTGGCAGTGGGCACACTACAGTCAGTGGAAGTCAGCCTGACACACACTGGCAGGCAACTAACCTTAGATTAAAGTGTAAAAATTAAGTGCCTATTTTTTAAGCAAAGTCCTGTGCCACTCGGGATGACAGGGGTGGGCACTGGCAGTGGGCACACTACAGTCAGTTGAAGTCGGCCTGACACACACTGGCAGGCAACTAACCTTAGATTAAAGTGTAAAAATGAAGTGCCTTTTTTTTAAGCAAAGTCCTGTGCCACACGGGATGACAGGGGTGGGCACTGGCAGTGGGCACACTACAGTCAGTTGAAGTCGGCCTGACACACACTAGCAGCAGGCAAGCAGCTGAAATTACACTAAAGTGTAAAAATTAAATGCCTTTTTTATGCAAAGTCCTGTGCCAGCCGGTATGAGTGGTGGGCACTGGCAGTGGGCACACTACAGTCAGTGGAAGTCAGCCTGACACACACTGGCAGGCAACTAACCTTAGATTAAAGTGTAAAAATTAAGTGCCTTTTTTTAAGCAAAGTCCTGTGCCACACGGAATGACAGGGGTGAGCACTGGCAGTGGGCACACTACAGTCTGTGGGCCTGCAGCTCCTCACACACAGGCAGGCCAGGCAACTGCAATATGTATATAAAGGAAAAAAAAAAAGCAGACTAATGTTGCAGCCCTAAAAAGGGCTTTTTGGGGTGCTGTCAGGACGCTGTCCTTACAGCAGAGATCAGATGAGTCTTTCAGGACTGGAGTGGACACTGAATTCACTAGCCTAGCTATCGATTTCCCAATTAAATCAGCAGCAGTTACAGTCTCCCTCCTCTCACTAAGACTGCAGCTTCAGAATGAATCTAAAATGGATGCTGTGCAGGAGGTGGGAGGGTCTGGGAGGGAGGGTATGCTGCTGATTGGCTGGAATGTGTCTGCTGACTGTGAGGTACAGGGTCAAAGTTTGCTCAATGATGATGTATAGGGGGCGGACCGAACATCGCATGTGTTCGCCCGGCAGAGGCGAACGCGAACAAGCTATGTTCGCCGGGAACTGTTCGCCGTCGGATAGTTCGGGCCATCTCTACTAGTGGCATGCGCTCAGCCTTGCTAGAAGATTCCTAGCTGGCATTATGTCTCCCAAAAAGCCATCCCTGCCTTGTACCTTCACGTAGCAGACAACGTGGGACACTCCCTGCGATTCTCACTGTGCGGCAAGGTTTAAGCCATGATAGACAACTAGAGCAGCTCTCATACGCAGGGACAGTACATGTCTTTCATGGACCACTGGGTCAACAATTTTTCAGGCAGCACCACAACAACGAGGACCGGTCTTTTTTATCCCCCCCACACACACACAATTGTGTAGGCCTGGCTGCCACACCAGGCACTTATCCACCTCCTCCATGGAAACGTTCCCATCCCCAACAGCAGATGGGCACAGGGTCGCTCACAGTGAGCAGATGCTAAAGTACATCAAGCAGCAAACATCATTCTGGCTGTTACCCCACCAACTCCAACTGGGCAAGGTGGTCAGCGACAATGGGTGCAACATCATGGCTGCCCTGAACCTGGGCAAACTAACACATGCTCTCTGCATGGCATATGTAATCAAACTAGTGGTGCAGCTCTTTCTAAACAAGTACACTGGCTTGCACAAGGTGCTGACAAAGTCCAGGAGACTGTCCCAAGTACTTCAGCCCCTTTTATGTGATGAGGAATGCTCTCCTGTACCTGCAGTGACAGACCAGCCTGCTCCTTCACCGCTTAAGGTGCGTTGAGATATTTTGCTGGAATTCAACATTGCACATCTGTATGAGCAATCTATCATGCCACAATCAGCAACAGGAAGCATGTGTTACTTCGAGGTCAGGCAGTGGCAGTTCTTTAAAGTTTCTCAGCAGGGACAAATGCGGAATGAACAATGCCATCCCTCTCATATTTATCTTAGAACAGATGCTGACACTCATGCAGAAGGGGACCACAGTGGAAAAACAGCAGCTGAGACATCTTGCAGTCTGCCCTATAGCTGTTGAGGACACACAACAGGAATCTACCATGGAGGAGGAGGAGGAGATGGAGGAGCAACAGGGTGATGATGTCAATGGCAACGGCCAGGACACCAAATTGTTTCAGTGGGGGGCAGAGCCGGAAACTGGGTCCTTGGGCACGCTGGCCAGAATGGCAACCTGTATACTCAACTTGCTTACGCAGTGACAGGTAGATTAGTGACATAAAGCCGCCTAATGATTACTAGTTAGCCATTCTTTTAGATCTCTGCTATCAAGGCAAAATGAGGGAATGATTTCCTCTAGCATAAAGGGAGGACAAATTACGGTATTACCAGAAAATTCTGTGTTCACAGCTTAAGGGGAGCAGACGCCTGCATTTCTGAAAGAGAAGCCCCTCTACATTTCCTGCAGTCACCCCCCTCCCACCGCCAAAAGCAGCAGAAGCCGCAGCAGCAGTAGCAGCAGCAGCAGGAGCAACCAATTCAGTCTCCTCAACATGATGGAGCAGTTTTTCCATGTTCCGTGCCAGGCTAAGGTCAGTCAGCAAGCCGACAGCTCCCGCCTCAATGCCCAGGTTTAGGCCTACCTAAACTCATGCCCCAGTCTCTGGGGCATACCCTGTCCTCTGACCCTATGGATTTCTGGGCAGTAGACTGGAACAGTGGTCTGAACTGACACAGCATGCTCTTTCTTCTTTCTTGCCGAGCCTCCATTGTCATCTCAAAGAAAGTTTTCCGGGGCGTGGTGACACCCAAACGGACAAAATTGTCCTCTGCCAGTGTCCAAAACATCATTTTTGTCAAAATGAACCAAGTCTGGATTCAGGAGGAGTTTCACAGTCCTCCTGCTGAGACCAATGAATAAATCTGGCCTTGCTGGTGGTGCCCCATCTTGCCACTGTTGCTGCCTGCCTGCCTCCATCATGCCACCGCAGCTATAATGCCACCGCTGCAACCTGACAACCATCATGTTCTTTACAGTTGCTGCCTCTATCATTGCCACTATTGCCATCAAGTGATTGCTGCGACCTGCCAATCATCATGTTCTGTATGGCTGCTGCTGCCTCCATTATGCCACCGCTGCCAACATGCCACTGCTTGCGACCTGCCAGCCTTCATGTTCTCTAAGGCTTCTGCTGGCGCCTCTTTCATGCCACTGCCGCCATCATGCACTGCTGAAGCCTGTCAGACATCATCTTCTGTGAGGCTGGTGTTACCTCGATTATGCCACCGCCACCATCATGCGACTGCTGCAACCTGCCAGCCATCATGTTCTATACAGCTGCTGCTGCCTCTGTCATGCCATCGCCACCATCATACCACTGCTGTGATCTGTCAACCATCATGTTCTGTACGGCTGCTGCTGCTTCCATCATACCTACCTAAACTCTGGCCACTACCGCCATTATGCCACCACTGCGACCTGACTACCATAATTTTCTTTTCGGCTGGTGCTGTTGCTGGTTGCTCCATCATGCCACTGCCACCATCATGCCACTGCTGCAGCCTGCTGACTATAACCTTCTGTGAGGCTGATAGTGCCTCCATCATGCCACCGCCACCATCATGCAACTGCTGTAACCTGCAAATCATCATGTTCTGTACAGCTGCTGCTGCCATCTCTATCATGCCACTGCTGCCATCATGCCACTGCTGCAGTCTGCCACATCATCTTTCGTAAGGCTGATGCTGCCTCCACCATGCTACTGCCTACCTGCTAACATGTACCATATGGCTGCTGCTGCCACTGTTGCCTCCGCAAAGCATCTGCCACTGCTAAAACTACTACTACCCATAGACAGCCAACTGCCTTGTATGTTCCATGCTATTCTGCTTCTCCTGCCACTATTATTGCAGCCACATGCCACTATATCCGTACCCTTTCCAGATCCATAATGCAGGCTGCTGCTCCTAATTAACCCCTTAAGGACACAGCCTTTTTACACCTTAGGACCAGGCCATTTTTTGAAAATCTGACCAGAGTCCCTTTAAGTGCTGATAACTTTAAAACGGTTTGACTTATCCAGGCCGTTCTGAGATTGTTTTTTCGTCACATATTGTACTTTATGACACTGGTAAAATGGAGTAAAAAAAAAAAAATTTTTTGCACCAAAAAATACCTAATTTAACAAAAATTTGAAAAAAATTAGCAAATTTCAAAGTTTCAGTTTCTCTACTTCTGTAATACATAGTAATACCCCCAAAAATTGTGATGACTTTACATTCCCCATATGTCTACTTCATGTTTGAATTGTTTTGGGAATGATATTTTATTTTTTGGGGATGTTATAAGGCTTAGAAGTTTAGAAGCAAATCTTGAAATTTTTCCGAAATTTACAAAAACTCAATTTCTAGGGACCAGTTCAGGTCTCAAGTCACTTTGCGAGGCTTACATTATAGAAACCACCCAAAAATGACCCCATCTAAGAAACTACACCCCTCAAGGTATTCAAAACTGATTTTGCATACGTTGTTAACCCTTTAGGTGTTGCACAAGAGTTATTGGCAAATAGGGAGGAAATTTGAGAATTTCATTTTTTTGTCTAATCTTTCATTTTAACCCATTTTTTCCACTAACAAACCAAGGGTTAACAGCCAAACAAGACTGTATCTTTATTGCCCTGACTCTGCCATTTACAGAAACACCCAATATGTGGCCGTAAACTACTGTACGGCCACACAGCGGGGCGTAGAGTGAAAGGTGCGCCGTTTGGTTTTTGGAAGGCTGATTTTTATGGACTGGTTTATTTACACCATGTCCCATTTGAAGCCCCCTGATGCACCCCTAGAGGAGAAACTCCCTAAAAGTGACCCCATCTAAGAAACTACACCCCTCAAGGTATTCAAAACTGATTTTACATACGTCGTTAACCCTTTAGGTGTTGCACAAGAGTTATTGGCAAATGGCGATGAAATTTGAGAATTTCATTTTTTTGACTAATTTTCCATTTTAACCCATTTTTTCCACTAACAAAGCAAGGGTTAACAGCCAAACAAGACTGTATCTTTATTGCCCTGACTCTGCTGTTTACAGAAACACCCCATATGTGGCCGTAAACTACTGTACGGGCACACAGCGGGGCGTAGAGTGAAAGGTGCGCCGTTTGGTTTTTGGAGGGCTGATTTTGCTGGACTGTTTTTTTGGCACCATGTCCCATTTGAAGCCCCCCTGATGCACCCCTAGATTATAAACTCCATAAAAGTGACCCCATCTAAGAAACTACACCCCTCAAGGTATTCAAAACTGATTTTACAAACTTTGTTTACCCTTTAGGTGTTGCACAAGATTTAATGGAAAATAGAGATACAATTTCAAAATTTCACTTTTTTGGCAGATTTTCCATTTTAATATTTTTTTTCCAGTTACAAAGCAAGGGTTAACAGCCAAACAAAACTCATTATTTATGGCCCTAATTCTGTAGTTTACAGAAACACCCCATATGTGGTCGTAAACAGCTGTACGGGCACATGGCAGGGCGCAGAAGGAAAGGAACACCATATGGTTTTTGGAAGGCATATTTTGCTGGACTGGTTTTTTTGACACCATGTCCCATTTGAAGCCCCCCTGATGCACCCCTAGAGTAGAAACTCCAAAAAAGTGACCCCATTTTAGAAACTACGGGATAGGGTGGCAGTTTTGTTGGTACTAGTTTAGGGTACATATGATTTTTGGTTGCTCTATATTACACTTTTTGTGCGGCAAGGTAACAAGAAATAGCTTTTTTGGCACCGTTTTTTTTTTGTTATTTACAACATTCATCTGACAGGTTAGATCATGTGGTAATTTTATAGAGCAGGTTGTCACGGACGCGGAGATACCTAATATGTATACAATTTTTTTTATTTATGTAAGTTTTACACAATGATTTCATTTTTAAAACCAAAAAAATGTTTTAGTGTCTCCATAGTCTAAGAGCCATAGTTTTTTCAGTTTTTGGGCGATTATCTTAAGTAGGGTCTCATTTTTTGCGGGATGAGATGACGGTTTGATTGGCATCTATTTTGGGGTGCATATGACTTTTTGATTGCTTGCTATTACACTTTTTGTGACGTAAGATGACAAAAAATGGCTTTTTTTACACAGTTTTTATTTTTATTTTTTTACGGTGGTCATCTGAGGGGTTAGATCATGTGATATTTTTATAGAGCCGGGCGATACGGACGCGGCGATACCTAATATGTATACTTTTTTTTTATTTATGTAAGTTTTACACAATGATTTCATTTTTGAAACAAAAAAAATCATGTTTTAGTGTTTCCATAGTCTAAGAGCCATAGTTTTTTCAGTTTTTGGGCGATTATCTTGGGTAGGGTATGATTTTTGCGGGATGAGATGACGGTTTGATTGTTACAATTTTGGCGTACATGCGACTTTTTTGATCACTTTTATTACCTTTTTTGGGAAGTAAGGTGGGCAAAATTTCAATTTCATCATAGTTTTTTATTTTTTATTTTTATGGTGTTCACCGTTCGGGTAAAGTAACATGACCGTTTTATAGATCAGGTCGTTACGGACGCGGCGATACCAAACATGTGTAGGGAATTTTATTTTTTTCATTTTTTATCAGTGATAAATGTGTTTTTTGATTTTTACTTTTTTTTCACTTTTATTCACTTTTTTTTGACCCAGACCCACTTGGTTCTTGAAGATCCAGTGGGTCTGATGTCTGAATAATACAGTACAGTACAATATATATTGTTCTGTACTGTATTTTACTTACACTGAACAGATCTATGCCATTCAGCACAGATCTGTTCAGCACCATGGACAGCAGGACGCCTGAGAGGCGTCCTGTTGCCATGGGAACCTTCCCCGTCTGCTCAGTACTGCTCAGAACTTCGCAGACGGGGAAGGGTAAGGAGGGGATCTCTCGGGGGGCTCTCTGGGGGCTCTCTCCCTCCCCATCGGGGGGCTGCAAAGGCACAGCAGCCCCCCGATGGGAGAGGGAGGGAGCTCCCTGCGCTGTTAACCTTTTCCATACAGCGGTCCGTACGGACCGCTGTATGGAAAGGGTTAAACGGCTGACATCGCATCGCAGATGTCAGCCGTTTATACCAGGGTGCCAGCAATGTGCTGGCACCCTGGTATCCCCACTAGACACCAAAGATTATACAAGGGGAGGCGGGCGGGGGATCGCGATCCCGCCTGCCGCACCGCCCGCCTCCCGCACCGCCCGCAACCCTCCCCCTGCACCTCCCGCCACCATAAAAATCATTCGGGGGTGCAGGGGGGGGTAAATAAAACACTTTTTTTGGCATATAAAGTTTCTGATCCCTGCGGTCAGGGACTGCGGGGACCAGAAACTTCAGAAATCGCAGCAAACCGCAGGTCTGAATTGACCTGCGGTTTGCCGCGATCGCCGACATGGGGGGGTCACGGGACCCCCCCGCGCATTTAGCCTAGGTGCCTGCTCAATGATTTGAGCAGGCACCGGGTTCCGATCACTGCCAGCCGCACGGCAGTGATCGAAAATACACAGGGCGTACATGTACGCCCTGTGTCCTTAAGTACCAGGGCACAAGGGCGTACCTGTACGCCCTATGTCCTTAAGAGGTTAAAAGGGAGTAGGCGCTTTCACATTTAGCCACTTTTTCTTCTGACAATCAACACTTGTGCATGTCATACAGACAGGCATTATGACCCTGTCAAGGAATCATTTTTGGACGCTTGGTCCCCCACCCAAGTCACTTTTCTTTTTTCTTTCAATCCCATAACACTGTGTGTGTTTAAACATCATCTGCCCCAAATAAGCTTTGGAATATGAAAACACATGTTCAGACGTGGTGTGTTTTTAAACACGCTGTATGTTATCGCCTTCAAACATGCGTTTACCCACAGCTATGTATGTCAGAGTCACTCAGACATTACTTGCTATTGCTGTCATTGCTTTCAAGAGCATGAGGAGAGAGGAGAGAAAAAGAAAAAGAAAAAATTAATAAAAAATTAATAAAAAGTGATAACCAGTATTCCTAAAAATGATGAGTCCTAGGGGGCTAGAGGGGGTTAACTATCAACTATCAATATTCAGGGCAATTGGAGCAACTTTGATTCGGCCTGAACTGATTTGGGTCCGAACCGAACTTTATTTTTTTTAAATGCGGCAAACCTGAACAGAACTGAATCTCGAGTGGTTTGCTTATCTGTACTGAGTTGTGCCCCAGCTATATTTTCTTGAGACATTATTTCAAAAACTACAATAAAAAAAGTACCAATTGGGGAATTATGAAATTGGCCGGGGAATTAAAGAAAGAGGTTGTGTAAGATCAGAAGAAACATCTAACATGTCTGGAAGGATGTGCCAAATTTGTAGTACAGTGTGTCCACTGTGCCATAAATTGGCGCAGTTATTGACAGTTTGTTTTAGTTTTATCCTGTCTAATTTTAGGACATCCAACTGTATTTTTAGTACAATGTCAATAAATATGTGGCATCTTATAATAATTACATTGAATACTATATAATGTATAAAATATTTTTTTTATTGTGTTACTCTGCATATACAGTATTCACACATTAGCACATAACCATTTGACTTGTATTTTTCAATGTGAAATTCTCATCGCATTTTATTCTATGCTGCAAAGGTTGTTCTGTGCTTACCTGGAAAACTATTTTAAATGTCTCTGGCAAACAATATTCAGAGGATTGGGGCCAGGACTGTCACCTGGTCCAGAAAGGATGTTGTTAGATTGTGTTAGGTTGGGTGAGCTGTCAGAACAAGATAAATGGAGCTCAGTTGTGCCATTAACCTGTGACATTTCTGACAGTTCAAGGCTGCGCACTATGGGAAAAGTGGAATATTTACTCTCTGACTTTGCTTCTCTTTACAATGTGAAAGTAGAAATGGAGACCACACAAAGCCCTAAAATACTTTCCTGATATAATCGCTGCTGTACATTTTAATTGTAATGAAAAAACTAAGACAAGGCAAATACAAAAGCAAAATGTTTGACCTGACATAAATCTAATTTTTCTATATTAAAAAGAAAAACCTGAGCCATCAATTAACTCCTGATACATTATCCTGTCAAATTATGTTTGAGCAAATAGAATAAAACAGAAGAGTATGCAATTACATATTGACCAAAGCAAAGACTGCATCACTAAGATAAAAGGATGATAATTGGACGTGTTACATAACATACAAATTAAACAATCGGTAGAAGAATTTAAACCATACTATAAAACCATAGAAAAAGAGGAAACGGACAGCTCGGATTTCATTTCCTAAACTACAACCTGGTTTGTAACTAGGTTACTCTGATACCATCTATTGACAAAATTCATTCCTTTATAACCACCAATATGCCTTTTTACAGTGGTCACTAGGCTAGTCCACCACTTTTTTTTATAGCTTATTGGTCTAAGCATTGCATTGGTCTTCCATGCAGGAAACAGCAGGAGCTCAGTTGTCTTATAACAGCTTAGGGACATTTAACCCCACAGATGCTGCTGTAATGAGTAGCGGTGACATGTAAGTGATGTCAGAGGTAGTTACTGGGAGGATATCAGAGTCTGTTACTCTTCAGCACGCCTGTAAATGTGATCACGGGATGCCAATGTCTTTACATGGTGTCTGGGTATCTAATACAGGCCCCCAGGAATGCCTTGTGTGGATCTGTAGTGTGCTCTCCACAGCCTAATCAATGATATATGTGTACCTCAAAATGGTGCCATTAAGAAATACAACTGGTCCCGCAAAATAAAAAGCCCTCATATGCCTATATCAATGAAAAAAAAAAAAAGTTAATAAAGCTCTTGGAATGTGACAATGGAAAAATGAAAATAATTACTTGGTCCCTAAGGGGTTAACATCATTTTCAACAGAGATATATATATCTAGATATACTAAAATCTAGAAAATGCCAAAAGAAAATGTCTTAATCTATATGGGAAACATAGCTTTTTAAACATTTGCATAAAGTAATCACAATATGAACATCATACTATTTTACTATATAAACTGTAATTCAAACATTTATAATCGAAATCCGTGGATATCTATACATATATACATATCCGTATATGACTGCAGCAATTTAAATAAACAGTTCCAAAAGACTTTAAATTGACACAAAACAAAGCATTGAAAGCCAAGATAAAGTTTGCTGTAACTTTGTCAAAGTAAAAACTGCTACATCTGTCTTGCATCAAACCATTCTCGTGATATGACGATATTCAAAACCAGACATGTTAGAACCTTCAAGACCGAGTTTAAAAACTGCCATTTTTATTCTACACTGTCGACATTAAATCTCTAGGTTGCTTCCTATTTCCGTAGGTTAGGTTCTAAAGTTTGCACGCTTCCTCTTCAGTGAACCTTTATTACGCTATACTTTTTGAATTTTGGAATAACATATTTTATACAAATATATCTTCTGATAGATGTGATCTGGACATATTTACTATAGTGATGCCTGTGCTGGACATCGTGAGACATGTTCTTACCCGGGCTACTACCTACAGGCAGTGATTTCCGCAATGAAGATGAAGACTGGATTATTATCTAGATTAGAGGGTGATGGCAATGATTACATGTGACTGTTAACCACATGCTGTAATTATACATATTGAATTCAGGTAGTCATTTCGGGTTAAATAAAATGAATGAAAAGTTTTTAGGTCTAAATAACTTTTTTAAATAATTGTAATATGCTTTAACATTTGTTAAACTCCTTAAATTATTGAACTGAACATGCATGTATATGTCTATGTGTATATATGCCATTTCTTTCAGTAACATGCATTCAGATCTGAGGGCTCACTAACAACAAATGACTGAGAATGACTGAAACGCTTCTGGATATCAAATGTCCCAGGAGTAAAGATGCATTCATCATTGATATCACTATGTGGTCATTTGCTAGTAGCATTAGTAGAGTCTAGTGGGACACATCATTCATCTTGGGCAATGCACAGTCAGATCTGTCAAATCAAATTATCTGAGTCATGTGTAAAAAGGCTTTTTCTATCCCATACAGATGTAGCAGGGTGAATTTAAAGATTCTGAATTTAGATAATGTTTACCATCCAAATCTTCTATAAAAATCAGTTTACACAATTTAACATTCAGTTGAATTATTACAAGTGAAGCCATGCTGCATCTGTACGCACAGCTTTTCGGTGTGTCTCTTTGCATTTAGTGAACAGTGAAGGAAATCCATATGTCAGGTTGGATGCTATACCATCTAGGAGCAGAGTCATATAGACAGGGGACACTGACCATGTTGTATGTAGTTTTATATTATTTACTTACTATTTACCTGTAATGACCGGCGTCACACAAAGGGAGGGAAATGGAAAGGCCCTGTCCAAGGGAGAGGGAAAGGTGGTGACCCCTGACTCACCTTGCGGCTGGCACCTGACTGCCCTGACGTCCCTAGACGGGTTCCTCACCCGTACGCCGATCACGTGCCTAAACCCTGGCTTTCCCTAAGATGAGCCCTGTGTAGTGAACAGGGCGGTGGGATCACTAGTCCGCACCACTGAAACTAAGAGGAAAACACCAAGGAGAGGACAGACAATACAGACAAACATATAATCCCAGGTGGGCGACAACAGCAGACCACCAAGGCCCAACAGGGATCCGGAGGGTAACGCTCTGGAACAACAACCAGGGATCTCAGCTACTCAGCTCCAGTGGGTCAGTATAGAAGTCCAGGCAGGAAGCTCTATATCTGGCAACCAGAGAAGTGAGAGATGGGAATATAAGGAGGTTAGGATTGCTGGACAAGAAACAGCTGAGGAGGAGAAGCTACGGATCCCTGAGTGAGCCAAAAAGGATTGCAAGGCAAACCCAGAAAGCTACCATTACGAAACAGCACTGTCTTTGTACATCGAATGCGCAGCCACCCGCTGCGATTTCCTGACCCCGGGTATAAGGGAGTCAGACGTGGCTCTTGACACCCTCGTGACATTACCATGTACAAAGCTGTTTAACTGCTGCCAGATTCTGGTTTATCATCCACACAGAGTGACTGCCATATTTCCCTAGGGGGGTAGCTATAGGGGGTGCAGAAATAATAATCACGCCGGTTCCCTGGTGAATGAAAAGGTGCCAAAAGCCCCTCTGCAACATCAGAAGATACCAATATTATAAAAGGTACCTGGTAGCAGGGGTTTTAGAAGATTTTGAATTGAGTAATGCCTATGACTCTCTATATACAGTGTGCATTGTGTTTCTTCAGATCTGAGGGTTTACAACAAATGACTGAAATTCTTATGGATATCAAATGTCCCAGGAGTAAAGATGCAAGAAAAGTTGTCAACCACTCTGCCAGCACTCTATGAGCATTAGTACAGATGTAGGAAGTGGCAAATATTATTAATGTAGCGCACCGTGAATGAACCGCACCCTATGTTAATAACATTTTGGGCCAGGGATGTCCATTTGCCGCTTGCTACTTCCGTAGCTGCTTTGTAACACCGAACCCAATAGTGGAAAAGTGTGTATGTTACAAAGATCAGCTCTATTCACCCTCTATTCTATAAGGTTAGCATGGGAGTAGAGATGAGCAAATCAATTCTAAAATTCATGAATTTACTCCAATTTTCCAAAAAGTACAGCTTTGATTTTTTGGATGTTTTAGATGTGTATTTTGAAGGTTTTTTTTGGTCATGATAGTTCTTTTCAGTGACAGAATACATACACAGTAAATGGCATCTGTATTCTGCTAATTCCAAACATAGACTTAGTGCCTCCTAAAATAATAAAAATATTACATGTCCACACATATCTTAGAGCCTGTTGGGTCCTGCTGTATCTTAGTGGTTAATTGCTTTTGTATCCTGCTAATGGTGCAGTGGGGGAAGTGAAGCATCCCACTAGCTTATGTGGGAACTGCAAAACCTTTTGGTATCATCTGTATATCATGCTGTATTGTGTCATCCTGTGATATTCCCATTTACCAGGCTGTCAGGTGCACTACATACATCCACCACTAGATGGGGTAGCACCACAGTATAAATAGTGTAGATCAGGCCTAGTTAGGGGAGATTGTGGGTTCTCTCTAAAGAGATGGAGTGAGGAGCTACAGGGGGAAGGAGAGGTTCCCTCTCCTGCCACCTCTCTGGAGCTTCACAGCCCAGAGAAGGCATTATACATCTTAGGATCTAAGCCAGGAAGACAGGCAGAGGGAAGTCTACCTTTATTCCTCAGGAGCAACAAGTGGATTTCTGATATTTAGTGGATCAAGACAAAGGAAGGACAAAGCCATTGTTATAGGCTCTAGGCGCCTTTGTAATTTGGTGAAGGACTTACTAGCTTCAGGCAGCCTCACCGTTATTCTAAAGACAGTTAAGGATTCTGTCACATCACTTGTGTAGAAGCTCAGGATTACATCATTTCAGTTGACCCACTAACCCAGGAGGTCAAATTCAATATTCCAATAGTCTACTGACTATAATTTCCTGTTTCTGGTCTTATAATTAAAATATAACCTTTATTTTCCTTTTATTAAACAATATATCCTACAAAAACACACAGTGAATTGTTAAAAATACATATGGAGGGCTTGGACCTGTGGGTGCAGTATCTCTACTATTATGGTAGATCAGGGGAACACTATATCGCTAAGACCACTTGCAGGCTCTTTAGATCTGACCTGTGTGATTACACTTTAGTGCCTATAGTATCAGCCGACACTCGGCATTTATTCATCTAAGCTGCACTTTATTGGGTGAGCACTCTATCCAAACTCCTGCCTTGGTTGTATAATGTCCCTCACTGAAAGTCTCTCAGTAGCTATACTACATATGTGCTTCTATCTAGATTCGCCCACAGGGAGGTCCGGCGTCTGCAGATCGCAGGGGGAGCTGTGTCTTTAACAATTATTTTAAAAAATATGGAAGGGCTATGAATGGACTAGGGAAAGGCGATCTGCAGACGCCGGACCTCCCTGTGGGCGAATCTAGATAGAAGCACATAAGTAGTGTTTTTGTAGGATATATTGTTTAATAAAAGGAAAATAAAGGTTATATTTTACCAGAAACAGGAAATTATAGTCAGTAGACTATTGGAATATTGAAGCTCAGAATTGGGACTTCCTCAACTAAGACTGAAGCAAGGTCAAGAGCTGTTTTCTCAGTGAGTACATAACTTATCACCCTAGCCTGACACAGTATCATCAGCACAGCCTGTTACTAGGATTTATCACATCCTACTTGCATGTGTATCAGAGACTGTTTTATTGCTGGATGTAAACTGTTACCAAGAACCTGGTTAAAGTATAGTTTACCATTGGATTCAAACCTGCCTCATTCTTCCAACTCCACACCACTATTACCCTCAACCTCTTGCGTATTTAAGCCAGGGGCCCAGCCGCCCAGGCACTCAACAACCATCCACCATCAAGGGCACCTCAATCACCACCTGGCCGGTGTCCCCTGTAACCGAATGTGCCCCGGAGAATCCAGTGCCGTTCTCCCCTTCACTGCACTGCTGGCCCAGGGAGGCGACTGCTAAACCGTGAGTACCCGATGAACTGTATGTACATTCCAGCCCACCGTGCACCTCACGTGTTCTACCCCTGCAGACTGCCACGCTGCAGAAGGGCGTGAAGGTTAACCTCTTAAGCCTCATTCACACATCAGTGTTTCACGGACATGTGCTGTACGCGTTCTCTACGGACAGTAGACGTTCCTATTCATTTTCATGTGTGTATTCAGACATCAGTGTTTTAGCATGGTCCGTGGGTCAGTTTTTTTAGCACGGATGCATGCGCTGTTTTGTCCATGTTTACGGATCCATGGGTCCGTGACATGGGTTTACGAGTCTATGGGTCCGTGACAACCACGGATGCCATCCGTGTTGCATCCGTGTTTCACGAATCATTAAGAAGAGATTCTTTGAAAATTATTTTTCAGCTGTTCAGTGTCAGTGAAACACGGACTCAACACGGACAGCAAAAAACAGACACATGGACCCAACACGGATCCTTCACAGACAGCTTCACGGATGAATCACTGACCACCTGCTCACGGATTTGAGCAAGGACATGGACATGTGAGTGAGGCTTTAGTGCTTACTGGTGTACTATTACATCACTGACAGCAGTGAGTTAACAAATTACCGTATATACTCGAGTATAAGACGAGTTTTTTGGCACATATTTTTGTGCTCAAAAAGCCCCCTCGTCTTATACTCGAGTCTAGGTCTGTATTATGGCAACTTACATTGCCATAATACAGACCATGACATGTTGGGGGCCGGAGAAGCTGTTACTTACCTTTACAGCTGCTCCGGTCAGCTCCCAGCACGTCCGCGCGGCACCTCTGTTAAGCTCCCAGTGTAAATCTCGCGAGACCCGCGGGCCGCGAGATTTACACTGGGAGCAGACCGCGAGATTTACACCGGCAGTAAGTACTGGCCCCTGCACAGCCTCCCCTCCCCCTGGACAGCCCCCCCTCCCCCTGGACATCCCCCCCTCCCCCTGGACAGCCCCCCCTCCCTGGCCAAGTATGAAGTAGGGAGGGGGGGAACAAAAAAAATAAAATAAACAACCTGATAAATATTTTAAAAAATTAAATAAATAAATGGCCAGTTGATGGGAGTCAGACTCCCTGTATTTAATGCAGAGTGTGTGTGTATATAATGCACACACTCTGCATTAAATACAGGGAGTCAGAGTCAGACTCCCATCAATCTGAGTCACCCTCTTGCAGATGTGTGTATATAATGTAGAGTGTGTGCATTATATACACATACACTCTACATTATAGCTGCATTTCCCACCCTAGTCTTATACTCGAGTCAATAATTTTTCCCATTTTTTGGGGGTAAAATTAGGGGCCTCGGCTTATATTCGGGTCGGCTTATACTCGAGTATATACAGGTAATATGTCACAGTGATGGAACGGGCTCAAAAGCTTGTATTATACAGCTGACATTCTGGTCTCAGTGCCCGGATCAGAAATAACTAATGATTGCCCCTCAAAAAATAAGTACTTACACATCTCCATAGGCAGAAACATTTTTTTTTAACAGTTATGGGGGTCAGAATATATAGCAAAACAACACAATCTTTTTTCTAAAAAGGAGGGTTTTTTTGCATCAATATTTTTCAATCACATATTAACAGCTATATGTGAATATTCTTGTGTTTTTTTTAATAAAAAAAAAATGGGTAAATCGTTTCTGGATATGACTTTTTTTATGTCACTCCATTTATTTTGCTTCCTGCCCTGGCTCTTTAATTTCCTTCTTGTTTGGACTTTTAGCATGACATACAGTCTCGCTTAACCTTTTCAGTCAGATCATTCACTCTCATCAGTGAGTCTCCCTATAGCATCACACATTACACTATGCAATAATATTCTGTGGCCATCTTTATCTAGGCCTATCAAGAAAACAATAGACCTGTCATACTGTTATCGAAATTCTACATCTACTATTATTATGATTACTTTACAGATAACACCTTCACCTCACAGCAGTAGTAAACTGGCAATGAATTTCCTATCTATATAGGGGGTCTTATCATTTGTGCTGACTGCTTCAGAAGGAAAATGTTTTGTATTTAATTTTTAATGGCACAGTATTGTCAAAATGAAAAAGACAGCACAAAATGATAAAAATGTTTTCTGTGAAAATTGGAGGGAATTTATCAAGCACTTGAATTTATCAAGTATTTCTAGACAAAAGTTGTTAGGTTTAAACTAGAGATGAGCGAATCGAATCAGACGAAGTGGAATTCGATCCGAATTTCAGGAAAAATTTGATTAGCGATGAATGTGAATTTAATTGCCCTTCGTGGTAATGAATCACAATTTTTCCAAAAATGGCGGCTACACATGTGAGGATATGGGGCAAGGAACTCTGGGAAGGCGGGCTTACCCATAATGCCATGCATGCAGCCAATCAGCAGCCAGCCAGCCCTGTGATGTCACAACCCTATAAATACGACGGCCATCTTAGAGTCAGACATTTTCCAGTGTTCTTACTGCAGGGAGAGATGTGAGAAGGCGCTAGGGACAGCAATAGGAAAAACCTCATTGTGAAAAAAAACTGAAAAAATGATTTATAAGTGCATTTCACAGCATCTAAGTGCAGGGAGATACATCAGAAGGCGCTAGAGACAGTGCCAGAAAAGCTATTTACAAGTGCAGGGAAAGGATATGGAGAAATCATTTCACAGCATCTTAGTGCAGGGAGAGACATCAGAAGGCGCTAGGGACAGTGCTAGAAAAACCTCATTGTGGAAAAAAAAGCGATTTAGAAATGCAGAAAAACATTATTTGGGGATCCAAATAGCTGGCATTCCAGCAATTTGTTCTTGTTATTGGGGCGCAAGTGCTATGTTGAAAAGCCTTTAGTGGCTTATACCTGTGGAAAAAGAAAAATATATACACATTTCAATTCTGCAGTTATTTGTGTTGAAAGCGTTTAGTGGCCTATTTCAGTACAAAAAGGAAACATATATGCGCATTTCACTTCTGCAGTTATATGTGGTGAAAGCGTTCAGTGTCCTATTTCAGTACAAAAAGGAAAAAAATCTACGCACTTCACTGTTGCATTTATTTGTGGTAAAAGAGTATAGTGGCCGATTTCAGTACAAAAAGGAAAAATATATTCACATTTCACTTCTGCACTTATATGTGGTGTAAACGTTCAATGTCCTATATCAGTACAAAAAGAAAAAAAATATACACACTTCACTGTTGCATTTATTTGTGGTGAAAGAGTTTAGTGGCCTATTTCAGTATAAAACGAAAAATATATGCGCATTTCACTTCTGAAGATATTATTATTTCAGTACAAAAACAAGATATATTCAGCGTTCACTTTTGCAGTTATATGTGGTAAAACCTTTAGTTGCGTATTTCAGTATAAAACAAAAGATGTATTCTTACAAAAATTTATCCTTATTAAGGAGGGGTCTACGGGTTAACGGAAGCAGTAGCAGTCAGTCAGTGCGGTGTTGTCGGTAAAATCACCTACTTTGCGGTATGGCAGTTTTTTGTACAGCCTCCGGAGGAGGTGAACATGGCCATATGTAGAATCTGTGGGCAGAAGGTGAAGCGTGGCCAGTGTGCCAATGTTGGCACTACGGCCTTGCGTCAACATATGCAGCGTCACTATAAAGTGGCCTGGGAGAACCGTGGCTCCGATGTGGTAGTCCAGCCTGCCGCAGCAAAAGCTGCATCACCCAGTGGCATGTCGCACCCAATTTCAGGCAGTCAAGGCTCCACTACCTCAGGCGAAGGGAGCTGTCTGTCATTCCCATCATCTGCTGGTCCTGAGGCTCCTGCTCCTCCTACTCCTCATCAGTCATTTCATCAGCAATCGAACACCAAAGCGATTGCCAAGAGACAACAGTATGTGTGCACGCATCCAATGGCGCAGAAGCTGAATGTGCTGCTGTCCAAGTTGCTGGTGCTGCAGTCCTTCCCTTTCCAAGTGGTGGACTCTGCACCTTTCAGAGAACTGATGGCTTGTGGCGAGCTGAGGTGGAGAGTCCCAAGTCTTTAGTGACGTATTTCAGTAGCAAAAAAAAATGTATTCAGCGTTCAGCACTGCAGTTATATGTGGTAAAACCTTTTGTGAAGTATTTCGGTCGAAAAACTAATTTTATTCAGCGTTCAGCGCTGCAGTTATGTGTGGTAAAATCTTTATTGCCGTATTTCGGTTGAAAATCTCATTTTATTCAGCGTTCAGCGCTGGAGTTATGTGTGGTAAAATCTTTATTGCCGTATTTCGGCTGAAAATCTCATTTTATTCAGCGTTCAGCGCTGCAGTTATGTGTGGTAAAATCTTTATTGACGTATTTTGGTCGAAAAACTAATTTTATTCAGCGTTCAGCGCTGCAGTTATATGTGGAAAAATCTTTATTGACGTATATCGGTCGAAAAACTAATTTTATTCAGCGTTCAACGTTGCAATTATATGTGGTAAAGTGTTTATTGACTTATTTTAGTTAAAAACAAAATTTATTCAGCGTTCAGCGCTGCAGTTATATGTGGTAAAACCTTTTGTGATGTATTCCACCAAAAAACTTAATTTATTTAGCGTTCAGCGTTATTTCGGTCGAAAAACAAAATTTATTCAGCGTTCAGTGCTGCAGTTATATGTGGTAAAACCTTTTGTGACGTATTTCAGTTGAAAAACAAATTTTATTCAGCGTTCAGCGCTGCAGTTATATGTGGTAAAATCTTTATTGACGTATTTCAGTCAAAAAACTAATTTTATTCAGCGTTCAGCGCTGCAGTTATATGTGGTAAAGTGTTTATTGACTTATTTCGCTCGAAAAACAAAATTTATTCAGCATTCAGCGCTGCAGTTATATGTGGTAAAACCTTTTGTGACGTATTGCGGTAGAAAAACAAAGCAGACTCAAGCAAAACTGACTTCAAATACCACCCACCACATGAAAAAATCCACCCATTGAATTTAAAAACAATAGCCCTTTTCTGATGGAAGTCACCCTTTAATTTTTCAAAAGTAGTAAAAACCTAAAAGTAGTAAATTCTAAATTTGGTATCTCCACAATTGTACTGACTCGCACTTAACATGTCATTAATATTGCGCAGCGAACATTGTAAAAAAGAAACTCTGAAAACAATGGGGGAATTGCATTATTTTTTCCCAGTCATCTCAAAAAAATTTGGAAAAAATTATAGAATACTTTAGATGCACCCCAAAATGCAAGCATTATACTGTATATACAACTTATTCCACATAAAACTGGCGCTCATATGGCTATGTCAATGGAAAAGTTATGGGTTGATGCCTTAATTACTGTACTGGGCTTTAAGGAGTAAAAGTGAATCTGAAATTACTGTATTATCAAATATTATGGATTATTGGACAGTCATAGAATAATATAAAGGCGCAGGGCATTGAGGAAGACAATAATAGAATGCTAATAAAATATAGCAAATTTATTTTTAAGTATATGTGTCTCACAGTTGGCTCTTAAAATAATGAGTTTTTTACTGAATTATCTGATATCAGATTAAGGGTCCATTCACACGTCCGCAAATGGGTCCCCATCCGTTCCGCAATATCGGGAACAGGTGCGGACCCATTCATTCTCTATAGGGCCAAAGAGATGCAGAGAGCACACTATGTGCTCTCCGCATCTGCATTTCCGGAGCACGGCCCCGAACTTCCAGGCTTCGGCCCCGAACTTCCAGTCCACGGCTTTTCAATTGCGGACAAGAATAGGCAGTTCTATGGGGGGTGCCGGCCGGTTGTATTGCAGATCCGCAATTTGCGGATCCGCAAAACACTACGGACGTGTGAATGGACCCTAAAGGAATTTCATTGTATATGGGTATGGAGAGGCACAAGTATAGATTTAGGTTAGATACAGATTTAAGCTGTAAAAATATAATGGTAAAGAAGAAAGACTCTAAATAAACTTTCTCAAATACTGCTTGGCATAATGTTACTTATGTATAATACATATGTTCCAGAGTTTTGAGCAAAGGAAAAATATGTGCATATTAATTGTTTATAGGCTTAATTTCATGCATAGCTATGTACAGTTGGAAAGTATTTCCAAACTTTGTACTAAATAAATAGAACTGAATATAAAAAGAACTATCAGCCTGTGACTGTCAATGTGTAAATCTGTCTCATGTAATCCAGGATTATATGCAAATATACTGCTATTGAAACTGCACAGTCAATGCTGGTTTACATACAGTTAACTGTAAATCTGAGTCAATAAAATGCCGTTAGCTACTTCCTTGACAATGAAGGCTTCAGATCATAATTTTCAGAATTGGAGAGAGATAATGCATGCTCAAAAATTTAAAGCTACAGCATCTAAAGCTCAACATTGCATCTCTATGGGATTCTGCACAAAATATGCTGGAAAAAAAGCAATGATCAAAATAAAGACCTCACACCTTCCAGATTCATAGGGTATCATTTATTCTCTACACAACAGACCAGCCCACTTACAGTACATAGCCACAGGAAAAATAATCTAATCCAATGCAAAACAGCTAAAATGAATATCAAGAATTCTAAATTTATATTAGGAAGACATAAGGCACCCGGTGTAGCATTTTGTGTTCTGCATACTTTCTCTCCATTTCTGGAATGTGCTAATTAAAGACTTGTTTCATACATATATTCCTGATAGTCAGAGGTAATGTGTGTCAAATGCTTATGTGAAGAACAAGATCATCTCTGTCTTGTATTTCAAGTTAAATGGGTTCTCTAAGAGTAAAATATTGATGACCTACTCTCAGGATAGGTAATCAATAGCTGATCACTGGGGGTCTGACTCCCAGCACCATCACCAATGTAATGGGCAATAGAACCAGAGTTATGAGAGAGTATTAACATAGTAGTCTAGAGGGAGAATATATGTTCACCTGCCAATAGGAATTGTTTGAAGTGTCATATAAGACCATGAGTACTACCAACAGGTCAAGCAGGGAAAAGGTGGATGTAGCTGATGGCTGACCAGGTGAGGAGGTAACAGTGGGAAATGGGAACACAACTTTAAAGCGTACTTGAGTTTACAAAAAAAGCTTGCATAAAGACTATGCTTCTTTGGACAACCATAACTGTGAAGGAACAGGCCTTTTGGGGCTTCCCTAATGTATTTTTCAGCTTAATTATTCCCTTCTTCAGCTACACAGCTAGATGCATTTCTATCAGAAGCAGTGGTCATCTCCCTTCTATGGAATCTTCCAGTACTGCTGTGACATTCTTTCCTTTACTTCCCAGTATGTTTTCAACTCTGGAGCTCACAGAACATATAAGGAGGGTAAAATCACACAGAAAGGCAGGATGCTCCTGTGAGGTTCAGAAGCAGTGTAGAGGCAGTTCTTTTATCAGACTCAGAGTCTCAGCTAGCTCTGACGTGCCCCACCTTCCTTTCAGCCACCTTTTGAGTCTCTGTTAACAGGGTCAGATCTTGCCTGATAAACAAAGTAATGCAAATTAGGTGGATGTGAAACTCCTAGTGGTCATGACTTCACAGCTGTTTTCAGGTGGACACAGACATATTTTTTAAATGAAGTGATTTAGAAATTTGCTAGTAATTCTCTTTTAAATTTAATTGTATCAAAGTACAGTGACTCTTTAAGAATGGTAGCAAATTGTTAACATTGGTGGTCTAAGGCAGCAAAGTGTACTTAAAATTTAGTTTAAGTAGAAATCTCTTTAGGTCTCATGCAAATGACCATATTTTTGGTCCGCGTCCCATCTGCATTTTTCATTTCTATGGAACCACAAAAATGTGGACAGCACATATGGATGTGATCCATGTGCTGTCTGTATCTGTCGGGCAAATTAAGGAACATATCTGAGTCTTGTCCGTTTTGCAGAAGAGATAGACATTGGGCCCTCGAAAAATACAACCAGCATCCATATTTTGTGGATCTGCTGTTTGCGGACCGCAAAATACCTACATTGGTGTGCATGAGGCCTTAATAAGGAGCTCTATTTCCGTCATACCAATAACCAAATTCTGTGCTTACCTTTACATAACCACCTAGTTAAATGATTCAATTCAGTGTGCCTACAGCTGTCACTAAAGGAGCCTCACTGCAGATAATTTATACAACTCACTTTAAACTCAATAATAACATAGTATTAAGAGAGCTTCTGCTATAAGAATGTTAGAATTTAACTCCATGTTTACTCTATTATGGCTTACAGTATGGTACTATAATGCCACACACCCATTATGAGAGCTTTGATACTGTGAGATATAATACCCTAAAGCAATGCTCTCCACCCAGTGACTTTCCAAAACACTGAATTACTTGGAGTTGTAGTTCTGCAAAACCCAAAGAGCCACAGTTTGGAGACCGCTGCCCTATTATAAACCCAAGGTAAGCAAGCCTAGAGATCCATAGTAGAAGTTTGTCTAGCACCAGTGCTAGAGAAAATTCTGCTGTGGGCTGTTTGTAACTTGGGACCCTGCCCTGTTCCTCCGTGCTTCAGATCTTTCCCACTAATCTGGAAAGTAGGATGGGTGAATTGATCAATTTTTGTTATTTTGAATAAGAAAGTCAATTAAAGAAATTACACTGCTCAAAAAAATAAAGGGAACACAAAAATAACACATCCTAGATCTGAATTAATTAAATATTTTTCTGGAAAACTTTGTTCTTTACATAGTTGAATGTGTTGACAACAAAATCACACAAAAATAAAAAAATGGAAATCTAATTTTTTAACCCATGGAGGTCTGGATTTGGAGTCACACTCAAAATTAAAGTGGAAAAACACACTACAGGCTGATCCAACTTTGATGTAATGTCCTTAAAACAAGTCAAAATGAGGCTCTGTAGTGTGTGTGGCCTCCACGTGCCTGTATGACCTCTCTACAACGCCTGTGCATGCTCCTGATGAGGTGGCGGACGGTCTCCTGAGGGATCTCCTCCCAGACCTGGACTAAAGCATCTGCCAACTCCTGGACAGTCTGTGGTGCAACGTGACGTTGGTGGATAGAGCGAGACATGATGTCCCAGATGTGCTCAATTGGATTCAGGTCTGGGGAACGGGCGGGCCAGTCCATAGCATCAATGCCTTCGTCTTGCAGGAACTGCTGACACACTCCAGCCACATGAGGTCTAGCATTGTCTTGCATTAGGAGGAACCCAGGGCCAACCGCACCAGCATATGGTCTCACAAGGGGTCTGAGGATCTCATCTCGGTACCTAATGGCAGTCAGGCTACCTCTGGCGAACACATGGAGGGCTGTGCGGCCCTCCAAAGAAATGCCACCCCACACCATTACTGACCCAATGCCAAACCGGTCATGCTGGAGGATGTTGCAGGCAGCAGAACGTTCTCCACGGCGTCTCCAGACTCTGTCACGTCTGTCACATGTGCTCAGTGTGAACCTGCTTTCATCTGTGAAGAGCACAGGGCGCCAGTGGCGAATTTGCCAATCTTGGTGTTCTCTGGCAAATGCCAAACGTCCTGCACGGTGTTGGGCTGTAAGCACAACCCCCATCTGTGGACATCGGGCCCTCATATCACCCTCATGGAGTCTGTTTCTGACCGTTTAGCAGACACATGCACATTTGTGGCCTGCTGGAGGTCATTTTGCAGGGCTCTGGCAGTGCTCCTCCTGTTCCTCCTTGCACAAAGGCAGAGGTAGCGGTCCTGCTGCTGCGTTGTTGCCCTCCTACGGCCTCCTCCACGTCTCCTGATGTACTGGCCTGTCTCCTGGTAGCGCCTCCATGCTCTGGACACTACGCTGACAGACACAGCAAACCTTCTTGCCACAGCTCGCATTGATGTGCCATCCTGGATAAGCTGCACTACCTGAGCCACTTGTGTGGGTTGTAGACTCCGTCTCATGCTACCACTAGAGTGAAAGCACCGCCAGCATTCAAAAGTGACCAAAACATCAGCCAGGAAGCATAGGAACTGAGAAGTGGTCTGTGGTTACCACCTGCAGAACCACTCCTTTATTGGGGGTGTCTTGCTAATTGCCTATAATTTCCACCTGTTGTCTATCCCATTTGCCCAACAGCATGTGAAATTGATTGTCACTCAGTGTTACTTCCTAAGTGGACAGTTTGATTTCACAGAAGTGTGATTGACTTGGATTTACATTGTGTTGTTTAAGTGTTCCCTTTATTTTTTTGAGCAGTGTATATTATTATGAGTAAGTCAAAAGAATTCTATATTTTTTTCCTGTTCCAGTTTATATGAATATTAATAATTAAATGTTCTATGATTTGCTCTTCTGAATGAAATGGTAGGGTCGCATATTAAATTAAAAAGACTGGCTGAAAAATGCTTCTTTCCAACAATGACCCAACAGATACATTTTCACAAAGTTTATGTCCAAAACATATGGATCTAATATAACAAAACTAGATCACTGCACATCCAACTCAGCAGAATTCAAGCTGGGAAAAGTTTAGGGCTTTAAAAGTAGAATATTTTGATGTGTACAAATTTGAAGTGTACAAATTACCTACAGTATTCTGTTACTTAGAGTTTACTACTTCCATGTGTAAATAAATTAGCGCAAGAAATATTGAGGATAAGGATGAACGAAACAAGCTTTAGATCCTAGACCCGAAGTCACTTCACTCAAAACTTTACTTTAATGCTGTGCAGAGATCCGATGTGTATTGCGCACACACCATCAGTTCCCTAAAGACAGTGGTGTGGTAGCTACTGCACAGCCAACAACTTGGCCAGGTGGGGGTTAAGCTTGTACACCATCGGATTGCTGTGCGTGCAGAGTTATTTCTGGCCACATATTCCATTATTGATGGCTGATGACGAAGCATAGTAGGAGTTGTTTGAGTGGGAGAATGATGATGATGACAAGGACATTGCACTGCATGATGATGTGACCTGGATGCCACAGGGGAGATCGGGAGGAGAACTGTCACGACTGTGACTGATCCAGACAGGTCTGGGAGGAGAAGGTCGCAGCGACTTGCTACTCGCGATAGCTTGTGAGTTTGCTCCGTGGTTCAGGGTATGTCATCCAGGTTTTGCCTTGTGAACCTTTTTGTCCTGACTGGGAGTTTGTAGGCATCCTTCTCAGGTGAGTCCTGTCTGCCACTCCCAGATACTATATTAGTTTCAGTTTCACTTGCAGTCATTGCCAGATATAGTCCTTACTTCCAGTTCTATTCTGACCTTTGAAGGAGATCGTTTGATGGTGTTGCTGTGGAGCTCTTGCCCGGCGTGGACTGTCGTGATTGGGATTGCCTTCTCTGCTTGTGACTGGATAAGTCTTTCTCTGCTATAGTTTGTTTGTTGCTGTCTTCCCCTGCTGTTCTCCTAGACATGAGTGATGGTGACTAGTGCTCCCATCGGCCTTTCCCCACTCTAGGCTTGTTAGGGTGATTGAGGGTTTAGGCATTCTGCTCGCCGCACGGGTTCACACCCCGTCTAGGGTATCAGGGCAGACAGGTGCCAGCTTAGGGTTAGTCAGGGGTGGCCATACTATTCCCATCCGTAGATAAGGATCCCCCTTCCCCTCCGTCTGGTGCGACACGACTGCTGCTGGGATAGCGTTCGTGACAGTATATCTGGCCTTTTTTTTGCTTTGTATTTTGTCTGTTCCACTATGGATCCGGTTTCGGTTTTGGCGAAACAATTACAGGGGTTATCCCTTGAAGTGGCAGGATTAAAAGCTACAGTGCTGCAGCAGCAATCCTTGCTGGCTTTACCTGATAGGTTCTCAGGAGGGAGAGACCAATTTGTAACCTTCAGAGAAGCTTGCAAATTGTTCTTCAGGTTACGCCCTAGATCCTCCGGCGGTGAGGAACAACGGGTGGGCATTGTAATTTCTCTCCTGCAAGGAGATCCGCAGGCTTGGGCTTTCTCCCTACCATCAGACTCTCTGGCCTTACGATCAGTGGAGGAGTTTTTTGAAGCCCTGGGTCTCGTATATGATGACCCGGACAGGGTCTCACTGGCTGAGTCTAAGCTACGTAGACTTCGGCAAGAGAACCGGTCTGCTGAACTATATTGGTCCGAATTCCGTAGGTGGGCTACTGATACGTTATGGAACGACTCGGCCCTTAGGAGTCAGTTCTGCCAGGGGTTGTCTGAAAAATTAAAAGACGCGCTGGCGGTATACGAGGTCCCTGGGTCTCTGGAGGCTGCTATGTCTCTGTCCATAAGAATCGACAGACGACTCAGGGAGAGACTATTAAATTTTACGGAGGCCTCTATAGGGCAGGGATCGGTTTGTTATGATCCAGTCGAACCAATGCAAATAGGGGGCGCCACTAGACGAGTGAATCCTCCTAAGTTCCGCCGTAGGTCAGAGGTTTGTTTTCGTTGTGGGGGGAGGGGTCATTTTGTAAAGGTTTGTCCCTCAGAACCCAAGAGACCACAAACAAAGGAGCCTCCGGAAAACTAGAGTCCCCAGATTGTGCGGAGGATAACAGTCTGGGCGTATTTGTTTCCTCCATACGCATGTCTCAGTTTTTGTTGTCCGCTACCGTTGAGGCTGGCAATAAGACTGAGATCTGTTCCGTCTTTTCGGACAGTGGGGCGGGGGTCAACTTGGTGGATTCACAGTTTGCTCAGGCTCTGGGTTTTACTCCGGAACCGATACGCAGAACTATTCCTGTTTTTGCCATCGACTCCTCCCCTCTTTCTCAGAGAGAGTTAACTCAGATCATCCATAATATCCATCTGCAGGTAGGGGACCTCCATAAAGAGCATATCTCTTGTTATGTCCTGGACGGTCTTCCGGCTCCTATGGTATTGGGGCTTCCCTGGCTGGTGACTCACAATCCAGTGGTAGATTGGCAGGCCGGGGAGATTGTGGAGTGGAGTGAACATTGTAAGGACAACTGCTTGAGTAGTAGGTGCTCTACACTCTCTGTAACATCTTTACCTGCCTTTCTGTCAGATTTTATGGATGTGTTCTCTGAGAAGGGTTGTCAGGGGTTACCACCTCATCGTCCATATGATTGCCCGATTAATCTATTACCTGGGGCAAAACTACCTAAAACCCGGTTATACAATCTTTCCGGCCCGGAGAGGAAGGCTATGAAAGATTATATTTCGGAGAGTTTGGCTAAGGGACACATCAGACCCTCTTCTTCACCTGTGGCTGCAGGGTTCTTTTTCGTTAAAAAGAAAGATGGGGGCCTACGTCCTTGCCTGGATTTCCGGGAATTAAACCGGATAACTATCCGAGATCCCTATCCTCTTCCTCTCATTCCCGACCTCTTTAATCAGGTTGCTGGTGCTAAATGGTTCTCCAAAATGGATCTCAGAGGAGCCTATAACCTGGTTCGCATCAAAGAGGGGGATGAGTGGAAGACGGCTTTTAATACTCCGGAAGGGCATTATGAAAATCTGGTCATGCCATTTGGTCTTACTAATGCGCCTGCGGTATTCCAACATTTTGTCAACGATATTTTTAGTCACCTTATCGGGAGATTTGTTGTGATATATCTTGATTACATCCTGGTCTATTCCCCGGATCTGGATACACATAAGATCCATGTGAGACAAGTGCTGCAGATATTAAGGGCCAACAAATTGTTTGCTAAGTTAGAAAAATGTGTGTTCGCCGTAAAAGAACTGCCATTTCTGGGGTATGTGTTGTCAGATTCAGGTTTCCGCATGGATCCAGAGAAAGTCTGGGCGATTATAGACTGGGATCTGCCTGAGAACCTGAAGGCATTGCAACGCTTCCTGGGGTTTGCCAATTTTTATAGAAAGTTTATAAAGAACTATTCCTTGGTGGTTAAACCACTGACGGACATGACCCGAAAGGGATCCGATTTTTCCAAATGGTCACATGCAGCCAAAACTGCCTTTGCATCTCTGAAGGAGAGATTCGCCTCGGCCCCTATTCTCGTACAGCCAGATGTCTCGCTTCCTTTTATTGTAGAGGTTGACGCATCAGAGGTGGGGGTGGGAGCGGTACTATCTCAGGGCACGTCCCCTGGTGAATGGCGTCCGTGTGCTTTCTTTTCGAAGAAATTGTCTACTGCAGAAAGGAACTATGATATTGGCAACAGGGAACTTTTGGCTATTAAGTTGGCTTTTGAGGAGTGGCGTCATTTTTTGGAGAGGGCGGTTCATCCCGTCACGGTGATTACTGATCACAAAAACTTATTATATCTGGAGTCTGCTAAACGTCTCACCCCTAGACAGGCTCGGTGGTCGTTAGGTTATTACAAAATTAAACCTAGTAAAAAATATCGCCCGGGGGCAAAAAATACTAAGGCGGATCCATTGTCTCGAAGTTTTCCTGGAGGGGGTGATGTTGAGGTACCAGAGCCCATTTTGCAAAAGGGGGTGGTGGTCTCTGCATTACACTCAGGTTTAGAGGGGAGGGTGTTGGAAGCTCAGGGGGACGCCCCGGCCTCCTGCCCCTCGGGTAAACTGTTTGTGCCAGAAAATTTACGACTGGAGATACTAAAAGAACACCATAACTCCACACTGGCAGGACACCCAGGTAGTAGGGCAACCTCTGAATTAGTGTCTCGTCGGTTCTGGTGGCCTAAGTGGCGCCAGGAGGTGTTGAATTTTGTGTCTGCATGTGCTACCTGTGCTCGTTCTAAGGTAGATCATACTCGTCCGGCAGGGCGTCTTTTACCTCTGGCCATCCCCAACAGGCCTTGGACGCACCTATCAATGGATTTCATTATGGATCTACCAGTATCAGCGGGGAAAACTGTTATTCTTGTAGTTGTTGACAGATTCAGTAAAATGGTGCACTTTATTGCTCTTGCCGCATTGCCTAATGCTAACAGTGTGGCTCAGGTCTTTATTGACCACTTCGTGAAGCTTCACGGGGTCCCTTCCGATATTGTTTTGGATCGTGGTACCCAATTAGTTTCTAAATTTTGGAAAGCTTTTTGTTCTCGTTTAGGGGTTCATCTGTCGTTTTCTTCATCTTTCCATCCACAGTCCAACGGTCAGACTGAACGTACCAATCAAAACCTAGAGACATATTTGAGATGCTTTGTTTCCGAAAATCAGGAGGAATGGTCATCTTATTTACCGTTAGCCGAGTTTGCCATTAATAATCGTCGTCAAGAATCCACCGATAAGTCACCATTTTTTGGTGCGTATGGTTTCCATCCTCAGTTTTGTACGTTTAGTGAGGGGGGGCCGTCTGGGATTCCCGAGGAGGAACGATTTGCGTCTTCACTTTCTTCAGTGTGGCAGAGTGTGCAAGAAAGTTTGAAGAGAATGGGTGGTAGATACAAACGTGTGGCTGATAGGAAGCGCTCTGAAGGTCCGGACCTTGGGGTGAATGACTTGGTGTGGTTGTCTACCAGAAATATCAAGTTGAAGGTTCCCTCGTGGAAATTAGGTCCGAGATTTATAGGTCCTTATAGGGTAATTAAGATCATTAACCCGGTGGCTTTTCATCGGGAGCTACCTCAGACTCTAAGGATCCATAATGTCTTCCACAGGTCTCTGCTTAAGAGATATGTAGAACCTCCTGAACCATTGCCGCTACCGCCTCTACCGGTGGTTGTTGATGGCAGTCTTGAGTTTCAGGTAACATAGTAACATAGTAACATAGTAACATAGTACATAAAGCCGAAAAAAGACATTTGTCCATCCAGTTCGGCCTGTCATCCTACAAGTTGATCCAGAGGAAGGCAAAAAAAACCCTGTGAGGTAGAAGCCAATTTTCCTCACTTTAGGGGAATAAAAAATTCCTTCCCGACTCCAATCAGGCAATCAGAATAACTCCCTGGATCAACGACCCCTCTCTAGTAGCTATAGCCTGTAATATTATTACACTCCAGAAATACATCCAGGCCCCTCTTGAATTCCTTTATTGTACTCACCATCACCACCTCCTCAGGCAGAGAGTTCCATAGTCTCACTGCTCTTACCGTAAAGAACCCTTTTCTATGTTTGTGTACAAACCTTCTTTCCTCCAAACGCAGAGGATGTCCCCTCGTCACAGTCACAGTCCTGGGGATAAATAGATGATGGGATAGATCTCTGTACTGCCCCCTGATATATTTATACATAGTAATTAGATCTCCCCTCAGTCGTCTTTTTTCTAACGTGAATAACCCTAATTTTGATAATCTTTCAGGGTACTGTAGTTGCCCCATTCCAGTTATTACTTTAGTTGCCCTCCTCTGGACCCTCTCCAGCTCTGTTATATCTGCCTTGTTTACAGGAGCCCAGAACTGTACACAGTACTCCATGTGTGGTCTGACCAGTGATTTGTAAAGTAGTAGGAATATGTTCTCATCACGGGCATCTATGCCCCTTTTGATGCAACCCATTATCTTATTGGCCTTGGCAGCCGCTGCCTGACACTGTTTTTTGCAGCTTAGTTTGCTGTTTATTAAAATTCCTAGATCCTTTTCCATGTCAGTGTTACCGAGTGTTTTACCATTTAGTATGTACGGGTGACTTGCATTATTCCTTCCCATGTGCATAACTTTACATTTCTCAGTGTTAAACCTCATCTGCCACTTATCTGCCCAAGCCTCCAATCTATCCAGATCCCTCTGTAGTAGTATACTGTCCTCTTCAGTATTAATTAATTTACACAGTTTAGTGTCATCTGCGAAAATTGATATTTTACTATGCAAGCCTTCTACAAGATCATTAATAAATATATTGAAGAGAATAGGGCCCAATACTGACCCCTGAGGTACTCCACTAGTGACAGTGACCCAATCTGAGTATGTACCGTTAATAACCACCCTCTGTTTTCTATCATTGAGCCAGTTACTTACCCACTTACAGACGTTTTCTCCGAGTCCGAGCATTCTCATTTTATATACTAACCTTTTATGAGGTACAGTGTCAAATGCTTTGGAGAAGTCCAGATACACGACATCCATTGATTTGCCGCTGTCAAGTCTAGTACTTACCTCCTCATAGAAACTGATTAAATTAGTTTGACATGACCGATCCCTCACGAAGCCATGCTGATATGGCGTTATTTGCTTATTTCCCATAAGATGCTCTAACATAGCATCTCTCAGAAAACCTTCAAACAGTTTACCCACAACAGATGTTAAACTTACCGGCCTATAGTTTCCAGGCTCTGTTTTTGGACCCTTTTTGAATATTGGCACCACATTTGCCATGCGCCAATCCTGTGGGACATTCCCTGTTAGTACAGAGTCCGCAAATATCAGAAATAAGGGTCTGGCTATGACATTACTTAATTCCCTTAGGATACGGGGGTGTATGCCATCCGGTCCTGGCGATTTGTCTATTTTGATTTTTTTAAGTCGCTGTTGTACTTCTTCCTGGGTCAGACAGGACACTTTTAATGGCGAATTTATTTCAGCATTCAGCATTTCATCTGACAGTTTATTTTCCTCAGTGAATACATTGGAGAAAAAAATATTTAAC
Organism: Bufo bufo; assembly: GCF_905171765.1. Classification (NCBI taxonomy): domain Eukaryota; kingdom Metazoa; phylum Chordata; class Amphibia; order Anura; family Bufonidae; genus Bufo; species Bufo bufo. The sequence continues at coordinate 571,631,547 of NC_053390.1, forward strand.
AGCTTTGCTTTCTCCTCGTCGCTCTCTGCGACTCCCCCCTCATTACTCTTTAAAGGGCCGACACCTTCAGATTTATACTTTTTAACATTTATATAATTGAAGAACATTTTAGGGTTAGTTTTACTCTGTTTGGCAATTAATCTCTCGGTCTCTAGTTTGGCCGCTTTTATTTGTTTTTTACATGTTCTGTTTTTTTCCTTATAGTTTTTCAGTGCTTCCGTGCTACCCTCCTGTTTTAGGGTTTTATATGCTTTCTTTTTGTCATTTATTGCTTTCTTTACAGTTCTGTTTATCCACATTGGTTTCTTTTTGTTCCTTAACCTTTTATTCCCATACGGTATGTACCTCTCACAATGAGATTTTAGGATGTTTTTAAAGATATCCCATTTTTTGGCTGTATTTTTATTTTTGAGGACTTTGTCCCAGTTAGTTAGGCCTATGGCCTCTCTTAGTTGGCTAAATTTAGCTTTTTTGAAGTTTGGTATTTTTGTTTCTCCCTGTAGAAACGCTCTTTTGAATGATAATTGGAAGGTTATTACTTTATGGTCACTATTTCCCAGGTGTCCCCCAACCTGCACGTCTGTTGTTCTGTCAGGTCTATTGGTTAATATTAAGTCCAGTATGGCCGTCCCTCTAGTCGGGTCCTGAACCAGTTGGGAGAGATAATGGTCTTTGGTTATTGCCAAGAATCTGTTTCCTTTATGAGATATACAAGTTTCAGTTTCCCAGTCTATATCTGGGTAGTTGAAGTCCCCCATAATAACCACCTCATTATGATTTGCCGCCTTGTCTATCTCGTTTAGTAGTAGATTTTCTGTGGACTCTGGTATATTAGGTGGTTTATAGTAGACTCCTATTAGTAATTTATTGTTGTTTTTAGCTCCATGTATCTCTACCCACAGTGACTCCACATGTTCATGTCCCTCACTTATATCTTCACGGAGTGTGGGCTTTAGACAAGATTTTACATAAAGGCAGACCCCTCCACCTCTCCGGTTTTGACAATCCTTTCTGAACAGACTGTAACCTTGTACATTAACTGCCCAGTCATAGCTATCATCCAGCCATGTCTCAGTTATTCCCACTATGTCATAGTCCTCCTCACACATCACTAATTCCAGTTCACCAGTTTTATTAGTCAGACTTCTGGCATTAGTATACATACATATGAGAGGTTTATGTATATTTTTTACCCTACACCTTTCCTTCTGAACTGTTCTTGTCCCTCCTTCCATTTCTCCCCCAGTCCCAGGTAGAAAAGATTGTTGATTCACGATATGTTCGCCGCTCTCTTCAGTACCTGGTGCACTGGAAAGGTTATGGTTCCGAAGAGAGAATGTGGGTTCCAGCATCAGAGATAAAAGCGGACAGACTCATTCGGGCTTTTCATAGCTCCCATCCGGAGAGGCCTGGTCTTGAGGGTCCGGCGGCCCCTCGTAGAAAGGGGGGTACTGTCACGACTGTGACTGATCCAGACAGGTCTGGGAGGAGAAGGTCGCAGTGACTTGCTACTCGCGATAGCTTGTGAGTTTGCTCCGTGGTTCAGGGTATGTCATCCAGGTTTTGCCTTGTGAACCTTTTTGTCCTGACTGGGAGTTTGTAGGCATCCTTCTCAGGTGAGTCCTGTCTGCCACTCCCAGATACTATATTAGTTTCAGTTTCACTTGCAGTCATTGCCAGATATAGTCCTTACTTCCAGTTCTATTCTGACCTTTGAAGGAGATCGTTTGATGGTGTTGCTGTGGAGCTCTTGCCCGGCGTGGACTGTCGTGATTGGGATCGCCTTCTCTGCTCGTGACTGGATAAGTCTTTCTCTGCTATAGTTTGTTTGTTGCTGTCTTCCCCTGCTGTTCTCCTAGACATGAGTGATGGTGACTAGTGCTCCCATCGGCCTTTCCCCACTCTAGGCTTGTTAGGGTGACTGAGGGTTTAGGCATCCTGCTCGCCGCACGGGTTCACACCCCGTCTAGGGTATCAGGGCAGACAGGTGCCAGCTTAGGGTTAGTCAGGGGTGGCCATACTATTCCCATCCGTAGATAAGGATCCCCCTTCCCCTCCGTCTGGTGCGACACGACTGCTGCTGGGATAGCGGTCATGACAAGAACACTCTAGCAGGTGGCCACTTCTACTTTCTTACGGGATCAGGTGATGCGGCTTCATGTCCTGCAATAGAGCCATGCTGCCTATGTTTGTATTTGAATGCTCACAGCTAATTTTAATCCTACAGATTTTGTATACGGCAATGCTTTTTTTTCCAGCACTGTGGTGAAAAGATTCCAGATGAAGAAACTCGCACAGAGCTATCGATGGACGAGCTTGGCTTAGGTCTGGCACATTTTGAGCCTGCATTCAAAGTATCAGTTGAATCACCAGTTCCCAAGCTCAGTCTAATAGAAGGAGATCTGGCCTTGCAGTTTTTCGGAGGTTCTGTCCAGACATTGCCTCTGCTCTTTATTGTAGCCACCACTACTCTGATGCCACATCCTCCTCAGCAACCAGATCTGGCTCCCAGGTCCTGTCCAACACACAGTCATCATCATTAGTGTTGGGCGAGCATGATGCTTGGCACATTGCGGTGTTCGGCTGAATACCACGTGTGATCAAGCGCGATGCTTGAGTCTCCGCCCCAGCCAATAAACGCAGCCAATAAACGTGCAGGTAAGTACTGACATTCACTGTAATGCTGTAGCCATGTTGGCTACTGGCATTACAGTGATTGGCTGGCCAGAATGCATCATCAGGTGCTATATAGCACCCGATGACACGTGTTCGGCTCAGTCTTAGTCAGGAAGAGCTGGAGAGCAGAAGGGAGAGACAGTGTAGGGAGTGAAATAGGAATATTTTAGCTTTTATACTTGTTATAGACTATTGTGTGTGGCAGCAATATATATTTTTAGCGCAACCTGTGCTAAATTGTTAAAACTTGTTAGAGACCCAAAAGTCCTTTTAAGAACTATTGTTGTATCTGGCAGCAATATAATTATTAGCACAACCTGCGCTAAATTGCGTGGAGTTGTTAGAGACCCAAAAGTCCTTTTAAGTACTACAGTTGTATCTGGTAGCAATATATATTTTTAGTGCAACCTGCGCTAAATAGCTTGCAATTGTTTGGCCGCTGCAGACAGCAACATTACCTGCGCTACATCTCCTGTCTAACGTGTGCGCAGCCTAAAAATATCTGTGACATCCAGTGTACTTTTTCCGTAGACGGTGTCCGCTGCGGACAGTTACATTACCTGCGCTACATCTTCTGTATAACATTTGCGTATCTGAAATATCAGCGACATTCAGTCTAATTCTTTTGCTGCTGTGGGCAGCAACATTACCTGTGATACATCTCTAGTATAACGTTAACGCATCCGAAATATCTGTGACATTCAGTGTAATTTTTTTTCGCCGCTGGTGACAGCAACATTATCTGCGCTACATCTCCTGTGTAACGTGTCAGCAGCTTAAAAAAATCTGTGACATGCAGTTTATTTTTTCTGTAGATGGTGTCCTCTGCGGACAGTTACATTACCTGCACTACATCTCCTATATAACGTTTGCGTATCCGACATTACTTGCGCTATATACCTCTTGTTTAACGTGTGCGCATCCTAAATATCAGTGACATTCATTCAGTGTAATTTTTTATTAGGTGGTGGTGACAGCGACATTACTTGCGCTATACATCATGTATAACGTTTGTGCAACCTAAATATCAGTGACATTCGTTCAGTGTAATTTTTTATTAGGCGGTGGTGACAGCGACATTACTTGCGCTATACCTCCTGCTTCCCGCTATATCTCCTGTTTAACGTGTGCGCATCCAAAAAATATATGTGACATTCATTCCGTGTAATTTCTATTAGGCGGAGGTGACAGCGACATTACTTGCGCTATACCTCCTGCTTAACGTATGTGCATCCTAAAAATATCTGTGACAGTCATTCAGTGTAAACCCCCCCCCCCTTCTTCTCCTCCGCCTCCTCCTCCACTTCCACCTCTGAATTATCATCTTGCAGCACCACTGACCAGTCAGACAGCAGCGCTTGCAATTGCCAGCTCACTGATTGTCGTGCGACATGAGCACGCGCTGGAACTCCACGTTCCACATGTTGGCCAGGCATTGTGAGCAGCTTGATGTCTGACCTCTGTGAGGTTTTACGCAACTTTGAGGAATCAACACAGATGGTGAGCGGCGATAATGCTATTTTTAGCGTAACCATCCCACTTCTGTGTCTACTCAAACACTCGCTGCTTACAATTAAGGCGGACGCTTTGCATGTGGAAGAGGTGGAAATGGTGGAAGACAGTACACAGGGTGATAGCCAGACCACCCTCAGTTCGTCTTCTCAGCGCAAATTGGATGATGATGAGGAGGAGGAGAAGGAGGAGTAGGACACGATTGCCTCCGCTACAGAGGGTAGTGCTCATGAAAGTTTTATTCCATCTGTTCAACATGGATGGGTAGAAGAAGAGGAAGAGGATGAGGAGATTGACTGTTGGGACTCTGGCACACATGACTGACTTTATGTAAGGCTGCCTTTCTCGTGACCCTCGCGTTGTACGCATTTTGACACCGATTACCGGTTGTTCACCCTTCTCGACCCCCGCTACAATGAGAACTTCTCATCTCTCATTCCTGTGGTGGAGATGACGAGCAAAATGGTGCAATACCAGAATGTACTTGTGGAAAAATTGCACAAAAATTTCCAGCTGACACCGCTGGCTACAGAGTACGTAGTTCCTTGGCCAACCAAGGAGGGGAGATGAGGGGAACACACAGCAGTTCCAACAGAGGCAGGGCAACACTCTCCAAGGCCTGGGACAGTTTTATGACACCCCGCCAGCACCCTCAACCTGATGCGCGGCCTAGTGTCACAAGGAGGTAAAAATTTGGGAAGATGGTGAAGGAGTACGTAGAAGACAGTGTCAGCGTCCTCAGTGATCCCTGTGTGCCTTACAACTATTGGGTGTCCAAGCTGGACACGTGCCACAAACTGGCGCTCTATGCCTTGGAGGTGCTGGCCTGCCCTGCCACCAAAGTTTTGTCAGAGCGTGTATATAGTGCTGCTGGGGGCATAATAACTGATAAGCGCATCCGACTGTCAACTGAAACTGCTGACCGAATGACTCTTATAAAAATGAACAAGGCCTGGATTGCCCCTGACGTCTCTACTCCACCAGAGGAAGGTGGCTGAACATAAAGGCACTCTAAATGTGGCTTTTATGGTGTATTGAATACACTGTATTCCCATGCACCCCTTCCACTATAAAAAAGGGCATATGGTTCAGTCTCCCTTTTCTCGTCCTCCTCCATCATATCAACATGCTTATTAGGCTGCCCTCACTCCTAATGTTTTAGAGGGTCAGCTCAGCAGCAGCCAATTTTCCTATTACTTTTGGTCCCTTAACAAGTGGGAGGCACATATGCAAACTGTTGTAATTCCTACACCGTTCACCTGATTTGGATGTAAATACCCTCAAATTAAAGCTGACCGTCTGCAGTTAAAGGACATCTTGTTTGTTTCATTTCAAATCCATTGTGATGGTGTATAGAGCCAGAAATGTTAGAATTGTGTTGATGTCCCAATATTTATGGACCTGACTGTACAAGTAAATATACAGGAAAGAATGTTTCCTAACAATTTTTACTCTAAAATTAATTTTATCTTTGGTTTTGTGCGTATTATTGTCAGTCTGTAAAATTGGCGTACTACTCGGACAACATTGTTCCCAGCAGCGACCTGCAAGTCCAAGATGCATCCAGACATCCTCCCCATGCTGTTACAGAACCATTTTGGTGGTGTTTCCATAAATGTCTGATATTTTCCTATGAACCAGGCACCCTTCCCTCTTCAGAGCAGGGGGTACCTGGTTTAATGCTCGGGGTCTCCCATTGACTTCTATTATACTCGGGTGCTCGGTCGAGCACCCGAACATCCCGATGTGTTCGGCCCCAGCACCCGAGAACTATGGTGCTCGATCAACACTACCCGAGAGTTTTTTTTAATGTTCTCTAGAACTGGAGTCCCCAAGGAGATCCTTACTGATCAGGGAACTCCCTTTATGTCTGGGGTTATGAAGGATCTGTGCAGGCTATTAAAAATTACTCAATTACGCACTTTGGTGTATCACCCGAAGGTACTCCAAGCCTCCACAGGGTTTTCCCCATTTGAATTAGTTTATGGCCGACACCCTCGGGGACTTCTTGACGTAGCCAAAGAAACCTGGGAAACTGAGAACATAATGCCCTTAGTGAAAGAGTATATACAGAAGGCCCAAAGTAGTGTGTATAATCGCTCTGCAAGGATCTGGAGTTTCAACCCTGGGGATAGGGTCTTAGTATTAGTTTCCACTGTGTTAAGTAGGTTTCTCGCCAAATGGCAAGGTCCATATGAAGTAGTGGAAAAAATAAGTAACGTTAACTATAAGATACATCAGCCTGGGAAAAAAAAGCCTTTCCAGGTGTATCATGTCAACCTTCTTAAATCCTAATGGCCGAAGTAAAAAAAAAAAAGAGAAGGAATCCCACCCTATTCCCCCTGTGAAAATGGGTGAGACCGTGTCAGGGAAACAACAACAAGAGGCAAAAGAGTTTTTGCATTGCAATCGGGAGAAATTTTCTGGTCTTTCAGGACGAACCCATCGGATTAGCCATCAGATTATCACTGAACCCAGAAAGATCGTAAACATAAAACCTTAGGCTTCGCCGGGTACTACCGGAGGATTTTGCATCCATTGCAGCCCCCCTAACAGACCTAACTAAGGGTGGAAAGTCTGTAATGATAAAGTGGTCCCCCCAAGCCGAAGTGTTGTTCCAGACATTAAAGGCTAGCCTCTGTGAACAGCCGATACTGGTGACCCCGAACTTTACAAGAGAGTTCCTGGTTCAGACGGATGCTTCAGACTCAGGATTAGGGGCAGTGCTGTCCCAAGAGGTAAATGGGGCAGAACACCAAATTATGTATTTAAGTAGGAAATTGACCCCAGCAGAGAAAAACTATGCAATAGTTGAAAGGGAATGTTTAGCGGTAAAATGGGCACCGGAATCCCTTAAATATTATTTGTTAGGGAGGAATTTTAAGTTGCTCTCGGACCATGCCCCCCTAACATGGATGAAACAAAACCGGGAGTGAAACGCTAGGTAGTTCCTGTCTCTCCAAAATTTTAACTTTGTGTACTGTTGGAACATAGGCCAGGGAAACTACAGACAAATGCAGATGCGTTGTCAAGGGTGCACTGCATGTGGGGCACAGGTATCCAGCCCTCCGGTCTGGAGAAGAGGGAGGGGGGTATGTGCTCATGTAGGTGGAATACTGGTGGAAAGAAGGTATATTTCACACAGATTTCTCACTTGGGTGAATTAAGTGTAATCCAGGAAGTGCTGTGGCCTTAACAAACTTACCGTATTTTTCGCTTTATAAGACGCACTTTTTCCCCCCCAAAAGTGGGGGGAAAATGGCAGTGCGTCTTATAAAGCGAACACTGCCATGTTTACTTTGCTGACGCTGATACATCGCAAGCCGCAATGTATCAGAGGGGTGGGAGGAGGGGACGGAGGCTGGCAACACTCGCGGCGGGGCCCGATGCAGTCACTGTACTGTAATACATCGGGCCCCGCTCACGGTAATTATCACATGTGAAGTCAATTATCTTCAAGCAGTGTCTCTGCTTTTAACTAGGGCAATCCTCTGTAGTGCAACTCACTATGAAAGCGGCAGGCAGAACGGCAGCGTAACCTCGCGATGCTCACTCATTCATGAAGGAAGTGGGAGGAGCGTGAATGAGTGAGCATCGCGAGGTTACGCTGCCGCCCTGCCTGCCGCTTTCATAGTGAGTTGTACTACTACAGAGGATTGCCCTAGTTAAAATCAGAGACACTGCTTGAAGATAATAGACTTTACATATGAAAACTGCTTAATTACACTCTGCTTTCTTCTATAACAGTACTCACTATGAAAGCTGCGGTCCAGCCGGCGCGTGACGTCACTCCCTCAGCATTCATGCTCCTCCCACTTCATTAATGAAGCTGGCAGGAGTGTGACTGACTGAGTGAGTGACGTCACGTGCTGGCCGGACTGCTGCTTTTATAGTGAGTACTGGTATAGAAGAAAGCAGAGCCATTAAAAGATTTTACATATAAAGTCTACTGTGTGCCCTGTGGTGTAATGGGGGTCACTATTCGCACAGGGACAATATACTGTGACACATATGATACTGTGACCAGCATAAGATCATCTTATGCTGGTCACAGTATCATATGTGTCACAGTATATTGTCCCTGTGTGAATAGTGACCCCCATTACATAAGATGCTATATATGATGCTACATCCCCCGTAGTAGTGTATCATCCACACATCCCCCTCATAACAGTGCGTCATCCACAGGTCCCCCCATAACAGTGTCATCCACAGGTCCCCCCATAACAGTGCGTCATCCACAGATCCCCCATAACAGTGCGTCATCCACAGGTCCCCCCATAACAGTGTCATCCACAGGTCCCCCCATAACAGTGTCATCCACAGGTCCCCCCATAACAGTGTCATCCACAGGTCCCCCCATAACAGTGTCATCCACAGGTCCCCCCATAACAGTGTCATCCACAGGTCCCCCCATAACAGTGTCATCCACAGGTCCCCCCATAACAGTGTCATCCACAGGTCCCCCCATAACAGTGTCATCCACAGGTCCCCCATAACAGTGCGTCATCCACAGACCACCATTAGTTCAAAACCCAGCAAAAGCACACCTTTTGGTTAAAAAATTTTTTTCTTATTTTCCTCCTCAAAAATCTAGGTGCGTCTTATCATCAGGTGCGTCTTATAAAGCGAAAAATACGGTAGTTGTTTAGGCAGGATTTTTGCTGAAAATACCTGGTGCCTGGATTATGCGGTTGTTAAGGTTGGTAATGGGATCAACCGTTCCCTCCCTTCCAGGCCAGCTTGTTGGTGTGCCCTGAAACACCTGAAGGCAGTTAACCTTGTTAGGTTGCTATATAAAGGGTTCTGTAGCTCACTTAGGATAGGCCTGCAAGGAGAGCACATGGTGCTAGGACTACTGAGTACTAGTAGCAAACCACATGCCGTGGGAACATCAGCCTAACAGCTGTAGCCTAGGTGAGAAAAACTCTTTATGTTAGTAGTTAGTCCCAGATGGGAAGGTTTCGTTTTTGTGATTTGTTACTGAAATACTGTAAATGCTGGGTTCTACTAAAGAAAGCATGTGTTGATTTAAACCTCATGAAACTGGAAAGTGACGTGAACTTTATGCCACCTGTGCCTCCGTGAGCGTCCCTAACCGTATGCTACCCCCCGCAGGCTTACTATATATATATTTATATATATATATATATATATATATATAAATATATATATATATATATATATATATATATACCGTATTTTTCCCCCTATAAGACTCACTGGCCCATAAGATGCGTCTAGGTTTTAGAGGAGGACAATAAGAAAAAATTTTTTTTCATTAGAACTCAAATCAGATCAGCAATCAGACCCCCAATGTTAATCAGACCTCAGCTCACAGCCCCAATCAGATCCCCAATGTTAATAAGACCTCAGATCCGAGCTCAGTATAAAGAAGACCTCCAATCAGATGTCAGATGAGACCCCCATGCCTCATATCAGTCCTCCATGCCTCATATCAGCCCCCAGCCATATGTAATCAGCCCCCAGCATATGTGATCAGCCCCCAGCCATATGTGATCAGCCCTCAGCCATACATGATCAGCCCCCAGTCATATGTGATCAGCCCCCAGCCATAATTCAGCAGCCCCCGGCCATATGTACTCAGCCCCCAGTCATATAAGCAGCCCCCAGACTCAGATCACAAAATAAATAAACCACTTACCTCTCCTGCTCCTGGACGCTGACGCTCCTCACCGCCCGTGATCTTCTTCCTCCTGCTGGCAGCTGAGCTGTGACCCAGCGCACGCAGCGTGAGGTCACAGAGCACTCTCACGCTGTGCGCAGCCGCTGCACAGCCGACAGCCGAGGACCAGGAAGCGGTGTGTACAGAGCCTTCACCTCTTTCCATTCCTCCGGTACTAATGAGCACTTCCATAATGAAGGGCTCATTAGTAGTCACCCCATAAAATACAGGGACATTTTTCCTCCACTTTGGGGGGTGAAAAGTGTGTCTTATGGGGTGAAAAATACCGTATATACTGTATATAGTATATATATTCAATGCTGCTATGTATGGTTGGAAACTGGATTCATAATACAGTAACTTAATAATTACTTTGCTGCATGCTAGAACAAAAACAGCACATTATTCACTTGAGGTTGAATAGAAAGGCAAACACTCGAGCAACTCGGTAAGATAGAGTTAACATGCAATGACTGATTTAATAATGGTTTGATATTATGAAGAAATATAGCTTGGGATTAGGCTGGATGATTAGGCACAAGATTGACAGAAAAAAACTAATAATGATCTTAATTTTCTCCTGATACAAATTTCTTGGTTGATTGTAAATGAACAGTCTCAAAGTAAACCCAGTAGTGGTTGCAGAGGAAACTCTTCAGCCAACCAATCATTTCTACCGAGACATACTTTAGGAGAGCAATTAAGTAACCAATTTATTTTTTTATGCCATGGAATATTTCAACACATGGCTGCTGACTTTCTGTCTTATAAAATATTGGGATTGCAAAGGGCTGGAGAAAAAGGACATTTTTAAAGTTTAAGTAGATTGGAGGCTGGGGATGAATTGTATTCAACAAGGGAAATATAACCTTGAAAAGCAAGTCAAATACTTTTGGATTTTAAAACAGTATTAAAACCCTGATTCACTTCCGGACATAATGGAAAGATAAGCATTGCAAGTCTATTAAGTACTAACAATGTGTATTATGCTTCTTAATGATTTGTGGTAATTTGTACTGAAAAATGTACACAGGTATAATTTCTCAATTTTCCTAAAAGTATACGGTCAGTGGCAGTGGAGTTGCCAGAGGGCTATGTGGGTATATCTCATCCAGAGGGTACTGGGTGAGAACAAGAAAGGCTGGGAAAATAGGATTTTCTCTCAGTCTGCACCAGCTAGGCTGGTAATGAAGGTAATTAGCAGCCAGCTGAGGAGCTCAGGTAAATGTGGGCTGAGCTCCTCAACCAGGGCTCTCAGTCTGGGGAAGAAGCAGGCTACGCCAAGGCCTGTGTGAGCCAGGACCCTCTAACCCTGTGTGGGGTAGACACTGAGTTGTGTTTTCAGGATCTGGGTGATAGACCCAGATCTCAATAGAGAGGGGAAAATACTGTGTAGTTAGTGGTCAGACGACCTAAGACTAAAACAGTTTGTGGCCAGTTTGCACCCAAGTCTGCAGCGCTGGAGTAGCTTCTTAAGGTGTGCCAGCTGCCAAAGCTGAGAAGACGGCGATAAACTTTAAAAATGTCCTGGAGAACTAAGTGACCCGAGTTGTTACAAACCATGCAGAGTTTTACACCCTTTAGGAAAAACAGGACAAATAGGAAAGAAGGTGGAATGTGTCTTTGTGTGTGAGGGCAGTAAGGATGTTGAAACCTTGTGGGTGGAATTACAAAGGTAAATAATTACTGAATAATAATATTTGATGTAATTTATAGACCCCACAACATCACAGAGGAGATAGAAGTTTAGTTGTATAACCAAATAGAGTGGGCTGCACAGGCGGGAACAGTGGTCATAATGGGAGATTTTAAACTTCCCAAACATTGACTGAGGTCATGTTTCTGCCTCAGCTGCAAATGGGGGGGGGGGAGGCGGGGGGGGATTCCTCAACTTGCTGAAGGATCACTATATTGACCGGTGTGTAGAAGATCCCACTAGAGGTGATGCTCTGTTGGATCTGGTAAGAAAGTAACTTCTAAGAATGCAGAGCTTTTTTGGAACATCACTGTTTGTGACACTCTAGGTGATCGTGACCACAATATAGTTATCTTTCCCATGAACTGTAAAAAAAAAAAAAAAAAAACTCTGGCTGGGAAGGCCCAAAAACAATTTTGAAAGGGCCAATTTCCCTGGGTTGAGTGTAGCACTTGAGGACAGAGATTGGGAGAAGCTATTGTCAAATACTAATACATAGAATAAATGGGTGACCATTAAATCTACTTTGGGTAATTATAATGCAAAATGTATTACTGTAGGTAACAAGCTTAAACTGCTAAAATTAAACCCCACATGGATTACAGCTACTGTAAAAAGAGCAATAAATGAAAAAAAAGGCAATTAAAAAAAATACAAATCTGAGAGATCAGCAGTAGCCTTTAAAATTTACAAAGAGCTTAAAAATCTGTAAAAAAGAGATACAATCTGCAAAAATGCTAAATGAATGGCAGATGACCAAAGAGACCAAAACAAATCCCAGAAATTATAAAAACAAAAAAAAAAAAAAACAAGGTCAGAGCAAATAGCCTTCCTAATTATTGTTAATGGAGGGATGGTTTCTGAGGATTGTGAAAATGCAGAGCTACTAAATGTTTTATTTTTTTTTTAGCTCTGTATACACATAAGAAGATAGAGGAGCTGATGTAAGTGGTGCCATCCAGTAATACACTAAATTGTCTGGATGTAGATAAGGTGCAAGTTAAACAAGATTTATGTGAACAAGGGTCCAGGTGGATTACACCCAAGTATTATTAAAGTACTCAGTTTGGTTATTGCTGTGCCCTTGTTCAGATTTTTTTAAAGAATTTCTAGCAACAGGTACAGTGCCAAGTCACTGGTCCATATTCAAAAAGGTTTCTAGGTCTTCATCGGGTAATTATAGACCAGCTTAACATCTGTTGTGGGAAAAATGTTTGAAGGACTCTCATGGGACTATACACTGCGTGCAGAATTATTAGGCAAATGAGTATTTTGACCACATCATCCTCTTTATGCATGTTGTCTTACTCCAAGCTGTATAGGTTCGAAAGCCTACTACCAATTAAGCATATTAGGTGATGTGCATCTCTGTAATGAGAAGGGGTGTGGTCTAATGACATCAACACCCTATATTAGGTGTGCATAATTATTAGGCAACTTCCTTTCCTTTGGCAAAATGGGTCAAAAGAAGGACTTGACAGGCTCAGAAAAGTCAAAAATAGTGAGATATCTTGCAGAGGGATGCAGCACTCTTAAAATTGCAAAGCTTCTGAAGCGTGATCATCGAACAATCAAGCGTTTCATTCAAAATAGTCAACAGGGTCGCAAGAAGCGTGTGGAAAAACCAAGGCGCAAAATAACTGCCCATGAACTGAGAAAAGTCAAGCGTGCAGCTGCCAAGATGCCACTTGCCACCAGTTTGGCCATATTTCAGAGCTGTAACATCACTGGAGTGCCCAAAAGTACAAGGTGTGCAATACTCACAGACATGGCCAAGGTAAGAAAGGCTGAAAGACGACCACCACTGAACAAGACACACAAGCTGAAACGTCAAGACTGGGCCAAGAAATATCTCAAGACTGATTTTTCTAAGGTTTTATGGACTGATGAAATGAGAGTGAGTCTTGATGGGCCAGATGGATGGGCCCGTGGCTGGATTGGTAAAGGGCAGAGAGCTCAAGTCCGACTCAGACGCCAGCAAGGTGGAGGTGGAGTACTGGTTTGGGCTGGTATCATCAAAGATGAGCTTGTGGGGCCTTTTCGGGTTGAGGATGGAGTCAAGCTCAACTCCCAGTCCTACTGCCAGTTTCTGGAAGACACCTTCTTCAAGCAGTGGTACAGGAAGAAGTCTGCATCCTTCAAGAAAAACATGATTTTCATGCAGGACAATGCTCCATCACACGCGTCCAAGTACTCCACAGCGTGGCTGGCAAGAAAGGGTATAAAAGAAGAAAATCTAATGACATGGCCTCCTTGTTCACCTGATCTGAACCCCATTGAGAACCTGTGGTCCATCATCAAATGTGAGATTTACAAGGAGGGAAAACAGTACACCTCTCTGAACAGTGTCTGGGAGGCTGTGGTTGCTGCTGCACGCAATGTTGATGGTGAACAGATCAAAACACTGACAGAATCCATGGATGGCAGGCTTTTGAGTGTCCTTGCAAAGAAAGGTGGCTATATTGGTCACTGATTTGTTTTTGTTTTGTTTTTGAATGTCAGAAATGTATATTTGTGAATGTTGAGATGTTATATTGGTTTCACTGGTAAAAATAAATAATTGAAATGGGTATATATTTGTTTTTTGTTAAGTTGCCTAATAATTATGCACAGTAATAGTCACCTGCACACACAGATATCCCCCTAAAATAGCTAAAACTAAAAACAAACTAAAAACTACTTCCAAAAATATTCAGCTTTGATATTAATGAGTTTTTTGGGTTCATTGAGAACATGGTTGTTGTTCAATAATAAAATTAATCCTCAAAAATACAACTTGCCTAATAATTCTGCACTCCCTGTATACAGGAGTATGTTGTAGCCAGCATGGGTTCACCAAGCTCAGAAATTGTCAGACTAACCTGATTTGTTTTTATGGAGAGGTGTGTAGAAGCCTGGACAAAGTGGTTGTGGATATAGTGTTCTTGGATTTTGCAAAGGCATTTGATACTGTCCCTCATAGACGATAAGTAGGTAAAATAAGGTCTATAGGCTTAGAAAGTATAGTTTGTAACTGGATTGAAAACTGTCTGAAGGACCCTTTCGAGAGAGTTGTGGTCAATGATTGCTATTCTGAATAGTCCCTGGTTATAAGTGGTGTACCCCATTGTTTCTTTTTTTGCAGATGACACCAAGCTATGAGGTACTGTGCAGGCTGAAGATGTCCATAAACTACAGTCGTGGCCAAAAGTTTTGAGAATGACACAAATATTAGTTTTCACAAAGTTTGCTGCAAAACTGCTTTTAGATCTTTGTTTCAGTTGTTTCTGTGATGTAGTGAAATATAATTACACGCACTTCATACGTTTCAAAAGCTTTTATCGACAATTACATGACATTTATGCAAAGAGTCAGTATTTGCAGTGTTGGCCCTTCTTTTTCAGGACCTCTGCAATTCGACTAGGCATGCTCTCAATCAACTTCTGGGCCAATTCCTGACTGATAGCAACCCATTCTTTCATAATCACTTCTTGGAGTTTGTCAGAATTTCTGTGTTTTTGTTTGTCCACCCGCCTCTTGAGGATTGACCACAAGTTCTCAATGGGATTAAGATCTGGGGAGTTTCCAGGCCATGGACCCAAAATGTCAACGTTTTGGTCCCCGAGCCACTTTTGCCTTATGGTACGGTGCTCCATCGTGCTGGAAAATGCTTTGTTCTTCACCAAACTGTTGTTTGATTGTTGGAAGAAGTTGCTGTTGGAGGGTGTTTTGGTACCATTCTTTATTCATGGCTGTGTTTTTGGGCAGAATTGTGAGTGAGCCCACTCCCTTGGATGAGAAGCAACCCCACACATGAATGGTCTCAGGATGCTTTACTGTTGGCATGACACAGGACTGATGGTAACGCTCACCTTTTCTTCTCCGGACAAGCCTTTTTCCAGATGCCCCAAACAATCGGAAAGAGGCTTCATCGGAGGATATGACTTTGCCCCAGTCCTCAGCAGTCCATTTACCATACTTTCTGCAGAAGATCAATCTGTCCCTGATGTTTTTTTTGGAGAGAAGTGGCTTCTTTGCTGCCCTTCTTTACACCAGGCCATCTTCCAAAAGTCTTCGCCTCACTGTGCGTGCAGATGCGCTCACACCTGCCTGCTGCCATTCCTGAGCAAGCTCTGCACTTGTGGCACTCTGATCCCACAGCTGAATCCTCTTTAGGAGACGATCCTGGCGCTTGCTGGACTTTCTTGGACACCCTGAAGCCTTCTTAACAAGAATTGAACCTCTTTCCTTGAAGTTCTTGATGATCCTATAAATTGTTGATTGAGGTGCAATCTTAGTAGCCACAATATCCTTGCCTGTGAAGCCATTTTTATGTGAGCAACGCAAGTGAGCAACGCAATGATGGCTGCACGCGTTTCTTTGCAGGTCACCATGGTTAACAATGGAAGAACAATGATTTCAAGCATCACCCTCCTTTTAACATGTCAAGTCTGCCATTTTAACCCAATCAGCCTGACATAATGATCTCCAGCCTTGTGCTCGTCAACATTCTCACCTGAGTTAACAAGACGATTACTGAAATGATCTCAGCAGGTCCTTTAATGACAGCAATGAAATGCAGTGGAAAGTTTTTTTTTGGATTAAGTTAATTTTCATGGCAAAGAAGGACTATGCAATTCATCTGATCACTCTTCATAACATTCTGGAGTATATGCAAATTGCTATTATAAAAACTTAAGCAGCAACTTTTCCAATTTCCAATATTTATGTAATTCTCAAAACTTTTGGCCACGACTGTACAATCTTACTTGGACACTCTGAGTGTTTGGGCATCCTCTTGGCAAATAAGGTTCAATGTGGATAAAGGTAAAGTTATGCATCTTGGTAGTAATTATCTGCATGTAGCATATTTCCTAGTGGAAGTAACTTGTAGAGAAGGATTTGGCTCTACTTGTATATCATAGATTAAATAACAGTATACAATGTCAATTAGCTGCTTCTATGGCAAGCAGGATATTAACATCTATTAAACAAGGCACTGACTTGTGGGACAGGTATGGAATATTACTAATTTACTATGCTTTGGTGCGGCCTCATCTGGAATATGCAGTTCAGTTCTGGGCACCAGTCCATAGAAAGGATGAGCTGGAGCTGGAAAGTACAAATAGCGACCAATGTAATAAGGGTCATGGAGGGTCTTGGTAATAATTAAAGATTATTTTTTATTATTGCATTGTACTCATTTTGAGCTAAAAATCATCTTTGAAATTGTATTTCATTAAAAATGTGGAGCTATTTTTTCTGTACAGGGCTGAGATGCTCTAGTAGCAGGATCTTATTTTAGTGAGAATTCCATTAGATCATTGAGTTATGATTAGACCAGTGCTATACCACAAGGCTAGGTCTTGGTTTTGTTGGTTTACAAGACTCACAAATTATATGTGGTTATAGACAGGTGTTATATATGCAATCTTGACCGCAACTCCTTTGTGTAGCAATGCATTGAACTGAATTAGATCACAGCAACTCCAGAGTCACAACGAACCTTGCACGATTCGTATCATTTCAGGTTCACCATTTTTGTAAAAAATATAGAGAGAGAGAGAAAGAGAGAGAAAAAAACAATAACAGAATTATTTATGCTAATTGCTATATAAAATATGATACAGGAAAAGATTGACAAGGGTATCCACAGACATCTTTGCACCACAATGCATATTTTTGCTCCCATATGACAGTCCCTCTGAATCCATAACAGTAAAGCAATTGATGTGAATTTCTATATTGGCAGCTGCTATTGGGACCAGTATCCACTATACATCTCCTGTTGACCCAAAATAAATTTGAAAATGAGAACAGGATACTGGCTTGAAAGCCATTGGTATTATTAGTATCGTGTTTGCATCAACCAGCTCCAGGAGAGCCCAGTATGCTACTCTGTGTTTACCGACAATATATATGCATTGTCTGGAGGGTACTCGTTCTCATTATGGAGAGCACCTCATGTGCGGTTTCCTAAGCCTCCTTTTAGTTTTTTTAGCCACCATTTTGCTATACACATAAGTAGTGATGAGCAAAGTTCTGAAAACTTCGATTTGGCTGCTACGCCAAATTTCAACAAAGAAATTTGCTTTGTGACAAATTACTTCGATATGAAGCACATTTCTTTGTAAGTAGCAGGTGCGATGTCGGGGAACAGCGATTGTGCCACCCCCCGATCATTAAACCCTCAGATGCCAAGTTCATCGCCGATCGCGGCATCTGAATTAAAAATGGAGCCATCTTGATTGAAGATCCCGTGCGAAATATCGTATGGTGCGTGATGACGTCATCACACTGCTGGGCGTATGTAACGGAACGCCTAGCACGCCGACTGGGTACCTCCGTTGATAGATGCTCCTAGTGCTTCCAGAGGACTCCAAGCACTCCACTTGACACCGTCAGCACTGCAGACCCACGAACCGCCGCAGCTTGGTTGGGGTCTCACCGTCCTCCACCCACGCTGGACCCAAGACCGGGCTTCAGCTTTCTTCCAGTGGGTGAACCTCTCCTACATCCAGAGAGCAGGAACCATGAACAAGCTCTTACAAGAGCTTATACTCAGGGGAGTATTGTGATATAGCAATCCCCAAGAGTGTAGTTATCGCATTCCCCAAACATGAGCCAAAACTTCATGAAGGTATAAAAGCAACCACTTTATTCTAACACACAAGCATTTTATACACATCTTCCAACAAGGCCACCACCCACAGGGTTTTGTAAAAACAGCCAATCACATGCATTTACAGTATTCAAACCTCCCCAGCAATTGTACACAAAATCCCCTTCCCTCTGTCTGTAACGCAATAAACAAAATACAATGAGCATTGTCTGAGACGCAATTAACTAACACAATGAGCATTGTCTGAGACGCAATCCACAAAATACAATTACCAAACGTAATGGACTAACTTGAACCCTGATCTAATTCGTGGGGGTGAGAGTTCAAGTTAGTCCAAGTCCTTTGTGAACAAATGAGGCCTGGCTGATGAGAGGGCCCATAATCCTGAGGCAAGAGGCTAGTAGCCAGGCCCCTCCAAAACCCAGTGGCGAGGTTGGTTTCGCCACACATCTCCCCCTCCCAGGGAAGACTAACCAGATACCTGACCTCACGGTCAGTACCTGAGTTAGTTTGGCAGTCCAACCACAACCCAATACTGGACCTGTTGAATTTTAGGGCCTGGCTCTGTTTTGTATGTCCCTAGCTGTTGAGTGGGCATCTGCGACTCCTTGCTTCCTTGTGGTTCTCTACCTTGGAGCTGTAGGTACTTGGAGGGCAGAGGCCGACTGCGCTCTGCCCAGATGCCAGCTCTTCCGCTGGGGTAGCCTGTGGGAAGTCCGGCTCTGGAGAAGAGGATAGGGGAGGGCAGAAGCCGACTGCGCTCTGCCCAGATGCCAGCTCTGCCGCTGGGGTAGCCTGTGGGAAGTCTGGCTCTGGAGAAGAGGATAGGGGAGGGCAGAGGCCGACTGCGCTCTGCCCAGATGCCAGCTCTTCCGCTGGGGTAGCCTGTGGGAAGTCCGGCTCTGGAGAAGAGGATAGGGGAGGGCAGAGGCCGACTGCGCTCTGCCCAGATGCCAGCTTTTCCGCTGGGATGGGGTCAGGGAATCCTGCCCCCAGGACCTTGTTGCGGATCAGCTGTGGAGAGGAGGGATCGTTTACCTCCTCCTCTTGGCATTCCTGCAGGGTTGGTGGGGGATCCGTACCGGCCGTCCAGCATCACGGTAGGCCTGGTGCAGAGACTGCGGTCCCATCTGCACCTGCCGACTGGGGTTCCTCCCAGTACCAGTCTATGAAGTTCCCTACCTCCACAGTTGGTGAGGAAGTAGGGGATACCTCAGATGTGACTTGCCAGGGGTAGGGCTGCAGGTCTGGGCCTGGTATCCAACTGTCTTGTATCTTGCGCTGGGCTTGAATAGAGCGAAACAACTGTTGATAATCTTGCTCCAGTTCCCACTCCCTTTGGACCAGAAAGGTCAGATCTGCCCTCACCCCACTAGTTGTAGGCCAATTGTGCAAGTCCCACCTCTAGTCAGTAATGTCCCAAAATTTAGACTCTTCTGTGCTCCCAAAGTCAATGTCTTCAAAAGACTCCCACAATAAACCAGGGCAATTATATTCCTCACCTTCGGGCTTGGCGTACTCCTCCATCCATGGAGCCTGTCGTACTGTGTCCCACCATAGTGCTTGGTAAGCATCATCCAGCCAGGTTTCCTGCCATACCAGTGTCTCAAGCTCTGACACCCACTCCATCAATGGTTGCTCTCCCAGTAGAGGTAGTCGCAGCGCCAATCGCATTTGCAATCTCTGCTCCTCACTGGGAAGACTCTCACCCCTCCGACGCTGCACGTCCTCCAGGGCCTGGTGCCATACGCCTTTCGACTCGGCATCCCTGTAATCCGGGGGATCTTCCTCATGGAATGCTGTGCAGGAACCAACGGCATCCATATTGCTGTAGCCAGGGGCGCTGTACGGATACTAGCGTTGCCCTCAATATACTCCACGAACGGTGTCTCCGATCTGCTTCTCCTCACACTAGGACGCCATTCCACTGCTTGCCACCAATGTAACGGAACGCCTAGCACCCCGACCGGGTACCTCCGTTGATAGAAGCTCCTAGTGCTTCCAGAGGACTCCAAGCACTCCACTTGACACCATCAGCACTGCAGACCCCACGAACCGCCGCAGCTTGGTTGGGGTCTCACCGTCCTCCACCCACGCTGGACCCAAGACCGGGCTTCAGCTTTCTTCCAGTGGGTGAACCTCTCCTACATCCAGAGAGCAGGAACCATGAACAAGCTCTTACAAGAGCTTATACTCAGGGGAGTATTGTGATATAGCAATCCCCAAGAGTGTAGTTATCGCATTCCCCAAACATGAGCCAAAACTTCATGAAGGTATAAAAGCAACCACTTTATTCTAACACACAAGCATTTTATACACATCTTCCAACAAGGCCACCACCCACAGGATTTTGTAAAAACAGCCAATCACATGCATTTACAGTATTCAAACCTCCCCAGCAATTGTACACAAAATCCCCTTCCCTCTGTCTGTAACGCAATAAACAAAATACAATGAGCATTGTCTGAGACGCAATTAACTAACACAATGAGCATTGTCTGAGACGCAATCCACAAAATACAATTACCAAACGTAATGGACTAACTTGAACCCTGATCTAATTCGTGGGGGTGAGAGTTCAAGTTAGTCCAAGTCCTTTGTGAACAAAAGAGGCCTGGCTGATGATAGGGCCCATAATCCTGGGGCAAGAGGCTAGTAGCCAGGCCCCTCCAAAACCCAGTGGCGAGGTTGGTTTCGCCAACGGCGTAGTGTTGCCATATGTCACCATGCTCAAGATTTCGCATGGGATCTTCAATTAAGATGGGCGCGGCTGCCTCTTTGCGCTCAAACGGATGAGGTATGTTTTTTTTTTTTACGCCATTTCAGGAAAAATTTATTCGTTGCCACGAAGCACGAGAAAATTTGGCTTCACAGTGAATCTAATTTTCCTCAAAATTCGGGTCAAAGTCCATTTCACATACTTCATTTTGCTTAACCCTACAGATAAGTAAATATACACCTTTCATTACATTCGGTACAATTTATTCCAATGCACTTTGGCATATAAAACACTAGCCTTCAATAGGTTTTCCAGGATTAGATTATTGATTACCTGTTCTCAGAATATGTCATAAATATCTAATATCTAAGTGGGAGCATGACTCCCAGCACCCCAAGCTAGCAGCTGTTTAAAGAGGCCACTACATTCTGGTGAGCCATGCAGTTTCATTCCAAGTCAGTTACATTATTGCAATTCCGAAAAAGCCCTTTTAAAAAGCACCCCTATGTGCTGGTCTAGAATCAGCTGAGCACTAGTTTCCACAATTAGATGTAAGGAAAGAGGGATAAAAATGGTGAGAAACTATAATTTTTTTGGGCTGTAATATTGTCTATAAGCATGAACAACTGATGGCTCAAGGAGACTCAAGAAAAGATACACCTGGTGGTACCCACAATTTTAAGAGTGTAATATCATTTCAAAGGCATGAAACTTCCAAAAGTTAAAGCAAGAAGAGTGTTTAGGCTTTATTGATGAATATGTTTACCACAAATCCAGTTATATTTTTTTCCTTTTTTGTTGCTTCATTTGGATTATTTTTAGTATTAAACTTGTCATTGGCTTTATTTGTGTCTACTGTATAATATTTCTATCTAGAACTTTAATCAAAATCTTTCCTGCAACAGTATGTTATGTCACAGTGATTGCTGTTACTTCAGTAACAAAGCAGTTAAACGCTTTGAGAGAACAACACTTATCTCTTACTGACTTACCAGACAAAATGTGCTACCTTCTGATGGCTGATAACCAACCAGTGAAATAAGATGAATTCATCATATGTCTTCTTTCAGCTTTTTTACGAAAGTAAAATGACTTGATCCATCCCTCATACACTAAGCTGCTTATAGTTGCCAGTTAATGATTGGAATCATACTCTGTGTGAACTTTTCTAAAGCAACATATTATTAAAATTTGTGTGAGCAGTTCATGGTTACTTCAAAACCATGTGACATTTTGATAAAATTTGAAATTATTAAATTAAAAGAAGCTTAGTGGGAAATATTGATGACCTGTCTGAATCCTGGTGCCTCCTTTCCGCTAATAAAAGTATCCATGCCATACCAGAACTACCACTGCTCCATACACTGTGTAGTGACTGGAAATGCAAGCTCACACCTATTAACTTACAGTATGTTTTCTATCTACCATGTCATATTGAAACTTCAAAAAACAAGCGCTACATTGTATACAATATACAGTCAGGTCCATAAATATTGGGACATCGACACAATTGTAACATTTTTGGCTCTATACACCACCACAATGGATTTGAAATTAAACAAACAAGATGTGCTTCAATTGCAGACCGTCAGCTTTAATTTGAGGGTATTTACATCCAAATCAGGTGAACGGTGTAGGAATTACAACAGTTTGCATATGTGCCTCCCACTTGTTAAGGAACCAAAAGTAATGGGACATTTGGCATCTTAGCTGTTCCATGGCCAGGTGTGTGTTATTCCCTCATTATCCCAATTACCATGAGCAGATAAAAGCTCTAGAGTTCATTTCAAGTGTGCTATTTGCATTTGGAATCTTTTGCCGACTCTCAAGATGAGATCCAAAGAGCTGTCACTGTCAGTAAAGCAAGCCATCATTAGGCTGAAAAAACAAAACAAACCCATCATAGAGATAGCAAAAACATTAGGCGTGGCCAAAACAACTGTTTGGAACATTCTTAAAAAGAAGGAATGCAGCGGTGAGCTCAGCAACACCAAAGGACCCGGAAGACCACGGAAAACAACTGTGGTGGATGACCGAATAATTATTTCCCTGGTGAAAAAAACACCCTTCACAAGAGTTAGCCAGATCAAGAACACTCTCCAGGAGGTAGGTGTATGTGTATCAAAGTCAACAATCAAGAGAAGACTTCACCAGAGTGAATACAGAGGGTTCACCACAAGATGTAAACTATTGGTGAGCCTCAAAAAAAGGAAGGACAGATTACAGTTTGCCAAACGACATCTAAAAAAGCCTTCACAGTTCTGGAACAACATCCTATGGACAGATGAGACCAAGATCAATTTGTACCAGAGTGATGGGAAGAGAAGAGTATGGAGAAGGAAAGGAACTGCTCATGATCCTAAGCATATCACCTCATCAGTGAAGCATGCTGGTGGTTGTGTCATGGCGTGGGCATGTATGGCTGCCAATGGAACTGGTTCTCTTGTATTTATTGATGATGTGACTGCTGACAAAAGCAGCAGGATGAATTCTGAAGTGTTTCGGGCAATATTATCTGCTCATATTCAACCAAATGCTTCAGAACTCATTGGACGGTGCTTTACAGTGCAGATGGACAATGACCCAAAGCATACTGCAAAAGCAACCAAAGAGTTTTTTAAGGGAAAGAAGTAGAATGTTATGCAATGGCCAAGTCAATCACCTGACCTGAATCTGATTGAGCATGCATTTCACTTGTTGAAGACAAAACTGAAGGGAAAATGCCCCAAGAACAAGCAGGAACTGAAGACAGTTGCAGTAGAGGCCTGGCAGAGCATCACCAGGGATGAAACCCAGCGTCTGGTGATGTCTATGCGTTCCAGACTTCAGGCTGTAATTGACGGCAAAGGATTTGCAACCAAGTATTGAAAAGTGAAAGTTTGATTTATGATTATTATTCTGTCCCATTACTTTTGGTTCCTTAACAAGTGGGAGGCACATATGAAAACTGTTGTAATTCCTACACCGTTCACCTGATTTGGATGTAGATACCATCAAATTAAAGCTAACAGTCTGCAGTTAAAGCACATCTTGTTTGTTTTATTTCAAATCCATTGTGGTGGTGTATAGAGCCAAAAATGTTAGAATTGTGTCGATGTCCCAATATTTATGGACCTGACTGTATGTCTACATAATGCATCCATCCAGTTACAATTAAAAACCATTAGGTACTGCCCCTCAGTATGTAAATTAAAACTTGTAATCTATAATTAATAAGTGTATGCCTTACTTCTAGCTAATTGATTCCTGTGATTACAGCAGCATCAGTACTGATTCAAGTAGTCTTTCTCTTGCTATCCAGTGTAAAGAAAGCATTAATACCAAAAGCAGAGGTACTTGACCTATTCAAGCAATAAAAACTAATGGTTAAAAGGAGGAATTGTTGAACTTACTCCACTTGGGTGGTGAAACCATCAGGGGGAGCACACATTATGTTTCCCACACCGGAAGACAGAAATTGGAATCCCACTGGTGGTTGGTGGATGACAGTAGGCCAGACTTTTCCACTTGTAGGTAATTTTTATTGAGTCTATCTCTTTCAGGGAGCACACTTCTCCCCTTCATCAGGAGTAACAAAAGTATAAAACAATAACATAATCACACTTACTTAGTCCATCGATCCTATTGTTGGTCAGCAATAGTGGTGTGTAGAAACTGACCTAACCAAAGCCAATAGTTAACCCATGTGTTTAGCATAACAGGAAATTATGTATACTCTGGGGAGGCAAAGATACATAGCTGCTTGGGTATTCAACTATTAATACGTATGGCATCAGAAGTTACTCTGAAGTGCTCGGAAGTGCTCTGCACCAGAGATCCCCTAGGAATAGTAACACTCATAGGACTGCCTAGAATACTCAAGCTAATATGTAGCTCCCCCTATCCAGTTTACACATTTTCTATTATGCTAGACACGTGGTTCAACTTTTGGCATTGGTTGGGGCGGTTTCCCCTCCCACAACTGGTGAACATTGATGGGATCGATGAACTACATATTGTTGATAATCCTGATGAAGGGGAGAAATGTTACACGTAGAATGAATAAAAATTGCATACAAGTGGATAAGTGTGGCCTCCTCTCATCCACCAGTGGAATTCCAACTTCTGGTGACTCTGGTGTGGGAGGTGTCTGACATCGGCCTCTGATAGTCCCCCGCCCCAAGTGAAGTAAGTACAACACAGCCCTTTTTTAATCATTAGTTTTTATTGCTGGGATAGGTCAAGCACCTGACCTTTTGTTTTTAATGTTTTAATTTCTCTGATACATGGTTCCTATATTGAGCATAAATCTGGAGCTCAAGATTTTGTGGAGTACTGCTGACAACTAGAGATGAGCAAATTTTTTAAAAAATTCGATTCGCCAGTTCGCCGAATTTTTGGGGAAATTAGTTTCGATCCAAATTTAATCATGTCAAATTACGTAAAAAATGCCCATTTCCTGGTTGCAGAGAGCCTTTATAGTGGTGTAGAAGCGCACTCATTTTACACCGTTGTCAGCTAATTCCACATAGATGTCTACAGAACCTGTTCTATTAAACGCTTATACAAGTAAAGCCCCCCGACAGAGAGAAGAGGGTGTTAGCAGTAAGTTTGTGTGTACGTCACAGATTATTTTTCCCTTCCTCTGATCCGACAGAACAATAACCCACAAAAAACGGATCCTGTCTGTGAAGCATCCACCTTCACTCGGTAAGAATTTGGTCAGTAATCCATCCGTATTGCTAATGCCCAAAAAAACAGGAGTGGATCTAAAACAGAGATGACGGGGGGGTTATCACGGCTCCACTATCCTCGTGCACACATGCAGGGGACACAGAAAATGTGCCACGGCAAGGGGAAACCTAAAATACCTGCTACACCCGCACCATTCCAGACAATACCGGAGATTTTCAGGAGCATGCTCCAATCCATCATGGCGGACCAGCCCGCATCTCCGGCAAGCCCAGCTTCCTCCACTGATAGTGGACACCGGCCAGCTCCTGAAGAGGTTCCATCCGGTCAGACAGATCTCTACAATAATATTGCAGCTCTCTTTCGCACCGAGCTATCACAGGCGGTTGCTGAATTCTCTCTGCAAATCCAGGACCTAGGTAATAGGGTCTCAGACCTGGAAACTAGAGCTGATGAGCTCGCAGACGCCCTTGGGGCTGACAGGACGAATATTGATTCACAAACAGCCCAACTGCAGGAACTCGAGCTTAAAATCGAAGACCTGGAAAATAGGTCTAGAAGAGGCAACCTCAGAGTTCGAGGTTTACCCGAATTTTTTCTGGATCTTCCCGCGACGATTGACTCCTTGTTTGCGGAATTGCTGCCGGACGCACAACCCGACCAATTAAAGATGGACAGAGTCCACAGATCTCTGGGGAAACCGAGAGTCCTGGATATGCCAAGGCACGTCGTACTCAGATTTCACCACCCAGAAATGAGGGATAGGATTCTGAATGCAGCATGGAACCTACCTAGCTTACCTGGTCTCCCTTCTTCAGTTCATCTGTATGCAGACCTGGCGCCATCCACGCTACGGAAACGCAGGGAGATGAGGCCTGTGACCCAAGCTCTACAGCAAGCTCAAATGAAATACCGCTGGGGGTTCCCTTTCGCCCTCTCCTTCCAGCTGAATACCTGTACCCACACTATCCGCACCCCGGCTGAGGGGATCGAGGCATTGCAGAAGGCCGGCATCACCGTGGACCGTCCAGAGGGTCCACCTGCACATCCCAGGCCTCAACGCCCGGCTCGTGTATGGACAAAGGTTCCATCGGCGACTACATCTGGAACCAGATCATCGGCGCCCTGACTGCTGTGCTTCAGACTGTCTCTTGTTCGCTGGAATTACAGAGGACCCCTGTGACTGGGTAACTCAGTAACTTCACATACCCTTTTTTCTCTCCCTCTTTTTTGGAGTACTTATAGGGACTATTAACATGTCTCATCTCTTACCCATTCTTATTATATCCCTACATGGTCCACCTATTTTTATAAGGGGAATCGGCGACTCTGACTTACTTGTTGCCCGTCCTTATGGGACCCTTGCTTTTTGTGGGGTCAGGATTGCTTATTGCTACCCTGGTAACCACAATTAACCCATTTCTATTTGAAGAAATTGTGAAATTCAGCAGTTTTCATTGCTATGTTGCACTTCTCAGTGCTTTAGTTCTTATAATGGTTTTTTAATTTTCCTGTTTATGGTATGAGGTGATATTCACTATGGCCCGTTCTAACAATACTTTGCATTCACGTATGCAATGTGTAAGGTCTTAACACATAATGTTCGGGGTTTTAACTCCCCGAGAAAACAAAAAACAACGTTTTCATCCAACTCCAAACATAAGCCTGATATTATCTGCCTACAGGAGACCCACTTCATCGCAACCTCCCACCCTAAGAACTTTCATCCTCAGTACCCAAGGTTTTATTCCTCCACTTTTCAATCAAAGAGCAGAGGGGTCATGATCATGCTAAAAAATACCCTCCCATTCCAGGTATCTCGCACCATTGTGGATCAAAATGGTCGTTATGTCATTTTATTGGAAGATTATGGGGGTGAAGTGTGGTGTTTGGTAAATGTGTATGCTCCTACTGATGAACCTCTTGTGTTCTTCACCCATATGCAACATAAGCTTGAGTCTCTTAACTATGATAAGCTAATGTGGTGTGGAGACTTTAATTTTGTATTGGATCCTTTACTGGATCGATCAGCACCTCCCACTACACCACGTCCAACTTCACGAAGGGTCACTATTAAGAAGGTTATGGAATCTCTCTCTGTAGCAGACTCATGGAGGGAACACAATGGCTCACAGAGGGGCTATACCTATTGTTCTCCGGTACACCGTTTATACACACGTATTGACCTTATCTTGCTTTCCACCTCTCTCCTCCACTTTTTATCCTATAGCAGACATATCGTGTCCTCCTGGTCCGACCACGACATGGTCATGATAGATGTAGCACCAACTGCTCCTACAAGCTGACTTTTTACATGGAGACTTAATGAATCACTTCTGACACGGCCAGCCATCCGTGATCGGCTTCAGGAGGCCATGAAGAGCTTTTTTGTGGAGAACGTAAACCCAGATATGGACCCTTTAATAGTATGGCTTACACATAAAGCTTTTATGCGAGGCAGGCTGATCAGAGAGGCGTCTCATCTAAAGAAAGAAAGGCAGGTAACTCTTCTTGCTTTGGAATCTAAGCTTGGCAGGTTAGTGCAGGCGCATCAGAGGTCACCCTCCCTATATTTGCTTAAAGCAGTCAAAGACACTAAAATGCAAATAAATTTTATTTTGTCAAATGATACGGAAAAAGCCCTACGGTGGACAGCTTCGTATTATTATAGGTATGCGAACAAACCTGACAAAATGTTAGCACGTCAGCTGAAAGCTAAGCAGAAAATCAACCAAGTGTTTCAAATCCGCTCACGCTCCGGCCATATATCCTCTAATCCAAACACCATTTATGATACATTTCATGCTTTTTACCAACAGCTTTACGCAGGACCGGGAAACGGACAGGAGTGAGCCAAGGACAGCTTCCTGTCTTCGATTCCTCTCCCTCGGGTGACCTCTGATGTGCTACATGAGCTAAGCAAACCCATTAGCTCTGAGGAGGTAGTCTTCTCGATCAATTCCTTAAAACTAGGCAAAGCACCTGGGCCAGATGGCCTATCAGCCTTGTATTACAAAAATTCGCCCCTCTACTGATCCCGCATATCACGCAATACTGCAATCACTTGCTGAACGGCAACACTCCTCACCCTGACTTTTTTTTCGCTAATATTACAGTGCTCCCCAAACCTAAAAAGGACCCCTTGTCACCTACAAACTATAGACCGATATCCTTGTTAAATTTGGACACCAAAATTTTTACGTCAATTCTTGCAAGGCGCCTTAATAGTGTTCTTCCTGGCCTCATACATAAAGACCAAGTGGGATTCATTCCCAACAGAGAAGCCCCAGACAACATCAGAAAAGTTCTTAATGTAATTCAGGTGGCTAACAAAAGAAACACTCCTCTAGCCATTCTAGCCCTGGATATAGAAAAGACCTTTGATACAGTTAACTGGGATTACCTGTATAAAGTTTTGCTCGACATGGGTATCAATGGCCCTTTTTTACGGGCTGTTCAGGCTATATATTCAGCTCCTGTTGCATATCTTAAACTCCCGTCAACACATCCCACTCCTATCCAAATTCTCAGAGGCACTCGTCAGGGATGGCCTCTCTCCCCTGCTTTATTTGCCCTGGCCATGGAACCCCTTGCTATCTCCATTAGGAATGACCCTTATATAACAGGCCTTAAGGTGGGAAGCATTGAATATAAGCTTAGCTTATTTGCTGACGATCTCCTACTATCCCTTTCTAATCCTCTTATCTCAATCCCAAGTATATTGAAGCTACTGAAAACCTTCTCCATAGCATCCGGGCTCAAAATTAACCAAAAGAAGTATGAACTTTTTATTGTGTAACACCCCTCCCTCACTCCAATCTCTCCTCTCATAAAACTTTCATTTCTCTCAATTATCCACACATATCCAGTATCTAGGTACTCTAATACCCTCCAAACTGAACATGACATACAAACTCAATTACCTCCCACTATATCGCAGAATTAGAGAGGATTATAGAACTTGGAGTTCCCTGCCTGTTTCATAGATTGGGCGAATACATATAGTTAGAATGGTAGTTTTACCTCCTTTATTCCGAACCCTACTGGTTCACATTCCTATCAGTGATCTCTGAAGTTTACAAGCTGACACAGTGAAATTTATCTGGTGTGGTAAACGTGCCAGAATCTCCAAATCCACAATGTGCAGACACAAAACTCAGGGAGGCCTTTCTGTTCCTGATTTTATTAAATACTATAAGGCGGTTTGCCTGGCTCAATTATTTTTGACCCACTTGAAATCAGAGGGTCACCCCTTGTGGGTGCCCTTGGAACAAACCCTCTTTGCACCCTGGACTTGGAGAGCCTTGCTTTGGAATTCCACTCCCCTACCACCGGTCATTCGCTCAGATTCACCATTGTCTCATCACTCATTAATACTGTGGCGGTCTGTTAGGTTCAAAGCAGGCCTCCAATCTAAACATACATCGCTTTTCCATCTGTTTGGCAATCCGGCATTTCCACTAGGACTCCACATTGGAGCACTCCATTGGTGGATTTCCAACAAGTTTATTACACTTCATAGATTCCTGCTCAGGGGGAAACTTATTTCACTAGCTGACTTTAAAGATAAATATGCTCTCCCGGATAATGAGTCTTTTAACGCTAATCAAATCTTCTCTTGCCTCCACTCCCTGAAGATTAGTAATTTGACCCTAGATTTTACTCCCTTTGAGAGATTCTCTACTTTCTCGCTGTATAAGCGGGGGTTACTGTCCAGAATTTATGGGATACTTAACACCACACCAGATGGGATCAAACTGCCATACATGTTAGAGTGGGAGGGGGACATCCAGGAGGATCTCTCTATAGCTAGATGGCATCAATGTTCTCAGACCTTGACTAAGACCTCGTGGCAAATTACTTTGGCAGAGACCTCAATTAAGGTTCTTCACAGGGCATATTTGGTACCCTATAGATTACAACGTATTTACCCAGAGGTCTCTCCCTTATGCTTCAGGGGATGTGAGGTGGACGGCACGGTCTATCACATTTGGTGGTCATGTCAAGTGGTACAGCAATTCTGGGGCAGGATTTGTAACCTGATCTCCTCTTCTTGGAGACAAACCTTCGTGGTTAACGTACTCTAAATTTTAATTATCTCAGCACATGCTATTAGCTGCCAGGATTCATATTGCCTATAAATGGAGATCGGCAGAACTCAGCTTTCAGGCAGTGGTTGATAGAATCAACAAAATATTGCTCTATGAGAGACCTACGGCCATCCGCCAGGATACATATAGGTCTTTTGAGAGGCTTTGGGAACCTTGGATGTCCTCCTCATACTCGGCGAATCTTCAACTTTGTATGACAATATAGGCGCCAGGGACCTTAAGACACCTTACTCAAATGTATGGAACTACGGCCATCTAGTGCATACAAAGTTCTGAAAGCATCCAGATCGCTAACCATGTCTTCTCTACATGATCTCCTCATGTTAGTTATCTCTGTACTTTTCTCTTTTTTTCTTTTTGTTTTGTTTTGTTGTTTTTGAATATGGTGATATCTCTACCAAATGTACAAACTGCTTTATATAAGGTATACTGTTTGTGTACTCTGTATATGCCGCTTCATATCTATGATTTTTATTCTCTGGAATAAACAAATAAAACACTTTGAAACTAAAACAGAGATGACACGTGAACAGAATATTTGCAAGTCTTCTGTGTTTTGTACCCACTCCTGCTTTTGGCTACCAAATCACAAGCCAATTATGATGGTACCATACAGGTCTTACAGCTGCTACACAGACAGGATCCGTTGTGCGTCTCATTTTACCTTACATCCGACAGATCAGAGGAAGGGTCAAATAAATGATGATGTCAACCAAGCCAAAAGGGCTAAATAGTGGCACAGCCATGAAGTAGGGAGGGTGGGTACAGCATGAGAGGTCCATAGAGTGGCCCTATGACATAGTGGTGAGGTGAAAGCAGCATGAGGAGACCACAGAGTGGCCTAATGACAGAGTCTGTAGGTGGCAGGAGCATCAGGAGGCCGCAAAGTGGCACAATGACAGAGTGTGGAGGTAAAACCAGGATGACGAGACCACATAGTGGCCCAATCACAGAGTCTGTAGGTGGTGGCAGCATCAGGAGGCCACAGAGTGGCAAGGTGACATAGAGTGGAAGTAGGACCAGCATGAGGAGGCCACAGAGTGGCAAGGTGACATAGTTTGGAGGTGGCGGCAGCATCAGGAGGCCACAGAATGGCTAAGTGACATAGTGTGGAGGTAAAACCAGGATGAAGAGACCACATAGTGGCCCAATCACAGAGTCTATAGGTGGTGGCAGCATCAGGAGGCCACAGAGTGGCAATGTGACATAGAGTGGAAGTAGGACCAGCATGAGGAGATCACAGAGTGGCAAAGTGATATAGTTTGGAGGTGGTTGACAATACCAGTACCCGCTGAAGACGGTGGGTGAAAGAAAGAGCACTTGGCATCAGATGTGTGGCATCATGTCAAAGTGTTGGTGTGGCACCATTGATGATCTAGTCTGATGCATCAGGAATTGGTGGGTGGAAATCCTAGCTGATCCAAGCCTGATTCATTTTGACAAAGGTCAGTCTCTCCACATTTTTGCTGGACAGGCGAGTTCTTCTTTGGGTAACTATGGCCCCCCGCCACGCTAAACACCAGCTCTGATGCCACACTACTGGCCAGGCAGGACAGCTCTTCCAGGGCAAACTCGGCCAGTTGCGGCCACAAATCCAGTTTGGCTGCCCAGTAGTCCAGCGGATCTTCAAGGTCGGCTGGAAGGGTGCACACCAAGTATGCCACCACCTGCTGGTTCAGGATCTGCTCTACGTCTAGCTGCTGGTGAGTAGTTTCTTCACTATGCGGGTGAAGAAAGCTGCTCTTTAGTGACTGTAGACTCAGGCTGCTGCTGATGGAGCTGGTAATGCTCCTGCAACCCCTCCCCAGCAGCCATGGCATTGGAACAGGAGTGCAGAGAGCCGCCCCGGTCAGACCTGCGAGAGGATGGACGTTGGTGCAGATAGGCAGCAGCCAACTGACTACATAGGATGTCTCTATAGTAGTTCAGTTTGTCCTCCCTATCAGCGGGTGTAAAAAAGTCCCCCATTTTGGACCAGTAACGAGGGCCCAACAAGGTAGGAAGCCAGAAGTCATCCCTCTGCCGAATGGTGACAATTCGGCTGTCACTACCCAAGCAAGTGAGCATGCATTGGGCCATTTGTGCAAGTGACCCGGAGGGACTCCCTACCTCCAACTCCACTGCATACTGCCACGGTGTGTCTGGGTTCTCTGCCTTCTCTTCTTCATCACCCTGTAGCTTCTCTGGCTGCTCCTGCTCCTCTTTTCTTGTCACCTGTGTAGAAAAACCACCCATTTAGCTAGACATTGCTTCTACTCCAATGTCCTCCTCCAATTCAGCCCACACAGGGCTCATGTGGCCGTGAGACCTAGGTGCCACGTCTCCAGTCCCCTGACCAGCCATATTTGCCAGCATCTGTTCCAGGACATGAAGCAGTGGAATGACATTGTTCATCCCCTAGTCCTGGAGACTGACAAATAACGTGGCCTCCTCAAAGGGCCTGAGCGAACCGCAGGTGTCAAGCAGGAGCTGCTACTGGCTGATATCGAAGTTACACAGGGGAGTACTCCATTCCGCTTAGATCATTAGGAGATCGTTGATGGCCTTTCTCTGTTCGTACAGTTGGTCCAACATATGGAGGGTGGAATACCAAGCGCCGGCTGTATACTCATTGTGGTCTCGATAGTGCCTGATGAAGGGCGTATGTTAGCCCGAAACATTGCACGCAACTGATATACCACTGACTCCGGCTGAAACAATATGAAATAAATCACTATTTATTATCATCATGGAGTGCTGTTTAAATATTTGTGTGATATCTACAGTTCTTGAGGTGGAGCTACAGAACACAACCCGGATGTGCACCCACCCCTGCCATTATTTGAAAAGAGTGCTGTGGCCTATTTATTTGAAAGGAATTCCAATGGATGGAAGCATTGCATATCAGCCTATGTTGAGGGATGCCATTCTGCCGCTGCAGCTCAAGGAGGGTCTGCTTTGTGGTGTACGAGTGGCTGAAGTGCATGCAAAGTTTTCTGGCCATTTTTAGGATGTCTTGCAGATGGATGGAAGACTTCAGGAACCGCTTTACAACTATATTGAACACGTGTGCCATGCAGTGCGCATGGCTCAGCCCTCCTTGATGCAGCGCCAACACAATGTTCTTCCCGTTGTCACCATGTCACTATGATTTCGATTTTCAGTTGTCGCGGAGAAAGCCAAGATTTAAATTCTTGCTGAAAAACATGTAGCAGTTCCTCCCCTGTGTGTGACAACGCCATGCCCTGCACATGTGGTATGCTGGAGGGGCACTGTGCATTGTCCCTGCAGTGGAGGCTCAGGACACGGTGGAGGATAAGGAGGCAGAGGCGAACATCGTCGCTGGACAACATGAAGGCGGAAGCAGTGTCACCTGGCCAAGTTGCTGGTGTGGCTGTGCAGGAACCACATTTACCCAGTGGGACGTAAAGGACATGTATTGTCCCTGACCATACAGTAGTTACAGCTCCACACGTCGGCGCTGCCATGCACTTTGGCAGACACCGACAGGCTCAAGGACTGGCCCACCTTCTGTTCTACATGTTTGTGCAGGGCTGGTGCTGCCTTTTTGGCAAAGAAATGACGACTTCGGACTCTCCACCTCGGCTCGGCACAAGCCATCAGTTCTCTGAAAGGTGCAGAGTCCACCACTTGGAAAGGGAGGGACTGCAGCAGCAGAAACTTGGACAGGAGTACATTCAGCTTCTGCGCCATTTGATGAGTGCACGCATACTGTTGTCTCTTGGCAATCGCTTCGGTGATCGATCGCTGATGGAATGACTGACGAGGAGCAGGAGGAGGAGGAGCATCAGGACCAGCAGATGATGGGAAGGACAGACAGCTCCCTTTGGCTGAGGTGGTGGAGCCTTGACTGCCAGAAGCCAGTTGTGTGCCAGTGGGTGATGCACCACATCAGAGCCACGGTCCTCCCAGGCAACTTTATGGTGACACTGCATATGTTGATGCAGGGCCGTAGTGCCAACATTGGCACTATGGACACACTTCAACCCCTGCCCACAGATTCTACATACAGCCACGTTCACCTCCTCCGGCGGCTTTAAAAAAAAATGCCACACCACCGAGTAGGTGATTTTACCCCCAACACTATGCACTGACTGACTGCTACCGCCGCTGCATCCTTGAGCCCCTGCACCGCTACTTCCCGGGCAGGTAGGCTCCCGCGAAGCGGGTGGTCTACCCTGGGCCCGTTTGTCTCCCAACCTTCCACTGCTGCCACCCTGCTTACTCCTGGCCACGCTAGCGACTTGCTGGCTCCGCCGCTAGCTCACGGGCAAGCTGCCACCTTCTCCCGATGATGATGAAGCCCCTTCATCACCCAGCTCTCAGTGTCAGCTAGCGGACCACAAAAAACGGAAGGGTCGTGTGCATGAGGCCTTATACATACAAAAAAGGGCTTTAAAACAGATAAGTGCACAGCTGGGCGGCAAAAATATTTAACTTTTGTCACTAATACACAACAAACAGGGCTGTAATTTTCTCACTTCACCACACAACGGCTAATACACCCTTTTTTTCACACTAATGCAAGCCAAAAAATGCTTTAGAACATATAACTGCACTGCACAAGGGCAAATAAAACGTAGAAATATTTCCTTGTAATAAATCCTGTTAATGCTTTATCAAACAGCACTTGCACCGTAATAAGAATGGTTTGCTGGAAGTACAGAGCTGTATAATGGCAATTTGTATCGCCAATCAGTGCTGCAAGGTGTGATAGGATTGCTCCTAATAACCAGGCTGTCACCTCCCCGACTGAACCCTGTTCAACAGAAATACAGTGGAATGATTCCTCCCTATCCTTTCCCTACACCTTGAATAATCTTTACCTGCACTTGTAAACCTTTTTTTTTTTTAGCACAATGACGATTTTTCTATCACTATCCCTAGCGCCTCTCCCTGCAAGTATGCTAGTGAATGGCAGAATCCAAGATGGGTGCCGTATTTATACGGCTGTGACATCACAGGGCTGGCTGCTGATTGATTGCATGCATCTCAGTATGGCTGATCCCGCCTTCCTAGACTTCCTTTCTCCATGTTCTAACACGTGCAGCAGCCATTTTAGGAATAAATTTGATTCGTTACCATGAAGCGCGAGGAAATTTGGCTTCGCGCGAATTGAACTTTCCTGAAATTTGGATCGAATTCCACTTCGTCAGCTTCGATTCGCTCATCTCTACTGACAACCTTCCCCTGATCTCCAGTTGTATATAACTTCAGGTGGCAGATTCAGCCACCCAGCCTTCTTTTAGTCACCCCGCTCTGACTTAGGTAGGTACCTTTACCTTGCAAATTGTAAGACCTTTTTTTGGGAGCCTTTATGATTTTTTTTATATTTAACCATTCTATTTCTTTTCGTTATTTTTTTTTTGTCTCCTATAAAATGTTATCTCTCTGCAGTGTGAGAGGGTGGAGGAGAGACGAGGAATTAAGTAAGGAAAAGTATAATGTAAACTAGCAGGTTTACAGACAAAATGACTGGGCTAGGACTCTGCTATATCTGTAAAATTATGATAACTTCCTGTTAGGGATTCAGATGAAGGATGGTTCTGCGGCAAATGAACAGGTTTCATAAAAGTACTGCACATGTAGATCTATGAGCACTGGGAAGTTTATATTTTTCCTTGGTGGTAGGCTTTAGATTACAAATAGCCATAGTTGAAACAAACATGAATAATAGTGGTCTAGGCCCCCGAAAATCCACAAAAAGTCAAGATCTCATACAGGGTAGCATTAACCTTAATAGACATACAATATTTTTTACTCCTTTTGTTACCCTCCTTTATGTTAACATCCTATGAATACACATTCATGACTACATAGTAGAGTATTAAACCACTGAATATGTTCAATTTTCGGTCATATAGTCTGTCATAGTTAAATAAATCAGGTTAGTATACTCTAAAAACATGACATTTTTTCAATTGTGCAAAATCACATTACAAAATAATACACATTGAGGATTTAATTAGAGTTTGAAGAGCATCTTTACTGGAAGTGCAGAATTGCATCAATATTAATGTCAAGCTGTTGACAGAAAGTCAATGTCTTTGGTAGGTCCAGAGGGCTATACTGTCTGTTAATGTTTGCTGGACCCTCTATGCTGTTTGCCTTAGGTGTCTTTATTAGTACAGAATACATCACTAACTTTAAAGAAATGAAATAATCATGTTGCTGAAAAAGGCATACAAATAAAGAATGCAAGAAGCATATAGTGGTAGAGACCCCTTGAAAGAACATATTGTATGCCAGACTAACAATGCCGGTATGTTCACACTTCAACAAGAAGAAATATTTTTCATATACTCTAGTAAGAAATCAACTACTGGGTCTATTTTATTTTGGTATTGTAGGACATCATGCAGCCAAACAATTATGGTAACGGTTGAATCCAGAAGTTTATGTCTAACCTTCAAACACCCACCCAGGGATTTGAAAGCATTGTACTAGCTGCAATAAAGCAAGGTGAACTCTCAAGATCAAACACCTTCAATTTTATGTCTGACCTACATAATTCCACCCCCCCTCCCCATACATCACTAGACAAAGAAAGCCCAAGCTTCCAGTTCTAAACAAAATTCACAGGTTAATGGCTAAAGGACAGTGACTCAGCAGAGCGATTCTTCATATAAAATTATAGCCCATTACAGCACATGTGTAAAAAGTCATTGTTCATGAAGGTAAAAAAAAAAGCAAAAGGAAGCAGAACTGGCTCATTTAACACATACAAGACATAATGTAATTATATAATAGTAATAATCTTGTGTGTAGATTATTTCTATTTTGTATTCTCATTTAAGTCTTTGTTAGCATGTTTACAATATAATCTTGTTAGACCTCATTCAGAGGGCTGTAATGTGGATAAACCTGTATCTGTATTACAACTAGTGTTGGGCTAGAATATTCGAGTAGCGAACATTATTCGCGAATATTGGCACTTCGAGAATTTGCGAATATTTTGAATATAGTGATATATATTCGTAATTTTGAATATTCTAGATTATCCCTTCTTTTTTGTGGGCAAATGAGAAGGCTGCAATGTCTTTGTCTGAGCTTAGCAACATCCCTAGCAACTGTGAGACAGTGACAGGTCTCACACAGGTTAGCGGAAAGGATGGGGTGGATTATGCGGTCCACACCCCTATTCCACCACAGGTGAGACGAGCTGGAGGTACCGGCTGGCATAAAGCACCTCCCAGGGTGTCAGTAAGGGGGGAGTGTGTTACCCGTGGACAGAGGCCTGGAGGCTCTGTGAGTGTGGTCTCAGCTGGGCAAGGCTGAGGGACCATGAGGCTGGGAGATAGCCTGGAGTTGGGTGATGAATCGACGCCTGGGAGAGTCACAGGGCCATAGTCAGGCAGACTAGTGAGCCCCAATCCCCCACAAGAGACACTGGACTGGAGACAGTGGGTGTACTGTGCTCTGTACAGCCAGGAGGCTGTGGGACATTGGCTCGGAAAGCCGCATGGGTTCATGTGTGTGTGAATGGTGACTTAGGTGAGTCAGGAATACTCTGTTTAGTTAGAGCCTGGAAGGGTGAGTGTTTATTGTTTTGTTTGTTTTGCTTTTCCTGGTGTGCCACAATAAATGCACTGTTTGGATCTTAAACCTGGTGTCCTGAAGCCGTATCTGTGAGGATGATCCCCTGAAAGAAAGCTACCCCTCACACAACCAATAAGAAAGTTGCCTACCCCTTACTATATAAGAACCTCCCCAGCAGCCCTTGTATGCAGTATTTTGCAGACCTGAGAGAGAGAGACAGCAGCATTATTGCTGTGCTCTCTGATTTCCTGTGTCATCACATTAGATAGTTAGTTAGTTAGTTAGTAAGCTTATATACAGTCAGGTCCATAAATATTGGGACATCGACACAATTCTAACATGTTTGGCTCTATACACCACCACAATGGATTTGAAATGAAACAAACAAGATGTGCTTTAACTGCAGACTGTCAGCTTTAATTTGAGGGTATTTACATCCAAATCAGGTGAACGGTGTAGGAATTACACAGTTTGCATATGTGCCTCCCACTTGTTAAGGGACCAAAAGTAATGGGACAGAACAATAATCATAAATAAAACTTTTACTTTTTAATACTTGGTTGCAAATCCTTTGCAGTCAATTACAGCCTGAAGTCTGGAACGCATAGACATCACCAGACGCTGGGTTTCATCCCTGGTCATGCTCTGCCAGGCCTCTACTGCAACTGTCTTCAGTTCCTGCTTGTTCTTGGGGCATTTTCTCTTCAGTTTTGTCTTCAGCAAGTGAAATGCATGCTCAATCGGATTCAGGTCAGGTGATTGACTTGACCATTGCATAACATTCCACTTTTTTCCCTTAAAAAACTCTTTGGTTGCTTTTGCAGTATGCTTTGGGTCATTGTCCATCTTCACTGTGAAGCGCCGTCCAATGAGTTCTGAAGCATTTGGCTGAATATGAGCAGATAATATTGCCCGAAACACTTCAGAATTCATCCTGCTGCTTTTGTCAGCAGTCACATCATCAATAAATAGAAGAGGACCAGCTCCATTGGCAGCCATACATGCCCACGCCATGACACTACCACCACCATGCTTCACTGATGAGGTGGTATGCTTAGGATCATTAGGAGTTCCTTTCCTCCTCTATATTCTTCTCTTCCCATCACTATGGTACAAGTTGATCTTGGTCTCATCTGTCCATAGGATGTTGTTCCAGAACTGTGAAGGCTTTTTTAGATGTCGTTTGGCAAACTCTAATCTGGCCTTCCTGTTTTTGAGGCTCACCAATGGTTTACATCTTGTGGTGAACCCTCTGTATTCACTCTGGTGAAGTCTTCTCTTGATTGTTTACTTATACACACATACACCTACCTCCTGGAGAGTGTTCTTGATCTGACCAACTGTTGTGAAGGGTGTTTTCTTCACCAGGGAAAGAATTCTTCGGTTATCCACCACAGTTGTTTTCCGTGGTCTTCCGGATATTTTGGTGTTGCTAAGTTCACCAGTGCGTTCCTTCTTTTAAATAATGTTCCAAACAGTTGTTTTGGCCACAGCTAATGTTTTTGCTATCTCTCTGATGAGTTTGTTTTGTTTTTTCAGCCTAATGATGGCTTGCTTCACTGATAGTGACAGCTCTTTGGATATCATCTTGAAAGTTGACAGCAACAGAATCCAAATGCAAATAGCACACTTGAAATGAACTCTGGACCTTTTATCTGCTCATTGTAATTGGGATAATGAGGGAATAACACACACCTGGCCATGGAACATCTGAGAAGCCAATTGTCCCATTACTTTTGGTCCCTTAACAAGTGGGAGGCACATATGCAAACTGTTGTTATTCCTACACCGTTCACCTGATTTGGATGGAGATGGAGGCAGGTAGTCCCTCCAAATCATTTGCACAAATGGCCCAATGCATGCTCATACGGCTGAATTGTCACCATTTAGCAGAGGGATGACTTCTGGCTCTCCACCTTGTTGGACCCTCGCTACCGGTCCAAAATAGGGGCCTTTTTTGCAGCCACTGAGAGGGAGGAGAAGCTGAACTACTATAGAGACATGCTATGTAGTCAGTTGGCCGCTGCCTATCTGTGCCATCGTCCGTCCTCTGGCAGGTCTGACCGGAAGGGGCCCTCTGTGCTCACGTTCCACTGCCATGGCTGCTGGAGAGGGGTGGGGTGTCAGGAGCAGTACCAGCTCCATCAGCAGCAGCCTGAGTCTAGAATCGCTAATGAGCAGCTTTCTTCACCCGCATAGTGAAGAAACTACTCACCAGCACTTAGACAT
Organism: Bufo bufo; assembly: GCF_905171765.1. Taxonomy (NCBI): domain Eukaryota; kingdom Metazoa; phylum Chordata; class Amphibia; order Anura; family Bufonidae; genus Bufo; species Bufo bufo. The sequence continues at coordinate 571,671,987 of NC_053390.1, forward strand.
AGAGCAGAACCTGAACCAGAAGGTGGTGGTATTGTTGGAGTGCAACCTGCCAGCCGTCATTGAATATCCTCTGGACTACTGGGCAGCCAAAATGAATTTGGCCGAGTTTGCGCTAGAAAAACTGTCCTGCCCGGCCAGTAGAGTAGTATCAAAGCGAGTATTTACTGGGGCCATACTTACCCCAAAAAGAACTCGCCTGTCCACCCAAAATGTGGAGAGACTGACCTTTGTCAAGATGAATCAGGCATGGATCAGCCAGAATTTCCACCCATCAATGCCTGATGCATCAGACTAGATCATCCATGGAGCCACACCAACACTTTGACAAAAGAGATCGGTTTCTTCTGGCTACCTGCCTCAGCTACTATTCTGATGCTGCCACCTGCGTAATCCCACACATCTGATGCCAAGTAGTCCTTTTTTCACCCACCATCTTCAGCTGGTACTCGTATTGCCACCCACCTCCCAACTCTGTCACCTTGCCACTCTGTGGCCTCCTGGTGCTGCTGTCACCTCCACACTATGTCACCTTGCCACTCTGTGTTCACCTGATGCTGCTGCCACCTCCCTACTCTGTCACCGGGTCACTCTGTGGTCTCCTGATGCTGATTTTACCTCCACACTATGTCACCTTGCCACTTTGTGGTCTCCTGATGCTGCTGCCACCTCCCCTCTCTGTCACCGGGTCACTCTGTGATTTCCTGATGCTGCTGCCACCTTCACACTATGTCACCCTTCCACTCTGTGGTCTCATGATTCTGCTGTCACCTCCACACTATGTCACCTTGCCACTCTGTGGCCTCCTAATGCTGCTGCTGCCACCTCTACACTGTCATTGTGCAACTCTGTGGCCTCCTGATGCTGCTGCTGCTGCCACCACCTCCACACTCTGACATTGTGCCACTCTGTAGCCTCCTGATACTGCCTCCACCTCCACACTCTGTCATTGTGCCACTCTGTGGCGTCCTGATGCTGCTGCTTCCACCTCCACACTGTCATTGTGCCACTCTGTGGCCTCCTGATGCTGCAGCCTCCTCCACACTCTGTCACTGTGCCGCTCTGTGGCCTCCTGATGCTGCCGCCACCTACAGACTCTGTTATTGGGCCAGTCTGTTGGCTCCTCATGCTTTTTCCACCTCACCACTAGTCTGTGGACTTCTCATGCTGTTCCCAACCTCCCCACTTCACGACTGGGCCACTATTTTGCATTTCAGAAGGAAGGAAAAATGAGAACCACAACAAATCCTTTCTGTGTAGCAGATCTAAGGCCTTTATGGTTCCATCAGAATTGGCTTATGATTTGGTAGCCAAAAGCAGGATTGGGTACAAAACACAGAAGACATGCAAATATTCCATTCACGTGTCATCTCTGTTTTAGATCCACTCCTATTTTATTTTTTGCATTAGCAATACTTATGGATTACTGACCAAATGCTGACCGAGTGAAGGCGGATGCTCAACAGAAAGGATCCATTTTTTGGGGGATATTGATCTGACAGATCAGAGGAAGGGTAAAATAATCAGTAATGTCAACACAAAGTTACTGCTGATACCCTCTCCACACTGTTGGGGGGGGGGGGGGGGCACTACTTATATAATCATTTAATAGAACAGGTTCTGTAGACATCTATGTGGAATCAGCTGACGATGGTGTAAAAGGAGTGCTAACATCGACCTGTCAGGCTGAGTTCATAGCTATTTAGTCAGTTTTGGTCTCGTGACTGGCCAAATAAGTGAAGTGTGCAGTGATTCTAAGAGCGACGCCTGTCATCTGCATGTCATACTGACTCACAGTATTATTTCACTACCACAGCAGACTCCCTATGTGTTAATGCAAGGCACAGTGTTCTACACTACTATAAAGGTCTCTGCAGCCAGGAAATAGATGTTTTTTAACGCGATTCGCCGCAAACAAATTTGGATTGAACCAAATTTTTTCCAAAAATTTGGAGAATCGGCCGAATCGAATTTTTGAGAAATTCGCTCATCTCTATAAATAAATAATAGAAAAAACTGCACTTCTGTCTCAACTTCATACCTTCCAGCTATATCAAACTGGATAGTAACATACTAGTTATGTTCAGTGTGTGCCACCACAACTAAGTTGTAGTAATATTTGGTAGAATATTCATCATATATTCACAAATTCGCGAATTCAATATTATTTTCTTGATCGCGAAAAATCGGCAATGTAATATTCGCATAATACGCGCAAAATACAGGCGTGAGTCACTATAGCTACATTTTTCAAACTGCTAGAAGTTTCTTGAGACTGGAGAAAATGGTTGGCACGGCAAAACATTACAATAGCTTTATATGCAGATAGAGTGCCCCAATATATTCGCGATTGCGAAATAGGCACAAATGATGCAAATATTTTGGTGCAATACGTGCAACTTCACATTTTAACAGGTCTGACTATTTATTAGTGATTGGTGCACTAAGTATTGTTGTGAACTTGTGACATCACAGCACTATGTATGTAGCATGTATGTATGGACAGCAGAACCTATCAGCTACACTATATCACTATCTAACCTACACTGACTAGCTCCCACTAACTATTTGTATTATATATATAAGCTAACTAACTATTTAATGTAATGACACAGGAGAGCACAGCAATAACACTGTCTCTCTCAGATCTGCAAAATACTGCATACAAGGGCTGCTGGGGAGGTTCTTATATAGTAAGGGGTAGGCAACTTTCCTATTTGTTGCTAGGGATGTTGCTAAGCTCAGAAAAATACATTGCAGCCTTCTCATTGGCCCACAAGCAAAAAGGGAGATTACTGATGAAAAAAAAAATTATCTAGAATATTCGAAATTATGAATATATATCACTATATTCTAAATATTCCCAAATTCTCGAAGTGCAGATATTCGCGATTAATATTCGCTATTCGAATATTTGCACCCAACACTACTAAGTGGAACTGTTTTTTTTTCTACTTTAGTTGATTATCCAGTCATAAGCTAAAAATATTATGTATGTCTGTCACTACAAGAGATTAACTGCTATTGAATTACCCTAGGGCTTTTTTCCTGGTTGGTTTTCAGCTAAGATACTTTCGGCAAGGCAATGATCCGTGAATACAGCTTAACTACAATGCCTACAAGGAGTCTAAGGTTACAGTTGGGCACAAAAAAATAAAATGAAATACAGTGGAAAACTACTTACCTTTCCAATACCACTTTGGACCTCCACCACCCTTTGTTCCTCAAGCATGCTGATATGCTGGACATAGTAACAACAGATGACCATGTTGGCCCTTTTCAGCATGAGTGGCAGAGAAGCTCGTAAATGGGAGGGATCCAGAGCAGAATTGGTAATTGCATTTGTTAATTTTAAGACCAAATGTAGAGATTTTTAAATCCAGGAAGACGCATATTTTCAGCTCTGCGATCGAGTTCGTGGCTCACACATTCTGGGCACCTTAACTCTTACTGTTATCGTAGCACTTCTCGGGGCACCTGTAGCAATGCAATGCTAATTATAATTTCCTAACATATACACCATTTTAAATGAAACTGAAAAAACACACACAATGATATTCAGTTCTTTCTGTAGCTGTCCCATTACTCTTCAATGTATTATACATTTTACACTGTAATGAGCTTCAGATAACCTTAGTAAGATATGTACATAACAGTTTCATTGGGATTTATGGCTTTGTAAAATATGATAATGCAATTCATATATTGAGTGAAACGTACGTCAGCCAACCTATAATATGTTTCAATGCCTAGAAGGTAGCAAAGACATAAAAAAGAAATGAAGCCTGATCTAAGACATAGCAAGAGAACATTTGAGTTACTCAGTTCCATAGATCATCAACATTTCAAAGTAGTTTAAAATACACAATTACAATCTTGCAAGTATAATTACCCAGAAGAATGTGCAAGAACTGTAGAACATGACGTTAAGAAAAAGAAGTAGGACAGCAGCATAGTAAAAATTTCAGAAGGCGCTTTGCTGATAAAATAAAAGTAGAATCAACTATCCTCAACTCTTTGATGTTCAGTAGACTCCATTACTAGAACTGTCAGAGATTTTCTTTCATATATTTCAGAGCTAACATACATTCTGTTAGCTGAGAAACTACCATCTGAAGTGTCCTTACTTAATACTTGACTCTTTTTACTTACTTACAGGTGAAGAACCTGTTCTGGGCCCCAGCAGCTCTATAAGCTTTATTCAGGAGATGCAGAAACAATTAAACAGGTTGGCTCACTAAGACAGCTCCTCTATATATGCCGTATAAAGGTCATCAGGGTGTTTGTTTGGGACAGCCCCCCAAGCCATAGTAAAGATCTGCTAAGAAAAAGAGGCTCATGTTCTGAGGGACCTGGTTTTACATGCATTATGGCATGTAATATTACATTTTCAGTGGGCCTAACCTATTCCCACCTTCCAGGGTAAGAAAGATGGGTCCTGTATAATACTCTGTTTAATGGTCCATTATAATTTTTATTTGTTAGAAGAGACACGGGGGAGTTGAAGTAGGGGTGGGAAGAAAGTGGTGAAGTTGGTTGACAGAGATGGGCCAAATAAAAATTGTGATAAGTGATCCTGGCACTAGTCAAAAAGCTTCCCTCCACTGCCAATATAGGTGATGTCGTATTGAGGACTGTGCTGATGCCACTAAATAGATGACAGTTCAGTCTATATGAATGAAGCAGGTGGGCATAGGCTGGTGATGTGACTCACCAGTGTATTTCTATTCACTTCATTCTGGAGCAGAAAGCTGAAAGAGAAGATGTATGATGGCTATGTGATAATTATGTGTAACCCTACAAGTACTATCAAAAACTGCAAATTACAGAGCAAATCATGATTAACTGCACAATATTGTCAACTGCTTTTGGGACCAATATGCACTATACATCTACTCTTGACACAAAATAAATTTTAAAATGTGAACAGGATTCTGGCTTGAGGGTCATTGGTATCACTGGTATCGGGTTTGAATCAACCAGCACCAGGAGACTCCAGTATGCTACTCTGTGTTTCTGGACAATATATGCATTGTCTGGGGGGTAATCTTTCTCATTATGGAGAGCCTAGTATGCAGAGTACATGTACACAGTATTGCAGGACTGGCAGTGCTCCTCTGGGTCTCTGGGAAAAATAGTAAAATTAGCTTTCCTAAGCCTATCTAATTAGCTTTCCTAAGCCAGCAGATGTTAGACATGATAATATGCATATATTTTTCTTGGAACGAAGAGGAACGTTGTCTAGCCTACAATTAATCACATACATTAAATGGTCTGTCTCTCTCCAAAAAATGTGGCTTTGTTTAAATGTGAACATTTTGGGAAATTCGAAATGAATTCCAAACCGGTACAATCAATTCGCTCATTCTTGATATGGTTGTATAGTAAATGAAGATTAAAAGGACAAGGATTTGAGTTCTTTAAGATTGTCTATCTCCCTAAGACTAGCTGATCTAAAAGTATCCTGCATAGTTAGCTGATTTATGTGTGTAATCCCTTCTTTGTCACTGTACTGAACACTGCTTCCACTAAACTGAACTGATTTCTACTATTTATGATGGCAGCCATTCTTTCTTCAGAACATAATGTGAGAACCTCCACTACTATGTGAACATGGCCTAATACAGTAGTGCTCAACTGGCTTATAAGGGATAAACATGGTGTAATACAGAGGTATTCAATCTGAGGACCATAGTCCGAATCCTGACAGGGGATGCCAGATGACCAAACTCTGCAGACCTACAGGTATAGATGCACTGGAAGAGAGGACATTGGACAACAGCAGAGCATTAAAAGTATAGGACCACCAATGTGCAACTCCTCTTCCCTGCTGCCAGTAGGGTCCTTTAGTGAGTTTTCTTTAATAAAGACAGATGTGGATGGCCTCTCCACAAACAAGTGGATGAGGTAAGTATACCTTTTTTATTTTCAGTCACCATTTTAGGAAAAATTTATTTGTTACGCAAGGAAATTCGGCTTCGTGACTAATCAAATTTTTCCTGAAATTCGGATCGAAGTCCACTTCGGATACTTTGATTCACTCAACACTAGTCATATTTATGAGGCATCTGTTGGACTTTCTGACATAGAAGTCAGTTAAAGTGGGTGAAGCAGAGTATAGCTTTTCTATTATGTTTTTATTTAGAAAACAATCTTCATCTTAACAATAAAAATTGCAAATTGGTCAGTGTAACCGACCGTTTCAGCAGACAAGGGGTTAAAATCCGTTTAGGCGATAAGCCCCTTCCTGAGAGACAGGCACAGCTACTGCAGGACACCAACCTCCCGAACTGGATACAAAGTAGCACTCCAAACTGGAACCTCACGAATAGCTGCTAGCAGACGAAAAGGAATCAGCTTACACTCCTGGCAATCAGTCTCTAACAGCATACAGCGGATCCCCCCAATAACGAGACAAGGCTCCGTGTTGAGGGTCAAGCAGTGGTCTGAGGTGCTGGCACACCCAGCCTGTTTTTTATTACAGTTGTTGCAATTACAGGTCCGCCCACAGAGAGGTATAAAACAACCAAGCCCATCTGGTGTACACGCCCCTAGGGGACCAGAATGAAGACTTGTGACATAGGACAGATATGCAGCACTGTAGGATACACAGAGACAATACATCCCCACAATGCATCATGGTTTCCTCCCCTCTGCCCTGGAGACACCCGAGGCGTAATCCAATTATCTCTCAAGACAAAGAGAAGTCACCAATACACATGTGCAGACAACAGGACAGACATCACCATTTAAACACACAATGGGACAATGGCACAATAGAAACACACCCAGCATTTTCCTCCCAAGCTGACAAGTTACACTTATTATACATTTTTACAACTTTGTGAGTTTACATTGTACATACATATAACTTATATAAATTTAACCAGTATAACTTAGGGACAAACCTATCCAAAATTCACTTGAATAGGTTCAGGGGTTTAAAAGTTAGTAAAAGTATCTTAAAGGGCCGTAATCCAGGGGCAAGAGGCTGATAAACAGGCCTCTCCAAAACCCAGTGGCGAGGTTGGTTTCGCCACAGTCAGAAAACTGTGAAGTTGTGCTTTATGTTCCTCGTTGACTGGGAGTGTTTGATGCTTGCTCATTGCACGTTTGAGTCAGGGGGGTTAAATTTTGCTATTGGCCCCTTTGAGATCTGGGGACATTCCTGACTGCTGGCGTTTGGCTCGGATCTTCACCTGACTGCAAGCCCTGGTAAGCGCACCTTTACCGAAACTAGTTGTGTAATCCCTGGCCTAATAGGTAATAAAGAAACAGGTGAACACTAACCTGCAATAGCTCACAATAGCGTTGATTATTCCCTTTGTGAGATATGAATAAACAACATGAATATGCATTTTGATAAAGCAACAAGATAGAGAAAATATTCCATATAGTCTCTGAAAAGCTCAATATTTAACAATGATTGTGTGAATGAATTCAAATTGGATATGCATATTCTGAATGTCAAGTTATGAATTGCGGCAACCAGTCTGGTTTGTTTAATGCGCAGTGATAATCTATGACAGTGTGGGAACATTTGCAAAAAGATAGCTGGTCTCATCGTCTGAGCTTGACAGTGTTCACAAAGCATTTGAGCAAAATAACAATTTTAAGAATGCAAATGCTGTTCCTATCTGAGATGGAGGGAAATGTACTGGCATTTACTCTGTTGCCAATAAACATATTCTTGACCTTAACTATAAATACAGAAAGACAGAACGTTCCGGGTTTTTGTGCTAATGCTGCTCTCAAGTCGGAGTATTACCTGCTGTAATTTTCAGGAGTCCATGATTTTCTTTCATTATATAGGATTAGAAAACTCTAGACATATTTGTAATGCACCTAAAAGACACAAAAATAGCTTTGGGAAGAGAAAGATTTCACATTCGTTCTCATGTCAACTCATCAGTTATAGATGTGTCATACTAATGACTGAGCAGGAGCAGAAGAGCAGTGACATTATGCACATTTATCTTGCCATTTTTTTTAAGAAAAGGTGTATCTGCATCCCGATGCACTCTGTCTCCTGCTGTCACCATAATAAGTGCCCTCACTGACAGTAGAGCGGATAGTGGCAGCGTTGCCTATCCGTCATATTCCCTGCTGAAAGGCACCTTGACTGTAGTTAGGGACGCAAGAGAAAAAAAACACTTCCCGTGTGGGCACAAAATGCTTTTCTTTTAACGTTATTATTGTTAGCACGTAGATAAATGTGCAACGATCAGACATGATTATCTTCAAATATGTCTGAGATTTAATTATGAAAAGAGTAAATGGAATTTAGGAAATCGGCGGGACCAGGTGCATGAAGCCCATTATCCTGACGGAGTAGCATACTGTGCTCGCTTTCACTTAAAGCAGTAATAACTAATTGAAAATCTGTTTAGATCCTTGTTTCATTTTAAATATTGCTACCTCTTTACGCTCAGATTGAATCTCCTGTCACTCGCGTGGTTCAGCGTGACAGTAACCATGGAAAAGATATATACAGTGCCGCCAGGCTTGACTGTGGCATTTACCTGCAGTCATTCTATCAATACGTCTTAAATCAAACTACTATCTTATTGCTTGACTGTTATTACTAGTTGCAATGGTTATGTATATTTTCTACATCTGAACGCCGAATGGCTGAGGTGACATTGATACGAAAAAGAAATCCACTTACCAGTTGGATAAATTTCTTACCTGCTGGCCACCAATGGTCAGCAATATATTATTTTGCGAAAGTGTCACTTTAAAGATTTGTGATGGCGAAATAGAAAAAAAGGTTCAATAAGTTCTGTGCAGTGACCGCATAATAGAAGTGTTTTTGGATATGGTAGGCTAGTCTCAACATGTATGTGCTATTAATTCATGTGGCCGCTACTGAGCTATAAGGTCAGGTAGAGGATGGGTGTTCAGGACAATTTACACAAGGTTTACGCAAGATCAAAATAAGAAAAATTAGAAGAACTTTTGAATCTATCATTAAAATTCATGTGTCAGCGGCAGGGGCATAGCTTAAGACCCAGTTGTGTGCATTAGGCCTTGGACACTTTTTTTTTAGCAACTTGGGCATATGGTCACCCATAGTGTCTAGGGTGTATTATATGTCCATAAACTGAAATATTGCAATGGCAATTAAAATTCAATGAAAAGGGCAGCAAAATGATGAGTAACTTTAATGTCCCACTGACTGTGAATATACATTCCCTGGTCCTGGAAATATAGCTGTATCTCCCAAATAAGTGTAATAGGTTACATGGCACATAATGCCCCTGTAGGCTTTTCACTCCCTTATGGAATGTGTGTTCAGAGCAACTTCAATTTATTTCAGCACTTAGGTTTGCACAGTCTCCAAGTATCTAATAACATTTGCCATCTTCAGACCCTCTTATACCTGCAAGGAATATCTAGATGCTACATCCTTTTAGATGAAAAGGTGACATTCAAACGCCATATCCTTTAGTTCCGCATGCCAGGAGCTTACTGTTCATCCTCATACTGATATAGGTAGGAAATGACTGAGAAATCGAATACGTTGTACGTTTTCACTGCATTGTGTAGTATAAAGGATGCCTAAACAAATTAGTAATACTTATGGCAGTGGATACAAAATGGTAACAATCTAAATAGAAATCTAATTAAGGGGATGTGGTAGCTGGATCTCTCATCACCATGCCCAAGACCAGGAGGACTACACTACTGACCATCAAGTGGCAAAGCCTGTGAGATAAGAATATGTTTATAATGAGTTGGAAAGCATAACATTGAGGGAAGACTAACACGACAATGGGGTACGAATGTTCTCATTCCTGATAATCGGCCCATGTAAAGGTGCCGCAGATCACCCGATGAAAGAGCAAAACGCTCGTTCATTGGGTGAAATTATCTTTTGCGTGGACACCTCAATCATCGTTTCTGTGCAGCAGATTGTGTTGTGTAGACAGGCATCTGCTGCCCACAAACAATGAATCTGTATGAGGATGAGGGATAGCAGTAGCCGTGCAAAGGCAGCTCTTCACCTCTACTGACGAGCAGGCAGTTATCGGGAAGGAACACTTCCTTCCGGATAACTGTCTGCTCATTGGCGCAGTGTAAATGTGCCTTAACTGTAGAATAGACAGTCTCCAATTGTTCCAGATTTATCACTGTGGCTGATGCTGAATAATAAATCTGGTCTAGTTATTTTGAAATACTATTAAGTAGCTTACTTTATGCCAAAATAGTACACATGGATTTTGGTGTATCTCCCCCTCTGCCACCCTCTGTTACCTACTATAAACACTGAAAATCAACGTTCATGGTACATGAGGCTGTACCCATAGGTTTCTGTGAGTTGAGACCCCCCTATAACCATTGATAACTAAAATTAAAGTATCAGTGGCTATTTACCAAGCATGGTGTTCCTTAGGTTTGTAGCTCTTATTTAAAGGTTTTTCTGGTCCTTTTATATTGATGGCCTATGCTAAGGACAGGCCAACAATATATGACGAGCAGTAGTCCAACACCCTGCACCCGTGCCGATTAGCTGCTCTGGAAGTCGGAGCTGGAATTCCACAGCCCCCACCATTGTGTGCAGGGCCATCTTTAATATTGATTGGACCCTGGGCATTTACTTGGGCCCCCTGGATCCTGCTTTCCCACACCCTAGCATGCAATCACACCCTCCACCACAGCACACACGTGCACGCAATTTCAGTCAGTTTTGTCTGCGATTGCATTGCGTTGTTCATTTTTTTTTCCACGCGAGTGCAAAAAACTGAATGTTGGTACCCAGACCCAAACCCGGACTTCTTCACTGAAATTCGGGTTGGGGTTGGTGTTCTGAATATTTTATTATTTTCCATTATAACATGGTTATAATGGAAAATAATAGCATTCTTTAATACAGAATGCTAAGTAAAATGTCCATTAAGGGTTAAAAAATAATATGGATTAACTTATGTTTGATGACTAGATTTGCGTTATACGAAATTATATACCATTGATTAACTGCCTGAATAAATAGAACGCTTAAAATACCATTTTATTAAATACTACTTATTAAAAACTTGCGGCTCTCCACTACATTTACAAAAACAGGCTTCATATGCAAGCGCTATTGTTTTATGTGCCAAATCTGGCTACCAGCGCCATACATTATTAGATCCCTGGTCACATCCTGGATGTATGGTGCTGGTGGCCAGATTTGGCACATAAAACAATAGAGCTTGCATGTGTGCTTTTATTGTGTAAAAAAAAAATGATTTGATACATATGCAAATTAACCTTAGATGAGTCCTGTCCCTGACTATGGGGACTGGGTATTGCGGATGTGCTAGCGGCCATCTAGCAACCCATGTCCTCAGCTCTATACACAAATTCCCGGTGACAGGTTCCCTTTAATAAGTAGTATTTAATAAAATGGTATTTTAAGTGTTCTATTTATTCAGGCAGTTAATAAACGGTATTCAAAAATAATAAAATATTGACTCACCTCATCGAAGGTCCTTTTGCAGGTCCTGCAAGAAGAAGAATGAAGACGATAACGGGCTGCGTGATCCAGCGGATGAGGTGAGTAATTATTTTATTATTTTTTAACCCTCAATGGACATTTTACTTAGCATTCTGTATTAAAGAATGCTATTAAACAATGTCATTAAATTTGTGGGCAGTGGCCAGCGGGGCTCAAGAGGCAGCTGCCTTGAGCCACCCAGGAGCAATTGGGCCTGGGGCAGCTGCCCCTTTTGCTTCGCGTTAAAGACGGCCCTGATTGTGTGGACTGAGCTTGTAACTGCACTGCTCCAAATGAAGTGAATGGGAACAATGCTACAGTAACAAGCTGCAGGGGGCTGTGGGGTGTCAGATTCCTGCCAATCAAGGGTGCAGCGCCAATGAGGCCAGGTGAGGAGATTGCTTCAGGCAGTACCAGATAGGGGCAAGAGGGGGGCAGCGGAAGGGTCATAGGCAATGAGCGCTGCCATGGCTGAAACGCTCATCTCTATATATTCAACTGCATCGCTGTACTCAGGACAGCAATACAGTTAAATGCCACAAAGGGGCATGGGGGCAATGTCTTCCTGGCCCACCGTTTCCTCTAATAGGCTTTAGTCCTAGTTCCTGCAGCCTATCATAGGCCGGTGTCATCATTATCGCGCTCCCTGAGACGGGCTGCAAAGAGCTCAGGGCTCAGACTAGAAAAGGTCTGCGTCTTGCACTGCATCACTGACAGCAGAATGGAGGTAAGTATTTCAATTTATTATTTTTATTTGGCAGCATGTTGTTGGGCCACAGTGGGGTGGGGGTCATTATTTTGTAACTGGAGAAAGCACTATGGAGACATTGCAGCTATACAAAGGAGCATTTATAAGGGGGCCACTATGGGGGCATTTGCTCTACTAGGGGCACTAAAAGGGGGTAGTTTTTTGCACTGGCCCATAGGGGGTATTTTTACTTAGTGCACATTATAATGGAGCATTATTGTACTGCCACACATTCTAAGGTGTTCTACAGAGGTTTATTTGTCTTGGCACATGTTATAAGGAGGCATTTTTGTACTGGCATACATTGCAAGTGGGAATTAATACTGGCAAATATTATAAGGGGGTCATTGTTTTATACAGGCACACATTATAAGGGGAATTATTACTACTGGGGGCACTATGGGGGCATTATAACTTCTTGGGGCAAAATGAGGGATATTATTACTATTGGGTGCACTGTTACAGAGAATTATTATTATTGGTGGGTCTTTTGGGAGGACTGCTAAATTGGGAGGCGCCCTGGCACAGTGTCAGCTTAGCACAATTATTTTTGGAGGACACTACGTTTAGGGCACTAGTGTCAGGGACATTATTTGCTGGGCACAGTTATTTTTAGAGTACTGTGTGCCAATAATTATTGAAGGGGAACTATCTGTGTGGTACTAGTATTGTCAGGGGGATTATCTGTTTCTCCAGTATAGTATTGGGAAGCACAGCGGACACAGTATTGGGGTGGCATGATGGGGTGTTCAGAAGGTACTGAGGAGGATGGGAAAGTAGTAAACTAAGATATCTGTCAAACTCTGCAGAGACAAGAAATCATCATGGTGGTCTGGTAATAATGGAGGAAATTAAGAAAGAGAACATCTACATCAGAGGACATGTCATTGGATGTAAGAAGTATGTAGCGCTGTATGTATTGTTTTTTAAGTATGTCTTTAACAGTAGGGCTGCACGGAAGGGGGGGTGCCATTTCAGTTTTCGCCTCAGGCAGCAGATAGGCTAGGTACACCCCTGCTACCAATCAGATATTGATCACCTATCCTGAGGATAGTCATCAAGATAAATGGACCAGAAAACCATTTTAAACACATCTCCAAGGCATACTAAGATTGTATATCTAAGGGCTCATGCACACGACTGTATGCCCTCCGAGACATACAGTCCTTGAGCAGGCCATATGTCCCGAAGCGGCATACATCGTGCACATGGGAGCACACAGCATCATAGGTTACTATGATGCTGTGCGCATCGGGCCGCCTGCAGGGCTATTGTTCCGCCCTCATAATATTGTTGACCCATGACACATCCATCAGGTGGTACAGGACAGCCAATTGAAACATTTCAGCACATGGACATACCCCCTACCTTATAAATAAAACTGATCTGGCCGCCATTTTACATTCAGTTTTTTGCCAGTGTAGGGAGAGGTTGCTGTGTGGAGCAGGGACAGACTGTTAGGGACACAAATCTCTAGCTAATAGCACCACAAAAGTCCTTTTAAGGCCTGGTATAGGTGTGTTATCAATAGGTGTGACATACTGAGGGGTGTAATATACTTATACTTTCTAACATAGAAAGTATATTATAGTGCAATTGTATTGTGCAGCAGTTGTGCGCTGTTCTGCTGTGTTACCGCAGCTACACAGAGTGACAAACGCTATTGGAGCAAATAATTTCTACTGGTGTGATTTACCAGTTGCCCCCTGAAAAAACTGATTGAGGCAGGGGTGTTATATACCAAAAATATACTTTCTATATAGTACATTTAGGTAGTGCAGCATTTGTCTGCGGTTTTGCTGCGTTACCTCAGCTACACAGAGTGAAAAACACTATTTGAAGAAATAATTTCTACTGGTATGATTTACCAGTTGCCCCCCAAAAAACTGATTGAAGCAGGGGTGTTATATACAAATAATATACTTTCTATATAGTGCATTTAGGTAGTGCAGCATTTGTCTAATGTACCTCCAGCCACAGAATCCAAAGTTCTGTGCTGTCAGGTGAATGCCTATTGCCTCATTTTTGGGGCCTGTACTGGCCGACAGTTATCTGGATGGCCATACCTGTATCCCTTTCCCTGCCCACGCCATCCTTTTTTAGACCTGGCATGAGCGGAAAAAATATGCAGATCGCGGTGCTAAGGACCTTTGCGCCACAATCTGTGTCAGAAATACACCTAATATAGATGTATTTCTATTTAATAAATGACCACCTAGTTGTATTATTATTTGTGGGTAATATCTTTATATTATATAGATTCTAGTGTATTATACTGTGTCCTGTATTTCCCAGTAGAAAATGATCCTTGGGAAACACAGTCCTCATCCCTGACCACCAGGACCAGGTAGCGCTCTGTCAGTACATGGCGGCCTCCCCTCTCCGCCACGCTGCTCCGCTGTGTACTGGTGCTTATTCTGACACTAGGGCTGGGTTCACATTCTATTTTTGCCATCCATTTAATGTATACCAAAAATGTATGCGTTAACAGATGCCTCAGACTGATGCCGTACAGTGGCGTCCGTTCACCATACAGTTCAATGGTAGGAAAAAAATGTAACGTACGCATTTTTTTAATAGACTCTGCAAGATACAAAAACGTGGAGTGCTGCACATTTGAATACATCAAACCGATAGGAAATAAAACTTTTCTAGGCTCCAGCAGGGCACATTTTTCAGAATTTCCCTTTAAGACGCATAAAAATGGCCCCTGATTAAAATACATATTTTTTGTGGGAAATTTTGCCAATGATCCCCCTCTGGTATGTCACTGTCCATGTTGTGGGACTATTTGTGCACTTCTATTAACTGCTTGCTGGCTGCAAATATGACCTGAAAGTTTTTCCGGTTCGCCTGCCATTAAAGTGAATGGAGCCCGCCGCGAACTTGCGGTCCGCGAACATTTGATCACATTCGCGCGATGGCGTTCGCAAACCGTCCCAGACGATGTTCGTCCATCACTACCTGTGATCATAAAATGTTAGATATAACATGCAATATCAAAGGAATTTTCCAGAATGCTTAGCATTTACTCCAATATTTAAGGAATACATTTCCAGCAGACAAAATTGTTTCAAGGGTTCTATAGAACAGCACATGCGTGCCTTAAAGGTAATGTGTCATTATAAAACGACCTAATGTTTATATCACGGTTTTATGTTAAACATATTTTGAAATAATTTTTAATATTTTTAATTTTACATGTCACTATATTTTAAAAAATCCTAAAATCCTGCAGTTTTCGCACTGGCCACTAAGCCTAATAATAGGCCCCACTTCTCGGTGCTAAGTTGCAAAAATGCTCACATAAGGAGTTGGCGATGTGTCTGGTAAAAAGCAAAGAAGCTCGGGTGCTCCACAAAGGGAAGCGTGACCAGTAGGTGTATCAGTGGTGAGATGATCTGCAGTCAATAATTTCTAGGACAGATTCAGAATTAGTAAAATGGCAGCAGAAACATTGATACCATCAGGTGGGACTTTGTGACCTCGGTACCTTGTTGTCCTCTAAATTTCGTTGCTGCATATCTGCTAATGACGCTATTCTTATGCACAAGTCAGATCTCACAGACTTTAGTTATTAGCATCTACCTTGACAGAGAATGTTTCATCTGGTGATGTTTGCAATCAATATTTCATCTATTCGAAGAAATCTGAGTTATTATAATCGTAAGAAATGAAACAGAACATTTGAAAAGTTCATGAGAAATATGAAACGTTTCCATATTATTGGAATTGGATTCATTTCAACATATTTCTGATAATCTTAATATTTTATTTCATAGGAAATATCTCCTGGATGAAAGAGAAGAGAACAGGTAAGCCATTCAATTACTTTGTGGGAGCGCTTTTGTCTCCCATATAACATGCATCAGATATCTCCTATAGGTGACTGGATCCATTAAGACCAAGACGTGGTCTGTCAGTCTGAAATGATAGTTGATAAAAACATGCAGCTCTTTGCATACTGACATTGAATGTTGCCAGTCATGTGAAATGTTATTTTTCTAGACATGACATTTAGCAATTTAAATGCAAACAGCTTCTGTAGAGCCAGAATTATATTTAGGATTGGAAAAAAATATATAATTTTTTTTTTTAGATAAGAGGAAACATGGTCTCTGTATATCCACCCTGTATATCCACCATGATCCTGATCCTTCCATTAATTGTAAAATGTTAGCCTCATTGCTCTGATTTTTTAGAAACATGGCAGTAGAACAAAATTCATAAGTATTATCTTAAAGGGGTTTTCCAGGCTCTTGATATTGATGACCTATCCTCAGAACAGGGTATTAAAGGGGTGGTCCGTGCTTTTAATATGACCTATCCTTATTAATATCAGATCTGCGGGGATCTGACACCCGGCACCCCCACCGATCAGCTGTATGAAGGGAAGGCACATGCAGTGTTCACCTGCCGTCTCCCTTCTCTCTTCCTGCTGGCTGCTGCTTTGCCATAGACATAACAACAGCAGGAAGAGAGATGGGAGATTGCACGTGCACGATCGGCGGGGATGCCGGTGTCAAAACTCTGCCAATCTGACATTGATGACCTATCCTGAGGATAGGTCATCAATATTAAAACCCCTTTAATATCAGGTCAGTGAGGGTCCGACATTCCGTTCCCCCACCGATCAGCTGTTCCTTGCATCCTCCGGTGCTGGAATTAGCACTCTGAATGGAAGTGTAATAGCCGTGACAGGTTACTGCAGCTCAGCTCCCACAATGGGAAATAAGCTGCAGTAACCCAGCATGGCCACTACACTTTGTATGGAGCTGTGTTTTTCCATTCACAGTCCTAATACCAGCAGCGGATCAGTGGGGGAGCGGCGTATCGGACCCTTAGTTGTGGTCTTGTGTCCCCCCACTGAACAGCTGTTTGAAAGGGTTGTACCTCTTTTGGCAAAAGCTGCTGCCTCTTCCAGGAAAATGTTCATTTCTTACCCAGTGCATTCTTGTGTTGTAGTTATGCAAAAGAACGGGGACAATCTGTCTGACATTTATAGAGCAATAACGGCATCAGATCATTTAAGGTCCGAGTTTGTCCAATTCAGCAGCCATGACTGTCCTGCTAACATGTACATTCAGCTCAGCCATAGATGCATGCTTGTTTCAGTAGAACAGGAGAAACAAGGAGCTGCTTGGGGAAGCATTAAAGGTATTCTTGGTTCTGTAGCCACCATCTTTAGTTGACTATGTCTCATTTTCATCACATGCCATATACCGTACATTTTGGAGAAAATGCCATCTTTATCATACTATACTACAGAAACAACGGTTTGTTACATACAGTACATATAGTGATTAACTTGTACATCAGTTGTATGCCACAGATACAGAACATAGAGTGATACTTCCCTATTTCGTTACATAATCGGTTAAGGCCAACTTACTGCATGGATATAACAGAATGTGACCGGAATTCTGAATTCTCCAATGCCTACATTTGCATAAGTATCCCCAACCAGCTTGTGCATTTTTATGAGGTGAGAATGACATTTATAATCATCGTACACTCTGCACAAAGTTTAATATTTTTTTATCGATTCTGGAAGCTTATTAAACAGCTAATTACATATCTCAGGGTGAACTTTTAAAAAACCATGGAGCAAACATTTAGAAAGACGAGTAAAAGAAATCTGAAACATTTTGTAATTTACTAATAATAACAGGAAAAAGGTAAAGCAGTATTTTGGATTGAATTTAAATTTGGACTAGTAAATTTTATTTACTTCCATCTCATTAAATCCAACAATAAGCTGATTCGCATTTTGCATATCAATTATTCAGTGCAATTTAGGAATGTACAGTATATGTCTGTATCTAGACTGTTGTCAATGGTCGCCAAAAAGTAGCACCTTGAACAATTGAGGAAAAAACACTTTAAAAATATGCCTCATGGATTATTTAAAGGGAACGTGTCATCAGAAAATGATCAGCTTTTTTATGTTTTCATATTTTTAAAGAATTTTTGATTATTATTTTTAATTTGTCATATCACTTTTTATATTTAAACTAAAGCCCAAAATCCTGCAGTTTTCGCACTGGCCACTATGTCTAATAATTGCACCACTTCTTGGTTTGTACAGATTACTGCAGTTAACTCATTCTATTCCTGCCTGTAATATGACCTCTGTGTATAGATAAAACAGGAACCAGCATTCACAATAGGCAATTGTAAGAGCTTATCTATTCTTCCCTTGTACAATGACCTCTGCACAGGTCACTGAGCATGCCTAGAAAACTCATAGAAGTCAATGAGGACCCCTCCTGACTATTGTGTCTATGGCCCATGGATCTGCCGTAAAGCAATTTTTTATTGCTTTGTAAATGCTGTTAAGAACAGCTCAGGCAAGATGGCCGCCCAATAATCATGTTCAGGAAATAGAGTTTAAAAAATTTTACAATCAGAAAATAAAGGCTACTTTCACACGTGTTTATATTTTCTGGTATTGAGATCCGTCATAGGATCTCAATACCGGACAAAAACGTTTCTGTTTTGTCCCCATTCATTGTCATTGGGGACATAATTTAACTGAACAGAATGGAGTGCTCCATAATGCATTCCGTTCCGTTTGGTTGCGTTCCCATACCGGAGAGCAAACCGCAGCATGTTGCGGTTTTCTTTCCATCATGGGATGCGGAGCAAAACAGATTAGGCATGACCCACAATGCAAGTCAATGGGGACGGATCTGTTTCCTCAGACACAATAGAAAACGGATTTGTCCCCCATTGACTTTCAATAGTGTTCATGACGGTTCTGTCATTGCTATGATAATACAACCAGATCCGTTCGTAACGGATGCAGACGGTTGTATTATCAGTAACGGAAGCGTTTTTGCTGATCCCTGAAAGTAGCCTTAGAAAAAAAGGATGTGTGTTACTATGTGGTTTTAACTGGCAGATACCATTTTTGGTGACACATTTCCTTTAAAAGTGGCAAGATAAAGTTCTGTTCAGTTTTAAATCATGCCTTCTAATTATAATGGAGACATAACAGGGAAATGGAATCTGTCAGGCTTCCATTGGTGTTTTTGGTATTTTTGTTGGCAAGATTAGCCATGCAGACTGTGCCATTTCTTGTATTATTATTTTCTGTTAAAGACAAAGAAAGCATGTACAACTATGCAGAGTACCAAAGTGTTCTACCCCAATTTATTCACCTCAAATGCCCAATTTTTCTGTCCAACCTTTTGCCATACAGTCAGACAAAGACTTATTAATATGCCATCAAAAAAAACTTGGGAACAGAATGGATTGGTTTTAAGTAGAGATGAGCGAAATTATGAAAATTTTATTCAGCTGCTTTGCAGAATTTCACAAAGCAATTTGATTCATGACAAATTACTTTGTCACAAAGCACATTTTTCTGTACGTAGCAGGCACAATGATGGTGAGTGGTGATTGCTCCGCCCCTGTCATTGAACCCCTCAGATGGCGCGTTCATCGCTGATTGTGGCATCTGAGGCTACCATTTAGGCCTTTTAGGCTATTAGGAAAAGGAATCCTGCAAACATTCAAGACTTGGAGAGAAATGCGGTGGAAGAATCTACCAGCAGACAGGTGCAAGAAGCTCGCAGATAGCTCCAGAAAAGGTCTAGAAAGGGTTGTCTACGACGTATACTATGTTGACACTTGTTGTTGAATGTATTTGGACATGCTATTAAAATATTCTAATGATACAAAATTGTCATATATCCAGTTATTTCTGAAAATATTGGCTTTTATGCTAAACAATCAAGGATGCCAATAATGTTGAATACACATGTATGTACAGATGTTTACTTCCTTAACTTCCCTCATGACTGGACATGATACTGCACTATTGTCTTTCGATCTCTTTCTAATATGTGTCTATGTGTGGCCACCCAGTGGTGGTGATGTACACTTGAGCCTGGCAGCAGGATTTTGCAAAAATTTTGCAATATTGTATTGAATTGATTTTATGAAAAATTGGAGTAGTCTTCAAGCATAAACAAGCTTTTCAGTTTCACATTTGTAAAAAAAAAAAAAAAAGGCTTCCCTCCCTATGGTGCCCATAGAACTGAGCTCCGTTGCATGTATACATGGCAGTGGCACTTAACTCTACACATGGCCTCCCCTCTCTCACAGTTTGTGCAATGTACTGGATACCTGTACATAGCATAGAGAAGCTTTCTTCCTCTGGCCAATGCTTTTCCTGCTGCAGTTGAATAACATATGTGAGAAAAGCCTCTCTGTGCAATGTGGGTGTGGAAGGGCATAAATGGACCTGAGCCCCATTACAATATTAACATTGCCCAGTTTAGTGAGCACCACAGAAAGGGAGGTCATTTTTTTTTTTCAAATATGAAATTGGAAGACTCTTTTGAGAATAAGAAAGCTACATTTTAATAAATATCCTACAGAAACACTTCAGTAATACATATCTAGTTCCATATATCATTGTGAACTACCACCGTAGCACTTATAGCAGTTGCTCCTACAGGGCCCATGCTCTCAGGTGGGGCAGTCACCTGGGCTGGCACACAGTGCAGGTCCTGAGTCCTGCAGACCACTGGTGAAATTACCACAGGCGGATGATTTCAGAAGATAGGTACTCACACTGGTCAGTGTCAAAATTTAGGGTAGAGTGTCAAGACTTAGGTGGAATTTGTCAAGCCCTGCATTCCAAAATTCTTGTTTTAAAAAGCAGCAAATTAGGGTTTTGTGACTTTTTGGTCTTATTTGCACAAAAATTTGCAATTTTTTTGCATTTTTACACCACTGACTCCAGTTTTGAAAAGCAAGTGGAAGAATTGGCATGTTTAGCTATGTTCAGAGTCGGACTGGCCCACCAGAGTACCAGAGGATCATCCAGTGGGCCCAGGCTCATAATACCATAGTGGGCTTGAAAAGTCCAGAAGAAAAAAAAACATTTGGCTGCCTTTGGAGCCAGTTAGTTGCCACTAGAGTCTAATTTGTTGATTCAAAAATTAGACTTGATGAAATAGGGGTTGGGCACCGAGTATACTTTTCTGTGGTGGGCACAAGGAACCCTAGTCTGGCATTGGCTATGTTAACTACTTTTACCCCAGATTTATCACTCTGACGTTTTTTAAAAAGTCACAAGAAAATGTCAAACTCACTCCAGCAGGGGGTGGCATAAGAAAAAACATTTAGTAGCATTTCTACATAAAAGTGATAGATATAAAGTTGAGCCAAATTTAACAAACAACATGTGACATTTGATAAATTTGTTGCAACGTACACCAATACAGACTACAGCATAAATATCTCCATATTGCTGTGGCTGCAGCAGCTCCATATAGTGAGATAAAGTATTGTGGAGTAGAGACAGCTCCCTGTCACATTTGTAGAGGCCATCTTGAGGGAAGAGGAAGCACCCACATCACACTGAGCCTGACACTGACAGTGTAAATATAACATATTTAATATAATTGCTAGGTGGGATCAACACCTTCTGAAATGCTCTGCAGCAGATTCCTGAGTCTAATGATACCCCACACAATGCGACGGAGTACAAAGAGCGTTTATTACCTTGTGAGATGTAATAATCAATCAATAAAATCTATGTAATAAAATAATGGGTGTATATTATTTGACACTTAATTGGTACCTCATAGGATCCAGGCCCTGGAGTAATCTCCTTTGAGTCTTTGAAGCGTTCTTCTCTTGGAACCGATGATGGGGTTTGTACAACTGGCTTCTTTACTGGGTCGTAGGCTCCCGGTCCTGAGGGTAAGAAAAGTAATAGCATTTGGATTAATCAATAAATAACACAAAGCAGTGAGTTATGGTTGCACATCAGATACTGTATATTACCTGCACTGTCCAATGTGGACAGGCTAAGGCATATCTACCATTTTAATGTATACTTTATGTTATAATATACTATGTCACATATTACTTCAGTTTCACATAATCATAATAATTTAACAATATATGAAACTTTCTGATTAAGATTTCAAAGTAAATCTATGAAACAGATCTTATTTATTGCAGAGCTAGTGGCTACACAGCTCGATAAGACTTCTTACCCATTTTCCATTGTCAATATATATTCCCGAAACTACTGAACAAAAATGAAAGCTTGCCAGACTCGTAAATATATAGTTTATCTGCCTCCTAATTCAGAGGTAGAGGTAGTCTTTATCATATTGAAGATCTTGATAAAATGTCTGCTTGGCTCTCTGGTCCTAAGGGTTTGACTTTGCTACCCCTCTTCCATTCTTAGGGCCCTAATAACCTACAGATTCTGCAGGCGATTGTCGGGAGGGAAGCATTCCTATCTGGTAATAGCCTGCTCGCTAGTGGAGGAGACCACTGCTACTGAATGCAGCGATCTCCTCAGTATGGGGAGGAGCGATCGCTTATGTCAGGCATGGCCAACCTGTGGCTCTCCAGCTGTTGTAAAACTACAACTCCCACTATGCCCTGCTGTAGGCTGATATCGGTAGACTGTCTGGGCATGATGGGAGTTGTAGTTTTGCAACAGCTGGAGAGCCTCAGGTTGGCCATCCCTGGCTTATGCCATCGCTCGTCCCCATACTAAAGCACAGTTTGCCGGCAGTAGATCGTGATTACACAGCACGATCTGGCATCGGCAAAGGATGATTGCTAAACATGTTGAAAGACTCAGTTTCCTCGATGAAAACTGCCAGATCATCACTAGTGTTGATCAAGCACCAAAGTGCTCGGGTGCTCGGGCCGAACACATCGGGATGCTTGGGTGCTCTACCGAGCACCTGAGTATAATGAAAGTCAATGGGAGAAATCGAGCATTAAACCAGGCACCCCGTGCTCTGAAGAGGGGAGGGTGTCTGGTTCATAGGAAAAGGTCAGAAATTGATGGAAACACCACTGAAATGGTTCGGGAACAGCATGGGGAGTATGTCTGGATGCATCTTGGACTCCCAGGTCGCTGCTGGGAACGATGTTGTCTGAGTAGTACGCCACTTTTACAGACTGACAATAATACACAAAAAAAAAACGAAGATAAAATCGATTTTAGAGGAATAATTGTTAGGAAACATTCTTTCCTGTATATTTACTTGTATATAAAGTGCAAGTGCTGCCAAAAATTACAAGGAAGAGGCACTCCGATACAACCTGTATATCACATAAAGGTGGGCCTCATTCACATTGTGGTACAATTGTTCAGGTAGTGGGACTCCTACACTCATTAAGTCTATGCACTAAGTGAAAGGGCTGCCAAAAATTACAAGGAATCAGCACTCCAATACACCCTTTGTTACACATAAAGGAGGGCATCATACACAGCCTTCAAAAATTATGATTGATGGCCTGCTGGTGACCCTCAAAAACATTAGGAGCAAGGGTCTGCTGATCTGACTATCTAAAACATTATGGGCGAGGGCCTGCTGCCGCTTTGGTGACTCTAGATAACCTGGGGCCAATCTCACGTCCCCGTGACGGCGACGATCCATTCGGATGTCTGCCATATCAACTTTCATTGTTATTTTCAGCCCAAACCATGTAGACCATGGGTAACAGGGAATTCATGGTTTGATTCCGGAGAGGGAGCCTGAGAAACAGGTACGGCTACCACATCCAAGTAAGGCAGCATGCGCGCAAATTACCTATTAGGTATAATTAGGTGAGGGCCTTCAGGTGAGCTGACCCTGTAAAAGATTTGAGGTGCGGGCCTGCTGGTGACCTGACCCTGTAAAACATTATATGCGAGGGCCTTCTAGTGAGCTTACCCTCTAAAAAATTGCATGCGAGGGCCTGATGGTGAGCTGAACCTGTAAAACATTATATGCGAGGGCCTGCTAGTGAGCTGACCCTCTAAAAAATTATATATGATGGCCTGCTGGTGAGCTGACCATGTAAATCATTAAATGCGAGGGACTGCTGGAGAGCTGACCCCCTAAAAAATTATATGCGAGGGCCTGCTGGTGAGCTGACCCTGTAAAAAATTATATGCGAGGGCCTGCTGGTGAGCTGACCCTCTAAAAAATTATATGCGAGGGCCTGCTGGTGAGCTGACCCTGTAAAACATTGTAGGTGAGGGCCTGCTGGTGAGCTGACCCTGTAAAACAATATATGCGAGAGCCTGCTGGTGAGCTGACCCTCTAAAAAATTATGTGCGAGGGCCTGCTGGTGTGCTGACCCTGTAAAACATTGTAGGTGAGGGCCTGCAGCTGAGCTGACCCTGTAAAACATTATATGCGAAGGGCATATATGCGAGGGCATTATATGCGACGAATAAGCATTGTGTTGATATGATGGAAGAGGAGAAGAAGGATGAGAAAAGGAAGATTCAACCATAGACCCTAGTTTGGGGTGGAAGGGGTGCATGGGAATACAGTGTATTCAGTACATTATAAACAACACATTTAAAGTGCTTTTATGTTTATCAGCTTTCCTCTGGTGGAGTCGATAAGTCATGGTCAATCCAGGCCTTGTTCATTTTTATAAGAGTCAAACTGCCAGCATTTTCAGTTGCCAGGCGGATATGCTTATCTGTTATAATGCCACCAGCAGCACTAAATACCCGCTCAGACAAAACGCTGGTGGCAGGGCAAGCCAGCACCTCCAAGGCGTAGAGCGCCAGTTCGTGCCACGTGTACAGCTTGGATACCCAGTAGATGTAAGGCACTGAGGAATCATTGTGGACACTGACACAGTCTGCTATGTACTCCTTCACCATCTTCCAAAATTTGTCCCTCCTTGTGACAGTATGCTGCGCATCAGGGTGAGGGTGCTGGCGGGGTGTCATGAAACTGTCCTAGGCTTTGGAGAGTGTTGCCCTGCCTCTGTTGGAACTGCTCTGTGTTCCCCTTGTCTCCCCTCCTCAGTTGGCAAAGGTACTACGGACTCCACCAGCGTTGTCAGATGGAAATTTTTGGCGCAATATTTCAACAAGGATCTTCTGGTATTGCACCTTTTTGTATGTCCTCTCCACCAGAGGAATGAGAGATGAGAATTTCTCTTTGTAGCAGGGGTCAAGAAGGGAGAACATCCAGTAATCCGTGTTGTCTAAAATGCGTATAATATGGGGGCCGCGGGAAAGGCAGCCTAACATGAAGTCAGCCATGTGTGCCAGAGTACCAACAGGCAAGACTCCACTGTCGTCATCAGGAGGATCACTCTCAATCTCCTCATCCTATTCCTCCTCTTCTGCCCACCCACGCTGAACAGATGGAATTAAACTACCCTCTGTAGCGGAGGCAACAGTCTCCTGCTCCTCCTCCTCTTCATCGTCCAATTCGCGCTGAGAAGACGAACTGAGGGTGGTCTGGCTATCACCCTGTGTAATGTCTTCCCCCATTTTCACCTCTTCCACATGCAAAACGTCGTCCTTAATTGTGAGCAGCAAGCGTTTGAGTAGACACAGAAGTGGGATGGTTATGCTGAAAATAGCGTTATCGCTGCTCACCATCTGTGTTGATTCCTCAAAGTTTCTTAAAACCTCACAGAGGCCAGACATCCATGCCCACTCCTCGCTTGTGAATAGTGGAAGCTGACTGAAAAGGCGACGACCATGTCGCAGCTGGTATTCCACTACTGCCCTCTGCTGCTCACAAAGCCTGGCCAACATGTGGAAAGTGGAGTTCCAGGGCGTGCTCACGTCGCACAACAGCCGGTGAGCTGGCATTTTCAAGAGCTGTTGCAGCGTTGACAGACCGGCTGAAGCTGTCGATGACTTGCAGAAATCTGCACACACACGGCGCACCTTCACCAGTAGCCTGGTTGTAGGTTGAGTGGCTAGAGCCACAGCTCAGACTGGTCTCTTATCCCCTGCCACAACTCTGTGGTGGTGTGCTGTTTGTTGCCTAAGCATATCAGCTTCAGGGCGGCCTGTTTCCACTTCCCCACTGCAGTGCTACACTGCTTCCAGCTACCGACTGATGACTGACTGGTGCTGCACGCGGATAATTCGGAAGTGCAGGAGGAGGCGGAGTTAAAATCACGTTCCCCCCCCCCTAGTTAAAATCACGTTCCCCCATCATTGGTGGCAGTGGAGAGTCCCGATCGGAGTCCCAGTTTAATCGCTGGGGTTCCGATCGGTAACCATGGCAACCAGGACGCTACTGCAGTCCTGGTTGCCATGGTTACTTAGCAATTTTTAGAAGCATTATACTTACCTGCGAGCTGCGATGTCTGTGACCGGCCGAGCGCTCCTCCTACTGGTAAGTGAAAGGTCTGTGCGGCGCATTGCCTATAGCACAGACCTGTCACTTACCAGTAGGAGGAGCGCCCGGCTGGTCACACAAATCGCAGGTAAGTATAATGCTTCTAAAAATTGCTGCAGTAGTGTCCTAGATGCCATGGTTACCGATCGGAGCCCCAGCGATTAAACTGGGACTCCGATCAGAACTCTCCACTGCCACCAATGATGGGGGAACGTAATTTTAACTGGGGGGGGAGATGTGAGGCCGCACTGGCCACCAATAATGGGGGATTCGGAACGTGATTTTAACTGGGGGGGGATAGGGGAGACGGCACTGGCCACAAATGATGGGGGATTCGGAACGATGGGGGGGGAGATGTGAGGCCGCACTGGCCACCAATGATGAGGGGAACGTGATTTTAATTAGGGGGGGAGAGGGGAGGCCGCACTGGCCACCAATGATGGGGGAACGTGATTTTAATTAGGGGGGGAAGAGGGGAGGCAGCACTGGCCACCAATGAATGTAATACAGGGGAGGGAGGGGGGTCTGCCCCCTCCTGCCTGGCAGCACCTGATCTCTTACAGGGGGCAATGATATGCACAATTAACCCTTCAGGTGCGGCACCTGAGGGGTTAATTGTGCGGATCACAGCCCCCTGTAAGAGATCGGGTGCTGCCAGGCAGCAGGGGGCAGTCATGTACACAGTTCGTAGGATATTCTAACTTGAAGCGTCCCCATCACTATGGGGACGCCTCTGTGTTAGAATATACTGTCGGATATGAGTTTCACAATCTAACTCAAATCCGATGGTATATTCTAACATAGAGGCGTTACCATGGTGATGGGGACGCTTCAAGTTAAAATATACCATCGGATTGGAGAAAACTCTGATCCTATGGTATATTAACTCCTGACTTTACATTGAAAGTCAATGGGGGACGGATCAGTTTGCAATTGCACCATATTGTGTCAACATCAAACGGATCCGTCCCCATTGACTTGCATTGTAAGTCAGGACGGATCAGTTTGGCTCCGCACGGCCAGGCGGACACCAAAACGACTTTTTTTTCATGTCCGTGGATCCTCCAAAAATCAAGGAAGACTATGAATGAGCCGAACATGCCTCATCGTGTGTTATATAGCACCCGATGACGCGTTCCGGCCAGCCAATCACTGTAATGCCAGAAGCCAACATGGCTACTGGCATTACAGTGAGGGCAGTACTTATCTGCATGTTTATTGGTTGTGTAGCAGCCAAGAAACTTGCGGGGAGGAGACTCGAGCATGGCGCTCGAGCACATGCGGTAGTCGGCCGTGTACCGCCATGTGCCGAGTATCGAGATGCTCCAGCCAAACAGGCGTTCGGCCGAGCATGCTCGATCAACACTAATCATCACTAGTGAGTGTTCATATGAACACTGGTTAGGCCTCTTTCACACGGGCGTCATGTGTGAGTGCCGGATAGGATGCGGGTGCATCGTGGGAAAATCGTGCGATTTTGCCTGCGAGTGAGGTGAGTTTTGACTGCGATTGCGTTGCATTCTTCAGTTTTTTTCGCGCGAGTGCAATGCATTTTGCATGCACATGAGAAAAAACTGAATGTTGTACCCAGAGCCGAACCCGGACTTCTTCACTGAAGTTAGGGTTTGGGTTAGGTATTCTGTAGATTTTAATATAACTATGCTATAAGGGAAAATAATAGCATTCTTAATACAGAATGCTAAGTAAATTAGGAATGGAGGGGTTAAAAAATATATATATATATAATTTAACTCACCTCATCCACTTTGAGGAACTGGGAGAAAAGGACCTTTGGTGAAGTCACTGCACTCATCACATGGTCGTTTTCTCTCAGGTCTTTAAAGAAGAAGAAAGAAGACAATCTGGGCTGCGCGAACAAGTGTATAAGGTGAGTATTTTTTTTAACCCCTCCATCCCTAATTTACTTCTGTATTCAGAATTCTATTATTTTCCCTTATAACCATGTTATAAGGGAAAATAATAAAGATCGGGTCCCCATCCTGATCGTCACCTAGCAACCATGCGTGAAAATCGCACCGCATCCGCACTTGCTTGCGGATGCATGTGATTTTCACGCAGCCCCATTCACTTCTATGGGGCCTGTGTTACTTGAAAAACGCACAATATAGAGCCTGCTGCAATTTTCACTCAAAGCACAAGTGATGCGTGAAAATCACTGCTCATGTGCACAGCCCCATTGAAGTAAATGGGTCCGGGTTCACGTCACGCATTGCACCCGCGCGGAATTCTCGCCCGTGTGAAAGGGACCTTAGCGATGATCTTACCAATTATCTGTAGGTGTAATAGGACCTTTACCTCTGTTGCTAGACACACTATTAGTTGCCTGAGGGTACTTGCACACTTGCGGCAGAGCATTCCGGCAGGCAGTTACGTAGCCAGAACCGGCAATCTGGACGCAAACAGATGCATTTGTGAGACGGATCCGGATGCGGATCCGTCTCACAAATGCATTGCAATACCGGATACGTCTTTCCGGTTTTCATCCGGAAAAATGAATCCGGTATTTCTTTTTTTCACAGATTTAATGGTCTGTGCATGCACGGACGGAAAGAACGGATCCGTTTTGCAGGAACACTTGCGGCCAGATCCGGCATTAATGCATTTCAATGGAAATTAATGCCGGATACGGCATTCCGGCAAGCGTTCAGGATTTTTGGCCGGAGAGAAAACTGCAGCATGCTGGGGTATTTTCTCCGGGCCAAAAAATATGAGGGACTGAACTGATTCATCCTGATGCATACTGAACGGAATGCTCTCCATTCAGAATACATTAGGATTAGTGTTGAGCAAACTTGTGTTTTAAGTTCGGCGTCAAAATTTCGGGTTCGGGTTATCGAAGAATCGCGTTATCGAAGAATAAATTGGTCCGTGGTAGCGGAATCCATAACGCAAATCTTCGATAACCCGAACCCGAACTTTAGACGCCGAACTTAAAACACAAGTTCGCTCAACACTAATTAGGATAAAACTACACATCGATAGCCTGTCCTAAGGATAGGACACCATTGGGAATTGAGAAAGCTCTTAAAGGGGTTATCCAGGAATTGATAATGAATTGGTAATACTTATTAATAGGGTAAGTCATCATTATCACATCGGCGGATTTATGCATCCCGACACCACGCTGATCAGCTGTTTCAGGGAGCCAACACACTCACCAGAACTCTGGTCAGTACAGCCATCTCCCGACAGCTTTCCAAGCACAGTGCCATACATTGTATAGCGGCTGTATGTGGTATATATATGTATATTTCAATGTAAAGTCAGGAGTTAATATACCATTGACTTGAATGGGGCTGAGCTGCAACAAGCGCATGTGAAAATGTACAGTGGTGGCCTAGGAGGTAGAGCCACTTCTAAAACCTGATCAGCAGGGGACCCCCAACAATTTGATAGTGATGACCTATCCAAAAGATATATGACCTCGCCTCCTAAAAAAAGACGTTAGCATGTGCAGAGTTCATACATACCACTTAGGCCTAAAATTACATACACATATCTTCATAAAATCAACAGAATTGGAAAGACCTAAAATCTTGTTTTCAGCTGAAAATTTTAAAAAGTAGCAATTTATAAAATACAGGGGGTATAGTCTTTGAAAAGTAAGAGCAACATCCTGATGCAACAAAATTCGTAGTTTTTTTTTTACTGGATCCTGTTTTTTTTCTCTCTTTTCTTCTGACAGATCAGAGGAACGGAAAGCTAAACGGTGATGTGAACTCACCCTAAGGGCCCTTGCACACGACCGTATGCCCTCTGAGATATAAGGTCCATGATCGGGGCATATGTCCCGGAGCGGCATTGATCGTGCACATGGGAGCGCATAGCTTCATAGATTGCAATGATGCTGTGCACGTCGGGCCGCCCGCGGGACTATTGTCCTGCAATCATAAGATCGTATGAGTGCGGGACAATAGCCCCGTGGGCGGCCCGACGTCCACAGCATCATTCTAATCTATGATGCTGTGTGCTCCCGTGTGCACGATCAATGTCGCTCCGGGACATATGGCCCGCTCATATCTCAGAGGGCATACGGTCGTATGCAAGGGCCCTAACTTTGTTACAAAACGGGAGTTATTATAAAAAAAACACACCAAAACATACATTTGCAGTTTGCACCTAAAACGCACATCCAAGCAGAAGTTTACACATAAAAGCAATGTAAGAATAATATATTGAGGTGTGTAAAACTCATATAAGCGTATACATAAACAAGAGCTTGCACTGAAACAAGTCATGCAATATATGTCTCTCACCCACAAATGCATTAAAAATGTATACTGTGCACATCAAACAGCTGCCATGTTACCAAAATCTACATTTTAAAGGCAAATACTGTGAAAAAATATAACCTAATAATTAAGACACACAATCACCTTCATTCAACTGTGCAGCAAGCAGTGGTTATTTCAAAAAATTTGTGAAAATTTAAATTTATATCTAAAATGTGTTGTCTAGCAGAGTGTTCATACAAATTAAACAGCCTGCAAAAAACTGTAAGATGTGAGGGAGTCATACATACCACCCATGTCTACACTCAACTCTGCATGTGTTATAGAAATTCAAAAACAGCAGGAATGCACCAATCAACTTTTGCATGCCAGTATTAGGAATGATATAATATCTAATTTTCCTTCCCTCTATACAAACAAAATTAACAATGATAAATTCGTAAACCTAACATAATGCATTAAATAAAATTAATTTTAGATGAGTATATTACTGGGGCTGTATTGCTCCCATATCATAAAGATAGTACCTGAACCTCCTGTCAGCAGGTTCCACATTGGACACCCCTTTCCTCCTCCAGGCTGGCTAAAATCACAGCTGCCTGAAAGGGGAAGACAGTTGCACCTGGATTATCTCACTTTGTGCAGCAGATAGAGATGTGAGCCAGGTCTTGTTTTAAAGTTTTACAACAAGACCAAGATCATTGTGCTACCTGCTCTACATTGAGAGATACAGTCTTTAGAAAACTGGTTGGGAGTGAGAGATACAGGTTTATGCAGCTCACACTGGGGCCTGTTTTTACCAGCTGCAACTCACCAGCACCCCACAACCTCAGGCTTGTTTTAAAGCCTAGACTGTCAGCTTTAAAACAAGCTCTGGCTGATATCTACGTATATCTGTTTTACAGCCTGAGATCCAGCCATCAGTAACAATGATGTATGAGATATGTCCTTGGCTACGGAAGTCCGACCCTGCAAGGACTAAATACATGTCCTTGGAAGGGAAAGGGTTAAACAAATTGCAGATAAAAAGTCATAGACAATGGGCTAAATAAGTAAAAAAAATAAAACAATGCATACCTAAACTATTTTCCTCTGCTTGTTATTATTTATTTTAAGCACCATATAGCCCAGGGCTCTGTACATATAAAATGGGTATACATACATAATGCAAAACAAAAAGTACAATAAACATGAATGTACTGACAAACTGGTACAGAGGAGAAGACAGTAGGCAGTAGGGCTATTATACGTTGTAGGTTTTCCCAAAAAGGTGAGTCTTCCGGTTGCTTTTGAAAGTTTGGATGGTCGTGGAGAGTCTGATGTGCAGACGATTGTGTGATGAGTAGACAAGAGAAAAACAAAGACGGAGATCTTGTGAGGATCAGAAATTATGTGTGGGGAAGTACTGGGAAACTAGGTCAGAAATGCAAGGTGTTGCCAGATTGTGGATAGCCTTATATGTTATTGTATTTTAGAGCTGAACTTGGCAATGGGGAGCCAGTGAAGGGATTGGCAGAAGGAAGATATGGAAGAGAATTGAGGGGGGAAGTGGATTAATCTAGACTGCCAGAGTTAAGAATGGATTTGAGAGGTGCAAGAGTGTTAGATGGAAGGCCATAGAGGAGGATGTTGCAGTAGCCAAGGCAGAAGATGATTAAGGAACACACGTATTTTAGTTGATCAGGGTTCCAATGCTTTCTGGGTCCCATGCTAGTCTACTGTATACTTCTTGGTCCTTCTCAACACACAGCAGATATTTAAGGTTTGTCAATAGGGACCAGGAAATCACTATGTGTACCCATGCTAATCCTGCTTCTTCTGCCAGCCCATCCCTCTCCTTCTTGATTGACAGGGTCAGTTGGCTGCAAAGTCATCTTGCCTGTCAATGAAGAAGGAAAGGGAGGGGCTGGCAAAGGAAGCATGAGGAGCAAGAGTGCACAATGTAGCTTGACCCTCGGTGCACATAATTGCTCATTTGCATATGGATTAAAAGTGCTAAGTGAAAGTTATTATTACATTCAGTTGTCTGGTTTATCAGTGAATTTCCTGGAGTCCCTTTAAAAAGAGAGGAAATACTGCAGGCTAAATATTCTTTGATTAATACAATAATGGAAGTCACCTAAAATAGTCAATTTCTATTTCTACACAAAACTCAATATCGATTTAGTATGTATGCTGTTACATAAGTTTTTGTTGCTATCATGTTTTAGTTTTTAGTTTTGCTGGTTCTAAAGCTGCTACTAAAATCAACCCCTATAGATTAATGACGCAAATAATCCATTAAAATCATAAAAAACATATTTATAACAGTTTAGGAATGGCACCCTGATGGCACAACATTCTGTTTGGAAATAGAGAACATTAAGAGTTGATAGAATAATTATTCAATGAAGGATTACTGTCTTATTAATGACTTGGCGTCAGAATGAAGACACCTGCTAGTTCTTCACTAGACATTATAGTGAAATACACACACTTATGGGGAAAATGCTCAAGCCTTGCACGCCGAAATTCTGGCTTCAAAAAGTCACAAGTAGGGGCTTTGGGACTTTTTTGGATCACTTGCATAAAATTTTAGCACTGTGCCTTTCAGCACCACCTGCAGATTTGTAGAGAAGATTTGTTCAGATTGGATCACTTTTGTTTTTGTACCACATTTATGAATTGCGAATTGTTAAAAAGTCTCAAAGAAGTCACAACTCCATGCCGGGCATCTCCCAGGCACACTTTGACCGATCTAGGTGCAACCACATTGCCTTTGAGCCAAGTTAATTATTACTGTGCACTATTTTCATAACTTTGGTGAGCACAAAAACTAATCTCAGATACACCTACAATAATACATTTCTCCCTTAACCCCTTCAGGAGTGGGCAATTTTCCCTTTTTGAACTCTCAGTCTTCACAGAGCCATAACTTTTTATTTTTATTTTTCCATTCATGTAGCCGTATGAGGGTTTGTTTTTTGCAGGGCAAGTTGTACTTTCTTAATGGCACCATTTACTGTTGCATACAATGTAGTGGAAAAAAATTCTAAATGGGGTGGAATTAGTAAAAAAAACTATTCTGCCACAGTTTTATGGGTTTTGTTTTTATAATGTTACCTATAAGGCAAAACTGACCTGTTTATTGCCATATTCTGACCCTCAGAACTTTTTTTATTTTTATGTCTACGGATCTATGTAAGGGCTCATTTTGTGGGGTGTGTACATCTCTTTGATCACTTTTTATTAAAAAAATTGGGGGAGGTGAAGTGACAAAAAAATAGCGAATCTGTGATTTTTTATTTGTTTTACCGTTACACCATTTGCAGTATGGGGTAAATATTTATATATTTTAATAGTATGGGCGTTTTCTGACTTTTTGTTTATTATGTGATCATCAAGCAGGGTCCCCATTGGAACATAGCTGCAGCAGCCTCAGATCCTTCAAAGGGACAGAGGCTGCCGCAGGGAATGAACAGCTCGCCCAATCACCACTAGGGGAAGCCAATCCAGCCGCGGAAGTGCTGCTCTTCCGAGTTTTCGGCTCTCAGTTGCCATGGGGTTATATACCTGTGATCGGCCTTATTGTTTAAAACAGCAGGCATCTGGTGGCTATGGTGCCCTCTGTGCTCTCAAGTGGACACCATATTTAAATACCCGGCTTCTGCCATAAATTTACGGTGGGTGGTCTGCAAGGGGTTGATTTTTAATAACTCAGATATCTAAAAAGAATTCATATGCAGTATTACGCTTTAGAATTTCATTGTTGCTATGGCTTGTTTATTGCCGAGTATTTATAGTTAATTGTTAAAAATTCCTTTTAGAGACATGTCCCAGAATTTATCGTTACCACATTACAGGTCTGTGTCTTCCATTTAAATGAAGTGCATTACTATGTCCAAGGATTTGCGCAGTCCCCTCCTAGCTCCTCTGACGTCATTCTAATGCTGCCCTGTAATCTAAAGGGCGCATGAGCAGTTATTTCCATTATGCTGATGCCAGCACATGGATGGGACACCGCACAAGCACTTTAACTTGTCATCTGAGCACTCGCACGAGATTACAGTGCAGCATCAGAATGACGTCGGAGAAGTTAGGAGGGACTTGAGGATGAGGAGAGGTGCTGGGCTTGTACATAATGGGCGCGGCTGGGCTCCACTGACTGGTAGGACCGCCACTTGGCTATGTCCACAGTTCATTTGCATACGTATAAAATATTTTTTTCTGCAAAACTACAGTAGTCATCATTTACACACTGGTATATTTATGACATGCTGTAGGAGACCTCCAATAACATGTCATTGGCTCTATAGGGATAATCCTGGTGACCGAATCCCTTTAAGCCCCTGTTTCTACCCATGCATTAGCATTCAGACAAAAAATTGCACAAAAAAATGTAGATTTTATTTTCTCAACTGCATGCGCAGATGAAAATTAAAAAAGTGGGTGACTATATAATCTGAACCACTGTTCTGAAATTCGAATGCGCACGTGATGTAATAGGCTCACCATGTTTCCAGTGACCTCAATGGCAATTCTGCCTGCAAAGTGTCCATATTCCGATTCTACATTTGCACTCAGCAGCTACCTGTATTGTAAGGTCACAGTATATGTGTACCTTTTTATGAATATTTCAGTGCTGACGGGAACCTTTGCAATGCGAATTGGCATCAAAGCCAACGAGACAAGCGTTGTGAGTCAAACTTCTGCATACATATCAGTTGCATTAGTGAAACCTCTTTGTGTCTTAGTCATTGCAATACGTTTTATCCTCCTGAGTGTTGCGAACAGATCAGCACTAAAGTCAATTTGAAAAATGTTAAAGTACATTAGGATGGCTCATATTATGCAAATATTAAGTGCTGCTTTCATCCTTTCCTTAATTCAACATGAAGCCGTCAATATAAATTAGACATTGCCTACTTTTTAACGTTGCTTGGAAAGGACTGAGCTGCTGCGCTTCTCCTGGCTTACTTACCCACTAGGAGTTTGTTGTTTCATTTATTTCATAGAAAAAAAAAATACCCAGCTGGTCCTGGCTATATACTACTTAATGCAGGGCTTGAATTATGCGGAAGCCTGTTTGTTTACTAAAACGGCAATTTTTTTTAATCACAGGTCAGTGAAGAATGAAACTTATAATTCCAGATCAAACACCCCTGCCTGCCTCATGAAGAGTATGAAATGGGAAAATCACAAGCAGGCGCTTCCTATAATTATATATTTTACGCCCCTATGCTGGCTCACTCTCTATGAAATGTCAGCCAGTGCTACAGGGCAAAAATGGCACAGTGCAAGAAAGATGGATAATTTCAAAAGAGCACATATGTTAGCATGCAGGGGAACAAGAAGGCATATGCTTAACAGTTAATATAGCAATGCTCTGGTATATATACCAAGTAAGAGAAGTATGACATGAGAGCGCATGCAGTGACAATGGTCTGTACTATCTTACATTAAAAGACCGAATGGAACAGAAATATATACAGTTGCAAGAAAAAGTATGTAAACCCTTTGGAATTATATGGATTTCTGTAAAAATTGGTCATAAAGTGTGATCTGATCTTCATCTAAGTCACAGCAATAGACAATCAGTCTTCTTAAACTAATTACACACAAAGAATTAAATGTTACCATGTTTTTATTGAACACACCATGTAAACATTCACAGTGCAGGTGGAAAAAGTATGTGAACTCCTAGACTAATGACATCTCCAAGAGCTAATTGGAGTGAGGTGTCAGCCAACTGGAGTCCAATCAATCAGATGAGATTGGAGGTGTTGGTTACAGCTGCCCTGTCCTATAAAAAACACACACCAGTTCTGGGTTTGCTTTTCACAAGAAGCATTGCATGATGTGAATGATGCCTTGCACAAAATAGCTCTCAGAAGACCTACGATTAAGAATTGTTGACTTGCATAAAGCTGGAAAGGGTTATAAAAGTATCTCCAAAAGCCTTGCTGTTCATCAGTCCACGGTAAGACAAATTGTCTATAAATGGAGAAAGTTCAGCACTGCTGCTACTCTCCCTAGGAGTGGCCGTCCTGTAAAGATAACTGCAAGAGCACAGGGCAGACTGCTCAATGAGGTGAAGAAGAATCCTAGAATGTCAGCTAAAGACTTACAAAAGTCTCTGGCATATGCTAACATCCCTGTTAGCGAATCTACGATACGTAAAACACTAAACAAGAATGGATTTCATGGGGGGATACCACAGAGGAAACCACTGCTGTCCAAAAAAAACATTGCTGCATGTTTACAGTTTGCACAAGAGCACCTGGATGTTCCACAGCAGTACTGGCAAAATATTCTGTGGACAGATGAAACCAAAGTTGAGTTGTTTGGAAGAAACGCACAACACTAGGTGTGGAGAAAAAGAGGCACAGCACACCAACATCAAAACCTCATCCCAACTGTGAAGTATGGTGGTGGAGGCATCATGGTTTGGGGCTGCTTTGCTGTGTCAGGGCTTGGACGGATTGCTATCATCGAAGGAAAAATGAATTCCCAAGTTTATCAAGACATTTTGCAGGAGAACTTAAGGCCATCTGTCCACCAGCTGAAACTCAACAGAAGATGGGTGTTACAACAGGACAACGACCCAAAGCATAGAAGTAAATTAAACAGAAGAAAATACGCCTTCTGGAGTGGCCCAATCAGAGTTCTGACCTCAACCTGATTGAAATGCTGTGGCATGACCTCAAGAAAGCGATTCACACCAGACATGCCAAGAATATTGCTGAACTGAAACAGTTCTGTAAAGAGGAATAGTCAAGAATTACTCCTGACCGTTGTGCACGTCTGATCTGCAACTACAGGAAACGTTTGGTTGAAGTTATTGCTGCCAAAGGAGGTTCAACCAGTTAATAAATCCAAGGGTTCACATACTTTTTCCACCTGCACTGTGAATGTTTACATGGTGTGTTCAATAAAAACATGGTAACATTAAATTCTGTGTGTGTTATTAGTTTAAGCAGACTGTGATTGTCTATTGTTGTGACTTAGATGAAGATCAGATCACATTTTATGACCAATTTGTGCAAAAATCCATATTATTCCAAAGGGTTCACATACTTTTTCTTGCAAGTGTTCATACTCAATACGTCAGTAGTCTGCAAACACTTCAAAAATGGACCGTGTTCAAGATTGCCTACTCTATGCTTGCTTTTATAGCTATTTCTAGGGCAAAGCAGAAAAAAAAATATCAAGGTAGAATCATCTATCATCTAATATAGATCCTACATCTCTACAAGTAATATTGCTGCTGTTCACTCAGATGGACTGTCACTGCACCCAAAGTACTGTGTATATTAAATTACAGAACTGAAAGGATGAAAACACTTGAGAAAAAAACACAATTCACAATACAAAATAAATACCATATACAGTATAAGGCATTGTGTTTAGGGATGAGCGAATCGACTTTGGATGAAACATCCGAAGTCGATTCGCATAAAACTTCATTCTAATACTGTATGGAGCAGGAGCTCTGCACAGTATTAGAATGTATTGGCTCCGATGAGCCAAAGTTATTGCTTCATAAATAATGAATAACCTCATAAATATATATATATATATATATATATATATATATACACACACACACAAACAATACTGCACCTAGATGCTCAGTTCTCTCTGCAACTGCTGCGCCCTCTGCAGTTTGACTTTAGGAGAAGTCAGGGCCAGGATTGATGATGTTTTCACTGCCTGGCTCTGTCAATCAAAGTGGAGAGGGCACAGCATTTGCAGAGAGAGCAGAGCCTCTAGGTGTAATGGCAACACCCCTGTTGCTTCTAGCGACTCATTTGCATATATTAAAATTTTATTTTTCTCAGCAGTGCGGGCACATATGAACATGGGACCAGCACAGAGGCCTTCAGCTGCCAATCACAAATGCAACAGGTCAGCCAGTTTTCTAGGTACAAATCTGCTGACACAAGCAGAGTAGTATACAAGCACAGGAACCAGGCAGGTGGCAGATTTTACACAACTTTATTTCAGTAATGAAATGTATAGGTCTGGGTTGTACAGTGACACAATATCAGTCTGGGCAGTTCTCCACAGACCACTGACACCGGTCTCCCCTCAATCTCCAACTGCTACCTCTCAATGACAATAGTCCCAGCCGCTCTCAGCCACTTTCCTGTAGCTTTATTGTCTCTAACCCTGTCCTCGGTCTTCTCATCTCTCTCTAGATGCAGCTCCCCTTGAAGACTCTCTTCTCAAGGGTCTCTCTACAATCTTTTCAGACTCTCCTCTCATCCCTCTCCATAACAGTTCCTCACAGCCCTATATCCTGTCAGCTCCACCCCCTCCTTTCTACCAAGTCTGACTCAGGCTGTCTGAGCATGCTCAGTGCACTCAGTCACCTATAATAATATATTCATTCTTCACAGGTAGATGGATAGATGCATAACTTAAAACCAACCTCCATTACATATCAAACATAGTAAACAGTGGAACACAGGGTATACAAATAGGACAGGTTGCAATATATATGACAGACATGCTCTTTAAGAACTATCTTCAGAGTAA
This sequence comes from Bufo bufo, assembly GCF_905171765.1. Classification (NCBI taxonomy): domain Eukaryota; kingdom Metazoa; phylum Chordata; class Amphibia; order Anura; family Bufonidae; genus Bufo; species Bufo bufo. The sequence goes on from NC_053390.1 coordinate 571,711,125, forward strand.
GGACTCATGCACACCACAGTATTTTGCGTTCAGTGTACTGGCCGTTTTTTGAGTTCAGTATGCGGTACATATACTGAACCATTCATTTCAGTAGTTCAGCAAAAAAAACTGAAGTGTCTCCGTGTGCATTCCGTTTCAGTATTTCCGTATTTCCGTACCGTGAAAAGATAGAACATGTCCTATTCTTGTCCGCAAATCACGGTGCTTGGCTCCATTCAAGTCAATGGGTCCGCAAAAAAAACTGAACACATACAGAAATGCATCCGTATGTCTTCCGTATCCGTTCCATTTTTGCGGAACCATCTATTGAAAATGTGATGCCCAGCCCAATTTTCTCAATGTAATTACTGTATACTGTATATGGCATACGGAAAAAAACGGAACGGAAAAACGGAAAGGAAACGAAAACACAACGGAAACAAAAAACGGAACAACGGATCTGTAAAAAATGGACCGCAAAACACTGAAAAAGCCATACGGTCATGTGCATGAGCCCTAAAGAAGAACAAGGAGTCCTGGTGGCGATATTGCCTCCACAGAGCCCTGATCTCAATATCAAAAGGAATACAAAAGGACTGGGAGAAGAATTTGAGCAAGCCTACATCCTAAATCTGTGGTTAATTCTCCATGATGTTTTGAATTACTTCCCTGCCACGTTTGTTTAAAACTGTGTACAAGTCTACCTAGAAAAATTAAAGCAGTTTTGGAGGCAAAGGGTGGTCACACCAAATATTGATACGATTGATATATATTTATTTTGTTCACTCACTTTGCATTTTGTTACTTGATAAAAATAAAATATTAACACTTCTAGCTCAAGTTTATTCTGCTGCTGTTATCACAAACCAAAGAATATTACTGAATGATAGCACGTGGACATTAAATAACATCATGTTCTTGTCATTCATGGTGACAGGAGAATAAACCTCAAAAGAAAATCAGAATTATATTCCCTCCTAGACTTCATCAACACTTCTCAATGTCATCTTCACTAGTGATGGACGAATATCGTCCAGGATGTTTTGCGGGCCCCATTGACATTAATGGCAGGTGAACCTGAAAAACCTTCAGGTCCTATTTGTAGCCACCAAATACTTACTAGAAGTGCACAAATAGTCCCACAACATAGACAGTGACATACCAGAGGGGGGTCATTGGCAAAAATTCTATTTTTATGCGTCTTAAAGGGAAACTTTCAAAATGTGCCCTGCTGGAGCCTAGAAAAAATTAGTTTTAGGCTACGGGAGTACAGATCCCAAAAATTAGGCATTCACCTGACAGAAAATAACTTTTGATGATGTGGCTGGAGGTACATTAGGAGGTCACTGGATACAAATTTTTACTGTAGGCCACGGGAGTACAGGCTCCAAAAATTAGGCATTCACCTGATAGAAAAGAACTTGTGATGATGTGGATGGACGTAAATAAGGCGGTCACTGGATAAAAATTTTACTATAAGCCAGTACAGGCCCCAAAAATTAGGCATTCACCTGAGAGAAAAGAACTTGTAATTATGTGGCTGGAGATAAATTAGGAAGTCACTGGATAAAATTTTTACAGTAGGCCACTGGAGTTGAGGACCCAAAAATTAAGCATTCACCTATTATTCGATCACTGGATAAAATTTTTACTGTTGGCCACTGGAGTACAGACCCCCAAAATTAGGCATTCACCTGACAGAAAAGAACTTGTGATGATGTGGCTATAGGTACATTAGGCGGTCACTGAATACAAATTTTACTGTCAGCCAGTACAGGCCCCAAAAATTAGGCATTCACCTGACAGAAAATAACTTGTGATGATGTGGCTAGAGGTACATTATGCAATCACTGGATAAAAATTTTACTGTAGGCCACTGGAGTTGAGAACCCAAAAATTAAGCATTCACCTGACAGAAAAGAACTTGTGATGATGTGGCTAGAGGTACATTAGGTGGTCTCTGGATACAAATTTTACTCTAGGCCAGTATAGGCCCCAAAAATTAGGCATTCACCTGAGAGAAAAGAACTTGTAATGATGTGGCTGGAGGTAAATTAGGAAGTCACAGGATAAACATTTTACAGTAGACCACTGGAGTTGAGGACCCAAAAATTAGGCATTCACCTGACAGAAAATAACTTGTGATGATGTGGCTAAAGGTACATTATTTGATCACTGGATACAAATTTTACTGTAGGGCACGGGAGTACAGGCTCCAAAAATTAGGCTTTCACCTGACAGAAAAGAACTTTTGATGATGTGGCTGGAGGTACATTAGGTGGTCACTGGATAAAAATTTTACTGTAGGCCACTGGAGTTGAGGACCCAAAAATTAGGCATTCACCTGACAGAAAATAACTTTTGATGATGTGGCTGGAGGTACAGCACATTAAGAGGTCACTGGATACAATTTTTACTGTAGGCCACTGGAGTACAGACCCCCAAAATTAGGCATTCACCTGACAAAATAACCAGATGATGTGGCTGGAGGTACATTAGGCGGTCACTGGATGCAAATTTTACTGTCGGCCACGGGAGTACAGGCTCCAAAAATTAGGCATTCACCTGACAGAAAAGAACTTGTGATGATGTGGCTAGACGTAAATAAGGCGGTCACTGGATAAAAATTTTACTGTAGGCCACTGGGGTTGAGAACCCAAAAATTAAGCATTCACCTGACAGAAAAGAACTTGTGATGATGTGGCTAGAGGTACATTATTCGATAACTGGATACAAATTTTACTGTAGGGCACGGGAGTACAGGCTCCAAAAATTAAGCATTTACCTGACAGAAAAGAACTTTTGATGATGTGGCTGGAGGTGCATTAGGTGGTCACTGGATAAAAATTTTACTGAAGGCCACTGGAGTTGAGAACCCAAAAATTAAGCATTCACCTGACAGAAAAGAACTTGTGATGATGTGGCTAGAGGTACATTAGGTGGTCACTGGATACAAATTTTACTCTAGGCCAGTATAGGCCCCCAAAATTAGGCATTCACCTGACAGAAAAGAACTCGTAATGATGTGGCTGGAGGTAAATTAGGAAGTCACTGGATAAAAAATTTATAGTAGGCCACTGGAGTTGAGGCTCCAAAAATTAGGCATTCACCTGACAGAAAAGAACTTTTGATGATGTGGCTGGAGGTACATTAGGTGGTCACTGGATAAAATTTTTACTGTAGGCCACTGGAGTACAGGCCCCAAAAATTAGGCATTCAACTGTTGGCCAGTACAGGTCCCAAAAAATGGCATTCATAAGACAAGGACCATTCTTTGTTCTGGGTGGTGGCGGATATGTGTGGGCTGACATGAGGAAATTCAATTACACGTGTTTGTCACAGATGTTGAATTCCTTAGAGATCCATGCCTCATTCATTTTTAGAAATGTGAGGTAGTCCACACTGTCGTGAGCTAGGCAAGTGCGCTTATTGGTCACAATCCCCCCTGCTGCGCTGAACATCCTTTTAGACAGGACATTCGACGAGGGGCAAGCCAAGAGTTCCATGGCAAATTGTGCCAGCTCTGGCCACAAGTCAAGCCTGCACACCCAGTAGTCCAGGGGTTCCTCGCTTCTTCAGAGCGTCCACATTGGCCGTTAACCCGATGTAGTTGGACACCTGTTGGTATAGGCGTTCCCTGAGGCTGGATCCGGAGGGCGGCTGTCGATGGGTTGGATGAAAGAATGATCTCATATATGAAGTGACCAACACATCTTCAAACCGTCCTCTTCTTGCAGGCGTAGTAGGATTGGTACCCGCACCTGTTTCGCTGTGGGTAGAAATTCCTCTGCCAGCACCCTCAACAGAAGAATGCAGCATCTCTTGCAGCAAGGCCTGTAAATGCTGCATTCTGCCAGCCCTCTGTGATGCTGGTAACATGTCCGCCATTTTGTGTTTGTACCGGGGGTCTAAGTACATTGCCACCCAATACTGGTCCTTGCCGTTTTTGCTTTTTATATGGTGGTCCCTCTTCAAACACTGGAGCATCAAGGCCCCCATTTGCACTAAATTGGAAGTGGTGGAGCGCACTGGCTCCTGCTTATCACCCAGGAGAATGTCGTCCTCGGTCTCCTCCCCCCAGCCACGGACAAAACCAGGGATCCCAGAAAGTTTAAAGTCCCCCTCAAACCCTGGTTTTCTTGCTCCTCCTCCCCCCAGCCATCATCCTCCTCTGACTCATCTTCAGACTCCTGCTGACTTGTCTCAGATGGAGTAGCACCCCCTGGAATTCATTCAGCATTGTGACTTCCTCATCGACAGCTTGATCAATGACACGACGCAATGCATGCTCCAGAAAGAAGGCGTAAGGCACAATGTCACTGATGACGCCCTGGCTGCGACTGATCTTATCAAATAGCTGCAGAAATCTGCATGCGTCGCACATGAGCAGCCACTGGCGAGGTGAAAAGAAACCTGTCCTGCTGCAGAACCTGTCCTGCTGCAGAGTTCGTACAGGTAGTCGTTAACGGCATGTTTCTGCTGGAGCAGCCTATCAAGCATATACAAAGTGGAGTTCCAGCGTGTCGGGCTGTTACAAATCAGACATCTGATGTGCAGGTAGTGTCTTCAGCAAGGCGAGCCATGGCCGTGTAAGATCTTCTAAAATGGCCAGAGATTTTCCTGGCCTGCCGCAATACATCCTGGACCCCGTGGTATTTGCCAATGAATCGCTGCACGACTAAGTTGAGGACATGTGCCATGCACGGCACGTGTGTTATTTTGCCCTGTTTCAGCGTGCTCAGCAGATTGGTACCGTTTTCGCACAGCACTATGCCAACTGTCAAATTGAGAAGGGTTAGCCACTGATCGGCCTGTGACCACAGAGCTGAAAGCAGTGCAGGACCGGTGTGGCTCTCTGCTTTCAGGCACAACAGCCACAGCACAACATGGCAACGTCTCACCTGGCATGTCGAATAGGTTCTGGGAGCTTCGGGGGGGGGCGCAGCAGAAGAGGCGTTAGCAGTGGAAAAGGAGGAGTCAGCTAAGGAGGATACAGAGGATGGAGTAGGAGGAGGAGAAGAAGAGACAGGCCTGCATGCAATCCGTGGCGGTAACACAAATCCACACGGGAGCCACTGGTTACATGCTTGACGGCCGTCAGAAGGTTCACCCAGTGGGCAGTAAAAGTTATGTACCTTCCCTGCCTGTGTTTGCTAGACCACGTGTCTGTGATCAGATGTGTCTTGGCACCGACACTGTGTGCCAGAGATATATTCACTTGCCGCTGAATGTGGCCATATAGCTCTGGGATGCCCTTCTGGGAGAAATATTTCCTTCCGAAGACCTTCCATTGCGGTGTGCCAATGGCCACAACTTTTCTAAGGGTCTCCGATTCCACTAGTTTATGTGGCAGTAGTTGGCAGGCTAGCAGTTCCAACAAGACAGTGGTCAGCCGTTGGGCAAGAGGGTTATCCAGCATCATCAACTTTTTACACTCGAATATTTGGGCCATGGAAGCCTGCCTTCTGCCAGATGAACGTGACAACGGCACGGTGGAAGGTGGAGTGGAGGACAAATGGGAGGAGAGAGGAGAAGGAGAAGAGGCAAGACGTGGAGCACCGGGGGTGTGGTTTTGTGGGTTCTGACGGCATTGCTCCCACTGGGCTCGGTGATGGGAGGCCTGGTGCCTTCTTAAGGCGGTCATCCTTAGGTGAGTTTTGGGCTTACTGTGACTTATGTGTTGACAGCACAGGCTGCAGGTGGCAACACTATTGTCAGCAGCTGACACATAAAAAAAAAAGGCCACACTGCGGAGCCATGTGCTGGCGTCCTAGGAGCGCCAGAAGTGAAGTTGCATGGTGGATGGCTCGCTTCAGTTACATTTGCAGTCTGTTTTTTGCCTCCTGTGCCCTGCAAGCTCTGCCTGCCTCTCCTCCTTCTCCTCCCTCTCTGCTGCTCCGTCTTTCCCTCTGTACGCCCCTCTTCTTCCTCTTGTTGTGCCTTTTCATAGGTAAATGCATTGATATCCAATTCATTATTGTCAAAATGGATGTTCATTGCCTTTAAGAGCCATGCTCGACTATAGTTGCGATTTTGAATGTCTTGAGTAGGCCAAATTAAGGTCACACAAAGCTTTAGTGTTATTCTTCTCATGAATGTACCAGTCTGAGAAGAGGCCTCCTTGTCTACTTTTAAATTTATGACGTCAGATAAAGATAAGCTCTATGCAGCTGGTGATAATTACCTATACAATTAGGCATTTATTAATGAAGCAAAATATATAATATGTATGTATTCATTTAATGAGCCTTAGTTAGTCCTTAGCATAAGACAATCAGTAGGACATATATATATATATTTGTTTATATTATATTGTTATATGTTACGAAGACAACATGTATCCAGTATATTGTATATATTTCTCATTAGAAGAGTGTCTGTGAAGATGTGTGTTTTGTAACCGTTAATCACATCTTTGGTATGACAGAGGAGGTACTGATATCTCTGTGAGAAAACAATGCCATTTACGATCCATAAATTAAGTGTGAGAAACGTTCAGAGAGACGCCTAGAGGTCTGTCTCTAATTGCTACAAGTGTCAGAATTAATCCCTATAGCTTTGAATTAAAGCTTCTAAGGTCAAAATGTATATTCAGACTTACATAAGTTAACCCTTTATACTATGATGCAGATAGCTTATACAGCAGTGCCACCTAGGTATGAGTAGGTGACATTACAACAGTAGCAAAAATGCATTCTGGGTAAGGTTATGATGTCACATTTTATCAATGGTCACGCCCATCCGACAATGATTGGAAATTTCCAAACTAGGAAGGTGTGTGTAACAGTCGCGTACACACACACACAGGGGGGAGGGAAGTGACCACTGCGCTCCACCCTTACCCCTGGCCCTGCCTACTTGCCTCGCGAGTCCTAATGACAGGGGACAACTGGACCGCAATCCCTAACATGGAATAAGTGCAGGGATGACAGACAGACAAACAACAGGACGTGAACGGACCGAGTTAATACCAGGAAAGCTGCAAAGTACAAATGGAGCAAGCAGAGAATTGTCAGGAGAAGCCGGGGTCATAAATACCAGGAGAGCAGAGAAGTACAGGAGGAGTCCTAAGAGAGTAGACAGGTGGGAGCCGAGGTCACAATACCAGGACGGATGCGCAGTACAGGAGGAGCAGGCAAAAGGATGGTCAGGGAACAGGATCAGGTAAGTATTCAGCAGTCCAACAAATAGCCAGGAACCTAGAAATTAACAGGCAACCTGTAGCCAGCAGGCTGCCTGTATTTATAGTGGGGAGTGAGGGTCATGTGGCGTGGCCAGCGTCACATGACCGACAGACCAACCAGTCGAGCACCGAGTGATCAGCTCGGCGCTCAAGGCAGACTAGGAGCAGGGAGCCACCCAGCTAGTAAAGCCGCCCTGGGAATGAGGTCAAACACAGAACCTCATTCCAAAAGCTAAGCAACAGGTCTGCGGGCAATGGGGAACCGAGTGCACCTTCGGAACCCCGTGACAGTGTGTCTAACTGATAAGTTTGTGATCATAAGCCATACACAGATGGTAAAGTGGGGCTGAGGAAGAAAGAGAAAAAGGTAGAAGGAAGGAGAGGAGAAGTTGAGGTCTATCAAGATGAAAGCCATGGTGAGATGCACTATGATGGACCACCCAGCTTTCCTAGGAGCAGAAGTGAGATTCCTACTAGGACTTGGTAAGAGACACAGAAAATGATATTTCATTTTATTAAGACTAATTTGATAGTGTGGGTGAAATTATACCATCTAGATTGGTGAATAAATAAATAATTAAATTAATTGATCATCTCCATATTGAGATGTAGTTTTAGGATATTGTGAGGCTTCATTCTACCTGCAGAAGAATCAAGACTCATAATCTAGCAAAGCATTAAATAATTGCTTATATATATATATATATATATATATATATATATATATATAAATAGAACATTCTTCGCCAAGCTAAGTGATGGATTCCCACAGGAAGGACTTATTTCAAATCCTTCCCATTCAAGATATGGTCTAGCAAAATCCTGGATCCCTGTTATTTGTCTTAATAGTCTTACCAAAGTTATATATGTGAAAATAGTCCAGGATGGGGCGGAAGGATACAGTTAACTCTTCTAAGTTATATCCTTGAATGGATTTGCCCATCTTGAGGTCATGTGATGTGTAGTTGGTGAGAGGGGGGTGGAATGTATTTAGCATTCTATATTGATGTCTAGGATTAGACATGCCCATCCTGATATCATGAGGTTTTCTCTGAACAGAAGTAATGTATATAACTTATGTTCCTATTTTGATATCCTAACCTAATAATAGCTTGTGTATAATGTGACAAGTTATTTCCACTCACATGTATTGTTAAGCTTGTAATGCTTTATATTAACGCTATATATATTCATTAGCATGTATCATTGTGTTTATTTACTTATATATGTTTATAATCTTGTAACCAATAAATTTGCATATTTTTATAATACCTGTGTATTCTTGTATAATGCAGAACTACATTTTATCATTAACGTCATCTCACGTCAAAAAGAACTTATTTATCTGAGGAAATAGTCGGACTCAGATGTGAATTGTATCAATTAGGTTGTGTACAATTCACCAGGTCATGATTTTAAGAATTTATGACAAATTTTATAAATTTTATTTTTTTATGGTTAATAATTTTTATGACCATAATTAATAATTCTTAAATGAATTATTAGACACCGACACTCTCTTGTGGGAACCCACGTGACGTCCATCGACACGTCATCATTGTCACCTTTGCCACCACTGACATTTGAGATCTCGGAGTAGGCAGCAAAAGCAGGGACCTCCCTCCTTTGGCTGATCTGCGGACTGTCGTCAGACCGCTGGGTGGTAGCCGTTGCTACCTCCTCTTCCTCATCCGATGTCAAGAATGGCTGTGCATCGGTAAGGTCTGGGACTGGATGGGAAAATAATTCCTCTGACTCAAGAAGAGGGGCTATGGTGGTGGTGTCTTTGGGGGTGCACACAGCAGAGAGTGAGGAGGGTGCAGATACAGAGGATGAGGAGGGTGCAGAAGTGGAAGGCTGAATAAGCCATTCAACCAACTCTGGTGCATCCTTTAAAGTAATCGCACGTGCCTTCTCCAACTTCCCACTTAGGCTCCGGCCTGGTGCACCTGCCCGACCCCTACCACCCATTGCGGAACGGCCTGCCTCTTCCTCTGCCTGTCATTTTCAAAACGACCCTGAGTCAGCAGAGAATAGCAGTTTTTGTGGAAGCAGGTATATCGCAGGCCTCAATCAATATTTGGTGGAAACAGGTATATCAAACCCCTTAATCAGTATTTTGTGGAAGCATGTACATCGCAGGCCTCAATCAATATTTTGTTGAAGCAGGTATATCAATCCCCTTAATCAGTATTTTGTGGAAGCAGGTATATCGCAGGCCTCAATCAATATTTGGTGGAAGCAGGAATATCAATCCCCTTAATCAGTATTTTGTGGAAGCAGGTATATCGCAGCCCTCAATTAGTATTTTGTGGAAGCAGGTATATCAATACTCTTAATCAGTATTTTGTGGAAGCAGGTATATCGCAGGCCTCAATCAATATTTGGTGGAAGCAGGTATATCATTCCCCTTAATCATAATTTGTGGAAGCAGGTATATCGCATCCCTCAATCAGTATTTTGTGGAAGCAGGTATCTTGCAGGCCTCAATCAATATTTGGTGGAAGCAGGTATATCAATCCCCTTAATCAGTATTTTGTGCAAGCAGGTATATCGCAGTCCTCAATCAATATTTGGTGGAAGCAGGTATATCAATCCCCTTAATCAGTATTTTGTGCAAGCAGGTATATCGCAGCCCTCAATCAGTATTTTGTGGAAGCAGGTATATGAATTCCCTTAATCAGTATTTTGTGGAAGCAGGTATCTTGCAGGCCTCAATCAATATTTGGTGGAAAAAGGTATATCATTCCCCTTAATCATAATTTGTGGAAGCTGGAATATCGGAGCCCTCAATCAGTATTTTGTGGAAGCAGGTATCTTGCAGGCCTCAATCAATATTTGGTGGAAGCAGGTATATCAATCCCCTTAATCAGTATTTTGTGCAAGCAGGTATATCGCAGTCCTCAATCAATATTTGGTGGAAGCAGGTATATCAATCCCCTTAATCAGTATTTTGTGCAAGCAGGTATATCGCAGCCCTCAATCAGTATTTTGTGGAAGCAGGTATATGAATTCCCTTAATCAGTATTTTGTGGAAGCAGGTATCTTGCAGGACTGAATCAATATTTGGTGGAAAAAGGTATATCATTCCCCTTAATCATAATTTGTGGAAGCTGGAATATCGGAGCCCTCAATCAGTATTTTGTGGAAGCAGGTATATAAATCCCCTTAATCAGTATTTTGTTGAAGCAGGTATATCACAGGCCTCAATCAATATTTTGTGGAAGCAGGTATATCAAACCCCTTAATCAGTATTTTGTGGAAGCAGGTATCTCACAGGCCTCAATCAATATTTGGTGGATGCAAGTATATCAATCCCCTTAATCAGTGTTTTGTGGAAGCAGGTATATCGCAGGCCTCAATCAATATTTGGTGGAAGCAGGTATATCAATCCCCTTAATCAGTATTTTGTGGAAGCAGGTATATTGCAGCCCTCAATCAATATTTTGTGGAAGCAGGTATAACAAACCCCTTAATCAATATTTTGTGGAAGCAGGTATCTCGCAGGCCTTAATCAATATTTGGTGGAAGCAGGAATATCAATCCCCTTAATCAGTATTTTGTGGAAACAGGTATATCACACCCCTCAATCAATATTTGGTGGAAGCAGGTATATCAAACCCCTTAAACACTCTTTTTTGGAAGCAGGAAAATCACACCCCTCAATTATTTTTTTTGCCACAACAGTTATTTAACAACCACCTGTTTATTTGAGGCAACAGGTATATTGCAGCCCTCAATCAGTATTTTGTGGAAGAAGGTATGTCACACCCCTCAATCAGTTTTTTGGGGGGCAACAGGTATAACATACCCGTTGCAAATAGTTGTTCCAATAGCGCTTGTCCCTCTATATAGCTGCAGTATCGCAGCAGGACCACACACAACTGCTGCACAATACAAATGCACTATATACTTTCTATGTCAGAAAGTATATTATAGGTATATCACACCCCACAATCAGATTTTTTTGGGGCAACAGGTATATCACACCCATTGCAATTAGTTGTTCCAATAGCGTTTGTCCCTCTGTATAGCTGCGGTATCGCAGCAGAACCGCACACAACTGCTGCACAATACAAATGCACTATAATATACTTTCTATGTTAGAAAGTATATTTTAGGTATATCACACCCCTCCGTATATCACACCTATTGATAGCACACCTGTACCAGTCTTTAAAATGACTTTTGTGGCCCTATTAGCTAGCATTTGGTGTCCCTAACAGCTTGTCCCTGCTCCACAAAGCAACCTCTCCCTACACTGGCAAAACACTGAATGTAAAATGGCTGCCTGATCGGGTTCTGTGATAGGGTGGGGGTGTGTCCATGTGCGGAAACGTCTCAATTGGCTGTCCTATCCCACCTGATGGATGTGTCATAAGTCAAAGTTCGGCGCAATGCAAAAGATTATAGCGCGGGTGGACATTGCCATATATTTGCATGTTCGGCGAATCGCGAACACGCAAAGTTTGCCGCAAAACGACTGCAGGACGAACCGCAAGCCATCTCTAATCTTCACCCCAAGCACTTTTTTAAGACCATCAACCCTCAAGGTCAAGGGGTAGAAGCATTAAAATATCTTCCTTATGCAAAAAAATATTAATCTGAATTTAGAATTAAGAGGCATACATTGATGCTAGGCCCCCTCCAGCTCCTGGGCCCCACTCTGGTGAGTACCATGGTTGCCAACTGTTCAGAAATTGCTGGACAGTCTATAAAAAGTCATATGTTCATGCTTCCCTAAAGGCTGATTGTACTAGAATAAGTACATTTATGTGATAATTATTATTTTACACTCCCCAGTAAATACTGGTAATGAGTTCTTATCAGTATATTTAGTTATAGGCCTTTATTACTTATAATCTTTATCATTCACTGTGGCTTTCCAGTTTGTCCACTAAAATGTTTTAGTTCATGATTTTTGGATAAGTTGTCAGACAAAAATAAAAAAATCTGGTTGGCAATCTGGCGAGTATATGCTACCTACCGACACTATAGTCATATTTTTATGATTAAAGGAAATTCGTCACCAAAAATGTTATCTGCCAGTTAAAACTAGATAACATATTTTTTTTTTCTATTCTGTTTTTATTATCTGATTCCAGTTTTTTAATTGTATTTCCTAAATTCTGATTTTGGAGGATTTTATGGTTTTTGTTTAAATATAGATATTGACATGGAAAATTAAAAATAACATCAAGAATTCTTTAAAAATATGTTAAACTTAAAAATGTGATTTAAACAGTAGATCATTTTCTGATGACACACGTAGGACAAAAAAGCATCCAAGAAAATAGAATACTCAAAGAAAACAGAAACATAAATGTGTTATCTCAGCAAACCAAGCAAAATAATGAAATTATACAGATGAGATGCTAAACAAGTAATGTCTACTCTCTATTATGTCTGATGTCTTCACAGACGTTACATATATTTTCATTAGTTCCCCATTGTTCTACTCTGGCGGCTGAGTAGTGAAAGAGATTAATGTGGGATGTAACCCAGTCCGTGTCAGTGCTAATGGTTGTGTAATGGGCGTGAGGCAGTGAACAATGGTCACATAAAAGACATGCTTTACCAGGGCCATGTGAACAAATCTTCAGTGTGGGCTCTAAATTGACATCCTCTCACTAAGGATCAAATAGAGGATTGAGGGTTATTAAAAATAGACTGTGAGAAAATTAGACATAATTATAATTAATCACGGGCAAATAGGAGCATTTCGGCAATAGACAGCCAATTGTGCGGCCCCTGAAACCTTTCTGCACTGCGTGTGTTTCTCTGCCTGTAATTTACTGTGATACATCATAATTCCCTGGATCCCACTTGAAAGACTTTTTTTCATATAAGTAAATTTTTATTCACACGACATTTTTTTTTCTCTTTTAATTGTTCTCTCCAACTTAGTTGAACAAGTACAGATAATTGCAGATGTTGATTAATGATTCATACATTTTATTATGTGTAAAAAATGCTAAGAGAAGCTCCCACTTCACTAGCTTTATCCTATTTCAGTTGCTTAGCAATGCTTATTAAGCAATGTAACACCAGGAATTTTAATTGTGCATATCAAGGCTGACTAGTAATACATCATTAACTAAATGTATGTCGTAGATTGTAGGACACCTTATGGTCATAGGACGGATGCTGGTTAAATAGCAAGTAACGGGACATTCATCCAATCTAAAGGGTTATTCTCTAACTGCTATTACAAGATGTAAGACACCTCTTCTATGACATGTCATAAATCATGTCATTGTCCTCATGTATGTTTTTATATACACATAATTCTGCCCATCATGCATTAGAGTTGTCTTGGAAATGCAGATCTCTTAAAGGGGTTATGCCAAGGGGCGACCTGGGAACTTAAAGTGGCCCTGGAAAAATACTAAAAGTGGCCCTGTTTTATAGTTGGGTCCAAATTGATGGAAGGCCATATTGTGGCACATTATACCACCCCAACAGAGCCAAATATCACAGTCCATCACAAAATACTGCCAGCAACACAAAATACATCCCCAAAAACTTCCACTGGCCGGCTGTGAAGAGGGCCTAAGCGGCCCCCTAGGCATCGGCCCACCGGGAAATTTCCCTGTAGGGTCTATGGCCAATCCGCCCCTGGTTATGCCATGACTGATGTAAAAAAATTAAAATCAGACATCATATAGTACATGACAATAACAAAGCTAGAACCAGCCCTGTACCTCACATGGATCCAGAAATCTTCACATTCACTGCTCCAATTGGTCTACTAGATTATCTTCAGTCTGACAGCTCAGGGGCTGTGTCCTTTCTGCTGTAGCTCTGTCCCTGTAACTGCCACAGCTACTAACACTACATATGGCTGGTGGCACTTGAAGATTTAAACTGAGCACATTCCACCAGTTCAGTGAGACGGACAAAAAATAAGGAAAAGAACAAACAGCAGGTGGCGCTATACAGATACATTTTATTGAATAGCTCACTGGCTATACTAGATTTTTAATTACATGCTATTACAAAAATATTCAGATCCAGGGGCTGGTTTGAAAAATGTAGAATATGTTTTGTGACACAAACCCTTTAATAAAGGGTCTCTGTATTTTTACACTCTCTGACCCTTGTTTGTTTCCTCTTCTGTTTAAGGGTATGTATGTGGGTGAGGATGCCCTAAAATTGTGAACTGTCCATAAACGTGTCTATAGCTTTCCAGTGCCAGACGGAGGACATAAGAGTGTCCTTTTGGCCTCCAGCTGGACATTATACATCAGTATACACTTAAATGGATGCCATTATTGCATATGGGTGATGGATGCATTAAACAGATGTTTAACAGTACCCGCTTTCAATGGTATTTGTTTAATGGATATGTCATGAAAAGCTCATCAAGATGTATCCTTTAACTGGAGGCCATTTTAGCCTAGATGACACTGTGGAGTATCCATCACAGCCTCCAGTTAACATACACATTGGGAACTTTTCCCAGTATACACTCTAAACAGAAACAAAAACGTGATATGAAAAACCCAATAAAAGACATTCTGCAACACACGATCCTTCCAAGAAAAGAATATGAATATATCAGAAAAATTGCTCAACTTATTGACTATAGAGGGGTCCGTCGGAGATCTGGCAGCTAGGGTTCAGACAAAAACAAAAGAAAACGCTATACGCATTTTGTCTCAAAACTTCCTGCCGGAGAGCTGTGCCGCTATTGTAAAAGAAGCCTTAAACTTCTTGGTGTGTCTGCGAACGTGAGCTCGCAGGGTCAAAAGAAACTGTACAACAGAATCCGATTTTAAGGAGGAGGCAGAGAAAATGAAAACACAATTCATGGATAAAAAATACCCCATGGAACTACTAGAAACATCATTAAATAAAGTTAAAAAAATGGAAAGGACATCTTTCTTCAAAAAAATAATAAAAAAAATCAGAAGAGGAAGATACAACACCCAGAATCATATTACCATATAACCCACAATACAAAAAGATCATAAATAACCATTGGTACCATATAAAACAAGATAAAATAATAGGGACCACCATTACAGATACTCCACCAATCATATTCACCAAAGCTCCAAACCTAGGCCTTAAAATTGCCCCCACTATCAAACACAATAGAGAACATTCAACAACAATCCAAGAATGGGCAGACATCACAGGCTTCTTTAGATGTGGAAAATGTAATAATTGTCGAACAACATCATTTCCCAAGAAAACCACCTGTGTCACATCCAAAACAAACCTCCATAAACAAGAAATCAAAGAATTCCTAACATGCAGCTCAACAAAAGTCATATATGCCCTAGAAAGTCCATGTCAAAAACTGTATATCGGCCGTACCAAAAGAACACTTCAAAAACGCATATCAGAACACATTGCAAACATAAGAAAAGGCTACGATAAACACACAGTATCAAATCACTTCAGAATCATTCACAATAAAGACCCAACCGGATTAAAATATACAGCACTAGAAAAGGTAAAAAAACACTGGAGAGGGGGCAATTTTATACATAAAATGTCAAGATTAGAATCCAGGAGGATCTTTGAGTTTAATTCTGTTCTGCCGAACGGATTGAATGCAGAGATGGAGATCTTTGGTTTCCTTTAAAATGGGGGGCTGCCGCCCCCCGATGTGTAACCGGTGGGGCTATATGATTCCTCCCGGTTGCCCCTTTGGGAGCGGCTGCCCCTCAATAACTACTACATCATCCATAAAAAGAACTGATAAACCCACTACATGAAACAAAGAGAGAAGTTACAAGGAGAAACTGACCTCTATTAGGACTCCAAGTTTACCACATTCAAATCACCACCATATTAACAAAGCTCCATATGCGCCAAATTTACAAAGTCCTATATGCGCCAAACTTTGGACGCTCCTATCACATTGACCCCATACTGGACCTATAGGTTAATATATGTCATAAATCAAATCAGACATCCTTCTCCCTCTCGCCGTACCCTGTGTTGCATCCTCTCCCTCCCCCCTACCTCCCTGCAAACATCCAGGGAGGGTAAATCCGGGTGGTCACTGGGTCTTTCATATTACGGACCAGTGATACAATGGATTCCTTCCACTGTGTGTCGGTGGTCGGGGGGCGCCAGGATTTACCAATGACACCACAATGAAAACATACGGTGTCATTGGTGAATTATCAATTATAGCTTGTATCAACAACCACTACTTCCCTACCAGAACTAGTGAACATCTATATAAATAAATTATCTTTCCACATTGCATAAATCTACAATATTAAATTCCAGTGCTTTACTATGGCCCATGCTGTTCCTCCAATTGGTACATACGGAATGATGGACCCAAAAGATTTGCTGGGTCTTTCACACTACGGACCAGCAACATAAGGGGCTCATCCTATCATGTACCTACAACCAGGAAACATCAGGACCATTGCACGCTCACTATTAGGATACACCATATACCCAGTTTACATCAGGAATTAAAACAAGTACCACAAATACTATTAAACACCCACACTATAGAAACCCATTTGAGACATATCCAACCAAATAATCTATTAGTCCCTGACACCACCCAAAGAAAGGTGTTTGACCTACGAAACAGGTAAAATAAAGACAAAATCGGAATTCCGATGGAATCAACTGATTTACAAATACAATCACCTCATCATAAGGAGGGATTGGTCCCACGGGACCGCTGACGTCATCCACCAGACGCGCGAACCACGCCCCCCCCCCCCCCGCGTCCTAGGCAACACGAGGGACGCTATCGACTCTGAACAGGACTGAACCAACACAGCCTTCCAGGAACCGCCGATCACTGCCGGAGGATTACACACAAGCAGCGCTAGGAAGGGTAAGTGACCTCTGCAGCCAGAGACAGTGCGGGACGCCGCACTCATGCTCAGAGCTCCTTTTTCCCTCCACAGCTCGGCATATGAAATTCAAAGTACATATTGTCTAAAGTATTGAAGTACAACTACATATACATGCCTGCTGCTTTATTAGAAATATATTGAACCAGTGCAATATTTATCCCGGACTGTGCGGCAACTGACAGAGCCATCATCCTCTGCTCAGCGTTTCTTCATCTTCATAAAGGACTACGCTATCTTATAAGATATCTTTTATTCAATTTTACCTCTAAAACAGTGGCCACCATCATATGCATAACAGTATATGAAAGACTTTAAGATCTCCTTCTTTTTTCCAGATTTGTCTTCATATATTTTTTCCAGATATTTTACAGGGTATTCATTACCCAGTGGTGATCACCCACTACTCATATTTTTCTACTCATATTTTTCTACTCAGATTTTTATACCAAAAGATTACCTTTTTATATATTTTTCTACTAAAAGACTATCTTTTTATATATTTTTATCTCCACCATCTCTATATTCACTAATTTTATATCTCGACCCATCTTATTTTACTACAAATAAAATACTTGTTTGTACCCAGATTAGAGTGTGCCTGCTTACCCTTGTTTTTCTGTGAGCTCGTTCATGCCAGGAGATAATCCCTTCATTCAGAGGGCCTCATAATGCATCCTGGTGTTTAACGCATACTATTCTAAAAGGTGCCTGTTCCCTGAGCCTGTCCCTTCTTTTTAGACATACTGTATAAAGAACCTTACATTTTATCATACACGCAATGCAATTTGGAATAGCGATGTCTTTATTTTCACATATCACGCCAGCGTTCTCTCTGCTCACCAGCCTACAACTGTGATGCATGATCAAAACAGCATGATGATTTCCATATATATCAGATTTCATTACATTTAAGTAAGCTGTCTTCATTACTTGAAATGTCGGAATTCATTTAGGATATGTGATAAGATCACTGTGCTGGGAATTCATATGACAAGTAATGTGGAATGCCTCGGTGTTTGACCTCCCAAGGGTCTTTAATATTTAATGAACGGAAAGACTCTATTGGTGTCATAGTGATTAATATACATGAGTTTAACCGCGTCTACTGTCCCTGTCTACAAGAGTAGTCTGCATTAAAGGGGTCTTCCGCTTTTCCTATGTTGATAACCTATCCTTAAAACAGGTAATGAAGATTGGCATGGGTCTGACTCCTGACACCTCGCCAATTAGCTGCTTGAAGAGAAAGCAATGCTCATGCAAGCGCTTTGTTCTGTTACCTGCTCGCCATCAACATTGCAGTGGCAAGTCGGTGTAATTACAGCTCTTCCATCCCATTCACTTGAAGGGAACGGAGTGTAACTACAACTGTTCTGTCCCATTCATGTGAAGAACTGTAATTACACTGATCGCTGCTAAAATGACGACGGCGAGCAGGTAAATAGCTGATCAGCGGAGTGTCGGGAGTCAGATGCCTGCCGAACTGATATTGTTTGGCAAAAGGGAAAACCCCTTCAGTGCTTCACTTTTGCTGGGCCAGTCCTAGTTTAAGTTTTTAATCACATTTTTAAATATTCACCCATATTAATTAATGGATGCGAATAAGAATATCATTTTGTCAGCCAAGGAAATTGTGGCTCTGGTGCTGATGATGATAAGATATAAGTTATATTACAACTGTAATAAGAAAAAACATTTGGGAGGTCATTTATTAAGACCAGTGTTTTAGATACCAGTCTTAATAAATCCCTATACTTAGTGATATATAAACCCCTATACCTCTGCTTAACTTCAGCGGATCCACTGTCTTCCTAGCTGTCTTACATTTAGACCTTTTTCTATTTCTGAAACAGGCGTACAGAACCGGACCATCCCCTTCCATGCCACGCCCACTTTTTTAGACCTGGTGTGAGTGGGGAAAAGTCACAGATATAGGCGTATTTCAGCTTCATAAATGACCCTCTTGGTTTTACATGGTTCTGTGCCTCAGTACTATTAAACAGATTACATACAGATACCTTATTTAGGGATAATATACTTCTCACAGAATTGAAATCAATTGAACAGAAGATTTGGTGGAATCACGGAATTGTTAAATTGGGGCAGGTATGGCGGGAGGGAGATATAGTTACCTACCTAGATCTTAAAAACGAAGGCGGAATTGGAAATAAGGACCTGAACTTTTTTTTATCTACAACTGAAACAAGCCCTACGAGTGTCGTTAGGCAGGGGAACACAAATTGATACATTCCCCCCCCCCCCCTAGTTAATATCTTCAAATTAAAAACAGGAAAGAAATTGGTGTCCAACATATATGGCAGTTTGTTAAATCAAAAAACTAAAAAAAGTGCAGTTAACTGCCTAAGGCATAAATGGCAGGATGCTTTGGAGCCTCAACGGGAGGAATTTTGGGAGGGGGTGATGAGGGCCAAAAATGGGGTCTCAAGTAACTTCTCCCATAGAATTACGCAATTTAATATAATATATCGTCTATACTATTCCCCTAAAAAGTTAATGCAATATTATAAAACCAAGGAGTTTAGTTGCAAAAAATGTGGGCAATTAGGGGTAGATGATATTCATATATTGTGGACATGTAAGAAGACCAGCGAATTCTGGTGGAAGGTGAATGAAACAATATATGAACAACATGGATTTAGAGCCCCCTGGGAATTCGAGACCTGTATACTGGGAAGGCTAGATGGGATAGGCTCTGTTAAACACCGGGAGATAGCGGCCAAACTCTTATTCCAAGCTAGAAGATGTATTGTAGCACATTGGAAAGACGGCGTGGCCCCTGAGGTCAGGGAGTGGGAGAACCAGGTCAGAACCTCACTCGCAAGAGAGAAATTTCATCTAATATCTAGGAGAAAAAAAACTAGATTCGATGAACTCTGGCAGAAATGGTTAAAATGAATCCAGATGAGAGATTGGGGGGGAGACGGGGGAGATGGGGAGATGAGAGAGAGAGAGAATATTTTAGTTTGTACAAGCAGCGGGGAGGATGGAAATATTATATTTAAGTATACTATAGATACGTTGTTTAATGTAGGGGAAATAAAGGGAATGTCTGAAAAGTATTGTAAAATGGATAGGATAAATTAAATGTAAATGATAATCTATGTGAAAAATAATAAAGAATATTTATAAAAATTAAAAAAAACTCTTATTTTTGCCTCTGTCTCCCTCCAGCAGCTCCTCTCTCCTCTTCCTCCTACTCACTCCATCCCCTTCTATAGACCATTATGGGCAGCATGCAACCTGATCCTAATGAACAGTCCCTCTTCACCCTCCTCCTAAGATTGATGTTAGCTAATTATTGAGAATAATTGATCAGTTTAGGAGGCAGGGTTGAAGAAAAGAAGTGGGTGGTAAGTTAATTTTTTTAATAACATACACAAATCACAAATTTTCTTATATTTGCTTGTACTATTGATTTTATGCAACTATTCA
This sequence comes from Bufo bufo, assembly GCF_905171765.1. Lineage (NCBI taxonomy): Eukaryota > Metazoa > Chordata > Amphibia > Anura > Bufonidae > Bufo > Bufo bufo. Next base: position 571,731,582 of record NC_053390.1, read on the forward strand.
AATTATTGTAGATATACACACACATTGCATTTAACAGTTCCTAATAAACTTCACATGAGTGGAACAACATTTTCATAAAAGAGTCTTTAGCTCTATTTAGCTCTTATTGGCATTAAACCTATTTTGTTATGTAACAATTAAAAAAATAATCACATTTGTCTCTTTAAACTTAAATTGCTGAACCACTCATTTTGTTTTGTTGTTATTAGGATAATTAAATGTTCTGGAATGGGGAAGCAATAGCTATTTCTGAGAGATTTTGTATCAAGAATATTTAAATTCAGAACGTCAGTGCCTATGACAGTGGGGTACAATTGGGGTACAATTAATTACAGGGGTGCAGGCATAGCATTTATTTCCTGGAGTGTAGAAGGGTCCAACGCCTCCCCTCCCCCCAGTGCATTAGCACTATAAATGACATGTGATACTTAGCAACATAGCCCAGGAGCCTGAAATTACCGCTCTGTATGCGCTTCTTCAGTATTCTGTGTATGTCTTTTGAAAAGGTTGCAATAATAGACATTTACTGGCGAATTGATGTTCACCTTCAGTAAGCCTAAAGCCGGATCAAGCAGAATCCATATACAGGGGCATAGCTAAAAGCTCCTGGGATAATATCAATATTCCTGATGGTCTAGGGAAGTGAAAGGGTTAATATGGTGGTCTATGTGCGGGGCTTAATTATAGCAATCATGGTGGTCAAGGGAGTTAATATAAGGGTCCTAACTAGCGGTTTAGGGCAATGAGGACTGAATATCTGTTTACATGGTGGTCTAGGTCAGTGAAGGGATTAATGTTGGTATTCTTGGTGGTCTAGGGCAGTGAGGGGGTAAGTCAAGTATCCCTGGTAGTCTAAGGTAGTGAAGGGGTTGATATAAGGATCCCTGGTTGTAAAGGGAAGTAGAAGGGCTATGAGTAATACCCTTAGTGGAGGGCATTGAAAGGGCTAATTCCAGGGCTGGTTTTAGACCAAATGTGGCCCTGGGCAAAATCAAAAGTGGGGTGCCAAATTTTGTAATAATGTACTAACAACACAGTTACATTCTGTCGATTCCGGCCCTCCCTCACAGATTTACACCCCATAAAGCTCCTCACACAGTTCTTCACCCTCATGGCCCCAGAATACGCCACATGCCCCCTCCCTTCACAGCAATGAGTTCCCCTTACTCACGGCATCTGAGAGTGTTAAAAAGCAGAAGCGCGGGATTCCTCTTCAGGTGCGCTTTCCCCCAGCTGAGATTGGGGGAAAGGAGCCTGTTCTAAAAATGAGCCCCAGCCTATACTAGGCTTCCAGGCTTATTGTTAGTATATCCCAGATCAGGCCACTAGATGGCAGCACTGAGCTGTTATATAGTGATTTCTATACAGAATTTTGGAGCAATTTACATCTGAGGATTGTAAGTTGTGGTCCACTTGGGGGACTTAACAAAAAATAAAAAATAAATTAAAAAAAGTTTTGAAAATAAAAAAATTATTAAAAATTAAAATCACCCCCATTCCCCAAAATAAAAAGAAACAAAAAAAAATAGCATTATGGGCATCGCTGCATGCAAAAACGCCTATACTATTAAAATATTTTTTTTAAAAGTTAGCCCATATGGTGAATGGTGTAACAGAATTTTTTTTCAAAAAAGGCAAATTCAAGTCTTTTTTTCATCACTTTATCTGCCAAGAAAATTTTGGAAAAAGTGATACAAGTCATACACAACTCAAAATGGTATTGTGAAAAACGACAGATTGTCCCGTAAAAAAAAAATGACCCCCCCCCACACACACACACACACACATCTCCATGGACATAACTATAAAAAAGTTATGAGGGTCAGAATATCACGATGACAAAAACAAAATAATTTTTTACGAAGTCCAAAACGGATCATTTTTGCCCTAATACATTCTGAATGAAAAGGGGCTTAGCTTGCTGCAGTCAGTTGGCCTATAGAGGTCCTGAGTGGAGGTGCTGTTAGGGTTGCCACTAGAGATGAGCAAATTTCCGCTTATGAAATTCGTTCACACTTCATTTGGTAGTAAAAGGTGAATTCCGTTATGCATTCCGTCATAGAATTGCGTTATGGTCTGTAGTAACGGAATCCGTAGCGCAATTCACCTTTTACCACCAAATGAAGTGTGAACGAATTTCAAAATATGAAATTCACTTATCTCTAGTTGCCACCTTTCCCAACAAAAAATACTGGTTACACAAGTTAAAAAGGTTGGTGTGGGTTAATAAGGGTGTTATTTGATCATATTTTACATTTTGCTAAAAAAAAATTCTCAATAAACTTTTCACTGTTGGGGACAACCCGTGTATTTTAGTTTTTTTTGGCCTCTACTTTTAAAAATTTTCTGTGGGGATTCGAACTCACAACCTTCTACATTAAAAGCAAAAAACTGAACCACTGGGCTGTATAGCTCAATGCTATGTTTTAGCTGAAAAACCTCTTAGAAGTTTTTATTGTGTTAAAAACTTCATAGAAGTTCCTCTCGTATTATACAAGAGAAACGTCAATGAGTTTTTTCAGCAGTAACTTAGCATTGAGCTCTATAGCCCAGTGGTTAAGATTTTTACCTGTAATGTAGAAGGTTGTGAGTTCGAATCCCCACAGAAACATTTTAAAAATACTACTTACACAAGTTTAAAAGTTTGGTGTGGGTTAATACGGGTGTTGTTTGATCATATTTTACGTTTTGCTCAATTTTTTTTCTCAAAATCGAATTTTTCACTGTTGGGGACAACCTGTGTATTTAAAGGGGTTTTCCAATATCAAGAAACCCCCCCACATGTGCTGGGCCCCTCACTGGTAATATACTTACCCCGCTGCCCGCATCGCTCCTGGTCCCCACACTGCCGCTTCTCCCTGCACACGGATGAAAACATCCGGTGTTGGGATGGGAGCAGCCAATGGCAGGCGGGGATGAGCCTCCCTAGCGTCACCCGCGATGCTAAGGAGACTCGTCCCAGTCCGCCATTGGCTGCTCCCCCCTGACACCGGATGTTTTCATCCGTGTGCATGAAGAAGCAGCAGTGGTGCCAGTATATTACGGTGAGGGGCCCGACACATGTGGGGGGGGGGTTCTTGAAATTGGATAACCCCTTTAAGGCTACTTTCACACTAGCATTTTGGCTTTACATTTGTGAGATCCTGTCCAAAACGGATCAGTTTTGCCCTAATGCATTCTGAATGGAAAATAATGCATCAGTTTTTGTCCATTCAGTCACCATTCCGCTCTGGATGCGGACACCAAAACGCTGCCTGCAGCGTTTTGCTGTCCGCCTGACGAAGCGGAGCCAAACGTCCTGGAACACAATGTAAGTCAATGGGGACGGATCCATTTTCTCTGACACAATCTGGCACAATAGAAAATTGATCCGTCCCCCATTGACTTTCAATGGTGGTCATGACGGATCCGTCATGGCTATAGAAGACATAATACAACCGGATCCGTTCATGGCGGATGCATGTGGTTGTATCATTGTAACGGAAGCGTTTTCGCAGATCCATGACGGATCCGCAAAAAACGCTGGTGTGAAAGTAGCCTAAGTTTTATTTAGCAAATATTGTAAAGGACGTTAAAACCGAAAAAAAAAAACTTTTAAAAAGGGGGTACAACCCAAAATCATGGCCAGTTAGTGCTGCATTGTGTAAGCATGTACGATCTATTACTTGATGAACAAGTGTTTTGCTTGTTCATTGGATAATAAGCTGCACTTTTACATCACCAGATAATCCCTAACGAGCATTCCTATGAACGCACTTTAGCGGTTATCTGGAGATTCTCCGCCCCTTTAAAGGGCTCTTTAGAAAAACCATTTAAGGAGCGTGGCTTAAGCCATAGCATCTGGAGAAAGCCCATGCAAAATGGGAATTACATGTAGATGTTGTCATTGGTTAGATTTGAACCCAGAGCCCCTATACCAGTCACGCTAGGCCGCTTTCCATAAAGACTGTGTAATGGCATCTTTCCCACAATGGAAACAATGTATTTGAATGCAATAATCCTGGCTCAGCAAGGATCTGTATTTGAGCTTTTAGCAGGTGCCAAATTCACGTTAAATACAATGAATGTGTAAGCAGATAAAATAATCCCACTTAAAACTGCTGAAACCCTAAACAAATCTATGCCCAAGGCAGCAGCATTCATCTTCAGGGCTGGACTACATAATTATGTGCAGTACTGATCAGAAAACATGAAGCCTCTCGACCAGCAGCAGATAGTTTGTAGAATGGGGGGGTCAGAGGAGAGACCCCATAATCTTAATAGATGGATATCTCCAAGGTGGGAGCCCTGATTATCAGATGTTTGAAGGGCAGACATAGACAGCCCATTTGCAAGAACCTATATGGTACCTCTTGCTCCCCAGTAGCTCATCAAAGACACCCTCGTTATGGCTGTAACAATCTAACAAAAATTGTGAGCTATGAAATGAATTAGCCGAGTCCCTTACATTAATAGGAAGCATTTTTTAGGTGGTCGCCTTACATGTAGCTGCACATATGTGATGTCCTCTCGTTGTATCCTGTGACTATGCCACATTGAGTTGTTTTGAGGTCGCTTGTCCATGTGCTCAATAAACTTAGGTGCAGATTTGTTGTAAGCCGTGTACTGGGGTGGGTTCCCCAGGATACAGCAAAGTCACGAACAAGGAGAACGACTCTGACACCAGCTCTTGTATAACAAACTTTACTTTACTGAAGAGTGATATCAAACACAACCCCACATGCAAAGAGCAGAAAGTAAATTTACATACACTCAGCCAGGGCTGAGACCCTTGTGCTGCACAGCACGGCGCCCCCTGATGTTTGCTGGGGAACACAATTACTATAATTTTGCCTATGGCGGGCACAAATACCACTGCCTTGCCGTACCTGTTATTACCCTAAAGGCAGGAACAATTGTGTGGAATGCGAGGCACGGGTCAGCCCGCAGGGCAGCACAAAAGCTTACAAACCTACTGAACTATATATTAATTCCTTAACCCTTTCCCACAACTGGTTCTGTGGCACGTGCCGGTATTACTCCCGATCAACACTGAACCGGATAAAATTTACGGTGAAGTTGGTTTATGATCTCCGGTGTGAACAATGATATATAATTAATAAATCCTTATGGCGAATAGTACACAATCCTGGCGGCAGGCTTACACAGTAACCCTAACTAACTAACTAGCGACAGGCTGTTTCACAGTCTTTAATCTTCCAGGTGCCAATACTAGAACAAGCTGTGTGCACGGTCTGTCTTACCAACCCTGGTCTGCTTTGTCTCCACTGATGATTGCGAACTGAACAATGTCCTTTCCACATGCGTGCGGCACAGTGGCGTCGCTGCTTCGCTCCTCAGTTCTCACCAGCGATATCTGCAGTAGAAATCCTCCTTCAGTACAGGATCCGGGTGCTGGACAAGATCTGCTTCCCTTGACTGCAGTTCCAGTAGCAACAGAAGGCTCCCATACTGGGCTGTCAATAGATTCACTTCCCTCTGTGTCTCCTTGTCTGCTCTCTAAAATTGCCAACGATTTCCTGCTTCCCTGCAGCCTGCTAACCACACCTCTCATTCATATTGTAATCCGAGCAGTCAGTGAGCTGTAGTTGGGAAACAGCGGCCTCTGGTGGCCGAAACGCAGAATGATAATCCTAATACTTAATTATACACAAACATTGATCAGTGACAGCTGTTTCCCAATCTCACATGCCACCCCACTAGAGGTTGTGTCCTCGGAAACTCCCCCCATACAACCTCATCCTGCGCATAGCGCTGTGGGGGCACGCCAGCATTGGTCCTGGTTGACCTCCTATGAAGCACTAGGGATGTCAGGCACATCTGTCAGGGGAGGAGCTATTTGTTGAGCATTCTCTCAGGGTGGCAAACCTGCCACGGCCGGAGCCTCTGTGGGCATGTGGGCAGAGACAACCCACCATTCCTTCTCCTCCTTATCTGAGGGGCTTTCCTCTGTACTCTGAGCGTGAGGACGCATCTCCTCCATGCACACTGGCTCGTCAAAAATTACAACGTCTCAACATGTTACAGTGCAAGTTCCGTGAGGGTCCCATAGTCCCTATTGGCTCTACCTTATAGACCAGAATGGCAGGGTCTACCCTCCTTTTCACCATGTATGGGACCGCCTCCCACCACCCATCCAACTTCCCAGACGGCCGTTTGGTTTTCACCATCACCACATCACCCGGGGCATACCCATCCCTCTGCACTGGTCTTGGGTTAGGGTGTACCACTTGTCTCAAGCGCTCCCCCACAACCTTGTGGACCACTCTCAGACGGTGGTGGTGCTATTGCACCCATGCAGTGGTACTTCTCGGTGGTGGTTCCATCTGGTTGGGCATGTGGAGGTCTTCCAGCTCCCGTACGGCCCAAACATGAGCATATGTGGGGAGTATCTGGTGGTACTGTGTACCCTGTTGTTATAGGCCCACATCAGTGCCGGTAGGTATTCGGCCTTTTGGATATCCTCCAGAGTCCACAGCATCTGGAGCAAAGTGCGGTGGAAGCATTCGCACGCCCCGTTTCCATGGGGGGTGATACGTGGTGCGGGAGGGCTCAATCCCATACAGCTGGTACAGTTCGTTCATTAGAGTACCCTGCAAACATGCCCCGGTCTGAATGTATTCTCCGTGGACACCCGAAGACTTGTATAAAGTGTTTGCAGACCGCTTTGTCAGCCGATTCTGCTGTCTGGACTCTGGTGGGTACAGCCACCGCATACTTTGTGAAATGGTCTGTCATGACTAGAAAGTACGAGTGTCCCGGGGTACAGTATCCAATCTGCACACAGGCCCGGTGCTATAATAAGGCAGACCAAGCGGCCACCTTAGGGCGCAGAGAAGGGGGGGCAGAAAAATGAAACTTTTTTTTTTCATTAATCACTTGCATGCCGCCGGCTTCCTGCGGCTGTTCTCCTCTGTGTGGTGGTCCTCATATCTTCTCTCTGGGCTCCCGAGTCCTGACAAGTTGTTTGAGGACCTTTCCCACTCTGCCAATTAGTGGCCGCAGCTGTGTCACGTGTCAGGGCAGTGAGTTCCCGCTGAGCCAATCACTGGTCTGACACATGACACAGCTGCAGCCACTGATTGGCTGAGTGGGATAGGTCCTCAAAGTCTTGTCGGGAGCACAGAGAGAAGATACCAGGACCACACAGGAGAAGGGGAGCTGCTGCAGACAGGACCAGGCCCAGGTGAGGAGCATAATGTTTATTTTTACACTTTAATAGAGGGGGGAAATGTGACATGGGAGGGAGAAATGTGCCATGGAGGGGGTTGAAATGTGACATGGAGGGGGAGAAATGTGACATGGGGGGGAGAAATGTGACACAAAGGGGGTGATGTAAAAAGCAGGGGGTGATGTGACATGGAGGGGGAGAAATGTGACATGGAGGGGGAGAAATGTCACATTTCTCCCCCTCCATGTCACATCACCCCCCTATGTCACATTTCTCCCCCTCCATGTCACATCACCCCCCTATGTCACATTTCTCCCCCTCCATGTCACATTTCAACCCCCTCCATGTCACATTTCTCATCCCCCTCCATGTCACATTTTTCAACCCCCTCCATGTCACATTTCTCATCCCCCTCCGTGTCACATCACGCCCCTCCTTTTTACATCACCCCCACCGAGTTGTGGGGGGGGGGCGCCAAAATGTACCTTCGCTTGTGTGTGCAAAAATCCTTGCACCGGCCCTGTCTGCACATAATCGATCATAAGAAGCTCTAGTGGCGCTGAAGTCCAGATGGCCTGGACAGGAGCCCGCTGTTCAGTACTCTTGCTCAGCCTGCAGGGCCGACATTTAAGACAGGCCTCAGCCACCATGTCTGCCAGATCTGGACAGTATACCAGCCGTTGGAGCCACTTGAATGTTTTGTCGCTCTTGAAATAGGCGTCCCTCTAATGGGCTTCCCGGGCGGCCTCCGGTCCCAATGACATGGGGATGATAATCTGTTGCCAGTACTGCACCTCTGACTGTAAGCATATGGTCCAAAGCCCTGGGTAACAGTCAGCTTATCCCACTGCCTCAACAGCTTTTGGCCCTCTGGAGTCAGACGGGCCGGCTCTTACTGCCGAGGCCAGATCTTGGTCCGGACCCATTCTCTCACTTTCCACAGGTCATTCTGGACTCTCTCCCAATCAGCCAACGTCTTTCCCAACACCATGGACAACCCGGACGCCATCCCACTTGAATGTGCTACGTCCTGGGTAATCCACCAAGGTCAGGAGTTTCAGTGTCCTCTAGCTCCTCATCGGTTCTCTGAGTCAGCGCCGCCTTACAAGGACTCGAGAGAGTGCATCGGCGCTGCCGTTCTCCCTACCTGACCAGTACTTGATGCGATATTGGAACTTAGAAAGTTAAGCCAACTACCTCTGCTCAAGCGCACCGAGCTTGGCATTCTCCAGATGGGCTAACAGGTTGTTGTCCCTCATCATGGTCACCTCTGTACCTGTCAGGTATTCTGCGAACCTTTCGGTCATGGCCCACACCAGCGCCAGTAGTTCCAATTCAAAGGAGCTATAGTTGTCAGGGTTGCGCTCTGACTCCTTCAGAGACCAGCTGCCATAGGCAATGACCCTCTCACGTCCATCCTGGACTTGGGATAACACAGCCCCCAGACTATGTAGACTTTCGTCAGTGTACAGCAGGAATGGCGTGTCGAACTGCGCATAAGCCAGAATTAGGGCACTGGTTAGCGCCTCCTTCATAGAATCAAAGGCCTCTTGTTGCCGGGATCCCCAGTCGATAGAACGATTCTTCAGGCCTATCGCAGTGTCGCTCCATAACTCGTTTAACGGGCCCACCAAGTGAGCAAATATGTGTATAAACCTCCTGTAGTAACCACCCAGTCCCACAAACGCCCGCAGCTCTCGTAGTGTACTCGGCTGGGGCCACTTCTGGACGTCTTCCACCTTGCTGGGGGATGGTTTTACCCTCTCCGGGACCTGTCGCAGCTTCTGGAGGTAATCTTCAAAGGAGGCCCCAAACACTATGTCGTCCAGGTATATCAATACTGACTCGAAGTTGAGATCCCCCAGACAGTGCTCCATTAACCGATGGAATGTTCCCAGGGCTATGGAGAGACCGAATGGCATCCGGTTGAACTCGTAGAGTCCCATAGGTAGAATGAAAGCCGCCTTTACTCTGTCTTTCTTGGCCACTGGTACCTGCCAATACCCACTGGCCAGGTCAAGAGTCGAGAAGAACTTCGCCTGACTCAGGGTTGACAACGATTCCTCAATACGCGGGAGGGGATAGGCCTCCCGGACGGTCTGGGCATTCAGTTTCCGATAGTCCACACAGAACAGGAGACTACCATCTTTCTTCTGCACCAAGACTACTGGAGCAGCACCAAGACTCTCCTGAATCACCCCGTTTTCCAAAATGCTGGCTACCATATCCTTCACTTTCTGGTACATTTTAAGTGGGATTTGCCGGTAACGTTCCCTAATTGGTGCAGCATCGCCAGTAGGGATTTTGTGTACAATGACGGAAGCACACCCAAAGTCCTCATCATGTCGTGAGAATGGCTCTTGAAATTTCCAGAGGGTTTCTTTCAGCAACTTCTGTTGTCAGGGAGTCAGAGTCTTGCAGTCCACCCCCATCAAGGCCATGATCACTCGCCCATTACACTCCGCTGTCGTGGTCTCCCTTTGATGAACCTCTACAGCATAGGTCCAGGCTGATCTTCTAACAGGCTGTAGCGTGAAGCTCCTTCGTCGAGAGATATCCCCCTCGGACACAAACTTTGGCCAGCAAGGTGTTTCCGGGGACGGTTAACTTGCAGTTTTCAACATTTAGGCAGAGTACAGGCACACATCCATTCTTCACAATGGAGAGGACCCGGGCTACCAGTGGGCGAGGCTGCGTCTCCTCTTGATAAGCGAGCTCGATCAGGACCTCCAGTCCATTCAGTCGTCGTCCAGCCCCCACCGGCAGCATCAATATTCGTTCTTGTCGAGGTGGGATCTTCACTGGGGTCATCCGCGGCACCTTCCTGTCTCCGATGGGCCGACCAGACATGTTACTCTTTTGCAGACTACAGCTTATCACTATATGTTGTAAAACCTTCTGGGTCGGCTAGTGTGTTATGGCCCGTTGCCAATACTTCGGCCCTTCCTTGGCATAGAGTTGACGGTGTAGGTCTTCTTGCCAATGTATTGTCCTAACAGTCGGACCCGCATCCAGACTGTCCTTCGGACGTCAATATCTCTGTTATTGGCGGCCGTCAGCCTGATGACGGTCCCGTCTTATGGCTCCATCATATGTCTAAAGTGTCTTTCGAAAAAATGCAGAGGCATAAGGGCGCACTCCGACCCTGTATCAACTAGGCAGTGTACCTTCTGGCCTTCCAATTCGGCTTCCATAATGGGGCTGCTGGCATACAGGTTGTGTCCCTCATGCATAGGGCTTAGCTTCTGGTGTATCGCAGCAGGACGCCCAGCTACTGCGGCGGTCGAAAGTTTAACGTCGGCTCGGACTCCATCCGTTTGGGGCACTCTCTGGCCATATGGCCATACTGTCGACAAGTCCAACACAGGGGACCTCTTCTGACGGGCCCCCGCACCCGAGTTATCCTGGGTGGAGTGGCGCAGGGTGCTGGGGTCGCTTCCGGAGGCCGGGGTGATCCTGTTTTCATTTGGGACATTGAAAACAGCTCTCTGAATTCTGTTCACAGGGCCTGGACCACATCCTTTAAGGACTCTGATTCTTCAGCTCCTGACCGGTCCCTTGTAGCATGGGTGTTATTCACCACTCTCACCGCCACAGGTATGTGCTCTTCCTCTATCTCCACTGTGGCTAGGTAGATGCTGTAGAATGTTATGTCGGTCATTGTCCGGGTCATCTCAATTTGTCCTGTAAGAACTTATTGGAGACACCCACTATGAACTGGTCTCGTAGTAGCCGGTCCACCCACCCGGAAGGCTCCCCTGGGTCTCAGCGCTGTATCTCATTGAGCGTTTCCTGTAGGGCATTCCAGTACTGCATCAGAGTCTCGCCCTTTCGCTGTGGTCGGTTGAAGAAGTGGCTGCGCAACTGCACTAATTTAGCACGCCCCCCCCCCGGGCTATCTCCAGCAAGGAGAATATTTTCTCCAGGGTGTCCCTCTCGGATTCGTGCCTTACCATCACTGTCCATCTAACGTCACCCTCTAGAGCTGCCAACGCAACCTCTGCCCGCAGCTCGGGGGTCAGGTTACACATTCTAACTGCGCTCCGCACCCTTTCAGCCCAGTCCTGCAATGTCATGTTTCTACCGTGATATTTTGGAAGATGACACAACAGCTCCCTCACGAGGATGTATCCTACTGGGGTGGACATGGCGTTGGGGGTAAGCTTGCCTTGCGCAGTTGCACCCTGAGCTGGGTCCTGATCCGGTGCCATTGGCGCCGAGGGAAGGTCTCCTGCCGCGTTCCCATCCATAACGGTCGCTGTATCCTGCCGACTATGCCAAGTTGTAAGCCATGTACTGGGGTGGGTTCCCCAGGATACAGCGAAGTCACGAACAAGGAGAACGACTCTGACACCAGCCCTTGTACAGGGAGTGCAGAATTATTAGGCAAGTTGTATTTTTGAGGATTAATTTTATTATTGAACAACAACCATGTTCTCAATGAACCCAAAAAACTCATTAATATCAAAGCTGAATATTTTTGGAAGTAGTTTTTAGTTTGTTTTTAGTTTTAGCTATTTTAGGGGGATATCTGTATGTGCAGGTGACTATTACTGTGCATAATTATTAGGCAACTTAACAAAAAACAAATATATACCCATTTCAATTATTTATTTTCACCAGTGAAATCAATATAACATCTCAACATTCACAAATATACATTTCTGACATTCAAAAACAAAACAAAAACAAATCAGTGACCAATATAGCCACCTTTCTTTGCAAGGACACTCAAAAGCCTGCCATCCATGGATTCTGTCAGTGTTTTGATCTGTTCACCATCAACATTGCGTGCAGCAGCAACCACAGCCTCCCAGACACTGTTCAGAGAGGTGTACTGTTTTCCCTCCTTGTAAATCTCACATTTGATGATGGACCACAGGTTCTCAATGGGGTTCAGATCAGGTGAACAAGGAGGCCATGTCATTAGATTTTCTTCTTTTATACCCTCTCTTGCCAGCCACGCTGTGGAGTACTTGGACGCGTGTGATGGAGCATTGTCCTGCATGAAAATCATGTTTTTCTTGAAGGATGCAGACTTCTTCCTGTACCACTGCTTGAAGAAGGTGTCTTCCAGAAACTGGCAGTAGGACTGGGAGTTGAGCTTGACTCCATCCTCAACCCGAAAAGGCCCCACAAGCTCATCTTTGATGATACCAGCCCAAACCAATACTCCACCTCCACCTTGCTGGCGTCTGAGTCGGACTGGAGCTCTCTGCCCTTTACCAATCCAGCCACGGGCCCATCCATCTGGCCCATCAAGACTCACTCTCATTTCATCAGTCCATAAAACCTTAGAAAAATCAGTCTTGAGATATTTCTTGGCCCAGTCTTGACGTTTCAGCTTGTGTGTCTTGTTCAGTGGTGGTCGTCTTTCAGCCTTTCTTACCTTGGCCATGTCTCTGAGTATTGCACACCTTGTGCTTTTGGGCACTCCAGTGATGTTGCAGCTCTGAAATATGGCCAAACTGGTGGCAAGTGGCATCTTGGCAGCTGCACGCTTGACTTTTCTCCGTTCATGGGCAGTTATTTTGCGCCTTGGTTTTTCCACACGCTTCTTGCGACCCTGTTGACTATTTTGAATGAAACGCTTGATTGTTCGATGATCACGCTTCAGAAGCTTTGCAATTTTAAAAGTGCTGCATCCCTCTGCAAGATATCTCACTATTTTTGACTTTTCTGAGCCTGTCAAGTCCTTCTTTTGACCCATTTTGCCAAAGGAAAGGAAGTTGCCTAATAATTATGCACACCTGATATAGGGTGTTGATGTCATTAGACCACACCCCTTCTCATTACAGAGATGTACATCACCTAATATGCTTAATTGGTAGTAGGCTTTCGAGCCTATACAGCTTGGAGTAAGACAACATGCATGAAGAGGATGATGTGGTCAAAATACTCATTTGCCTAATAATTCTGCACGCAGTGTATAAAAAACTTTACTTTACTGAAGAGTGATATCAAATACAACCCCACATGCAAAGAGCAGAAAGTAAATTTACATACACTCAGCCAGGGCTGAGACCCTTGTGCTGCACAGCACGGCGCCCCCTGATGTTTGCTGTATAGTATATTAAAGGGGTTGGCCACTCTGTTAGCACTTATTAAAACTATAAAGAAAGTAGGGAGATATTACATTTACTAATATATCTTCTTAAGCAGATCTGCCTGGTTTCCTTGCTATTGGCAGCCACGCCCCCTCCTGACCTGCTCTCACAGCTGCCTGTCTCCTCCATCCCTGCACCTGCCATGGAGGAGCTACCTCGTCCATGCCTTAAGGAGTGTGCTGCTTTCCTTCTGTGACTGGCACTCCTGGCTGTTAAAAGGTAAAATAAAACTTTTGCAGGAAGAAGGGAGACTGAGGGGAAGCTGTGATGGCTGATATGACTGCAGGTTCTGCCCCCTCTGTTTCCCCTGTACTAAGAGGATCCTGCTGTATGTGAGGATGTAGCAGAGCTAGGGAAGCGCTGTGGACCACAAACTGTGAGTAATCCCAGTGTCTGTCTTGTGTATGGCCCCTCTGCTCTGTGTTCTTATCACAGACATGATATTACAGCCAAACCAACAGTTAAGGAGCTTTAACCCCTTGTGAGCTGTCAGTATGGCTGAGGTCAGTGATATCAGCAGCAGTCACTGGTCTCACCATCTATAATTGTGTGCCCTCTCCTTCCTGCACCCTGTATATGGTGATATGTGACCCCCCACCACTGCATATAGAGATCTGTGATGCGCTGTACACTGTATACAGTGATCCGTGCTAACAGTAGCCCACGAGTGCCTCCAGAAGCACGCTCCGGCCCCATTCACTTGAGGAAGCAACTGCGAAACGCGCGTCGGGGTCAGGGCTACACTGGTCGGTATTATACCAATGCATTATTCCTTGATGAATTACTTGTCTCAATGCACTTAGCACTTTATTTTTCTTGTACATGGGATTGTTCCCTTTGACTCATACTGATTCCAAGAAGGATAATGTACTATACTGTTTGGGGTCTATATCGTTTCAATATATGATAAGATTCTTTCATCCAGGAGTCGCATGTATTTACCATTGATACTAGATGTGTAGTCTGATTGTACTTTTATCTTTCCTGTGTATGTTAGTTGCTAGTAATGAATTTTTAAACAGTTTTGTATATTTGATTAATAAAATATCTATTTTGTATACTATATCTGCTGTGCGTGTCTACTTTGGGGTGATGTTTTGTATCTGTTACTCACAGCAATCAATTTGTTAGGAGCCAATGTTGGTTTTGGTGCAATGTCACAGCTGGCAGACTTCAAGGCAAAGACAGATTGGGATGTTGTACCATGCCTGGGTCTGTCTGAGGTGTCTGGCAGAGGCTAACTTCCAAATACCGGTTTAAAGTACATGCAGACCAAACTGGTAGATAGTCATATAACCGTGAAGGAGGTATGAAGGCAGTCTAGTGAATGGCCATTATGGTGCGGACAGGCAGTACTCAGTTCTGGTCATTGCTGATCTGAAACTAATCACCTATCCTGGTAAGTGATCATTTTAAGGCATGGAAACATAGGAAACAATTAGAACCCAGTTTAAATTTTCCTAGAAGAAGAAAGCGGGTCTGCAAATTTATCTGCTTTTATGCTAGTTTTCTTGTGTAAAAAGACTGAAACCTACTCCAGCTCTGGGCTGAGCTGCAGTCTAGGCACGCAAACTTCTGGTGGATGCACCTAATATGCGACGAGCCCTGAGCATCCTCCAGCAGCGCAGGGAATATCATAATGCCAGTCTAGGATGAATTCCTCCTATAATCCCTCAATAATTTGCTATGGAGCCTTGGTTTATCTGAGCAGCTGTTTTTAAAGCATTCATAAAATCCACCAGAGTCTTAATAAGCATTTATAAATTGAAGAACATTGACCCAAACACTGTACATGGTGCCAACAGGAACCACTTCACCGTGCTATAAAAAAATATCCACAGAAATGAGTTGCTGAGTTTTATGTGCTTCTTAAAAGGGTCTTCCAAGATTTTTTTTTACTGATGAAATATCCTCTGGATAGGTCATCAGCATGTGATCGGTGGATGTCCTACACCTGAGACCCCTGCTGATCAGCTGTTTTGAGAAGTCAGCGGTGCTTCTGCCTTCTCGCAGAAACATACATTGTATAGCGGCTGTGCTTGGTATCGCGCTTAGACCCATTCAGTTGAATGGGGCTGAGCTGCTCCTAGACCACATGAACGATGAACGTGTCATCACTGGCCTAGGAAAAGCTGTGAGAAGGCCACGGAGCTCACAGGAGCGCCACTGCCTTCTCAAACAGCTATATCGACGGGGATCAAATGTGTTGGACCCCCACCAATCAGATTCTGATGACCTATCCTGAAGATAAATCATCGGTAAAAAAAAAAAATCGCGGATCCCCCTTTAAGTTAACCATGCATATTAGATTAATGCCAGCGGAACCTGCCATTTTCACCAGGCCATCTAATATAAATGGTGGTGTCTGAACTTTCGGAGAAAGAAGGATGAAGCTGTTGGATTCCAACATGATCAATCCTTTGTGCACAAGTGAGATAAGCTGCTCCCCTCTTGCTACTGAGGAAACACGCATGCTCGGCCAAGCAGAAGAACTGTCAGCCAAATGACTGACAGCTATCTGAAGCATATGGCCATTCTTACTACCTCAGCTTAGCCTTGGGTACTCAGTCTCAATAATTGGTGATCTGAATCGAGTACAATTCAGAGAAGGGAAGTAAGCAACATCTCTCTCTCCTGTCCAATATTTTCTCATAACTGTCCGACTGCACTGACTGAAGGATAAAGACAAATCCTTGCTATCCGCGGGGAATCTGCGTAGCATCCAGACATCCTAATCTTGATGATGTCACTTAATATACTGAGCGAGATATCAAAACAAGCAGCAGGCATGCCATCCCGGCTCCCGATTACATGGGAGACAGCATGATTGCCTTTTCACCTGCACATCGGAGCCTGTTTATTAATTGTGCACACACCAGTCAACAGCCGGTCTCCGAAGAAATGTGAACAAACACTTCTAGATGAAGCTGTACAAAGAGCAAGGGAGGACGCGCAAGGGGTTGTCTGCCATTTATTGGAAAGGATAGATCATTTATGAACGTGCTGCTAAACACAGAGCACTCAGCAGCTGCAGACATTACAGTGTGAATGCCATTAGCATTTATTTCATTCGATATTATCACTTGTGATTAGATACCATTTTAAATGCACAGCTCAGTCTAAACCACACGTCTGCTTGTTATACCACATTCACAATTTCTTTCTATAGAACTTTATGTCTTTAACAATGTAACTGCCATTTTGCCTTTGGCAAATGTCCCCAATGGCACTGTATGAACTAGAGCTGAATTCTAAATAGGTATCAATCAGTATTGCCTTGCTTTATATGTCCCAATCGGCTTCTGTAATTAGTACTGTATACACAGAGTGCCCTCTGGTGGTAGGTCTTAGAAATTGTTAGCCTCTGTTCTTTTCTAGATTTTGTTTTTTTTTACAATTATGCTTGTTGTGAACCACGAGAAAACTGTAGATCGGTGGATGTATTTCATATGCCAATTTAAAGTTTTCACATCATTTACTAAAAGTTCACATCAAGATGCGTTTAATTATGCCATAGACCATATTATTAATTAGGAACTTTAAAATTGCGCTCACTCATTACGTAAAACTAATTATCATGTGAACTATAGATGAAGTGCCAACACTTAAAATTTGTGTGAAATAATGTGATTATCTGAACAAGCTTCTGTAGAAGTTCTGTTAGCTTCATGTGCATTTTGAATCTGTTGTACAGTGCATAGGGGGTTAACTACTGTTTTCTCAGCATGTTCCTCAGCAGGATAATCTTTCATTTGGATCCCATTTGGATTTTTCACACCGCAATAGTCTGTAGACTCCTGACATAAACGGAGGAAAACCACAAGGAATTTGATATTGTATCTGCAGATATAAATCCTCATACAGAAAGGAGTTTTGGTGTGGGTTTTGATGACTTTTTTTTAGCCAATATGGATGGGACAAACTCTTTTTTCCAAAGAAAGCGATGAAAGAAGAGCGCACCCTTTCTTCAACCCTAGTTCTGGGGCTCCTGCCTGATAGTTGTTGGGGTGGCTGTGATATTAGGTGTTTGTATAGGTGCAAGGTAGGGTGTGTAGAGTGCAATGGCTGGCGTATGCAGGGGCGGATTGGCCATAGACCTTACAGGGAAATTTCCCGGTGGGCCGATGCCCAGGGGGCTGGCCAGTGGAAGTTTTTGGGGATGTATTTTGTGCTGCTGGCAGTATTTTGTGATTTTGGCTCTGTTGGGGTGGTAGAATGGGCGACAATATGGTATTGCTGGCCCTGCCTTCCATCAATTTGGACCCAGCTACAAAACAGGGGCCACTTTAAGTATTTTTTTTCCAGGGCCACTTTAAGTTCCCAGTCCGCCCCTAGGCATATGGTCTAGGAGTCAGTAGCTAGGCCAGATTTAACAACAGCAAAAACACAGTTTTCACAATATACAGTGAAAATCTCCCCCAGATGGTTTTATATGGATTTCAGCAAGGATGGAAATTATCATACTCTTTCCTCTCTAGCTTTCTCAAGTCTCATCCTGCAGAATCTATGGCTGGCAATATTACTACGCTTTAGTCCAGTCTTCTGAGGAATGGAGTACATAGAGTTAGTTCCTCACTCCTTCTTTTGCTGACTCACAAGTAACTGAGCTAGGGGCAGACTTCTTGTAGGGGCCTGTGTCAGAGTTGGTTAACTCTTTCACTTCCATCCATAACCATAGTGGGTTTACAAAGCATAAAATTACATTAAATATTATGACAAACATTGAATAATTTGCAAGTACCCCCTGCTCTGGGGTACTGCACATCTAACACTGCACCCCATAAAGCTACACCCCTGAGGGTATAGTAGGTTAAACAGACTGATGTTCTATGAGATACTTCAGATTACACAGACATATTAAAGCTACAGGGGTGGTCTAGACTAACAACCAAAACACAGTTACAATTGGTACAGAGTACGCTGCAAGAATGTGCTGTATTTATAACAGTAGTAGTCTGGCTGTATAGTCTGAAATACCCCTATGACAGGAGTTTCAAATACATTATCTGAGGCTCGCAACAGTGTACCCTTTAAGCTGAGCTTCCACAGCCCCTCCTCTCACATTATGTGCCTGTTCTGAGTTCTGGGGCTGTCAGTGCAGCCACTGCAGCGCCCTGAGCATTTGCAGTACCCCAGTTCTTGTTATGCAATATTATTTAATGGTATTTAGTATGTTCATATATATTGTTACCTACAAGCATTTCTCTGTATGGATAAGTCAGGGTTAATGATCCTGACTCTGCCCCTGTAGGAAGTTAGGTGTTGGACTTAGGTCTGCCCCTAGTTCACTCTAGAGTTAGCTGAGGAAGTGAGAGGAAGCAACATGTGCTCGCTTCTCAGAGTGCTAGGCCTGAACTCCAAAGAACCACTATCTCTGTGACATCCACAGACAGAAAACAATCTGTACTTCACAGTACTCAAAGAAAAGAAAAAGGAAAGAACTAGAAAGTCCAGAATCGTCATGGCCGAGCATCGGAGTTAGTCAGTAAGGTATTTGCTGTTTAAGGCTGATAGAGACTTTACTGCAGTGAGAGGTTTCACTGCTAAAACACCTTCAACTTTTGGACATGGTTTGGCCTACCGTATGTTAATCCTGTACCCCTCAGCTGGGAATTACAGCCACCATTGTAAGAATGTCATTACCAGCCTTCCCACAGACAGATTTTGGAGAGATAAAAATACTACAATCCCAATCCTGACCTATTTCCATACATTCCTACCTCGGAAGATTTGCAGTGTGAATTGTTTATAACTGTGTTTGATACTGTTGGATGGACTACAACTCTCATTCTATACTTTAGTAAAGAAAGACTTGCTTATTTTCTAAAACTGGCCAGGTTACTGACTTCAGCGCCTTACGCAGGCCGCAGCACCTACATCTTCTGCCTTGCACCCACACCTAACCTACAACTCCAAGGTCATCCCAAGTACTATCAGGCAGGAGCCCCAACATCAGGGTGTGTTCTCCTATGACTGCTCAGGCCCTAAGAAGCACCATTGTGAGGATTACCACTGTGAATAATTATTGCCACCAGAGCCACTGCCACTCCCATTCTCTGCTCTGCTCCTCCTGGGGCTTGCGGCACATTGCCAGGGGTGGTGGCCCCAGAAGTTGGAACAGGCATGTCATGCAGCTCTGAAGCTCCTGAAGCAGTGCACTGGCAGTGTGTGGGCTGTGAATACTGCACTTGACTGCTCTTTATACCTCTATCTATATGTAGAATGTACGTCATGTAGTAGAGTTGCGGCCCTATTGCTGAAGGGTAAGATTACGCTTGTAGTGTCTTATTATTAGCTGGAGACTCATAGCACCGCACTTCATATATAGTATATAGATTATTATGTGGGTTTAGGACACAGCGGGAAAATGCTCTGGATCCAGAAATGCAATAAATTAATGGTCCTTGACATCGTGGCCAATTTGGGCAAGAGTCAGATTTACTGCAATTTTATTGGTGAAGCACTGGAGTTTATCCTAACCAATAACGTGTTTCAGTTTGGGGCTGATTGGTACAGGCAAAAACTGGGTACGGCCATGGGGACCCCCGTCTCCTGTACATTCGCTAACATGTACCTCGCAAGATTTGAGGATAGGTACATCTACTCCATTATGAACCCGTACGTATCTAAATTGAAAGCATATCTACGTTATGTAGATGACGTGTTCATAATTTGGGAGGGTACTAAGAGCGAGTGCAACGAGTTCGTGGATTTCCTTAACAGCAATGACATGGGTATGACGTTTACCCTCAATTTCGGTGGCTCTAGATTGGAGTTTCTGGATGTGGCTGTCCTGGTAGAGGGTGACGGGTTGGTCACGGAGGGCTTCCGTAAGCCCACGGCGACCAACTCCTTGCTCCGCCATGACAGCTTCCATCCATATAGCGTCAAGAGAGCCGTACCACACAGACAATTTGTTAGATTGAGGCGTATAAATAGTAAAAATAGCAGTTATTGCAGTCAGGCCCAAGACCTAAAAAAGCGTCTAAAAGAGAGGGGCTACCCAGAGGGACCACTGAATGAGGATATGAGAAAGGTTGAAAAGGATTGTTCCCAGGAGAGTCTACTTAGGAGGGGCACTAGGAAGAATAAACAGTGGAGCATAGATGCCACATTCACTAGGTTCGCATTCTCATTCAAATACAGTCCCATGGCAGAGCGTATCCGCTCTGTCATTTTTAAGAATTGGGACGTATTGAGGAGAGATGCAACTCTACATGAACTCACTGAGCGTAAACCATTGATTTCCTTCAGGAGGGCTCATACCGTAAAAGACCGAGTGGTCAGAAGCAGGTTCAAGCCCAGTAAGAGTGAGAATTGGCTGAAAAGCTATTTACCTAAAGGGAATTTCAGGTGTGGCAACTGCTCATTTTGTCATCATAACTCCCTCAAAAAATGGATCGAATTTGCGGGTGTCCAACACAAAGTGAGCACCTTTATTAACTGCAGGAGCACATACGTAGTTTACCTGCTGTTGTGCCCCTGCGGACGATTTTATATCGGCAAAACTATTAGGTGCCTGTTCGAGAGGTTCAGGGAACATCTTAACTCGGTCAAAACAGGGAAGGGATGCCCCACGTTCATCCAGCATGTTAGAGAAGTCCACAATGGGGACATGAATTGTATTTCATTCTCCGGCTTAGAGATAGTACCTACCCCTCTGCAGGGAGGGGATAGACACCGCCTCCTCCTGAAGAGGGAAGCCAGGTGGATTCTCCGTACACAAGCACTAGGAGAACTTGGGCTGAACGATAGAAACGACCTCAGCCCGTTTCTCTAAATAAGTTTCTTTAAATCGTTTTTGTTTTTGATTTTGTCTAGTCATAAATACATACTGTGTATTCGTATTTGTCCCTGAGTATCTGCTTGTTCATTGTTTGCATTTTGTTTGTATGTACCTCCCCTTGTCCAGGTGCGGTCTGATTCGTCTGCTTCCATGACGGCAATCCGCATCGGGGGTTAAAAGGAGCGCTGACACAAGCACGCATTTGACGCACAGCCTGATGAAGCGCAGATAGCGCGAAACGCCCGCCGCTGTTAGTTGCGTGCTTGGATTGTCTGCCCCCTGCCTTAGTTTGTCTTTGAAATAAAGCTGCTGACGCACACCGGTGAGTGCCGCTGTTTCATTTCTTACATACTAGAGAAAACAATCTGTACTTCACAGTACTCAAAGAAAAGAAAAAGGAAAGAACTAGAAAGTCCAGAATCGTCATGGCCGAGCATCGGAGTTAGTCAGTAAGGTATTTGCTGTTTAAGGCTGATAGAGACTTTACTGCAGTGAGAGGTTTCACTGCTAAAACACCTTCAACTTTTGGACATGGTTCGGCCTACCGTATGTTAATCCTGTACCCCTCAGCTGGGAATTACAGCCACCATTGTAAGAATGTCATTACCAGCCTTCCCACAGACAGATTTTGGAGAGATAAAAATACTACAATCCCAATCCTGACCTATTTCCATACATTCCTACCTCGGAAGATTTGCAGTGTGAATTGTTTATAACTGTGTTTGATACTCTTGGATGGACTACAACTCTCATTCTATACTTTAGTAAAGAAAGACTTGCTTATTTTCTAAAACTGGCCAGGTTACTGACTTCAGCGCCTTACGCAGGCCGCAGCACCTACATCTCCTGCCTTGCACCCACACCTAACCTACAACTCCAAGGTCATCCCAAGTACTATCAGGCAGGAGCCCCAACATCAGGGTGTGTTCTCCTATGACTGCTCAGGCCCTAAGAAGCACCATTGTGAGGATTACCACTGTGAATAATTATTGCCACCAGAGCCACTGCCACTCCCATTCTCTGCTCTGCTCCTCCTGGGGCTTGCGGCACATTGCCAGGGTTGGTGGCCCCAGAAGTTGGAACAGGCATGTCATGCAGCTCTGAAGCTCCTGAAGCAGTGCACTGGCAGTGTGTGGGCTGTGAATACTGCACTTGACTGCTCTTTATACCTCTATCTATATGTAGAATGTACGTCATATAGTAGAGTTGCGGCCCTATTGCTGAAGGGTAAGATTACGCTTGTAGTGTCTTATTATTAGCTGGAGACTCATAGCACCGCACTTCATATACAGTATATAGATTATTATGTGGGTTTAGGACACAGCGGGAAAATGCTCTGGAGACCAGAAATGCAATAAATTAATGTTACTGCTGATTTATACGTTTTCCCTGTATTATATATTATGATATAATGTGCTTATTGATATAGGACATAGGATAAGATAGCATAGCAACCAGACATTACATATACTGTATATGTGTATATATATATATATATATGTATATATGTATACAATGGCTGATTAAAATTCTATCCTATGTCCTATATCACTAAACAAATCATATCATTATATAAAATACAGAGGAAAACATGCAAATCAGTAGTAACATTAATTAATTGCATTTCTGGTCTCCAGAGCATCTTTAGCAGTCTTTATAGTACGCAGCATAGATCTCATTAATTTACTCAAGAATTTACTAATACAAGGATTTTAGCAAGCTGGGATATTACATTATATTCTATGTGGGGCTTGGAGGGAGAGATAGGTCCAGCCTCGGGTCTACCTTTACCCAACCACCACACCAACACCGTCACTAAAGCATACATTATTCTGACTCAGATGGGGGCCATTTTACACGCCAATCAGATATGTTTCTGCAATTACATAAACACTGAATTTTACAATGGACCCTAGTAATAAAATCTGAGACTCTCAGCCAATACATTTTGATCAAAACACATCTGTGCCCACCTACCCACGCCACGGTGGTCAAGCAGGTCCTACTCTATACCTACCTATGCAGTTGTGCATCTATGTTCAGGAGATCAGACCCTGCACATATAGTGTGTTGCTCCTAGTTACCTCTATGTGCACCAAGCAACCAATGAGAGGAGAAGCACACATACCTATATGTACCACCTATATGCACGCCGTGGACTCAGACTCCTCCAGATACAACTTGAAGAAGGGCACCACAAATGGGCCGGAAACGTTACAATAAATGTTAAATGTACCACTGGTGTTGAAACTTGAATGAATAAAAATGGAATCTTTGAATATTAACTTTTTGGCGTGCTGTCTCAAAATTTATGGGAACAATTTATGTGGATTCCTAGGGTGGAAGGGATCAACTTGTGAGGTGCACCCACAAAAGCTATTTAGTGGATGAGTGCTGTGGCCGTACTGTGTTTACAAAATCTAAGAAACTATAATATTACATAATCACAGGGTGTCATATATTATAGTGGCAAGCTATCATCAATAATATCACAGAAAAAATATAGCTGCCAATTTTAAAATTTAACTTTTACTAAATGATATTTAAAAGAGCATCATTCCAAATATTCCATGATATTATATTTGTAAGCCAGACTAAAATGAAGCTGAACCCACCTTTAGCATCAGGGTAGCAAGAGAATACTTGTTAATTATAGGTAAGAAAGAAATGGCACTTACGATTTGAAGATATCCTTGTAAGGTAGATGTGTTATAAGTGCGGGCTAAAGGTTGGATATCCTTATAGGTACCTGGTAACTAGACCCTTTACTTACCCCTACATGACCCCAAGGTGCTTTCTCACAGTGGGCTGCTTGTTTTTAAGGACAAGTTGGTTTGTGCTATAATTGATGGTGAAATGTCCCGACGCGTTTCCCCAAGTAAAGAACTTGGTTCGTCAGGGGACTTTTCCCATAGCCGAAAGATGGTGGCTAAAGATTCTGGCGGTAACAGAGGCTGATGATATGCAACCCCTTGTGTATTAAGACAGAGTTTAAATAGCGGACTTTTGGCGCCAGATATTTAGTAACGCCCCCTCTGACTCATGGGTGAGTGATGTCTCAGTGGGTGTGTTATTGTGCCGGTGTTCTCATTGGTGTTAACACTGGGTGCCACATACGTGACGTACCTGTTGTCCGGCCTCCCTATTCTCTATTACGCCGATGCCCTGATACGTCACATCCGGTCATGTGATCTGAAGATTTTGGCATCATGTGATCGCTACTTCCTATCTGTGGAACCCAAACAGATGCCATTGGTTGTTTGAGGAACGCATCGCCTGATACTGATTTTTGTTTCCTCTCAGATCACTTCGGTATTGTAATAATGTTATCTTATAATTCTTATGGGCTAAAACTCTGCAATTAGATGTTAATAAAGGAAGTTAAGATGGAATTAAGATGTTTTCATCGATATTTTAGTTTGATAAAGGGAAAGTGATGAGATATATAAGACTATTAGAACCTATTCCGGCTCCGATATAATCTGGATTCCTAGTCATATCTATTTTTAATGGATCCCATGTTTATAGTTACATAACTGGAGACTTTGCTAAAAAGGAGGGAGGAGTTAATTTAGATGAAGCATGTGTAGGAGATTTGTTCATTGAGTCCATGGGGGTGAATGGTTCTTAATCTATAGATCTTCTTTTTTCAAGATTCTGTTATCCCAGTCTCCACCCCTAGGTGACTGTCTGACCACCTCAACCACTTGAAATTTTAGTATCTTGGCATCTCCACTGTGGTGTTCATTTACATGGCGTGCTATAGGTTTATCCCTTTTATTTCTAATATCTCCCAGATGTTCACATACCCTTCTTCTAAATTCGCGTTTGGTTTTCCCAACGTAACTTAGTGGGCAGGTACAGGAACACATATATACTACTCCTTGGGTACGGCAGTTGGCGAAGTCATAGTTTTGATATACTCTGCCCGTACTACTGCTAGAGAAGGAGTTAGATTTTAATATATATGGGCAGCACACACAGTTGTTTCCACATTTGAAGGTTCCTGGAGGTCTATTTCCAAGCCAGGTGGGGTCACTGGGTGGCTTCTGATAATGGCTGTGTATTAGCCTATCCCGTAGTGACCTACCACGCCTATAAGTGATGATGGGGGTAGTTGGTAAGAACTCAGCTATGTCAGGATCAGAGAGTAGGATCTCCCAGTTATTTTTCAGGATATCTCTTACCCTCTGATTCTGTTTGTCATAGGTGCCAACAATTCTGGTTGTGGTGTCAGTATGACAATGAGAGACATTTGTCGCAAGTAGAGAGTGCCGATCTCTCTGATTGGCATGTTGGAATGCCGCCCTTAGTATCTGATCAGGATATCCTCGCTGTTAGAATCTACCACGTAAATCTGCAGATTGTTTATGGAAAGCGGAATAAGATGAACAGTTCCTTTTCATGCGCAGATATTGCCCCCTGGGGATGCCTCGTTTCAGGCTCAGTGGGTGGTAACTGTCCCATTGAAGAATGCTATGGTCCTGTTCAGTGAGTGTGGACCCACTGTGGCAACCAACCTGCTTGACTTTGGGTTGGTCCTGGGGGTGTTATCCTAGTGGTCCCCTGGTTTTCATCATATAATCCCTGTACAGGAATCTGGCCTATGCTGTAGGGAGCTACCAGGCCACTACCTATTGGAATAGTGCCAGTGTGGTTGGCTGCTGATGCACTGGTAAAAAGGCATGGGTCAGGTCGGGCAGCAGAAAGTCAAGATCCAGGAAACAGGCTGAAGTCAATACACAAACATGCAAAAACAGATTATAGCCCTATTGCAGGGCCTAGCAAGCAAGAATTGCTCAGGAAATGGGTGGAACAAAAAGCCCAGCGTATATATGAGGTAATTAGTCAAATAGCTGAACACAGAGCAAAGGAAAGATTAACTCTTACAGTGCCACAGGGTGAAGTTCAATGAATAGACACTAATACATGCACCAGAAAAGACCAAGCAGCCAAAATGCAGCCTGCAACATGGAACACAGAAGACTGGCGGGCAGCCAGGCTCAGGCAGAAGCTTGGTGAATGATGCTGCACCCGTGCCTTTCCCAGAAAGCGGGACGGTGGCTGGCACGAAGCATCGTCATGACAGGTGCATTCACTGTAGCGATGAATAGGGGAAGTCTAACATCATAGATCACACCAATTTTTCTTTAAATTATTTATCATGTTTCAACAAAATGGTAGAAGATACAAGTGAATATTCACGTTCAAAGTCGACTTAGTATCATCTCCTAAGTAATAGATTCTGAATAAAGAAACTTCAACATAATATAAAAGGAATATGAACATTTACATAACAAAAAGGCCAACAACAAAATGATTGCAATTCATAACTACTGATCACTACTGAACCCTTTTTATTTAACAACGTCTATGAAACAAGAAAACAGATTAGGTCCTTTCTTCAACAAATACTAAAATCTATTTATATGCAAATAAGCTATCCATTATTGTTAGTATGAGAGGAGATTTAGGTACAAGGAAAGAAATAAATTATCACTGGAAACCATTAAATTCCATTTGAAAATGTTTTATAAGAGGCCACACTCATATAGTGGTTGATTTAGTATAAAGCATTTTCCAGAAGTTTAATATTAATGACCTATGCTTAGGATAGGTCATCAATATCAGAACAGAGGGGGTCTGACTACGACTAATCAGCGATCCTCAGGAGCTCCTGCACACAGGAACAGGCACTGGAACTCCACAGTTCTGTATACTGGATAGTGGCCATGCCTACTTTCTACAGCACTATTCCCATTACAGAGAATAGGAGTAGAGTTGCAGTAACCAGGCAAACATTACACATTTTGGAGCACATAGGAGCTCCTGACAAACAGCTGATGGGTGGGGGTGCTGGCAGTCAGATCTGGTCATTTTTATACAGGAGTGGTCCAGTGGGTTAAAACTGATGACCTATCCTAGGACCTACTCCCAACACCCCTGCAAATCAGCTGTTTAACAGGATAGCAGCACTCATGCGAGCGCTTCTTCCTCTTCAAAATTGCCTGCACATTGCCTTCTTTCTAGAGGTGGTGAACTGTAATTACAACTGCAATTGACCTATTCACTTGAATAGGATAAGCAGTTGTAATTACACTCTGCCACCACTACTAAGGAGAAAATGCCCTGGTAATTTTTAAGAGGAAGCAGTGCTCGCACAAGCACAGCTACCTATCAAAATAGCTGATTGTCGCAGGTGCCGGGAATCAAACCCTCACTGATCTGATATTGAGAACCTATCCGGAAGGATAGGACATCAATATTGTAGCACTATACAATCCCAATAATCCCCCTTTAATCATAAAGCTGCATTTACATCTCAGTGGTGTTTTTGTTAAATTAAGGTGCTGTGACATCACTATAAAGTTTCAGTTTCGAATATTTAGAATATTTAGAATATAGTGCTATATATTCGTAATCGTGAATATTCTAGATTTTTTTTTCCATCAGTAACCTCCCTTCTTGCTTGTGGGCCAATAAGAAGGCTGCAATCTCTTTGTCAGAGCTTAGCAACATCCCTAGCAACCAATAGGAAAGTTGCCTACCCCTTTACTATATAGGAAACTCCCCAGCAGCCATTTTCTGCTGTTTTTTGAAGGTCTGAGTGAGAGAGCAGTGACATTGCTATGCTCTGTGCTTTCATCTGGATCCTATTCCTTATCCAATTACATCAGATAGTTAGTTAGCTCAAATATATAATACAGATTAGTGTTGGGCATAAATATTCGAATCGCGAATATTAATCTCAATTATCAGCACTTCGAGAATTTGGGAATATTTAGAATAAGTTCTGAGAGAGACAGCAATGTCATTGCTGTGTTCTGTGCTTTCCACACTACATTAGATAGATAGTTAGTTAGCTTATACAGTCCTGATCAAAAGTTTAAGACCACTTGAAAAATGGCAAAAATCATATTTAGCATGGCTGGATCTTAACAAGGTTCCATGTAGAGCTTTAACATGCAACAAGAAGAAATGAGAGTGAGACAAAACATTTTTTGAGCCTTCAATTAATTGAAAATAACAATTAAACTGAAACAGGCTGTTTTTCAGCTGATCCAAATTTTAGGACCACACCTCCAAAAAAAAACTAAACCCCCCCAAAACAGAAATCCAACTTCCAAACATGAACTCAGTAATAAGTAGCTCCGGCGTTATTGTTTATCACTTCCAAAATTCGTTTCGGCATGCTTGATGCAAGCGTTTCCATGAGGTGAGTGGGAACATTTCTCCAAGTGGTGAAGACGGCCGCACGAAGGCCATCTACTGTCTGGAACTGTTGTCCAAAATAACACACATATTAGGTATCGCCGGGTCCATAATTACCGGCTCTATAAATATATCATATGATCCACCCTGTCTGATAAATACCATAAAAAACTGTAAAAAAAAAAATCTATTTTTGTCACCTTACATCACAAAAGGGGCAACACCAAGTGATTAAAAAGGTGTATGCCCCCCACCAATCGACCCGTCACCTCATCCCGCAAAAAATGAGCCCCTAAGTAAGCAAATCGTCCAAAAAATAAAAAAAAATATGGCTCAGAATATGGGGACACTAAGACATCATTTTTTTGGTTTAAAAAATGCTGGTATTGTGTAAAACTTAAGTAAATAAAAAAAAGTATACATATTAGGTATCGCCGCGACCGTAAGGATTCTTCTCTATAAAAATATCACATGAGAACACTGAAAGCTGATAGACTATAAAAATATTGTTTTATTTGGGTACATGATTAAAAGCATACATAGAGATAACAGACAAATGCACAAAGTGCAGCACAATCCTGGGAGAGTTAGTAGAGTACAAAAAGGGTAAAAAGACAGAAGTGACCCAAGTATGGATATATCTAAATGAGGCAAAGTTACCATGTAAAATATATGTTAAAGGGATACCCACTATTGGTAAGAGTACACATGATCTCGTCAAATATAAAGTGCAAGTGCAAGCTTACAGTATATATATAAGCAAAGGAGAGGAGAAATAACCCTTCAATGTGGGTCCCTAAATACATATATATATATACCTATTCAAGTAATCTAAGCGGGTAAATAAAGTGCATGTGCAAATTACGTAACAATTTACAAGAGAAAACACATAATGAGTGTTTGATCAAAAAACACAAGACAACCGCAGAAGTTTAACAGGTAAGCAGGTGAACAGGAATGAGGTCACATACCGTATGTAAAATGATGGTAAGTCCACAGGAAGACTGCACACCCCGACGCGCGTTTCGATTTGAAACCTTCCCCCAATCTCCTCCCGAAAAAAATTAGCCCCTACACAAGACAGTCACCCAAATAATAAATAAAACTATGGCTTTCAGAATGTGGAGACACTAAAGAATCAATTTTTTTTAAAATGCTTTGCTATGTAAAACTGAAACAAATAACCAAAAAAAGTAGTCATATTTGGTATTGTTATGTCCGTGACAACCTGCTCTATAAAAATACCACATGATCTAACCTGTCAGATGAATGTTGTAAATAACAAAAAATAAAAACGGTGCCAAAAAAGCTATTTCTCGTTACCTTGCCTCACAAAAAGTGTAATATAAAGCAACCAAAAATCACATGTACCCTAAAATAGTACCAACAAAACTGCCACCCTATCCAGTAGTTTCCAAAATGGGGTCACTTTTTTGGAGTTTCTATTCTAGGAGTGCATCAGGGGTGCTTCAAATGGGACATGGTGTCAAAAAAAACAGTCCAGCAAAATCTACCTTCCAAAAACCATCTGGCATTCCTTTCCTTCTGCGCCCTGCAGTGTGCCCGTACAGCAGTTTACGACCACATATGGGGTGTTTCTGTAAACTACAGAATCAGGGCCATAAATATTGAGTTTTGTTTGACTGTTAACCCTTGCTTTGTAACTGGAAAAAATTGATTCAAATGAAAAATCTGCCAAAAAAGTGAAATTTTGAAATTTTATCTCTATTTTCCATTAATTCTTGTGGAACACCTAAACGGTTAACAAAGTTTGTAAATTCAGTTTTGAATACCTTGAGGGGTGTAGTTTGTAAAATGGGGTCATTTTTGGGGTCATTCTTGAAGATCCAGTGGGGCTAATGGCTGCACTATACTTTGCAATGCTCTTGCATTGCAAAGTATAGTACTATCAGGTTTCCTGACAGATGGCAACACCGGACGCCTTTGCAAAGTGTCCAGTTGCCATGGCAAACATTGGTCCGCTGCCAGAGCGGCAGCCCGATGGTTGAGAGAGGGAGCCCCTTTCCTCTATTAACCCCATGGATGCCGATGCCGTGGCATATAAGGGGTTATAGCAGCGTGTCAGCATACAGCATACATCACATACAGCAGGGGGATCGCATCAGGGGCAGGGGGCACAAATGGGGGCAGGAAAAGGGTTAGGGCCAGCATGGAGGGGGCACAAATGGGACACATGCAGGGACCAAAGTGCGCAAGAGCGCATGACCGGCAAAAAGTTTGGAGGCGTGGCAAACTGGGGGGAGTTGTTGGGGTGTGCACAGATTGTTGATGCAGGGGGCACAGATGGGGCCCACAGATCGGGGGGCACGAAGCACATACTACCTGATTTCCGGCTCTCTCATTTAGAAGGGGATCCACCACTGCTTCTAAATGTAAGACAGCTTCCTAGCTGTCTTACATCTAGACCTTTTTCAACACCTAAAACAGATGCACAAACATTTTTACTGAGACAGGCCTGCCTGCCCATCCCCTTCGCCGCCCATGCCACACTATTTTTTACACCTGGCGTGAGCCTGAAAAAGTGGCAGAATAACCTTTGCTCTGCTATCTGCGCCAGAAATACACCTGATATACTGTAGGCGTATTTCTTTTTAATAAAGGACCCCCTTTATTTTTATACTATAGTTTTATGTGCTATTCAGCTGACTCAGGACTTGTATATATACAATGTGCAAATTTTAGGCTGGGTTCACATCACGTTTTTCCCTTCTGTCTAACGTAAACAAAAAATATATTCGTTAAACGGATGCCTCAGACTGATGCCATACACCATAGAGTTCCATTTTTACCAGACTGTGCAAGACACAAGAACGTGGTGTGCTGCGTTTTTTTTAACCTTTTTTATTTCTAACATATACATCAAACGGAGGCATGAAACGTGATGTGAACACACCCTTAATTACCAAGTCCCGCACACCTGCCTCTGATTGACAGTTTTTCTTTTAAAACTGAATCAGCAGAAGGTGGGCAGGGAAAGCCGGGAGCTCATAAATTTTTGTGACTTATCAATTGCATTGAAGCTGTTCAGCCTGGAGGCAACAGTAGTGTGGAGATTTAGAAATCACTTTTCTGTAACAGAGTTAGGCCTCTTTCACACGAGCGTTTTTTTTTTTTTTTCGTTTACGGGCCTTTTTTTGCTTTCCGTATACGGAACCATCAATTTCAATGGTTCCGCAAAAAAAAAACGGAATGTAAAAATAGAACATGTCCTATTATTGCCCGCAAATCACGTTCCGTGGCTCTATTCAAGTCAATGGCTCCGCCAAAAAAAAGGAACACATACGGAAATGCATCCGTATGTCTTCTGTATCCGTTCCGTTTTTGCGGAACCATCTATTGAAAATGTTACGCTCAGCTCATTTTTTTCTATGTAATTACTGTATATGCCATACGGAAAAACGGAACGGAAACGGAAACACAACGCAAATAAAAACCGGAACAATGGATCCGTGAAAAACGGACTGCAAAACACTGAAATAGCCATACGGTAGTGTAAAAGAGGCCTATCTCTGAACTATATGAACAGTGCAGTCAAATAAAATGTGTTGTCAACTGGGAATGATGCTTTCTAGGATGCTATTGTCCTGTTCAGTGTCATCAGTGAGTCTGGACCAACTGTGGCAACCAACCTGTTTGACTTTGGGCTAGTCATGGGGGTGTTATCCTAGTGGTCCCCTGGTTTTCATCCTATAATCCCTATACAGGGATCTGGCCTATGCTGCAGGTAGCCACCAGGCCACTACCTATTGGAATAGTGCCAGTGTGGTTGGCTGCTGACTCACTGGTAAATAAATAAGCATGGGTCAGGTCAGGTAGCAGAAAGATCCAGGAAACAGGCTGAAGTCAATACACAAACATGCAAAAACAGATTATAGCCCTTTTGCAGAGCCTAACAAGCAAGAATTGCTCAGGCAATGGGTTGAACAAAAAGCCCAGCGTATATAGGAGGTAATTAGTCAAATAAATGAACACAGGATTGCATAAAAGTTAAATGGTTTATGCCATGATTGATGTAAAAAAATGAAAATTAGACACCATATAGTACATGACAGTCTCTTATTAATAAAGCTAGAACCAGCCATGTACCTCACATTCATTGCTCTAATTGCTCTCCTAGATTTATTTCAAGCTGGCAGCTTAGAGGAAGTGTTCTGGGTGTGTCCTTTCTCCTGCTGTACTTGACCTGTAACTGTCACAGTTTCTAACAGAAGATATATCTGGTGACAGTTGAAGATTTAAACTCTGTGTGTGCGACCAGCTCACTGAGGAGTAGGTGACATTATACAGATACATTTCATTGAATAACTTAGTGGATATAATACATTTTTAATTACATACAATTAAAAAAGTTTTCAGATCCAGGTGTTTGTTTGAAAAATTTAGAATATGTTTTTGTGGCACAACCCACTTAAATAGGTTTTCTGGTCTATAAATTGTGTGCAGTAAAATTATTTAATGCACTAATGTACTGTTATACCGGGGGCCGACGGGCACGCTACTTCACAGGCAGTACTGCTGGCATCCGGTTACTGGGGTAACAATCAGTAGTCACGCTGGAATGCCCAGCATAACATCAAGAGGTCACGTGAGGCCGGCCACATCAAGTGACCGGTAGCACAACCTATTTAAAAAAGGGAACTGCTGACCACAGCAGTTGATTTATCTTAGGATTGCCACACTAGCATTACTAACCTGCTTTGGACTTTAGGATTTTGGACTTCTGCTTTGGATACTGATGCTAACCATTTGCCTGACGATTTGGACCCTCATGTGACTTCCTGGTATCGACCACTGGCTTGGTATTGTTTCTGGTTATTGTTCTCTGATTTTCTTCTGTTTCTGGCTTCGTTTTTGTCTCTTCTGATCTTACCCGGCTTCTCTGTTTCTTATTTGGTACTTGTGACTAGAGATGGCCTTGCGGATCGCCCGGCGGTTGTTTCACGGCAAACTTTGTGCGATCGCGATTTGCCGAACATGCGAACATATGGAGATGTCTGCCGGCACCATATTCTTTTGCATTGCGCCGAACTTTGACCCATGACACACACATGAGGTGGGACAGGACAGCCAATTGAGACATTTCAGCACATGGACACACCCCCACCCTATAACAGAACTCGATCTGGCAGCCATTTTACATTCTGTGTTTTGCCAGTGTAGGGAGAGGTTGCTTTGTGGAGCAGGACAAGACTGTTAGGGACACCAAACACTAGCTAATAGGGCCACAAAAGTCTTTTTAGGGATTGGTATAGGTGAGCTATCGATAGGTGTGATATACTGAGGGGTGTGATATACTTATAATATAATTTCTAACAAAGAAAGTATATCATATGGAATTTGGATTGTGCAGCAGATGTGTGCAGTTCTGCTGCAATACCGCAGGTATATAGAGGGACAAGTACTATTGGATCAACTATTTGCAATGGGTGTGATATACCTGTGCCCCCCAAAAAATATCGAGGGGTGCAATATACCTGCTTCCACAAAATACTGATTAAGGGGTTTGATTTACCTGCTTCCACAAAATACTGATTGAGGGGTGTGACATATCGCCTTCCACTAAATATTGAAAAAGGGGTTTTACATACCTTTTTCCACAAAATACTTATTGAGGATTGCGATATACCTGCTTCCACAAAATACTGATTAAGGGGTTTGATATACCTGTTTCCACAAAATACTGATTGAGGGGTGCGATATACCTGCTTCCACCAAATATTGATTAAGGGGTTATATATACCTGCTTCCACAAAATACTGATTGAGGGGTGCGATATACCTGCTTCCACAAAATACTGATTAAGGGGTTTGATATACTTGCTTCCAAAAAATACTGATTGAGGGGTGCAATATACCTGCTTCCACCAAATATTGATTAAGGGGTTCTATATTCCTGCTTCCACCAAATACTGATTAAGGGGTTTGATATACCTGCTTCCACCAAATATTGATTGAGGCCTGCGATACACCTGATTCCACAAAATAATGATTAAGGGGATTGATATACCTGTTTCCACCAAATACTGATAGAGGCCTGCGATATACCTGTTTCCACAAATGCTGCTCTTGTCTAGGGACTTTGGCACAGGGTCATTTTGAAAATGACAGGCAGAGGAAGAGGCAGGCCGTTCCGCAGGGGTGGTAGGGGTCGGGCAGGTGCACCAGGCCGGAGCCTAAGTGGGAAGTTGGAGAAGGTGAGTGCAATTATGTCAAAGGATGCACCAGAGTTGGTTGAGTGGCTCACTCAGCCTTTCGCTTCTGCACGCTCCTCATCCTCTGTATTTGCACCCTCCTCACTCTCTGCTGTGTGCACCCCCAAAGACAACACCACCACCACCATAGCCCCTCAACTCGAATTATTTTCCTATCCATTGCCAGACCTTACCGATGCGCAGCCATTCTTGGCATCGGATGAGGAAGAGGAGGTAGCAACGGCCGCCACCCAGCGGTGTGACGACAGTACCCAGATCAGCCCAAGGAGGGTGGTCCCCGCATTTGCTGCACACTCCGAGAACTCTAATGTCAGTGGTGGTGAAGGTGACAATGATGACTTGTTGATGGACGTCACGTAGTGTCACGGATGTAGTAGTGGAGAACACCAAAAGACAATCAAGAAGGAAGGGGAAAGACACTAGGCCTCACTGCTAGGGAAGGAAAAGGGTCACCACCTATAAAACCCTGCTCCTGGCCCTAACTCCTGTCCGTGTGGGCACCTCTCCATGGTAGAGATACCCATACACGGGAACCTAGAAAACCCTGGTGACCCTCAGATGCCCTAAAGATAATGACAGGGCAGAGACCACCTGTTCCTTCCCTGGTGAAGGAACTAGCGTCTCACTGAGGCCTAGTAAACAACCGGGGGGGAAGGTGAATACAAAACACGACAAGCGGAATACTTAACTTCAGAGGATGAAGGATGAACAGGACTTCAACACGAACCACACTCCAGCTCTTCCAAGACCAAATGAAGCTATCCCAAGCAAGGAGTGATGGGAAAAGTCAGACTAAATAGGGCGAGGTAAAGGTCACATGATCCACACCTGAACAGGAGGTGTGGACATACCAGCAACACACAGACAAAGTAAAACCAAAAGAGGCTGTCAGATCACTAATGCATAGATAATCTTTCAGACCTTCTGAGACCTGTCACAGATGTGACACGTAGGTGCCCACAAAAGAGGAAGAGGATGGGAGTTCAGAGGGAGAGACGGAGCAGCAGATAGGGAGGAGGAGAGGAAGCAGGCAGGACTCGCAGTGCACAGGAGGCAAAAAGCAGACTGAAAATGTATCTGGAGCGAGCCATCCATCATGCAAGGTCACATCTTGCACTCCCAGGATGCCGGCACATGGCTCCGCAGTGTGGGCTTTTTTTAACGTGTCAGCTGCTGACAATAGTGTTGCCATCTGCAGCCTGTGCTGTCAACGCATAAGTCGCAGTAAGCCCAACACTCACCTAGGGACGATCGCCCTAAGAAGGCACCAGGCCTCCCATCACGAGCCCAGTGGGATCAACGCAGTCAGAACCCACAAAGCCACACTCTGGCACTCCACGTCCTGCCTCTTCTCCTTCTCCTCTCTCCTCCCATTTGTCCTCCACTCCACCTTCCACCAGACAGTCGTCACGTTCATCTGGCAGAAGGCAGGCTTCCGTGGCCCAAATGTTCGAGTGTAAAAAGTTGATGACGCCGGATAACCCTCTTGCCCAGCGGCTGACCGCTGGCTTGTCGGAACTGCTAGCCCACCAACTACTGCCATATAAACTTGTGGACTTGGAGGCCTTTAGAAAATTTGTGGCTTTGGCACACCGTAATGGAAGGTCCCCGGAAGGAAATATTTCTCCCAGAAGAGCATCCCAGTGCTATATGGCCACGTTCAGCGTCAAGTGAACATAAAGTATCTCTGGCACACAGTGTCGGTGCCAAGATACATCTGACCACAGACATGTGGTGTAGCAAATACGGGCAGGGAAGGTACATAACTTTTACTGCCCACTAGGTGAACCTTCTGACGGCTGTCAAGCATGTAACCCGTGGCACCCGTATGGATTTGGTTTTACCACCACAGATTGCATGCAGGCCTGCCTCTTCTTCTCCTCCTCCTACTCCATCCTCCATCTCCATCTCGGCTGACTCCTCCTTTTCCACTGCTACCGCCTCTTCCGCTGCACCCCCCAAGCTCCCCAGAACATATTCGACATGCCAGGTGAGATGTTGCCATGCTGTGCTGCAGCTGTTGTGCCTGGAAGCCAAGAGCCACACCGGTCCTGCACTGCTTTCAGCTCAGCGGTCACAGGCCGATCAGTGGCTAACCCCGCTTTATTAGACAGTTGGTGTGCGACAAGGGTGCCAATCTGCTGAGCGTGCTGAAACAGGGAAAAATGACACACGTGCTGTGCATGGCACACGTCCTAAACTTAGTCGTGCACCGATTTGTTTCCAAATACCCCGGGGTCCAGTACGTCATGCGGAAGGCCAGGAAAATCTCTGGCCATTTTAGAATATCTTACACGGCCATGGCTCGCCTTGCTGACGTTCAGCGGCGACACCACCTGCCCGTCAGACGTCTGATTTGTGACAGCCCAATACGCTGGAACTGCACCTTTTATATGCTTGATAGGCTGCTCCAGCAGCAACATGCCATTAACGACTACCTGTACGAACTCTGCAACAGGACAGGTTCTGAGGAGCTTGTTTTTTTTTCACTGCGCCAGTGGCTGCTCATGCGCGACGCATGCAGACTTCGACGGCCATTTGATGAGATCACCAAACTGGTCAGTCGCAGCCAGGGTGCCATCAATGACATTGTACCTTACGCCTTCTTTCTGGAGCATGCATTGCATTATGTCATTGATCAAGCCGTCGAGGAGCAGGAGCTGGAAGATGAGGAATTCGCAATGCTGAATGAAATCCCAGGGGGGACTACTCTATCTGAGACAAGTCAGCAGGAGTCTGAAGAGGATTCAGAGGAGGATGGTGGCTGGGGGGAGGAGGAGGAGCAAGAAGAGGAGGCTTTGAAGGGGACTTTAAACTTTTCGGGGATCCCTGGTGTTGTCCGTTACTGGGGGGAGGAGACCGAGGATTACATTCTCCTGGGCAATGAGCAGAAGCCAGGGCGCTCCACTGCTTCTAATTTAGTGCAAATGGGGGCCTTCATGCTCCAGTGTTTGAAGAGGTACCCCCGTATAAGCAGCATAAAGAGCAAGGACCAGTACTGGGTGGCAACGTACTTAGACCCCCGGTACAAACACAAAATAGCGGCCATGTTACCAGCATCACAGAGCGCTGGCAGAATGCAGCATTTCCAGGCCTTGCTGCGATAGATGATGCATTCTGCTGTTGCGGGCGCTGGAAGAGGAATTTCCACCCACAGCGAAACAGGTGCGGGTACCAATTCTACCGCGCTTGCAAAAAGAGGGCGGTTTGAAGATATGTTGATCACTTTGGCTATGAGATCATTCTTGCACCCAAACCATCGACAGCCGTCCTCCGGATCCAGCTTCAGGCGAGGTCTAGACCGACAGGTGTCCGCCTACATCGGGTTAACGGCCAATGTGGACGCTCTGAGAAGCGAGGAACCGCTGTACTACTGGGTGGCCAGAGCTGGCACAATTTTCCATTGAACGCTTGGCTTGCCCTTCGTCGAGTGTCCAGTCCGAAAGGACGTTCAGCGCAGCAGGAGGGATCGCAACCGATAAGAGCACTCGCCTAGCTCATGACAATGTGGACTACCTCACACTTCTAAAAATGAATGAGGCATGAATCTCGGAGGAAAACAACACCTGTGACGATCACGTGTAATTGAATTTCCTCATACCAGCCCACACATATCAGCCACTACAAAGAACAAAGAATTGTCCTATGTATATACAGCAGCATAAAAGTCCTTTTCTGTCAGGTGAATGCCTATTTTTTGGGGTCTGTACTGGCCTACAGTAAACTTTTTATCAAGTGACCGCCTAATGTACCTCCACATAATCGCAAGATCTTTTCTGTCCGTTAAATGCCTAATTTTTGGGGCCTGTACTGGCCTACAGTAAAATTTTTATCCAGTGACCGCCTAATGTACCTCCAGCCACATAATCACAAGTTCTTTTCTATCAGGTGAATGTCTAATGTTTGGGGCCTGTACTGGCCTACAGTAAAATTTTTATCCAGTGACCGCCTAATGTACCTCCAGCCACATAATCACAAGTTCTTTTCTGTCAGGTGAATGCCTAATGTTTGGGGCCTGTACTCCAGTGGCCTACAGTAAAATCTGTACCCAGTGACCGCCTAATGTACCTCCAGCCACATAAGCACAAGTTCTTTTCTGTCAGGTGAATGCCTAATTTTTAAGGTCCATACTCCCGTGGCCTAAAATAAAAAATTTCTAGGCTCCAGCAGGGTACATTTTTGAGATTTTACCTTTAAGATGCATAAAAATGGCCCCTGATTAAAATACATATTTTTGTGGGAATTTATGCCATTGATCCCCTCTGGTATGTCACTGTCCATGTTGTGGGACTATTTGTGAACTTCTAGTAGGTATTTGGTGGCTGCAAATATGACCTGAAGGTTTTTTAAGTTCA
The DNA here is from genome assembly GCF_905171765.1 of Bufo bufo. Classification (NCBI taxonomy): domain Eukaryota; kingdom Metazoa; phylum Chordata; class Amphibia; order Anura; family Bufonidae; genus Bufo; species Bufo bufo. The sequence continues at coordinate 571,770,445 of NC_053390.1, forward strand.
CCTGCCAATAAAGTGAATGGGGCCCACCGCGAACGCGCGTTCACGAAACATCCCGGCTGATGTTTGTCCATCACTACCAGTGACTTTGAGCTAATCGATCACTAGTGTATTTTGGTCTCCATCTCATCCTTCCCATATAGGCCCCAGCACTTAGTCAAGGTGGCACTCTCAACCAGTTGTGGCCCGTCATCTAGAATGTGTTGTGCAAGTACTGTAGGTAGGGACAGTGGTTGGAGTAACTCAGGATCTCACTAGACCCCACCGTGACATGTACTGTCTGGACCTGAAATGCTTCTGTTAAGGTCACATATACATTTGATGCTTCTCCACTGCAGATTGCATATTTGGCGGAACAATGGGGGATACCATGATACAACTGACAGCCCTAATAATTATTCAGTGGACCTGTTGAGTGCTGTTAATGTCCATCATGTGATGGATAAGGCTCGCCATCATTTTTGTTTTTTTCTGTTCCTATGACAGAACAGAAAAATGGAAATGAATAGCACAGATGTGAATGTAGCATAAGCCAATATCAGATTCAGACACAAGACCATGCTCCTTATTTATATCTCCTTCTTATGTAGTGTCTTGTGAATGTAGTTTTCTTCCGTCTCACTGATGTATGGGACATCATGCATCACATCCCGAGTAGAGATGAACAAGGTTTTCAAAAACTCAATTTGAACACTGAATTTTTTTTTAAAAATTCACTTTGTTCCAAATTAATTAATGGAAACTGTGCTGTTTCCTATAGATCCCTTCAGCTTCAGATTACAGTCCCTGCAGTCTCCCCATGCTTTCCCTACAGTTTGTAAAAACTCTCCCTACGATCTCCCTATACTTTCCCTGAACTGTTCTTGCACTCTCCCTATCCAACATTCCACAATTAAAAGTTTTTAGCAACACTGTCCCTAGCGCACTCTCCCTATGCTCAGCTTACAGTGAAAAGGCAGAAACCGTGTGGGATGAGGCTTTTAAAGGGATGTGACATCACAGGGGCTGGCTAACTGCTGATTGGCTGTCTGCATGACATTAATTTCACATTACCAGGCTTCTTATTTTCACTTTGTAACATGTGTAGTCGCCATTTCAGGGAAAAAATTATTGGTTACCACAAAGGAAATTCTGATTTGTTGCAAATTGAATTTTTCCTAAACTTCAGATCAAATTCCGCTTCGATTCACTCAACTATTATCAACAACAGATCTGTGTTATGTTTAAAGATAATTTGTAATTACATCACTATTTTACACCTTGAAATAAAGGGGCATGCAGGCAATATCTATGAGAGAGGAGAGGAATTACAAGAAACCAAAGTTCTTAACATGATAACCAAGCCCACTGCAAGCCCTGGCAGCATCCAAACCGAGGTGCTATATAAAGATGGGCAAGATAAAAATAAACAATAACTACTACTGAGCTGTGGTGAGAAAACCTAGTTTTCCATGAGCTAAAAAAAAACTCTTTAAGAACATAATAGAACTTTATGACTACAGTAATATACAGGGGCGTGCAACAGTGTTTAGGATTATATCCATTTTTAGAAGCCATCCTCTATTTAATTTCAGCTTTTTTTTACAGTTGTTATCTTTGCTTCCAGAATTTGTTGGAACTTCATTGAATCCATTCTTCCCACTACCTGCAAAATGTTCCACACTATTAGCTGCAACACAACCCCAAAGAATGAGTGATCAACCTTCACGCTCAATGGTTGTAGAGATGCACTTTTCCTGAAAATTCTGTGGCCTTTTTTTTTGACAAACATAACTTGGAAAGGGTTAATGAATACTGAGAGACTTTTGGGATTTGCTCCCCTGTATATATATGCACAACTGCATGTGGGTTTGAGCACTTCCTGCTTGTTTAATACCACGCCATTCTTTTCAGTTTGTATATATAGAGATGCCTGGAGGTGTATAAACTCCAATTTAAATGTGCCTGCTTTCCATCTACAGGCTACATTTAGGTGCACCTGTGAGGCCTGGGCCATATCAGCCAGTCTTGAGTGGGACTCGCAGACTCCTCCCTCCTCCCATTGCTAGCATGGTTACATGCTGGAGGTAACTGGTGAGTTGTTTGTGAGTCGGCCTCATGCTCCTGTAATTTGCCCACAGGCTCCTGGTATTGCCCACATGGCCCAGGTAGGTGAGTGTTAGGTCCCGAGCTACTTGAGAAACCTTGGCGCGGTGCTCGGGCTCAGACATGTCCTACACCGTAGGACATGTTGGCTAATCTCTAAATTTTTAAATCAGTTTGAGGGTTTAGTAAGACCGCAGAGTGCACCTGTTTTTGCTATTATTTTGTTATATCTCCACACTATTAGCTGCAACACAACCCCAAAGAATGAGTGATCAACCTTCATGCTTAATGGTTGGAGAGATGCTCTTTTCATGAAAATTCTGTGCCCTTTTTTTTGACAAACATAACTTGGAAAGGGTTAATGAATACTGAGAGACTTTTGGGACTTTGAATGAGAAGCTGGTAATTTTCCACAGATGCCATAGGGTTTAAAGAAGAGCATGTTTTAGAGAGAAAAAGACAGACTTGTTTACCACCAAAACCAGACAGACTAACCTGTTGAATTTCTGGTTTTAGCTATGCTGTTATGTCTGGAAACTTGTTTTTGTCTGGAAAAACTGCAGTGTCATTGCCTTTGAGTATCACTGAAGCTCTAATGTAAGTCTATGCCAGACAGGAGTGGCAACTTTGTAATTGCTTGTGCTGGGTTTCTTCACTCCACCTCTCCCACTAGAATGTTCCAGTCTAGCTAGAAATGGTATATAAGGAGAGCAGTCAGAGCCTCTAGTGTTCTGCAGTTAGGGAACAGTTCTTGGATGAGGAGACTCTGCCAGACTACTAAATGACCAGAAAAAGACGCTGAGACGGGGATACGTTGCCACAGACCCTGGATCACCAGCCTTTGGCCAGGGTACCAGGGACACCTAACTCAGGCCTTGCCTCAGCATCAAACCCTTCTTCTGCCAGGGATGAGAATGGAGAAGCTGGCCCTATGCCTCACCTGTATTGTTTTACAACTGAATTCCTCCAGTAAAGAAGCATACTGGTTAACTGCAGACCCTGACTCTCTGGACTTATTTCCCATTGGGCTGCACAACGCCTTACCATCCCTTCCAGAGAGCAGCAATATCTCAGCAGTGTCAGGGTGACCCAGCATAACGTTGGGGCCAACCCAAACCCAGAAACTGAACCAAAATCTCACAGAAGCAATTCGTAGTGCTTCCATGGGCTTTCACTCCATGCCTCCGCTTCGCACCGTTCTGTATCTTGTACATTGCGGACACATTCAAGTCAATGGGACCGCATCTGTGATACAGAGTGCACAAAGTCAGTGCCTGTATATAGCGGACATAATGTTTGCTTGAGTGAATGAGCCCTAAGAGTAATTATGACCAGGGATGCCAAAATGTTTGCATGTCACCGTAGTATACTATATTTCCAAAGGTTTATATCTGCAAGCAAACTCTAAAATAGTGGAAACACCCTTTAAGAATGTTAAAATTGATGATTGTTCCACATTCTTAACAATAGAACAAGTCTACGTTCTGGCCTTTGGACAAAATGTTTTGATATCAAAATTATACCTACTATATTTAACACACTGTGACAAACTGTGTAAGAATCTAAAGGGGACATTTATGAAAGAATTTTGGCGTAAAAATGCCCCAAGGGCAAAAGTGGAGGTGGTTTCGGTGTTGATCACTTTTATGCTACATTTATTATCTACACCTTTAAAAAATAAAAATAAAAAGTCTCTAGTTTGGGGGGGGTTGTATTTCTAAACAAAAGTGTTAGGTTTGTTTGAAGATTTGCCAAAGATTTAAGAAGATTTAACAAACAATATGAGACGTATGACAAATCTGACAAATATTACTTTCATTTTAAATTCCCCCTTGGTGTTTATCACATGTTTAAACTAAAAATATAGTGTGTTTTATAGTATTGTTTTTCCTTCTATCTCCTTAATTGCACTGCAGCAAATACTTGTTTTTCTCTTTCAGCGATATTTTAAATGTACTATTGTCAGATGCCTGTGGTTGCACTCTAATGAACATTTAGCAAAATAATTCTAATTACCTCATGATGATGTACTTGTCATTAATCTTACTATTCAAAGTGATCAGGATCCTGCATGGATATAATTATTCTGATTATTATTGTTTATTTACACAATGTCTGCTTATTCATTGGGCTTGAAGTTTCAAGGGACACAATGAAACACAGTAGCAATTATGTATAAAACTCTGGAGATCAAATGAGTTTTTTCAAAACAGAATAGTCTACTACAGATAAATTCAGTTTCCACTTCATTTTCACAGCATAAAATAGACAGTTTTGTTTGAGATACTTTCCAGTCTAAATGTTGCTACAAACAGGTATAGTTAAAGCGGTTGTCAGGGTTCAGAACTGAAGCCCGCCCATCAGAGGTGGTGACGTCACCAGAAGCCTCCGCCCAGAAGTGTGTTGTTATAAGCAAAAATGCCCTGCACGATCTAGCGCAGGGCAAGGGAGAGCATCAGAGCATGAAATTCTCTGATGCTGATATCACAGGGTCTGCCCAAGTGAAAGAGTCAGAGCTGAACCTAGACAACCCCTTTAACTTGAGTTTGTCAAGAGCATAACTCAAAGGGACAGATTGCTAAGTGTGTCCAAAATCTATCTTAACCTTAGCATGTGACATGTATTATATCTAAAATGGTATTATAAGTAACTTGCTAACTTACTTTCATTTTCAGTAATGGCTCCTGTCCTTGCTTGAATCTTTCTTTTCTTTATACACTGCTCATCCTTAGGGCTTACAGTCACCATTAAAATGCAGAAGCAGTGGGCCCGTTTGCACACTAATATAAAAACGGCGGCCTTTCTGGTGGCCAGGATCACAGGAGTGGGCACAACAGACTCGCATGCATGTACAGTAGCTGCCGTCTCTGGCCACCCCCTGTCTCCTCTGGCAGTGGCTCCCCACTTCAGCACCCCAGTGCCGCTAGCCTGTGCGGCCAGTCACACAATTAAACACCTCCAGACCTTTATACACATTTTGTGCCTTGTTCAACAAGAAGGTATGGTTTAGCAGGAAAGAGGCATGGCTGAAAGTGCACCAAGATGTACCAGTATTGTGTGACGATTTTGCCAATTTATTGTAAAGTTAGACATTAGTATGTAAAGATTAAAGAAATATGTCTGCCATCTATATAGTACATATGATACTACCACTTATAGTGTATGTCCACCTTTGTTCTCATGTTACAGTTTATTACAGTTTATTTATGGATATATGGAGATATATATATATATATATATATATATACAGTACAGACCAAAAGTTTGGACACACCTCATTCAAAGAGTTTTCCTTATTTTCATGACTATGAAGGCATCAAAACTATGTATTAACACATGTGGAATTATATACACTCACCTAAAGAATTATTAGGAACACCATACTAATACGGTGTTGGACCCCCTTTTGCCTTCAGAACTGCCTTAATTCTACGTGGCATTGATTCAACAAGGTGCTGATAGCATTCTTTAGAAATGTTGGCCCATATTGATAGGATAGCATCTTGCAGTTGATGGAGATTTGAGGGATGCACATCCAGGGCACGAAGCTCCCGTTCCACCACATCCCAAAGATGCTCTATTGGGTTGAGATCTGGTGACTGTGGGGGCCATTTTAGTACAGTGAACTTATTGTCATGTTCAAGAAACCAATTTGAAATGATTCGAGCTTTGTGACATGGTGCATTATCCTGCTGGAAGTAGCCATCAGAGGATAAATACATGTTCTCATTCTGTTTACGCCAAATTCGGACTCTACCATTTGAATGTCTCAACAGAAATCGAGACTCATCAGACCAGGCAACATTTTTCCAGTCTTCAACAGTCCAATTTTGGTGAGCTCGTGCAAATTGTAGCCTCTTTTTCCTATTTGTAGTGGAGATGAGTGGTACCCCGTGGGGTCTTCTGCTGTTGTAGCCCATCTGCCTCAAGGTTGTGCGTGTTGTGGCTTCACAAATGCTTTGCTGCATACCTCGGTTGTAACGAGTGGTTATTTCAGTCAACTTTGCTCTTCTATCAGCTTGAATCAGTCGGCCTATTCTCCTCTGACCTCTAGCATCCACAAGGCATTTTTGCCCACAGGACTGCCGCATACTGGATGTTTTTCCCTTTTCACACCATTCTTTGTAAACCCTAGAAATGGTTGTGCGTGAAAATCCCAGTAACTGAGCAAATTGTGAAATACTCAGACCGGCCCGTCTGGCACCAACAACCATGCCACGCTCAAAATAGCTTAAATCACCTTTCTTTCCCATTCTGACATTCAGTTTGGAGTTCAGGAGACTGTCTTGACCAGGAACACACCCCTAAATGCATTGAAGCAACTGCCATGTGATTGGTTGACTAGATAATTGCATTAATGAGAAATAGAACAGGTGCTCCTAATAATTCTTTAGGTGAGTGTACATAACAAACAACTGTGAAACAACTGAAAATATGTCATATTCTAGGTTCTTCAAAGTAGCCACCTTTTGCTTTGATTACTGCTTTGCACACTCTTGGCATTCTCTTGAGGAGCTTCAAGAGGTAGTCCCCTGAAATGGTCTTCCAACAGTCTTGAAGGAGTTCCCAGAGATGCTTAGCACTTGTTGGCCCTTTTGCCTTCACTCTGCGGTCCAGCTCACCCCAAACCATCTTGATTGGGTTCAGGTCCGGTGACTGTGGAGGCTAGGTCATCTGGCGCAGCACCCCATCACTCTCCTTCATGGTCAAAAAGCCCTTACTTTCAAAGTTTTCCCAATTTTTCGGCTGACTGACTGACCTTCATTTCTTAAAGTAATGATGGCCACTCGTTTTTCTTTACTTAGCTGCTTTTTTCTTGCCATAATACCAATTCTAACAGTCTATTCAGTAGGACTATCAGCTGTGTATCCACCTGACTTCTCCTCAACGCAACTGATGGTCCCAACCCCATTTATAAGGCAAGAAATCCCACTTATTAAACCTGACAGGGCACACCTGTGAAGTGAAAACCATTTCAGGGGACTACCTCTTGAAGCTCATCAAGAGAATGCCAAGAGTGTGCAAAGCAGTAATCAAAGCAAAAGGTGGCTACTTTGAAGAACCTAGAATATGACATATTTTCAGTTGTTTCACACTTGTTTGTTATGTATATAATTCCACATGTGTTAATTCATAGTTTTGATGCCTTCAGTGTGAATCTACAATTTTCATAGTCATGAAAATAAAGAAAATCTCTTTGAATGAGAAGGTGTGTCCAAACTTTTGGTCTGTACTGTATATATATATATATATATATATATATATATAGGATTATTAAAATATAAAAAGCTTGACTCACCTGCTAAAGCGCCATTATTCGAGCACTGTGGATCCAGTCCCTACAAGATTTGGTCCACCAGAAAATAGTGACTGGCTTAGTGGCCACATGGTGAATAATGGATGTGACATGTGTGTCCAATGGGGACCAGACAACAGTGCTGGAACAAAGGGACCTTTAGCGGATGAGTTAAAGGGAACCTGTCATCAACTTTATGCTGACCTCACTGAGGGCAGCATAAAATAGTGACAGAAATGCTGATTTCAGCTGTGTGTCACTCATGAGCTAAAAGTAAGTGGTTGCTAAGAACCAGCATCAAAATCCTTGCAGCACAGGCCTTGAAAAGAGTTAAATCTACTTGAGAAAAGTCATGGTTATTCATAATCTCCTGCACTGTTACCCATCTGCTGATTGTCACGGGGTTCCGAAGGTGCACTCGGTCCCCCATTGCCCGCAGAACTGTTGCTTAGCTTTTGGAATGAGGTTCTGTGTTTGACCTCATTCCCAGGGCGGCTTTACTAGCTGGGTGGCTCCCTGCTCCTAGTCTGCCTTGAGCGCCGAGCTGATCACTCGGTGCTCGACTGGTTGGTCTGTCGGTCATGTGACGCTGGCCACGTCACATGACCCTCACTCCCCACTATAAATACAGGCAGCCTGCTGGCTACAGGTTGCCTGTTAATTTCTAGGTTCCTGGCTATTTGTTGGACTACTGAATATTTACTTGATCCTGTTCCCTGACGATCCTCTGCCTGCTCCTCCTGTACTGCGCATACATCCTGGTATTGTGACCTCGGCTCCCACCTGACTACTCTCTTCTAGCTCCTGCACCCTCTGTGTCAAATTAGAGACATGGTCAGTCAGGGTAGTAAGAGGATTCATGATACAGTGGTTATTGGGCCTGTTAATCTGTAACGGTCACGTCCACACACACACAGGGGGAAGGGTAGTGACCACTGCGCTCCACCCTCACCCCTGGCCCTGCCTACTTGCCTCACGAGTCCTGATGACTGGGGACAACTGGACGGCAGTCCCTAACTTAGGATATGTGCAGGGAAGACAGACAAGACAAAATACGGAACATGAACGGACCGGGTCAGAACCAAGAGAGCTACGCAGTACAACGGATTAAGCAAAGAATGGTCAGGAGAAGCCAGGGTCAAATACCAGGAGAGTAGCGAAGTACAAGAGGAGTTCAAAGAGAGTAGTCAGGTGGGAGCCGAGGTCACAATACCAGGATGTATGCGCAGTACAGGAGGAGCAGGCAGAGGATCGTCAGGGAACAGGATCAGGTAAATATTCAGTAGTCCAACAAATAGCCAGGAACCTAGAAATTAACAGGCAACCTGTAGCCAGCAGGCTGCCTGTATTTATAGTGGGGAGTGAGGGTCATGTGACGTGGCCAGCGTCACATGACCGACAGACCAACCAGTCGAGCACCGAGTGATCAGCTCGGCGCTCAAGGCAGACTAAGAGCAGGGAGCCACCCAGCTAGTAAAGCCGCCCTGGGAATGAGGTCAAACACAGAACCTCATTCCAAAAGCTAAGCAACAGTTCTGCGGGCAATGGGGGACCGAGTGCACCTTCGGAACCCCGTGACACTGATGCTTGGCAGTTCTCTCCTAGAGAGAAAGGGAGAAAACTAGGTAGAAGCCTGTCAGCAGGTGGGCAGGAGAGGAGGAATTTATGAATAAACATGACTCTTCTCAGGTGGTCGTGACTCTTTTCCAGGGCCAGTCTGCAATGATTGTGATTTACTTTTAACTTTTAAATGACAGACCGCTGAAATCAACTCACCTGTCTCTACTTTATTCTGCCGTTAGTATGGCCAGCATGAAGTTTATGACAGGTTCCCTTCAAGCTTTTTTCTTCTTTTATAAGCCTGTCTGCTCCCTTGAGAACTTTAGAAACTGTTGGATGACCCTTTTAAGTAACAGTCAAAATGCATGTTATCAACACACCCTTTATAGCTGTAAAGAAATAGAGGTGAAGAATAAAGGATCACCATATGGGACCACCACCAGCAAACTCTAACTCTGCAACCTATCTTCCTTCATCACTCCAGTTAGTAGATCTAAGATTACCCTAGGTGTTCACCAGAGCCTGCTGTGAGCTCGGCTGAACTTCGCTTCTAGCAACCCAGGTTATATCTGAAGAGTAAGGAGACTGAAAACAGCAGAGTGAGCTCACAGGTAGCATACTTTGCAGATACTAAGGAGTATCAGAAGAGTTAAACAAGCTAAAGTCAGAGCCAAGAGAGTCAATAGCAGCCAAAACAGCAAACAAAGCTTTAATCTAGAAACTAGTTGAGGAGCAGTGATGTTCAGTTCACATTGTTCACCAGTGAACACATGCAGGCTGCCATCTTTAGTAAGGTAGACTCACCCGTCCGGCGATGCACAGGTAAGCACTTACCTGTGCCTGTGCCTGTGCCAGGAGCCAGTCTGAAATCAAATGCAGTCACCGGGAGCAGGCAGCTCATAGAACAGCCCGATGAAGGCCCCCGGCGGCTGTTCTTGGAACTGCCTGCTTCCGGTGACTGCATTTGATTTCAGACTGGCTCCCGGCACAGGTAAGGGCTTACCTGTGCATCGCCGGACGGCTGAGTCTACCTTACTAAAGATGGCAGTCCGCATGTGTTCGCTGGCGAACACTGCGATCTGACCATGACTGTTGAGGAGTCAAAGCCAGGAGAAACAGTTAGGATCTAGCCAAGGTCAATGCACAGGAAGGTACAACAGAAATGCTGCTCTGTTCTGAGCACACAGAAGAAACAGGAGCCAGGACAGAATTACAGACAACAGCAAAATGCAGATTTAAATCCCCAACCTAGTTTTGGCATTGGACACCAACACAGAAACATGATTGACTCAGTATCCAGGCTCACATATACATCGACTAGCTGGGACTTTCCTGATCAACACAGCAACCCTCTTACAACAGCTGTGCACTGGACCATGGCTAGGTAATTTGCTGACAACAGCTTTATTTTTCCTATATCAGATTGCAATACAGTATCAGATGTCAGGTCTACATCAGCACAAACTTTATGCAGAACCAGCAAGGAGTGTTGGGAGATTTAAACTCTGAAGCTTCCAAAATTGTATGTGCGGCTTTGACCTATAATACAAAATGAGTGCTCTGACCATGGGTCTGTATGGTCTCTGGAGATAATGCCAGAATCGTCAGTCTTCCTCTGCTTTGATCTTATACTGACTTAAAATATAGCAGATGTTTCATAATGCAATTTGATACACCCATACATTGTGCTCTAATATAGATCTATAGGCAACTTTGCAGCAGGGACACAGGCACCATCGGAACAGCAGAGGCAAGGGATCAGCAAGGTAAGTATAAGCTTCTTTATTTTTTTAAATATCTTTAGGCCATGACTAAGTTTATTTAATGCGTCAGGATAATCTTTAATTTTTTTTTATTTACTTTTGGATTTATTGAGGTTTGGCTGTACTTTAGTAGTAAATAATTCTTCAGTTTAAAGTTTTCATATATAATGTTTTATTTTACAAATGGAAGCTTAGCATAGGAATAACTGAAGTATATTCTTGTGAAAGGGGAGCCCAATCTACTGAGCATAATTCCATTCACACACTGCCTTATGTACTGTATATGAAAGGAATATTAAGATTGACAAATTTAATCCATGAAGGCAGGTTTTAATTAGAAAAGGCCATTAATGAATGTGAGGTCTATTATTTAAAATGGCACACTGAACAGCCTTGATTAGACTTGATTGCTGGTGACATTTAAGCAAAATATGAATAAAAAGGATTATTTTACATTTAATTTTTAAAAGCTGAACTTTCCACACCACATCTGAAAACCAATAGGTAGTTCAATGTGTTCTGCTTTCTTCGTTCTATGTATTTTATGTTCAGTGATTTTGTTGCATACAAGCAACCCTAAAAATGATGCTCCCACTTTCCTAGGCTACTTTCACACCTGAACCACTCCTACAAATCCAAAAAATCAGAAAAGAGATACAAAACATCCTGCACGATATGATAGTAGTTTGAATCTACTGCATTAGTGCATTATCTTCAGTGACTTTATAAAAGTAGGGCTTAGTCCATATGTTATGTTTGTATCTACAGTATTGCTATAGTGCATTATGTTCTGTGACTTTATAAATGTAGCCATGCACATCCGCATATTTACTATCATATCATGCAGGATGTTTTGTATCTCTTTTCCGCAATCTATAGTCTGAACAATAATACTAATTCTTATGAATAAAACAAGGCAGCATCAATGAAAAAAAGCTATATCTCCTGAAATGCAGAGAGGTGAAAAGGTTATTACGGTCAAAATTGGCCTGGCCATTAAGAAGTTAAAGTTGATGTTGCAGACGTAAGTGTACAGACAGCCGATTTAGGATAATATGGTGATATTCTGTGACTGAAATATCCATCAAATATATCCAAAAACAGAGAAAAATCACAGCAGTCACTTGGACTTTTTAACTCTTTTTATTCCACATAAACATAGCACATTGGGTTAGGTCAGAGCAGGTAAGGTGATGGTCGCTATGTGTACCCTCATGCTTCAGGGACCATGAGAAGTATGACGCCATGTGGAATGACTGTAGCTCTGTCTGTCTGTGCCCACTATGCCATGCATGTTTATGCTGGAATAAAGAGAAGTAAAAATTGATGCGTTTCATTTTCTTCTTTTAAACCTATTTCCAGACTACAGTAATACACCTGCATTTCATTATGGCCACAAACCCTGGAACCCCCACCATTTTACACACAATATATTACATATGCTATATACATGTATAAGCAGAGTTGACCTGCATTTACAAAAATGACTACATGTATGGGTGCACCGAGGGGAGTACACAGATTTTCCAAAACTTAGTATGACCCCCAGTGAGATTTCTGGTGAATTTACAATTTTTTAAGATTATGTTGAAGATGTTTTTAATACAATAAAGTCATGGTCTGCCTCACAACCAGCTTCACTTGATTGCTGTTGCAGAAAAAGCGGAACACGCTCTTCACTCTGAACACCATATTTCTCAATGTATTAACATTGACATAAATACTGTGCATTTATAAATGTACACTATACAACTCTATGTCTCCTGCTTCCCTTCAGAGCTCTATGTCTTCTGCTTCCTCCCACCAGCACTAAGGGGAGCTCAGTACATATAAATGTATACAGTTACTATAAATACAGTTACTAGCTGCCAAATTACATGGATTTATGGCAGGAAACAGATGAAGAGGTTCAGCAATGGGGCCCCTCTAACCAAGGTCCCATTGCAGTTGTGTGGTCTGCTTCCATGGTAAGAACAAAACGCCAATGGGTGTGCTTATGTGTCAGCAACAACCCAGAAGGTGCCATGGTGCTCCATAAAGTGCTGTAGTCCTAACTCATCTTATTATGGAGTCTCAGGGATCCCATTTTCTTTCTTATAGAGGTAGTATCATGACTACAACCCCAATCCATATGCCCTATAAGGACACAGATCCTACAAGTCAGAATCAAAAGCTACGCTATGAGAGCAGTTCCTGTTGTAGTAGACTCATACAGTAAGGATGTCCTGCACTCACAATATTCTTTTGAATATATTTCAAGACATACTGTAAGATAATTTGGTAAATGTTTTAAGTCTTTATGACCTGCCTTAAACCATCAATTATCCTAACTTTCCTGGGAAGAGAAAGGCCAGGTATGTGTAGTGCCCTGGAGCAAGGGTACTTTGGACTATAGACATTTGTGGACATTTATCCTTATTGCTACTAGGCAAAGCCATCAACTCGCTACTTTATTCGACTTTGAAGGGTTAACTTGGACTGTGATTTATGCTGTTGTGTGCACGTAAACTGTTTTATATTGTTGAAATGCATTTTATATTAATTGTAATATATCCTGTTCATTGCACTGTATTTGCACTGCACTGTGGAAAGGGTTAATCCGAAGTCAGCTTATACTAAGAATTTTTTAGACTTTCTACTTATGTAAGGTTTTGAAGGAAAAAAACAGACACACTTGCCTTTAGACTGTCTGGTTTAGCTCTATTGTTTATGTCTGGAACAACTGCTTAGTCTTTCCCATAGACTTGTATCAAAACTCTATACAAGTCTATGACAGACAGAAATTGCTACACTGTTTTTGTTTAGGTTGTGATTCTCTACTCCACCCCTCCCATTAGAAGGTTCTAGTTGAGCTAGAAACTGTATATAAAGAGGGCAGTCAGAGCCCCTAGTTGTCTCCTACCAATGTTAAGTAGGAGAGACTCTGTCAGACTGCATGAGTGACCAGAAGAAGATGCTGAGATGGGGATGCTGAGTGACAGACCCTGTTTAACCAGCCCATTGACTAGGGAGCCAGCCAAACAACTGAGCCAAAGATCCTGGGCCACCAGCCTTCGGCTATGGTACCAGCCTTCTGAGAGAGTGTGAGAGAGAGAGTGGGGGGACAGCTAGCTCAGGTCTTTTCCCAGCATGAAGCCTTCTTCCAGGGAGAAGACTGGAGAAACCAGCTCAGTGCCTTTCCTGCATTGTTCTGCACTCGACTTCCTCCAGTAAAGAAGCATACTGCTTTGCAGACCCTGACTCTCTGGACTTCTTTTCCATTTGGGTGTACCACTCCTAACTATCCACTCCAGAGAGCAGCAATACTTGGGGACACCTCGACGGTGTCCATGGGACCCAGCTTAGTGTTGGGGAAATTCGAAACCCAGCCACTGCATATGTGGCACAGATGTTCACATTGTTTGAAAATGGTATATGCACCACATACATGGCTTTTTTTCTTCCTAAGACATGTTAGCATAATTGAAGGCCTGAAGAAAGTCATAAAGCTTAAAATGTTTAACAAATGACTCTATGTCTTGAAATAAATTATATTCAAAGAATATAGAAATTTTTAAATATCCATGCTGTATAAGCTGGGTTGGTACTTGGTACCCTATTCTCAAGTCCCTCACAGAATCCTTAGTGCCGGGTTCTCCACTTATAGTTGTGACAGACTTCAGCTATCCTTGTATTACATAGGTGGTCATTAAAGGGACACTGACAGGCCCAATAAGCATATTTAGGTATATATATGACAGTACAGGTCTTCTAAAGTGTATTAAAAGCATATAAGTATATCCCCTGTCCACCTTATAAATACAGTAAACTGAAGTTTTATAACCTGGTTGAATCGTCTTCATTCTGCCCAAGGGGCGGCGTTTCATCTCCACTTCTGCCCAGTCAGCCACCCCCAACTGCCGTTTTGAAGCGTCGCCCAGCTCATCAATATTCACTTTGCTGGGCGGCTACTACTGTCCCCGACTTCACAAGATCCGACGCATGCCCAATACAATCCTATGGGCATCGGCCTCCGTCTCATCTTCAGCACTAGTTTAACCCCTTCTGAGGTGTAAGAGAGCAGCGCTCGGAAGCGCTGATCTGAACAGTGCCCGGCGCATGCACATAACGCAGAGGCTGTAGCGGCCTCTAAGATGCAGACTGAAAGCAGGCGCGATGTGATCCCGGCCAGTGAAGGTGCCGGGCGCATGCGCTGAAGATGAGACGGAGGCCGATGCCCATAGTATTGTATTGGGCATGCGCCGGATCTTGTGAAGTCGGGGACAGTAGTAGCCGCCCAGCGAAGTGAATATTGATGAGCTGGGCGGCGCTTCAAAACGGCAGTTGGGGGCGGCTGGCTGGGCAGAAGTGGAGATGAAACGCCGCCCCTTGGGCAGAATGAAGACGATTCAACCAGGTTATAAAACTTCAGTTTACTGTATTTCTAAGGTGGACAGGGGGTATACTTATATGCTTTTAATACACTTTAGAAGACCTGTACTGTCATATATATACCTAAATATGCTTATTGGACCTGTCAGTGTCCCTTTAATCTGCAACAGCAAAGTCTCCTAGTAGAATCAGTTGTTTGGCAGTGTTTACCACAAGCAGGATGCATGATGATCATCTGGACACACCTGCATTTTGAAGGGGTTTTCTCAATCCCTTTAATCTCTTTATATATACTGTATATAAAAACTAGTTTCTGAACGTCTGTCTGTCTGTCTGTCTGTTCTTTATGCGCGACCAAACTACTGAACCGATGTTCACCAAATTTGGCAGTCAGGTAAATCAGGTGTCCGGGAAGGTTTTAGACTGGGTCTCAGCTCTCTAGGACATACCATTTCTTAGATATTCCCCAAAAATGATCTGCATTAGCCAATACAAGCCTGCAAGTCATTCTCTTATAATCCCAACTGCCATACACACAGTTTTACTCCAGGTTTCCATAACAACCCAGCCATTTTTTTCTTCACTGCTGTAGGTCAGCTTTAGGCTAGGGCTACAGGACGACAATAAGTCGCACGACACATAGGGCACAACTACGCTGCTACATGCATCCATCTTGGATGGATTTTTTGCGACTGTCGTGTTGCAGTCGCAGCATGTCGCAGTGCGACACCATAGTCTATCACTATAAAAATTGTTAATACAAAATGTAGTGCAACACATGTCGTTGTGTAGCCGTAGCATTAAAGGGGCATGGCGCTGTGGAGGTCACTGTTTAAAGGTGGGCACTGTGGAGGTCACTGTTAAAGAGGTGGACACTGTGGAGGTCACTGTTAAAGGGGAGGGCGCTGTGGAGGTCACTGTTAAAGGGGAGAGCACTGTGGATGTCACTGTTAAAGGGGCGGGCGCTGTGGAGGTCACTGTTAAAGAGGCGGGCGCTGTGGAGGTCACTTTTAAAGGCGCAGGATGCTGTGGAGGTCACTGTTAAAGGCGCAGGATGCTGTGGAGGTCACTGTTAAAGGAGCGGGCACTGTGGAAGTCACTGTTAAAGGGTCGGGCACTGTGGAGGTCACTGTTAAAGGGTTGGGCACTGTGGAGGTCACTGTTAAAGGGGCAGGCACTGTCGAGGTCACTGTTAAAGGGGCAGACGTTGTGGAGGTCACTGTTAAAGGGGCGGTCGCTGTGGAGGTCACTGTTAAAGGGGAGGGTGCTGTGGAGGTCACTGTTAAAGGGGCGGGCACTGTGGAGGTCACTGTTAAAGGGAAGGGCACTGTGGAGGTCACTGTTAAAGGGAAGGGCACTATGGAGGTCACTGTTAAAGGGAATGGCACTGTGGAGGTCACTGTTAAAGAGGCGGGCACTGTGGAGGTCACGGTTAAAGTAGCAGGCACTGTGGAGAACACTGTTAAAGGGGCAGGCACTGTGGAGATCACTGGTAAAGGTCCGGGCAATGTGGAGGTCACTGTTAAAGAGGAGGGCACTGTGGATGTCACTGTTAACGAGACGGGCACTGTGCAGGTCACTGTTAAAGTAGCGGGCACTGTGGAGGTCATTGTTAAAGGAGCAGGCACTGCGGAGATCACTGTTAAAGGGGCAGGCACTGTGGAGATCACTGGTAAAGGGGAGGGCGCTGTGGAGGTCACTGTTAAAGGGGAAGTCACTGTGGAGGTCACTGTTAAAGGGGCGGTCACTGTGGAGGTCACTGTTAAAGGGGCGGGCACTGTGGAGGTCACTGTTAAAGGGTCGGGCACTGTGGAGGTCACTGTTAAAGGGGTGGGCACTGTGGAGGTCACTGTTAAAGGGGCGGGCACTGTTGAGGTCACTGCTTAAGGGGTGGGCACTGTGGAGGGCACTGTTAAAGGGACCGGCACTGTAGAGGTCACTGTTAAAGGGGTGGGCATTGTGCAGGTCACTGTTAAAGGGGCGGGCACTGAGGAGGTCACTGCTAAAGGGGCAGGCACTGTGGAAGTCACTGCTTAAGGGGAGGGCACTTTGGAAGTCACTGTTAAAGAGGCAGGCACTTTGGAAGTCGCTATTAAAGAGGTGGGCACTGTGGAGGTCACTGTTAAAGGGGCCAGCACTGTGGAGGTCACTGCAAAGGGGCAGGCACTATCAAGCTCATTGTTAAAGGGGCGGGTGCTGTGGAGGCCACTGTTAAAGGGGCGGGTACTGTGGAGGTCACTGTTAAAGAGGTGGGCACTGTGTAGGTCACTGTTAAAGGGGTGGGCACTGTGGTGGTCACTGTTAAAGGGGCAGGCACTGTGGAGGTCACTGTTAAAGGGGCGGGCGCTGTGGAGGGCACTGTGGAAGCCACTATTAAAGGGGAGGCACTGTGGAGGTCACTGTTAAAGGGGCAAGTGGTGTGGAGATCACTGTTAAAGGGGCTGGTGCCGTGGAGGTCACTGTTAAAGGGGTGGGCACTGTGTAGGTCACTGTTAAAGCGGCAGGCACTATCGAGGTCACAGTTAAAGGGTCGGCGCTGTGGAGGTCACTATTAAAGGATTGGACATTGTGGAGATTGCTATTAAAGGGGCAGGCATTGTGCAGGTCACTGTTTAAGGGGCGGGCGCTGTGGAGGTCACTTTCAAATGGGCTGGTGCTGTGAAGGTCACTGTCAAAGGGGCTGGTGCTGTGGAGGTCACTGTTAAAGAGGCGGGCACTGTGGAGGTCACTGTAATGGGACGGGCACTGTGGAGGTCACTGTTAAAGGGGCCAGCACTGTGGATGTCACTGTAAAGGGGCGCGCACTATCGAGCTCACTGTTAAAGGGGCGGGCCTGTGGAGATCACTGTTAAAGGGCAGGCATTGTGGAGGTCACTGTTAAAAGGGCAGGGCGTCGTGGAGGTCACTGTTAAAGGGGCGGACACTGTGAAGGTCACTGTTAAGGGGACAGGGGCCACTATTAAAGGGGCAACTGCTGTGGAGATCACTGTTAAGGTAGCAAGATACTGTGAGGTCACTGTTAAGGCAGCAGGGAACTGTGGAGGTCACTGTTAAGGGGGAGGGCCCTTGAGCAGGTCACCGTCAAGGGAGTAGGGTGCTATGAAACTCACTGTTAAAGGGGCAGGCTGCTGTGAAGGTCAAAATTAAGGGGATGGGCTGCTGTGGAGGTCCCGTTTTAATCCCTTAAAGACTCAGCCCTATTTCACCTTAAGGACTTGGCCATTTTTTGCAAATCTGACCAGTGTTTAAGTGCTGATAACTTTAAAACGCTTTGACTTATCCAGGTAATTCTGAGATTTTTTTTTCTGTCACATATTGTACTTCATGACACTGGTAAAATGAAGTAAAAACAATGCATTTTTATTTATAAAAAAATACCAAATTTACCCAAAATTTGTAAAAAATTTCAAATTTCCAAGTTTCAATTTCTCTACTTCTATAATACATAGTAATACCTCCAAAAATAGTTATTACTTTATATTCCCCATATGTCTACTTCATGTTTGGATCAATTTGGGAATTATATTTTATTTTTGGGGGATGTTACAAGGCTTAGAAGTTTAGAAGAAAATCTTGAAATTTTTCAGAAATTTTCATAAACCCACTTTTTAGGGACCAGTTCAGGTCTGAAGTCACTTTGTGAGGCTTACATAATAGAAACCACCCAAAAATGACACCATTTTAGAAACTAAACCCCTCAAGGTATTCAAAACTGATTTTACAAACTTTGTTAACCATTTAGGTGTTGCACAAGAGTTATTGGCAAATGGAGATGAAATTTGCGAATTTAAATTTTTGGGCAAATTTTCCATTTTAATCTATTTTTTCCAGTAACAAAGCAAGGGTTAACAGCCAAACAAAATGCTATATTTATTGCCCCGATTCTGTAGTTTGCAGAAACACCACATATGTGGCCGTAAACTACTGTACGGGCACACAGTAGGGCGTAGAGGGAAAAGTGTGCCGTATGGTTTTTGGAAGGCAGATTTTGCTGGACTGGTTTTTTTGACACCATGTCCCATTTGAAGTCCCCCTGATGCACCCCTAGAGTAGAAACTCCATAAAAGTGACCCCATCTAAGAAACTACACCCCTCAAGGTATTCAAAACTGATTTTACAAACTTTGTTAACCCTTTAGGTGTTGCACAAGATTTAATGGAAAATAGAGATACCATTTCAAAATTTCACTTTTTGGGCAGATTTTTCATTTTAATATTTTTTTTCCAGTTAAAAAGCAAGGGTTAACAGTCAAACAAAACTCATTATTTATGGCCCTGATTCTGTAGTTTACAGAAACACCCCATATGTGGTCGTAAACTGCTGTACGGGCACACAGCAGGGCGCAGAAGGAAAGGAATGCCATACGGTTTTTGGAAGGCAGATTTTGCTAGACTGTTTTTTTTTACACCATGTCTCATTTGAAGCCCCCCTGATGCACCCCTAGAGTAGAAACTCCAAAAAAGCGACCCCATTTTAGAAACTACGGGATAGGTTGGAAGTTTTGTTGGTACTAGTTTAGGGTACATATGATTTTTGGTTGCTCTATATTACACTTTTTGTGAGGCAAGGTAACAAGAAATAGCTTTTTTGGCACAGTTTTTTTTTTGTTATTTACAACATTTATCTGACAGGTTAGATCATGTGGTATTTTTATAGAGCAGGTTGTCACGGACGCGGAGATACCTAATATGTATACAATTTTTTTTATTTATGTAAGTTTTACACAATGATTTGAAACAAATAAAAATCATGTTTTAGTGTCTCCATAGTCTGAGAGCCATAGTTTTTTCAGTTTTTGGGCGATAATTTTAGGTAGGGTTTTATTTTTTGTAGGATGAGATGATGGTTTTATTGGCACTATTTTGGCGTACATGCGACTTTTTTGATCACTTTTATTACCTTTTTTGGGAAGTAAGGTGGGCAAAGTTTCAATTTCCTCATAGTTTTTATTTTTTTATTTTTATGGCGTTCACCGTGCGGGGAAAGTAACATGACCGTTTTATAGATCAGGTCGTTACGGACGCGGCGATACCAAATATGTGTAGTGTATTTTATTTTTTTTATTTTTATTCAGTGATAAATGTGTTTTTTTTATCTTTACTTTTTTCACTTTTTAAAAAAAAAAATTGACCCAGACCCACTTGGTTCTTGAAGATCCAGTGGGTCTGATGTCTGTATAATACAGTACTGTTCACTATATAGTGTATTGCACTGTATTTTACTTACACTTTGTCTGAACAGATCTATGCCTTTAGCACAGATCTGTTCAGCACCATGGACAGCAGGATGCCTGCGAAGGCGTCCTATTGCCATGGGAACCTTCCCCGTCTGCCACAACTGAGCAGACGGGGAAGGGTAGGGAGGGGTCTCCCTCCCTCTGTCACCCCATCCTGTCTGGGGGCTGCAAAGGCACAGCAGCCCCCCGATGGGAGAGGGAGGGAGCTCCCTGACTGTTAACCCTTTCCATACAGCGGTCCGTACGGACCACGGTATGGAAAGGGTTAAACGGCTGACATCACAGCACAGATGTCAGCCGTTTATACCAGAGTGTCAGCAATGTGCTGACACTCTGGTATAACCACTGGACACCAATGAATATTCAAGAGGAGGCGGGCGGGGGATCGCGATCCCACCTGCCGCAGCGCCCGCCTCCCGCACCGCCTGCAACTCCACCCCCCCCTCCACCCGCCGGCATAAAATCATTCAGGGGTGCAGGGGGGTGAAGAAAAACTTTATTTTGGGCATTTTAAAGTTTGATCCCCGAGGTCCCTGACCTGCGGGGATCAAACTTTAAAATGCCCAAAATAAAGTTTCTGAATTGACCTGCGGTTTGCTGCGATCGCCGATACAGGGGGGTCATATGACCCCCCCTGCGTTGTGACAGGATGCCCGCTGAATGATTTCAGCGGGCATCCTGTTCCGATTAACCCCCGGACTCGGGAAACATGCCGTACGGTACGTCATGCGTCCCTAAGGGGTTAAAGTGGCGGGGCACTGTGTGGGGGTCAGTGTTAAGGGGTGGGGAACTGTGGAGTTCATTGTTATGGGGAATACTGTCGATATATTTTAACGACACACAGAAACATAAAATGAAATAGGTGAAATATACCCGTGCAAAGCCGGGTCCTTCTGCTAGTATCCTATATATTACACTAATGGTTGGTAAAATAGTATAGTAATATTTGTATTTTATCAGCTTTGTCTTAGTGAAGTTAAAGAGGACCTTTCATCTGTCCAAACAAGGGCAGTCTCCTCCTACTATAACCAAGTGACCGAACAAACCGGAGGGCATAGCAGGAGAACGGAGCGGCGCCCAGGGATAATAGTAAGTGCAGGGAGATCCCTGGGCGCCGCTCTACATATCATGATACTTAGTTCACAATGTTTGGACCAATGAAAGGTCCCCTTTAAGTTAATTTTCTGGTCTAAATACAAACCGGATTCCAAAAAAGTTGGGACACTATACAAATCGTGAATAAAAACTGAATGCAATGATGTGGAGGTGCCCACTTCTAATATTTTATTCAGAATAGAACATAAATCACGGAACAAATGTTTAAACTGAGAAAATGTACAATTTTAAGGGAAAAATATGTTGAATCAGAATTTCATGGTGTCAACAAATCCCCAAAAAGTTGGGACAAGGCCATTTTCACCACTGTGTGGCATCTCCCCTTTTTCTTACAACACTCAACAGACGTCTGGGAACCGAGGAGACCAGTTTCTCAAGTTTAGAAATAGGAATGCTCTCCCATTCTTGTCTAATACAGGCCTCTAACTGTTCAATCGTCTTGGGCCTTCTTTGTTGCACCTTCCTCTTTATGATGCGCCAAATGTTCTCTATAGGTGAAAGATCTGGACTGCAGCCTGGCCATTTCAGTACCCGGATAATTCTCCTACGCAGCCATGATGTTGTGATTGATGCAGAATGTGGTCTGGCATTATCTTGTTGAAAAATGCAGGGTCTTCCCTGAAAGAGGTGACGTCTGGATGGGAGCATATGTTGTTCTAGAACCTGAATATATTTTTCTGCATTGATGGTGCCTTTCCAGACATGCAAGCTGCCCATGCCACACGCACTCATGCAACCCCATACCATCAGAGATGCAGGCTTCTGAACTGAGCGTTGATAACAACTTGGGTTGTCCTTGTCCTCTTTGGTCCGGGTGACATGGCGTCCCAGATTTCCAAAAAGAACTTTGAATCGTGACTCGTCTGACCACAGAACAGTCTTCCATTTTGCCACACTCCATTTTAAATGATCCCTGGCCCAGTGAAAACGCCTGAGCTTGTGGATCTTGCTTAGAAATGGCTTCTTCTTTGCACTGTAGAGTTTCAGCTGGCAACGGTGGATGGCACGGTGGATTGTGTTCACTGACAATGGTTTCTGGAAGTATTCCTGAGCCCATTCTGTGATTTCCTTTACAGTAGCATTCCTGTTTGTGGTGCAGTGTCGTTTAAGAGCTCGGAGATCACGGGCATCCAGTATGGTTTTACGGCCTTGACCCTTACGTACAGAGATTGTTCCAGATTCTCTGAATCTTCGGATGATGTTATGCACAGTTGATGATGATAGATGCAAAGTCTTTGCAATTTTTCGCTGGGTAACACCTTTCTGATATTGCTCCACTATCTTTCTGCGCAACATTGTGGGAATTGGTGATCCTCTACCCATCTTGGCTTCTGAGAGACACTGCCACTCTGAGAAGCTCTTTTTATACCCAATCATGTTGCCAATTGACCTAATTAGTGATAATTGGTCTTCCAGCTCTTCGTTATGCTCAAATTTACTTTTTCCAGCCTCTTATTGCTACTTGTCCAAACTTTTTGGGGATTTGTTGACACCGTGAAATTTTGAATCAACGTATTTTTCCTTAAAATGATACATTTACTCGGATTAAACGTTTGATCTGTCATCTACGTTCTATTACAAATAAAAAATATTGACATTTGCCATCCCCACATCATTGCATTCAGTTTTTATTCACAATTTGTTTAGTGTCCCAACTTTTTTGGAATCCAGTTTGTATAAAATGAAATGTTTTAGTAATAATTAATATTACATGTTTTATCTCTTATACTATAGAGACAGTATATATCACCTTGACTGGTTCTGGAATGTCGTTGTGGATATATGTGTTTCAGTACTTCTCAAGGTTACCTGTCTATGTAATGATTACTGGCAGCACTTGAGATACATTGTGTGTACTGTAATTTTCTGCCTTTATAGGAGGATGTTTTCCACAGAAATCCTCATTACACTATATTGCTGACAAATTAGATTAAATATTGGTTTAAAATTTTATATTCATATATCACTGCACATAAAATGGTGCAATTCACTTATGAGTGACAGACAAAGTAAAGTATTATGTTCAAAGCTCATACTCAATGAACCATAACATTTATAATTATAATTCTGACTTACACACAGAACCATATGCATTATTCAGACAAGGGTTATTGAAAATAATTACAAGTATGTCCCAATGGTGCGAGCTAATTTCCTAGACAGGTATCCATGAGCTGGTGTAACGCTAAAAAACAAGGTCAAAAACCCCATAAATGATATTACTGACGTATCCTATATTTAGATTTTTTTTAACAATGACCTTCTGAAATTAATGTGACCTTGGAAAAAAATAATGAAAAAATCTAGATCTGCAGTACATACAAATTCTATTCTACAATACCATCAACCATGGCAATGTAGCTCTGAAAATACCAACAGTTTATCAAAACTAGAGCAGGCGCATCTGCTCATGATAACCAACCAAGTTTCTGCTTCCTAACCAGCCTCTGATATATAAAGCACACAATCTGACTGGTTTCTATGGACTGTACAGACCAAGAAGTGATGCCTGTTTTTAGGTGAAAACTGCAGGATTATATATATATATATATATATATAAATATATATATATATATATATATATATATATATATATATATATAGTACAGACCAAAAGTTTGGACACACCTTCTCATTCAAAGAGTTTTCTTTATTTTTACGACTATGAAAATTGTAGATTCACACTGAAGGCATCAAAACTATGAATTAACACATGTGGAATTATATACATAACAAACAAGTGTGAAACAACTGAAAATATGTCATATTCTAGGTTCTTCAAAGTAGCCACCTTTTGCTTTGATTACTGCTTTGCACACTCTTGGCATTCTCTTGATGAGCTTCAAGAGGTAGTCCCCTGAAATGGTTTTCACTTCACAGGTGTGCCCTGTCAGGTTTAATAAGTAGGATTTCTTGCCTTATAAATGGGGTTGGGACCATTAGTTGCGTTGAGGAGAAGTCAGGTGGATACACAGCTGATAGTTCTACTGAATAGACTGTTAGAAATTGTATTATGGCAAGAAAAAAAGCAGCTAAGTAAAGAAAAACGAGTGGCCATCCTTACTTTAAGAAATTAAGGTCAGTCAGTCAGCCGAAAAATTGGGAAAACTCTGAAAGTAAGGGCTATATGACCATGAAGGAGAGTGATGGGGTGCTGCGCCAGATGACCTGGCCTCCACAGTCACCGGACCTGTCACGGAACCATGAACCAGACGTACAACAAGAGATAAGTGAAAATAAGAAGGCTTTATTGAAAATAAAGCTGTAAAGCAAAAGTCCAAACGGATGGTGAAACCGAGCAGAGTCTTTGCGAAGCCAGAGGTCAGGAACCAGAAGGGTAGTCAGACAAAGCCAGGATCAGGAACCAGCAGGGTAGTCAGACGAAGCCAGGATCAGGAACCAGCAGGGTAGTCAGACGAAGCCAGGATCAGGAACCAGCAGGGTAGTCAGACGAAGCCAGGATCAGGAACCAGAAGCAGCAGCAGTCTAGAAGCATGTGAACACAGGAGGACCAAGCAAGGAACTGAAGCCACAGACCTCCTATATATATGAGCTAGGCATCCAGCTCCTCCCAGGGGAAGGAGGAGCCGCAGGGTGGAAGGCTACAAGAAACCCAGAACCCAAGATGGCCGCCAGCACATGTCAAACGAAGGAGAGCAGCAAGCAGGTAAGACCATGACAGGACCTGAACCCAATCGAGATGGTTTGGGGTGAGCTGGACCGCAGAGTGAAGGCAAAAGGGCCAACAAGTGCTAAGCATCTCTGGGAACTCCTTCAAGACTGTTGGAAGACCATTTCAGGGGACTACCTCTTGAAGCTCATCAAGAGAATGCCAGGAGTGTGCAAAGCAGTAATCAAAGCAAAAGGTGGCTACTTTGAAGAACCTAGAATATGACATATTTTCAGTTGTTTCACACTTGTTTGTTATGTATATAATTCCACATGTGTTAATTCATAGTTTTGATGCCTTCATAGTCATGAAAATAAAGAAAACTCTTTGAATGAGAAGGTGTGTCCAAACTTTTGGTCTGTACTGTATATATATATATATATTAGAGTTGAACTAACCACTCAAGATTCGTTTCGAGTTCGGTTTGCCGAAATGTTGAAAAAGTTTGGTTTGGACCCGAATCGGGCTGAATTGAGGTTGCTCCAATTGCCCTGCAAGTTGGTATATAACCCCCCTTTAGCTACCTAGGACTTGTTATCTCTTTTTGTTTATTTTTTATATTTTTTTTTCTCTTTTTCCCCTCCCCAAGCTATGGAACCCATTGACAGAAATAGTAAATGGTGTCTAAAAGACTATGACATACCAAACATAGATATGGGTAAACGCACATTTGACTGTGTTAACATACAGCATGTTTAAAAACACTCTGCGCCGGCACATGTGTTACACTTTTTCATATTCCAAAGCTATCAAAAATTGTCCCTTATCAGGGGCAGATGATGTTTAAACACGCACAGTGTTATGGGATAAAAAAAAAAAGTGGCTTGGGGGAACACGCGTCCAAAAATTATGCCTTGACGGGGTCAGGATGCCTGCCTGTATGACAAGCACAAGTGCTAATTGTCAAAAAGTGGCTATTTGTGAACGAGCCTAAACAAATTCTTCATTTTAATTGGGAGCAGCAGCAGTGTAGTGTGGATGTGGAAAGGTTATGGTCAGTGGCGTAACTATTGGGGAAGCGGCTGCTTCGGGGTCCGGGCTGACAAGGGGCCCGGCCGCCCAGGAGCAGTGTCTCAAACAACTTAACATACAGTCTTAGTTCCAAGCTGGGCCCAATCCCTTCACATACTGTGCGTTGACGGTCACATTGGGGGCCCCCTCCCAGCCTGTTGTCCATCATCCGTTCACTAAAAGAATGCCGCCCACTCCACCCCACCCCCATGGATTGATTCCTTACTGGCACTGCCAGACAGTGCCTGCATAGCGCACCGTGCCGCCAGCTAGAGAAAAGTACAAGCCGGCAGGCGCAGCTCGCTAAACTAATTAAGCCCGTCCACCAAGTTCCTCACCTAAAGAAGGAGGGAGCGACAGGCAGGAGAAACAGTGCGGCAGGAAAAAGGACCAGCACAGCAGCGCACATCACTCGGCTTTTCAGGTATGTGCGCACTGCCTGTGCCCCCTGGCCCTTGCCTGCACCCCCTGGCTCTTACCTGCGCCACCCCCCGCCCTTGCCTGCAGCCAAGTTCTGGGCATGAGGAGGAGGGAGGGCAGTGGGCACGCAGGGCAGGGTGGAGTAGAAGAGACTGTGGAGTCCTGGACTCTATGTGAGACTGTGAGAGTAGAGGAAAGCAGGCCAGGTACAGAAGATTGCAGCCAGTGTAGCTGCCACAGCCACCACAGCCTCCTGCATTATATGCATCTCTGCTATAGTACAGAACAGAAGGCTGGCAATAGAAGGAGTGGGCAGAGACTGGGATGGCTACCTGCCGGGTAGCCATCCCAGCCTCTGCCCACTACTTCCTGTGCCAGCCTTCTGTAATAAAGCATGTGCCTGCCCAGAAATCCTTGGGATCAGGGAACAGGGTATGAGCCAGAGTCTGACCAGAGTTTAGGTAAGGCTCAACCTGGGCGTTGAGACGGGAGCTGTCAGCTTGCTGACTGGCCGTAGCCTGTGGAAAAAGTGTTCCATCACGTTAAAGAGACAGAAATGGCTGCTGCAGCTCCAGGGGGGTGAATCTGTAAGGGCCAGAGAGGGGCCTCCCTTTCAGACACGCTCACTGGAGGCGTCTACTCACTGTAAGCTGTGGCAAGCTGTGTAAACAGCATTTCCTGATAATATTGTAATTTGTTCTCCCTTTCTGTGAAAGGAAAAAAATTCCCCCATTTTGGCTTGATAGTGAGGGTCTAAAGGCATGGCTATCCAGTAATCATCAGACTACTTGATGTCACCGAACCGCCTGTCACTGCGTAATCAAGTGACTCTACAGGTCATCTTTCTGGCTAGCATGCCCCAGGAGCCAGTTCTTTCAACCTCCGCTCCCCACTAAGACGATTGGGTGTCGTGGTCAGTGTCACCGTCATCATCATCATCTTTCTCCTCCAACTCCCACTTCTCTTCTTCCTCCTCAAGTGGCAGCACCTTCTCCTCCCCCCCTGGGAGTTTCTTGTTGTGGGTCCCCAACAACTACAGGGCCACTTGATGTATAAGCATCAGCGTCTCTTCAAAAATACATATGATGGGGATGAGGGACAACTGCAGCATGAACTGCATCAGCTGCCACTGCCTGGCCTGAAAACAACCCATGCTCCCTGCTGCTGATGTGGTCTGGTGCATGATCAAATCGTTCACGGCTTTCCGCTGCTCATACAGTTGCTCAAGCATGTGCAATGTTGAATTCCAGCTAGTTGGAACGTGACAGATTAAGCTGTGTAGCTGCATACAATTCTGACACTGCAAGTCCAGCAGAGCATTCCTGACCATGTGAGAATGGCTGAAAGGAAGGACAGTCTCCTGGACATTGCCAGCATCTTGCACAAGCCAGTGCATTTTTTTAAAATGGCCATGCAGGGAACATCTGTTATTTCCCCCAGGTTCTAGGTGGCTAGGATGTTGTGCTCATTGTCACTGACCCCATGCCCAGTTGGAGTCGGTTGGGTGACATCCAGCAGGATGTTTGCTGCTGATGTACTTGAGCAACTTCTCATAGATGTGACTACTGTCCCACAGGCCGATCAGCTCCAACATGGCATGGCAGCGCTTGAATTGAAAGATGTGATAGGAAGGAGGGGTACTGTGAGCGATGATCTGCCCTGCTGCACTTGGGGATGAGACCATGTCCATGGAGGAGGCAGATAAGTTCCTACTGTGGAAGCCAGCCACATGATATGGTAGGAGGGAGTCAAAAAGACCTGGCCATGTTGTTGGGATGCTGCCTCTTCACTGCTGCCAAAAACAATGACCCAGTAGGCCGTGAAAGACATGTGCTGTCCCTGCCCATAACAGCTTTTCCAAGTGTCCACCATGGAGTGCAGCCTGTTGCACAGCGAGAATCGCAAGGAGTGGCCCGCACTCTCCTTCACATGAGAGTACATGACACTACTACAATGGTACTACATAGAATACACCACCAGCAACGCGGCCAAGTGGGGGTTCTGCTTGTAGACAAGCTAATTGTCGGTGGAGAAAAGATTTTTCATGGCAAAGCATTCCATTATATATAGATGTCTCACTATGGCACTGAGGACAAAAGGAGGAGTCTTAGCAGGAGAAGATGATGATGACAAAGATTCTGTATTGCTTGGCGATGCGGGTTGGCTGACACAAAGGGGACCAGGAGAAGGACAGACTTGTTCTGATTGGGAATGCTGTCCAGTTGTATTTTCCCAAAGGATCCAGTGATGCCGCCTCATGTGTTGCAATAGACCTGTGGTACCTATAATTGTGTTTGAATGGCCACAGATTATTTTAATCCTGCAGATCTTGCACACCACTGTGGTTTTGTGCGCCTGACTTGTGGATAAAAAGCGCCATATGAGAGTTGCTCAGACAGACCTACAGGCAGCCAAGCTAGGTTTAGCTTTAGCACCTTTCAGGCTTAACCCACCACAGTATCAGCAGCATCACCAGATCCAGAGCAGACGGGGCCCTGGCTGTTCTTTGGGAGGTACGTGGCCTCTTCTCTTTATTGCTGCCACCACTGTCCTGCTCCACTGAAGTTCCCTACTCCTCAGCACCCTAATCCGGCTCCCAAGTCCTGTCCAGCGCACAATCGGCATCGGAGTCCTCACCCTCCCTGCCACTTTTATCAGACTGTGAGATATCATGAAGGGCACCTGGGCCCCCTCCCCTGCTCTGCGTTTTCCCAAACTGCCACTGTCAGTGTCTTCACCGCCAATGCTGTGGCTTTAGGTGCCAGTAATACCACCACCATCAAAACATGTATGCATGGGGTCACCAGCCTTCTCCCAAAGGCATCCCTCTTGGAAGGGGCAGTGAAGACTGAGAGGACTCCACTGAAAGTCTTCTTTGGGGCTGAAAGGAGGAGGAGCAGGAGGAATGCTGTGACCCCAGTCTCCACGGCATGATGTCAGACCCTGCTATGAGTGAAAGGCGTGAGCCATCCAATCCACAATTTCATCCTCTTTCTCCTAAATTATAATGTTGCGCCTTTCCAAAACCAGCAGGGACAATTGCGGCCTACTACCACTACTACTTGCGGTCAGATAGTTGGTGATACTACTACCCACATTCTGGCTCTGGGTCTTTCGTTCGGAACTTTTCAGTAGCCCGGATATTTTTGGGCCTCTAAGATAATGTTGTGCACTACCCTGTCTCTTGGTGTAGTAATTACGTATATATACTGCTACTTTGAATATAATGAACAACCCCCCCACCCAAAAAAAATTATTGAAAACGTGAATTGAAAATTGAAAAGACTGCAATAAAGGGGAACCGATTTAGGCCTAAATTAATTATCCCTAACAGATACTTTTGTTTGCTGGCCTGTGTATTGATGTGGATCACTTACAGCATATGCTGGTTTAAGCTAATTGAACAAGACCCAAAAACATAAAATTTCAACCATGTGGAGAAATAATGAATGTTAATGGATGTTTATGGGCCAAGCCTCACGCCCAATTTCACGTTATCACTCACAGGTAGGTTTCTGCCCTACCCTGCATTTTGCTGCAATAATTAAGTATATATATGCTGGTAAATAAATTGAACAATCCCCCCCAAAAAATCTAATTGCAACCATGTGGAAATGAAATTCATGGAAATGGAAGATTGAGGCTTGATGCTCAATTCCACATTAACATTCACAGGTAGATTGCTGCCCTACCCTGTGTATTGCTGCAGTAATCACATATATATGCTGGTTAAATAAATTGAACAATCCCAAAAAATAAAATCATTTCAACCATGTGGAAATTGAATTAAGGGGAACAGATGATTGATGTAGCCTCTGTAGGTAGGGACAAGCAAGGACAGTGAGACTTAAGTACCAAGCCCGCTTACCATACCTACTTGCAGTACAAGACCAAGATCGCTAGACAGCAACTGGTCGACAGTTTCTATGCTATATAAGTACAGAAACGAACTACAAACAAATGCAGACAAACACAATACAGAGTAGTATGTAAATGGCTCAAAACTAGAGTTGAGCGGACACCTGGATGTTCGGGTTCACCGAGTTCGACTGAACTTCGCAAAAAAGTTTGAGTTCGGGACCCGAACTTGACCCCAAACAACATTGAAGTCAATGGGGACCCGAACTTTGGAGCACTAAAATGGATCTAAAAAAGTCATGGAAAGGGTTAGAGGGCTGCCAAAGGCAGCAAAATGTGGTTAAGAGCATGGCAAGTGCTCTGCAAAGAAATGTGGATAGAGAAATGACTTTAAATAACATAAAATAAGTAAAAATAAAAAATAAAAATCTTGATCTAGGAGGAGGTGGTCCATATGGAGTAGGAGGTTGAGGAGGCGGTGGATGTGGTGGTGTAGGTGGAAGCGGTGGTGGAGGAGGAGGATGTAGCCAATACTGATTTTTTGGGTTTTGTTTTTTATTTTATTATTATTTTTTATTTTGTTCAAATTTGGGTAGACCCCAAAACATTGGGAAATTAAAAAAATAAAACAAAGAGAAAGTGCGCTGGAGTATAACAATGGCTGGGTGAGGCCGGTATACATGTCTATTCTGCACAAGGTACGGACAAGTCCTGTGGGATCCCTGCCTGGTTCATTTTAATGAATGTGAGCTTGTCCATATTGGCTGTGGACAGGCGGCTTCGCTTGTCTAGGATAATCCCCTCCTGCCATGCTAAACAAACGTTCAGACAATACAATGGCTGCAGGGCAGGCCAACACCTCCAAGGTGTAAAGGGCAAGCTCAGGCCATGTCCCCAATTTGGAGACCCAGAAGTTGAAGGGGGCAGACCCATCAGTCAGTACGTGTAGGCGTGTGCACACATACTGCTCCACCATGTCCCTGTGACGTATCGATGTTCTTTTATGCACCTACCATGGTGATCACGGGTAACGTGGAATCAGGGATCCATGCTGGAGAGGGAGCCTGAGAAAGGGATACCACATCCAAGGGAGGTCAATGGCTGAAATGTGATTGAGCGGAAAATGTGGGACAAGTTATTGAAGCAGAGCATCCAAGTAAAGAAGGGGGCGCGCAGCAATTACCCACTCCCGACTCGAGGAGGTAGTGACGATAAATAAGAATTCAGGACTCTTAAGATGCCCTGTTATTGGAATGATTAATAAAAAATTACAGGGAATGTCACTGCGGTATTTTTGATTAGGAAACGTTATACAGGAGAGGCCCTGCTGCAGCTTTGTTGACTCTAGATAACTTCTGCCTGATCGCACGTCCCCGTGACGGCCTTGATCCAATTGGATATCTTCCCTATCAACTTTTGATGTTCTTTTATGCACCTACCATGGTGATCACGGGTAATGGGGAATCAGGGTTCCATGCCGGAGAGGGAGGCTGAGAAAGGGATACCACATCCAAGGGAGTTCAATGGCTGAAATGTGATTGGGCGGAAATGTGGGACAAGTTATAAAATTAAATTCAGCACATGCGCCAGGCAAGGGATGTGCGTCAAACCGGCTAGGCCCAGAGCTGCTACAAGATTTTGCCCATTATCGCACATCACCAGGCCGGGCTTTAGGCTCACTGGCACCAACCACTCATTGGTCTGTTGTTCCATGCCCATCCACAGCTCCTGTGCGGTGTGGGGTTTGTTCCCCAAACAGATAAGTTTTAAAACTGCCTGCTGTCATTTACCCCTGGCTGTGCTGAAGTTGGTGGTGAAGGTGTTACGCTGACTGGATGAGGAGGCGGTAGAGGATGAGGAAGCGGAGTAGGAGGAGGAAGCAACAGGAGGCAAAGAGAAACACCCAGCAATCCTCTGTGGTGGAAGGACATGCGCCAAACTGCTATCCGCCTCAGGTACAGCCGCCACTGCATTTACCCAGTGTGCTGTTAGGGAGATATAACGTCCCTGACCGTGCTTACTGGTCCACGTATCCGTAGTTAGGTGAACCTTGCCACAGATGGCGTTGCGCAGTGCACACCTGATTTTGTCCCCCACTTTGTTGTGCAGGGAAGGGATGGCTCGCCTGGAAAAGTAGTGGCGGCAGGGAACAACGTACTGTGGGACAGCCACCGCCATCAGATTCTTAAAACTGTTCGTGTCCACCAGATGGAATGACAGCATTTCAAAGGCCAGGAATTTGGAAATGCTGGCATTCAGGGCCAGGGATCACGGGTGGGTAGGTGGGTACTTTCTCTTTCTCTCCAGTGTTTGGGAGATAGACAGCTGAACGCTTCCTTGGGAAATTGTGGAGATGCTTGATGACCGAGGTAGTGGCGTTGCTGGCACATCCTCTGTTTGCGGTGTGGCAGGTGCTACTGTCACTCCAGAGGGGGATGAAGAGGCCGAGACTGCAGCAGAAGAGGAAACAGGAGGTGACAGAGACCTTTCTTGGTTTTTGAGGTGTCTACTCCACTGCAGCTCGTGCTTTGCACTTAGATGCCTAGTCATGTAGGTTGTGCTCAGGTTTAGAACGTTTATGCCTCACTTCAGGCTCTGATTGCACAGCATGCAAACCACTTGTGTCTTGTCGTCAGCACATTGTCTGAAGAACTGCCATGCCAGGGAACTCCTTGGAGCTGGCTTTGGTGTGCTCGGTGGGCAGTAGCAGGCGTACTGTCTAGGGGACGAACGCTCCGCTTTTGCACCCTGCTCCCTCCTCCCTCCCTGCTCCCTCTTTTGCTGTGCTGGTGGCTCTGTGCGACCACCGCCTCTTTCTCCGAACTACACAGGTCACTCACATGACCTTGATTCCATGTGAGGTCGAGGACCTCATCGTCCTCCACATCATCTTCCACCCAGTCTTCACCCCTGCCCTACTTGTCGATCTGCACACTGCAGAAAGCCACAGCAGTTGGCACCTGTATTTCATCATCATCCGAGACGTGCTGTGGTGGTCCTTCCATGTACTCATCCTGAAACATAAGTGGTTGGCCATCGGTGCACTCAAGCTCTTCCAATTCTGGGGCAGGGCTATGTGGATGGCCCTGGGAAACACTGCTAGCAGAGTCGTCAA
Source organism: Bufo bufo (assembly GCF_905171765.1). NCBI lineage: Eukaryota > Metazoa > Chordata > Amphibia > Anura > Bufonidae > Bufo > Bufo bufo. The sequence continues at coordinate 571,803,943 of NC_053390.1, forward strand.
AAGGCAGAAGAGACTGCTGCATGACTTGGGGCTCAGACTGCTTGGCTGATTTGCAAGTGGGTGAGGTGAAAGACTGATGGCCATGGGCTGCAGGTGTCAACTCTGATCTTTCAGCAGGGGACTGGGTGGGAGACAATGTAAAGGAACTGGAGGCACTGTCAGCCAACCAATCTACTATCGCCTGTACTTGTTTTGGCCTCACCATTCGTAGAGTGGCATTCGGGCCTACAAAATAACGCTGAAAGCTCTGTCGCCTACACGCACCCGAGGAAGGTGTTTCATTTGGGCTTGTAGATGGCACAGATCGACCACGTCCTATCCCTGCAACAGGAGCTCCACCAACACCAGCAGCACCACGACCAGGGCTACGTCCCTTTTTTGACGCTCTGCTAATTTTTTGCGGTCACCCACCGAAGTAACTGACGTTTTTACTTAATTTAGTTCCCTGTCAGCAATGCAGAGCAGGGTTTTTTCAACGGCAAAAATGGGTTAATGTCACCCACCAATGGAACAGATGATTTTTAGAAATTTCGGTCCCTGTCACCTATGCAGAGCAGGGGTTTTTCAATGGCAAAAATGGGTTAATGTCACCCACCAATGGAACAGACGCATTTTAGAAATTTTAATCTGTCACCTATGCAGAGCAGGGGTTTTTAAACGGTAAAAATGGGTTAATGTCACCCACCAATGGAACAGATGCATTTTAGACATTTAAATCCCTGTCACCTATGCAGAGCAGGGGTTTTTAAACGGCAAAAATGGGTTAATGTCACCCACTAATGGAACAGACGATTTTTAGAAATTTCGGTCCCTGTCACCTATGCAGAGCAGGGGTTTTTCAATGGCAAAAATAGGTTAATATCACCCACCAATGGAACAGACGCATTTTAGAAATTTAAATCCCTGTCACCTATGCAGAGCAGGGGTTTTAAATGGCAACAATGGGTTAATGTCACCCACCAATGGAACAGACAAATTTTTGAGATTTTAATCCCTGTCATCTATGCAGAGCAGGGGTTTTTAAACTGCAAAAATGGGTTAATGTCACCCACCAATGGAACAGACGCATTTTAGAAATTTAAATCCCTGTCACCTATGCAGAGCAGGGGTTTTTAAATGGTAAAAATGGGTTAATGTCACCCACCAATGGAACAGACGATTTTTAGAAATTTTGGTCCCTGTCACCTATGCAGAGCAGGGTTTTTTCAAGGGCAAAAATTAGTTAATGTCACCCACCATTGGAACAGACAAATTTTTTAAAATTATTTCTCTGTCTGCTATGTAGAGCAGGGGTATAATACAGCCGAAAAAGGGTTAATGTCACCCACCAATGTAACAGGGGTATAAAATAGCCAACAATGCAAATATGTCAACCTCTGAACTCACAGACGGATTAACTATAATATTGTCCCTGGCCCATATGCAGGTGCAGGTGTACTTCACACAAAAATTGGTTTGTTGCCCACCTAACTAACAGACGAATTAAGTATTAAATTATTAATATTTATTTTAGATGTTGCATTGCGCCCACCAAAAAATTGCAGTAGGAAGGTCAACCACAGAATGAACAGACAGATAAATTATCTTTCTGTATCCGTGGTGTAAAAATGATGTATTGCACATGTGCCCTGGCTGGACTATTGTGTACCTGGCCTATTTTGGTGCAGGAACCCACCCTCCGAGCCACTTGTGAATGACTGGCCTGATAACCGTGGACATGTCACCCCACAATCCAACAGATGGATTTACTATATTAATTTGCCTGGCTGTCAGATATGCAGCGCAGGCCGCAAAGGTACTTTATGGCCAAAAAGTGAGTTTTTTTCAAATGACAATGTAACAGCAGTATTTAACGGTTTTATTGGACTGTCAGAAATGCAGCGCATGCCGCAAATGTAATATCTACAGCACAAAAAGTGAGTTTTTTTCAAATGACAATGTAACAGCAGTATTTAACGGTTTTATTGGACTGTCAGAAATGCAGCGCAGCCGCAAATGGACGATGTAGCACAAAAAGGGTGTTTTTTTCAAACCACAATATAACAGCAGTATTTAACGGTTGTATTGGACTGTCAGAAATGCAGCGCAGGCCGCAAAGGTACTTTCTGCCACAAAAAATATGATTTTTTCACCCACAGTGAAACAGATGGATTTACTGATTATATTTCACCATCAGATTTGCAGTGCAGGCCACAAAGGTACTTTATGGAAAAAAAGATATGATTTTTTTCACCCACAAAAGAAAGAGATAGATTTAACTGATTTACTTTCACTATTACAAATGCAGTGCAATGCAGTGTACTTTTTAGCAAAAAAAAATTATTTATCCCCCCAGAATCTAACAGATGGATTTACTGAATTGATTACAGTCACATATGCAGCACAGGGGTACTTTGCAAAAAGAAATGTGAATATGTCACCCCCTGGGTCCCTGAACTCACAGACGGATTACCTATATTATTTTCCCTTCCGCTGGTACATATGCAGGGCGCCGCACAGCAAGCACGCACCAGAAGAGGCTCCCAGCCCTCTGGCCACTCTTGCTGCTGACGCCCCTAAGACTTGAGAAAGGAGTTATAAACTCTGAAACGCGTTGTCTACTGCACAATAAACAGCTATTAAACCAAACGTTCCCTAGTTGAGGTCGTCTTTTGTGCGCCAAAGAAGTACCCTACCGTGTGCCAGCACACAAACCACCCACTACTTCCTCCACAGTCCCTAGGAGTTTTTGGCAACTCCATCCAAAGGGACCGAACAGGTACTGGCGGCACCGACCCCCCCTTCCTCTCTCTGTGGACCTGCCCCTACGGACGTTGTGCTGGGTCACATGCTGCACTGGCCAATCACAGCCATGCCATTAGTAGGCATGGCTGTGATGGCTTCTAAGGGCACACGAGTTAAACTGCCCTGCAGCCTTTCAAAAAGCGCCATTAAATCACCAAACACCAAACTCGAACCCGAACTTTTACTGAAATGTTCGGGTTCGGGTCCGGGTTAAAAAAAAATCGTAAAGTTCGGTACGAACCCGAACTTTACAGTTCGGGTTTGCACAACCCTAGTCAAAACCAGTCGGGCTATGCCGTATCAAATGAGAGACAAAGATTGGTTAGAAGACAAGCTGAGATCAAAACCCCCAAAAAAAGTAGATCTGTAGATAGTGTGGGGATTCGCTCTGGTAGGCAGATTAGCGGACGCAATACAGAGGCAAAAACAGAGTCTTTGACTTAAACAGTGCAGTGTTTATTCACACAAACAAAAATTTCAGTTCGTACAACAAAAAACATTCACCTTGTCAGCGGTTTTGGCAGTAGCAGTCCCCAACAGGCTTTAGGGCCTGCTTCCCAGCAACGCGGCTCTCAGCCCTTTTGTACGGCACACATCATGCAGATCTCATAAAACAGAGACTCCACAGCTTCCCTGTCAAATGGAGGATAATCCACACCCAGCTGAGACTGCTGGCTGGGTTTTATATCCCTAACCAAAACCTGGCCTGGAACGAGGGGAATAGTCACCCACCCTGCACCCTGCTCCCAGTAAGAGCCGGTCCGGATCGGCTTTACAGCCACACTAAATAACCAATAGTGTCAGTCAACACTAGCTGCCGCTGACACTTAAAATTACCGGCTCTTACCTCACCGAGGCCAGGAACCTCGGTGACACATATCTTCCATCAATGACGGACCATTGCGATTTCCTACAGTAGTCTTGAGTGAATCAAGCTTCGTATCATAGATCTGAAGTCAATTCGTTCGAAAACTACGATTTTAATGCTGTAGCGATGCATGTAGCCTACTGCGCGTAGGCAAAATTTGTATCTCCCAAAGACTTCACTGAATTAATTTGGTATTCCTATCTGTGGCTTTAAAAACATAGTAATACTGTATGTTTGTAATGCTGAAAAAGACATCTGTCCATCCAGTTCAGTCTGTTATCCTGCAAGTTGATCCAGGGGAAGGAAAAAAGAAAAACCCTATGAGTTAGAAGCCAATTTTTCTCATTTTAGGGGGGGGGGAAATCCTTCCTAACTCTAATCAGGCAATCACAATAACTCTCTGGATCAACATTTTAAAATAGGAAGTCGGGTTTGGTACCTGCAATCTAGCAGGAGCAGGTCGGATCCTGGCTGTCCTGGCTTTCAGACACAGCTGGGACCCTGAGGAGAAGACAGGAGCGGTTTATTACCGCTCTTGCCTACTACAGTGCCGGCAGGAGAGCGCTGCACGAGCGCAGGGAGGGAGAGCAGGAAGCAGTCGAGCCAATTCTTCTAATAGTCCCGGCGGTCACATGACTGCCAGGTGTCTCGGGCAAGAGCAGAGCTGCAGGGTCTAAGGAGACCCTGATCAGTTCTGCCTTTGTCGCTACTACCACCACTTATCCTCATACAGATTCATTGTTGCTGGAAAGCAGATCCCTGTTTACACAGCACAATCTGCTGCCCAGAAATGATGATTGAGGTGTCTCCGTAAAGATGAATTCACCCAATAAACAAGCATTTTGCTTTCTCATCAGGTGATCTGCGGTACCTTTAAACAGGTCAATTATCGGGAATGAGCATTTGTATGAATGTTTGCTCACGATAATCTGCCCGAAAATCAGGCTGTGTAATCCAGCATTAAAGCAAAAACAAACACAATGTAACAGCATTCTGCAAACACAAATAATAAAGTAAATACAATCGTGCCATACTCACTAGGGATGAGCAAATCGACTTCGGATGAAACATCTGAAGTCGATTCGCATAAAACATTGTTCTAATACTGTACAGTATGAGAATGTATTGGCTCTGAAGAGCCGAAGTTATTGCTTCCACTTGGTACCGCTTGGAACAGAACCCAAGTTCGGGAAATGGTTCTTTAGCCACCTCAGCCCCTATAGCTTAAACACCCTTAAAGACCAGGCCACTTTTTACACTTCTGACCTACACTACTTTCACCGTTTATTGCTCGGTCATGCAACTTACCACCCAAATGAATTTTACCTCCTTTTCTTCTCACTAATAGAGCTTTCATTTGGTGGTATTTCATTGCTGCTGACATTTTTACTTTTTTTGTTATTAATCGAAATTTAAAAAAAAATTTTGCCAAAAAATGACATTTTTCACTTTCAGTTGTAAAATTTTAATAAAAAAAACGACATCCATATATAAAATTTGCTCTAAATTTATTGTTCTACATGTCTTTGATAAGAAAAAAATGTTTGGGTAAAAAAAAAATGGTTTGGGTAAAAGTTATAGCGTTTACAAACTATGGTACAAAAATGTGAATTTCCGCTTTTTGAAGCAGCTCTGACTTTCTGAGCACCTGTCATGTTTCCTGAGGTTCTACAATGGCCAGACAGTACAAACACCCCACAAATGACCCCATTTCGGAAAGTAGACACCCTAAGGTATTCGCTGATGGGCATAGTGAGTTCATAGAACTTTTTATTTTTTGTCACAAGTTAGCGGAAAATGATGATTTTTATTTTATTTATTTTTTTTCTTACAAAGTCTCATATTCCACTAACTTGTGACAAAAAATAAAAAACTTCCATGAACTCACTATGCCCATCAGCGAATACCTTGGGGTGTCTTCTTTCCAAAATAGGGTCACTTGTGGGGTAGTTATACTGCCCTGGCATTCTAGGGGCCCAAATGTGTGGTAAGGAGTTTGAAATCAAATTCTGTAAAAAATGACCAGTGAAATCCGAAAGGTGCTCTTTGGAATATGGACTCCTTTGCCCACCTAGGCTGCAAAAAAGTGTCACACATCTGGTATCTCCGTATTCAGGAGAAGTTGGGGAATGTGTTTTGGGGTGTCATTTTACATATACCCATGCTGGGTGAGAGAAATATCTTGGCAAAAGACAACTTTTCCCATTTTTTTATACAAAGTTGGCATTTGACCAAGATATTTATCTCGCCCAGCATGGGTATATGTAAAATGACACCCCAAAACACATTCCCCAACTTCTCCTGAATACGGAGATACCAGATGTGTGACACTTTTTTGCAGCCTAGGTGGGCAAAGGGGCCCATATTCCAAAGAGCACCTTTCGGATTTCACTGGTCATTTTTTACAGAATTTGATTTCAAACTCCTTACCACACATTTGGGCCCCTAGAATGCCAGGGCAGTATAACTACCCCACAAGTGACCCCATTTTGGAAAGAAGACACCCCAAGGTATTCGCTGATGGGCATAGTGAGTTCATAGAACTTTTTATTTTTTGTCACAAGTTAGCGGAAAATGATGATTTTTATTTTATTTATTTTTTTTCTTACAAAGTCTCATATTCCACTAACTTGTGACAAAAAATAAAAAACTTCCATGAACTCACTATGCCCATCAGCGAATACCTTGGGGTGTCTTCTTTCCAAAATAGGGTCACTTGTGGGGTAGTTATACTGCCCTGGCATTCTAGGGGCCCAAATGTGTGGTAAGGAGTTTGAAATCAAATTCTGTAAAAAATGACCAGTGAAATCCGAAAGGTGCTCTTTGGAATATGGACTCCTTTGCCCACCTAGGCTGCAAAAAAGTGTCACACATCTGGTATCTCCGTATTCAGGAGAAGTTGGGGAATGTGTTTTGGGGTGTCATTTTACATATACCCATGCTGGGTGAGAGAAATATCTTGGCAAAAGACAACTTTTCCCATTTTTTTATACAAAGTTGGCATTTGACCAAGATATTTATCTCGCCCAGCATGGGTATATGTAAAATGACACCCCAAAACACATTCCCCAACTTCTCCTGAATACGGAGATACCAGATGTGTGACACTTTTTTGCAGCCTATGTGGGCAAAGGGGCCCATATTCCAAAGAGCACCTTTCGGATTTCACTGGTCATTTTTTACAGAATTTGATTTCAAACTCCTTACCACACATTTGGGCCCCTAGAATGCCAGGGCAGTATAACTACCCCACAAGTGACCCCATTTTGGAAAGAAGACACCCCAAGGTATTCGCTGATGGGCATAGTGAGTTCATGGAAGTTTTTATTTTTTCTCACAAGTTAGTGGAATATGAGACTTTGTAAGAAAAAATAAATCAGCATTTTCCGCTAACTTGTGACAAAAAATAAAAAGTTCTAGGAACTCGCCATGCCCCTCATGGAATACCTTGGGGTGTCTTCTTTCCAAAATGGGGTCACTTGTGGGGTAGTTATACTGCCCTGGCATTCTAGGGGCCCAAATGTGTGGTAAGGAGTTTGAAATCAAATTCTGTAAAAAATGACCAGTGAAATCCGAAAGGTGCTCTTTGGAATATGGGCCCCTTTGCCCACCTAGGCTGCAAAAAAGTGTCACACATCTGGTATCTCCGTATTCAGGAGAAGTTGGGGAATGTGTTTTGGGGTGTCATTTTACATATACCCATGCTGGGCGAGATAAATATCTTGGTCAAATGCCAACTTTGTATAAAAAAATGGGAAAAGTTGTCTTTTGCCAAGATATTTCTCTCACCCAGCATGGATATATGTAAAATGACACCCCAAAACACATTCCCCAATTTCTCCTGAATACGGAGATACCACATGTGTGACACTTTTTTGCAGCCTAGGTGGGCAAAGGGGCCCACATTCCAAAGAGCACCTTTCGGATTTCACTGGTCATTTTTTACAGAATTTGATTTCAAACTCCTTACCACACATTTGGGCCCCTAGAATGCCAGGGCAGTATAACTACCCCACAAGTGACCCCATTTTGGAAAGAAGACACCCCAAGGTATTCGCTGATGGGCATAGTGAGTTCATGGAAGTTTTTATTTTTTGTCACAAGTTAGTGGAATATGAGACTTTGTAAGAAAAAAAATAAATAAAAATCATCATTTTCCACTAACTTGTGACAAAAAATAAAAAATTCTAGGAACTCGCCATGCCCCTCACGGAATACCTTTTGTGGGGTAGTTATACTGCCCTGGCATTCTAGGGGCCCAAATGTGTGGTAAGTAGGTAAATGACCTGTGAAATCCTAAAGGTGCTCTTTGGAATATGGGCCCCTTTGCCCACCTAGGCTGCAAAAAAGTGTCACACATCTGGTATTTCCGTATTCAGGAGAAGTTGGGGAATGTGTTTTGGGGTGTCATTTTACATATACCCATGCTGGGTGAGAGAAATATCTTGGCAAAAGACAACTTTTCCCATTTTTTTATACAAAGTTGGCATTTGACCAAGATATTTATCTCACCCAGCATGGGTATATGTAAAATGACACCCCAAAACACATTCCCCAACTTCTCCTGAATACAGAGATACCACATGTGTGACACTTTTTTGCAGCCTAGGTGGGCAAAGGGGCCCAAATTCCTTTTAGGAGGGCATTTTTAGACATTTGGATACCAGACTTCTTCTCACGCTTTGGGGCCCCTAAAATGCCAGGGCAGTATAAATACCCCACAAGTGACCCCATTTTGGAAAGAAGACACCCCAAGGTATTCAATGAGGGGCATGGCGAGTTCATAGAAAAAAAAAAATTTTGGCACAAGTTAGCGGAAATTGATTATTTTTTTTTTTCTCACAAAGTCTCCCTTTCCGCTAACTTGGGACAAAAATTTCAATCTTTCATGGACTCAATAAGCCCCTCAGCAAATACCTTGGGGTGTCTTCTTTCCAAATTGGGGTCATTTGTGGGGTGTTTGTACTGCCCTGGCATTTGAGGGTCTCCGCAATCATTACATGTATGCCCAGCATTAGGAGTTTCTGCTATTCTCCTTATATTGAGCATACGGGTAATGAGATTTTTTTTTTTCGTTCAGCCTCTGGGCTGAAAGAAAAAAATGAACGGCACAGATTTTTTCATTCGCATCGATCAATGTGGATAAAAAAATCTCTGCCAAAAAAAGAAAAAGGAGGGGAAAGGTGTCTGCCAGGACATAGGAGCTCCGCCCAACATCCATACCCACTTAGCTCGTATGCCCTGGCAAACCTGATTTCTCCATTCACATCAATCGATGTGGATGAATAAATCATTGCCGGGATTTTTTTTTTATATATATATACAAAGTGTTTGCCAAAGTATATGAACACCGCCACCTCCTCAGCTCATATGCCTCGGCAAACGTATCTTTTACTGCAGAGGAGAAATCTCGTCTTGCAGCGCCGCATACACCGACTTGCGTGTAATCTGACAGCAGCGCAATGCTTCTGTCAGAATGCAGATCAGTGCTGCAGCTGGTCGATCGGTTGGTCCACCTGGAAGGTAAAAAAAACAAAACAAAAAAGAAAAAACCAGGCCGCAACGCAATAAATGTATTAACTTCAGAACAGAACATATTAACTTTTTTTAACTTTTTTAACTTTTTTACTTACCGGTATTTCTTTTTTGTTTCGTTTTTTTTACCTTTATAGAACAAACCTCTCCTTCCCCATGGGACAATGTGCAAAGCGCAAATCGCCCAAAGATGTGGCAAAGTACGTTATGCACTTTATCCCAGGTGAAAGGAGAGGTTCGCAGCAGCTGTGAGTAAAAGGGCCCTAATAGCCCTGTGTGCCTGTCCTGTGAGATGCAATCCCTATGCTAGGTGTACCTGTGTGTGGTACTTCCGGAAACACTCTCCTAAGCATAGGGCAGGGTGGTCAGGGCAGTCAGGACAGAAATAGCGGGTGTCACGCCTTATTCCACTCCTGCTACAGACACGACATTTTTTTCGGGGTGGCGGTTGGGTTGAGGTACCAGCAACGACACTGGGGAAATGTCGCTCGTGTAGACGGCTAACTACACTGGTGGATGGGGCCATGGAACCTTCTGGATACAGGAGGTTCTCGATGATCTCTTCCTGGAATTTGAGGAAGGATCGTGTTCTCCCAGCCTTACTGTAGAGAACAAAACTATTATACAGCGCCAATTGAATTAAATATACAGACACCTTCTTATACCAGCGTCTGGTTCTGCGGGAAACTAAATAGGGCGCCAACATCTGGTCATTGAAGTCCACCCCTCCCATGAGCGCATTATAGTCGTGGACTGAGAGGGGCTTTTCAATGACATGGGTTGCCCTTTCAATTTGGATTGTCGTGTCTGCGTGAATGGAGGAGAGCATGTAAACGTCACGCTTGTCTCTCCATTTCACCGCGAGCAGTTCTTCATTACACAAGGCAGCCCTCTCCCCCCTTGCAAGACGGGTGGTAACGAGCCGTTGGGGGAAGCCCACGCGACTAGTTCGCGCGGTGCCACAGGCGCAAATCCGTTCTAGAAACAAATGCCTAAAGAGGGCCACACTTGTGTAAAAATTGTCCACATAAAGATGGTACCCCTTGCCGAATAAGGGTGACACCAAGTCCCAGACTGTCTTCCCACTGCTCCCCAGGTAGTCAGGGCAACCGACTGGCTCCAGGGTCTGATCTTTTCCCTCATAGATCCGAAATTTGTGGGTATAGCCTGTGGCCCTTTCACAGAGCTTATACAATTTGACCCCATACCGGGCACGCTTGCTTGGGATGTATTGTTTGAAGCCAAGGCGCCCGGTAAAATGTATTAGGGACTCGTCTACGCAGATGTTTTGCTCAGGGGTATACAAATCTGCAAATTTCTGGTTGAAATGGTCTATGAGGGGCCGAATTTTGTGGAGCCGGTCAAAAGCTGGGTGGCCTCTGGGACGGGAGGTGGTGTTGTCGCTAAAATGCAGAAAACGCAGGTTGGTCTCAAATCGTGTCCTGGACATAGCAGCAGAGAACATGGGCATGTGATGAATCGGGTTCGTGGACCAATATGACCGCAATTCATGCTTTTTAGTTAGACCCATGTTGAGGAGAAGGCCCAGAAAAATTTTAAGTTCGGAAACTTGGACTGGTTTCCACCGGAAAGGCTGGGCATAATAGCTTCCCGGGTTTGCGGTTATAAATTGTGTGGCATACCGGTTTGTCTCTGCCACGACTAAGTCCAAGAGCTCTGCAGTCAAGAACAGCTCAAAAAATCCCAGGGCCGAACCGATTTGAGCCGTCTCAACCCGAACTCCAGACTGGGCGGTGAAAGGGGGAACTAATGGTGCGGCTGAAGTTGGTGACTGCCAATCAGGGTTTGCCAGCACCTCAGGGATTCTAGGGGCTCTACGGGCCTGTCTGTGCGGTGGCTGCGACGGGGTAACTACTGCACGTGCCACCGTACCAGCTTCAACTGCCCTTCTGGTGCTCGCTACTTCACCAGGTTGTACGGCAGTGCTGGTACTAGGTCCAGGAAGGGCTGCGCTGCTGGTGTATGCCTCACCACGTGATCCGGCAGCGACAGCCCCACTCTGCTGCTCTTGAAGCGGATCCTGCGTAACCTGTGGTCTAGCGACACGGGGCCTGGTACGCCTGGTGCTATCAGGGACCTCCACCTCCTCGTCCGAACTTTGGGTCAGAGAGCCACTGCTTTCCACAGGTTCATATTCTGACCCGCTAGATTCGTCAGATGAGGGTTCCCATTCCTCATCCGACTGGGTCAGAATCCTGTAGGCCTCTTCAGAAGAATACCCCCTGTTTGACATTTTGGACTACTAAATTTAGGGGTATTCCCTGAGACTACCCAAGAAAAAAAGCAAACCTGTCTTACAAAGGGGAGGCTAGCGAAGTACCAGAGGCCGCTGCGGTTGATAAAAAATATCAAAACTGATTTTTTTATCGCCGCAGTGCGTGTAAAGTGAATGTGCAGTGATCAAAAAATAATAATTTTTTGTCACTGCGGTGGGGCGGGCGTGGGTGAACGCACGTGTGGGCGACCGATCAGGCCTGATCGGGCAAACACTGCGTTTTGGGTGGAGGGCGAACTAAAGTGACACTAATACTATTATAGATCTGACCGTGATCAGTTTTGATCACTTACAGATACTATAAAAGTACAAATGCTGATTAGCGATACGCTAATCAGCGAATCAGTGACTGCGGTGCGGTGGGCTGGGCGCTAACTGACGCTAACTACCTAACCAAGGGGCCTAAACTATCCCTAAAACCTAACAGTCAATACCAGTGGAAAAAAAAAAGTGACAGTTTACACTGATCACTTTTTGTCTTTCACTAGTGATTGACAGGGGCGATCAAAAGGGTGATCAAAGGGTTAATTGGGGTGCAGGGGGTTGATCTGGGGCTAAGGTGTAGTGTTTGGTGTACTCACTGTGAAGTCTGCTCCTCTGCTGGATCCAACCGACTAAAAGGACCAGCAGAGGAGCAGAGAAGCCATATAACAGATCATATTTACTAATATGATCTGTTATATGGCTTGTGATTCGATTTTTTTAAAATCAGCAACCTGCCAGCGACGATCATTGGCTGGCAGGTTGCTAATGCAATTGTCCTCAAACTTTTGCCGGCCCGCGATGAGCATGCGCGGGCCGGCTGTGACCGAAATCTCGCGTCTCGCGAGAGGACGCGCCGGCGCGTCCACTCGGAATGAAACAACCACCTCCAGGACGCGTCTGTGCGTACAGCGGTCCGGAGGTGGTTAAAGAGGACCTTTCACTAGAATAGAAAATGTAAACTAAGTATACAGACATGGAGAGCGGCGCCCAGGGATCTCCCTGCACTTACTATTATCCCTGGGCGCCGCTCCATTCTCCCGGTATAGCCTCCGGTATCTTCATATGTTCGGCTCCACCCAGTTGAGCCTGCCGGCATCTCTTTCTCCCAGGCTGTAGCGCTGGCCAATCGCAGCGCTCAGCTCATAGCCTAAGAGAAAAAAAACCTCTCATCTCTGGGGGTCATCCGTACCCATTAATGCCCTGGAATTAAATTCCCTTCATGGTCAGTCCATACATGGTACACTATTGAGGCATCATCCTGCCTGTAAATGTTGCCAAGGTGCTCCCCAATACGTTTCCTAAATCGCCTTTTCATTTTTCCCATATATGTTTGGTAACATATACAACTCCTACCGTCTTACAGTTAATAAAATATCTGAAATATCTAATTTGATATGTATGTCCTATTACTGAACTCATGACCTGTTTTCCGTTTTTGATGGATCTGAAGGCAATGCATATGCCACATCTGAATAAGCCCGTAGGTTTGTTGGATATCCAGGAATGCTGAATAGAAGTTGCTGAACAGAAACTGTGTACTAGTCTATCCTTCAAATTTCCTCCATGTCTATATGTTATAGATGGTTGGGCACCAACTAACCGGTCAATATCAAGGTCAGATCTTAGTATCCCTCAGTGGGTTTGTAGGATAGGCCGAAACATCTCTGTTCACTATATCAAATGTTTTAATGATCCTCAGGGGACTATCATCAACAGTTCTCTACTTGGGACCAGGTTTCGCAATTTTAACAATCATGTTGATATGCCTTTTAGAACAGTCAGAGCATACCTATGTCATGTAAATCAGCTTTTCAGATCTCTCACTGCGCGTTCAAAATCTGCCCATTCAGAACAATTCCTTCTGGCCCTCAAATATTGACCCTTCAGGATCCTTCTTTCAAGGGCTTGAGATGCCCACTCTCTCATCTCAACAGATTGGTGGTAACTGTTGGTTTACGGAAGATTTTGGTAGTAATCTTACCAGAATGATCCAATCCAATTGAAAGTCAAGGAATTTAATTTGTGATTCCCTAATCTCTGATGTAAGAACAAGCCTAATTTCAGGAAATATTTCTTCTTACTCCTATTCCACAAAATGAATACATCATCAATGAACCTCATCCAAAGCATCACCAGTGAAGTCCATTATTTCATCCTGTCACTGAACACATACTTTCTGTACCACCAGCCCAATGGAGAAGACACATAACAAATTTGCTGTGTCTGCAGAGAGGTGACACCCTTAAAACCGCCGGTGGCCAAAATAAACTGCAGGCGGTTGTTCTGGTGTTTTTACAGCCAAAAAAGGGCCAGTGCACATTCATGTGTAGGGAACCTTATACACAAGAATTGCATTTCTACAATAAAATACTATTAAAGGAACAATCCTTACTTCAGGTACAATAAAATGCCCAGTCTCCACTGAGAAAGGTATGTTCACGTGTCCTACATAAAAAGAGAAGTCTGCTGGTTACGTGTAGTATTTAAGGTTTATATGAGGTCGTTAATGGGGCTTAACTATCAGACATTATAGGTATACTTATTCAAAAGTTCTAGGATCACAGATGCAGTAAAATAAGCCATGGGTGAATAGAACAATAGGGAATTTAAGTTAGTGCTGATTTTCTATCTCACTTATAAATGTGCCAATATTTCACTTTCCTCATTTTGCAATAAACTATAGAGAATCTAATTTTTTAACTCAGTGGAGCTGTATAGTAACTCTTGGAGATTTGCTGTGCCTCATTACTTTTAATTTGAAAATAGTGCACAGTTTCCAAAGAATCATAAAACAACTAAAACAAATGCTGCTTAATTAATACTAAACAGGAATTCTCAACTATGGGCCTCAAGAACCTCAAACAGGTAACACCTATGATTTCTATTGAGGTATTAAGATGAATTCATGTATTTAATACACCAATTATCCAACCAATTCCCATACTGGTAATCCTGGTGATATTTTTAAGCTGAAGCTGTCTACACCACCCTGACATTCCTAAACAGAGATGCTATCAAATGTTGCTTTATCTGGAGAACGTATTAAACCAGCTCTGTCTGATTCCCCACCTAAGGGCAACATATGATAGAGGGGATGACACTAAGCTCATGGAAGTAGGGAGAGATTTATTAAAGGAATCGGCCCATCCTGACATTTGGCATATCCACAGGACAATCACCTCCGAAATCGACACCTATCTCGAAAGCAGGGCCCTGTCTAGTGTCCGCTGTGAATGGAGAGGTGTATGTATGATAAATCTTGTGCGTCTCGCTAGACATTGAAAATGCAACACTAAGAAGGAAAAGTTTTGGAATTATGGAAATAACGGGATCGATAGATATGTTACTAACATGCAAATGATAAAAAATGGAAACAAAATATTCAAAAAATCTTGATTTATTCAGTATAGATATAGAGTATGGTTGCAACATGTAGAAATACACACACTTACATGTGGAATATATTGCTGCACTGAATACACTTGGGCACACAAATCATCAAGATTCGAAGCTGACAGTTCAGTTTCCAACTGCCAACCAATGACATCCCAGATGTGCTCTACGGGGGACAGATCCAAAGACACTACTGGGCATGGTAACACATTTAGTTCAAATTTATGTCTTGTTGAAAAAGAGCTCCTGGGACGCTTTGGAGAAATGGCCATACTACTAGTTCCACGAACAAATCAATACAACACCGAGCTGTTAGTGTACCTGAAATGAAGACTAGAGGGGTCCAGCTACCACATATTATGCCACCTCACACCATAATCCCAGGAAAAGGACCAGTGTGATGTTCCCTTGTTCATGTCGTTGTCCATGTCCATTAGCGACACCTAGTACTTCCAAAATTTGAATAAAATTACTGCTTCTCCTTCTTGGTGTTGCAATTTTAACGTAGAGGAGTGTATATAGTTTCCCTTACACAAATGCCTGGCTGACTTTCTTTACACCAATAATGATGTATAGTGGGGCACCTCAATAATAAATCTGATGCATTTTATAACTCTGTTTATCTCTGTCTTTGCCTCCTTTGCTGGACACTTTGGGGGTTATTTATCATGCTGAAATATGCCTAAATTAGCTGTATTTCAGGTGCAGATTACAGTGCAACGCTTAGTTGTGCAGCAATCTGCGACTTCTCCCTGCTCACGCCAGGTCTAAAAAAGTGGGCGTGGCGTGGGCGGGAAGAGGACAGGCCAGAATGTCCGTCTCATTTACCACTTTCTACGCCTGTTTCAGACATAGAAAAAGGTCTAAATGTAAGACAGCTCAGAAGCTGTCTAACATTTAGAACTGATGGAGGATCCGCCGAAGTTATGAAGAGGCCTGCACCGCTCTTAATAAATGTGCCCCTTTGTAAACTGTCAAATAAGTTGTAAAAATTTGACAGCATGAACACCCATTTTGGTGCAATTTGATTGCTAAATCTTCCCCATTGTGTTCTATTGATTATCAGGTAATTAGAAAACAGAATCTGTGTAAATGCCACTAACAATCACAGGGAAAGCCCACAAGTCCTGCTTCCACAGCCTACAAAGTTATTGACTAGAGATGAGCGAACCGAGGTTGACGAAGTGGAATTCAATCCAAATTTTAGGAAGAATTTGATTCGCACTGAATCCGAATTACTTAATTTTTTCCTAAAATGGCTGCTACACATATTAGGACATGGAGCAAAGAACTCTAAGAACGAGGGATCACCCACAATGCCATGCATGCAGCCAATCAGCAGCCAGCCATCCCTGTGAAGTCACAGCCCTATAAATAGCCTCAGCCATCTTAGATTCAGCCATTTTCCAGTGTACCTGAAAGGACTTAAAAACTTTTATTTTGCTGACTAGAAGTTCAGGGAAAGAGCATTAAAAGTGTAGGGAAAGGATAGGGAGGAATTATTCCACAGTATTGAAGCAGAACAGGGTCCAATAGGGGAGTGTACAGCCTGGGTAATAGGAACAATCCTATTACACCTTGCTGCACTGACTGAGGATCCAAATTGCCATTTTACTGCTGCTTTCAGGTTTGCAATAGATGATACATCTGTAATTCCAGCAAACCTTGCTTGTTATTGGGCTGCAAGTGCTGTGTGATACAGCCATTAACAGGGTGTATTACTAGGAAATATTTCCACGTCTTTTTAGCCCTTGTGCGGTGCAGTTATACAGGGAGTGCAGAATTATTAGGCAAGTTGTATTTTTGAGGATTAATTTTATTATTGAACAACAACCATGTTCTCAATGAACCCAAAAAACTCATTAATATCAAAGCTGAATATTTTTGGAAGTAGTTTTTAGTTTGTTTTTAGTTTTAGCTATTTTAGGGGGATATCTGTGTGTGCAGGTGACTTTTACTGTGCATAATTATTAGGCAACTTAACAAAAAACAAATATATACCCATTTCAATTATTTATTATTACCAGTGAAACCAATATAACATCTCAACATTCACAAATATACATTTCTGACATTCAAAAACAAAACAAAAACAAATCAGTGATCAATATAGCCACCTTTCTTTGCAAGGACACTCAAAAGCCTGCCATCCATGGATTCTCTCAGTGTTTTGATCTGTTCACCATCAACATTGCGTGCAGCAGCAACCACAGCCTCCCAGACACTGTTCAGAGAGGTGTACTGTTTTCCCTCCTTGTAAATCTCACATTTGATGATGGACCACAGGTTCTCAATGGGGTTCAGATCATGTGAACAAGGAGGCCATGTCATTAGATTTTCTTCTTTTATACCCTTTCTTGCCAGCCACGCTGTGGAGTACTTGGACGCGTGTGATGGAGCATTGTCCTGCATGAAAATCATGTTTTTCTTGAAGGATGCAGACTTCTTCCTGTACCACTGCTTGAAGAAGGTGTCTTCCAGAAACTGGCAGTAGGACTGGGAGTTGAGCTTGACTCTATCCTCAACCCGAAAAGGCCCCACAAGCTCATCTTTGATGATACCAGCCCAAACCAGTACTCCACCTCCACCTTGCTGGCGTCTGAGTCGGACTGGAGCTCTCTGCCCTTTACCAATCCAGCCACGGGCCCATCCATCTGGCCCATCAAGACTCACTCTCATTTCATCAGTCCATAAAACCTTAGAAAAATCAGTCTTGAGATATTTCTTGGCCCAGTCTTGACGTTTCAGCTTGTGTGTCTTGTTCAGTGGTGGTCCTCTTTCAGCCTTTCTTACCTTGGCCATGTCTCTGAGCATTGCACACCTTGTGCTTTTGGGCACTCCAGTGATGTTGCAGCTCTGAAATATGGCCAAACTGGTGGCAAGTGGCATCTTGGCAGCTGCACGCTTGACTTTTCTCAGTTCATGGGCAGTTATTTTGCGCCTTGGTTTTTCCACACGCTTCTTGCGACCCTGTTGACTATTTTGAATGAAACGCTTGATTGTTCGATGATCACGCTTCAGAAGCTTTGCAATTTTAAGAGTGCTGCATCCCTCTGCAAGATATCTCACTATTTTTGACTTTTCTGAGCCTGTCATGTCCTTCTTTTGACCCATTTTGCCAAAGGAAAGGAAGTTGCCTAATAATTATGCACACCTAATATAGGGTGTTGATGTCATTAGACCACACCCCTTCTCATTACAGAGATGCACATCACCTAATATGCTTAATTGGTAGTAGGCTTTCGAGCCTATACAGCTTGGAGTAAGACAACATGCATAAAGAGGATGATGTGGTCAAAATACTCATTTGCCTAATAATTCTGCACGCAGTGTATGTTCTAAAGCCTTTTTTGGTGTGTATAAGTGGGGAAAAAAGGGCTTATTTGCCGTTCAGCGTTGCAGTTATATTTTCTAACGTTTTGTTTTGTTATGTATTAGTGGGGGGGGGAAAAGGAGCTTTTTAGCCGTTGTGTGGTGAAGTGAAAAAAATAACAGCCTTTTTTGGAGTGTATTAGTGGGGAAAAAATATTATTTGCCATTCAGCGGTGCAGTTATATGTTCTAAAGCCTTTTTTGGGGTGTATTAGTGGAAAAAAATAAGGCCTTTTTTCCGTTCAGCGGTGCAGTTATATGTTCTAAACCCTTTTTTTGGCTTGTATTAGTGGAAAAAAAGGGCTTATTAGCCATTGTGTGGTGAAGTGAGAGAATTACAGCTTTTTTTGCATATAATAGTGGAAAACAAAATGTATTATTTGGCGTTCAGTGGTGCAGTTATATGTTCTAAAGCTATTTTTGAGGTGTATTAGTGGAAAAGAATAAGGGCTTATTTGATGTTCAGCGGTACAGTTATATGTCCTAAAGCCTTTTTTGGCGTGTATAAGTGGAAAAAAATAAGGGCTTATTTGCCATTCAGTGGTGCAGTTCTATGTTCTAAAGCCTTTTTTGGCGTGTATTAGTGTAAAAAAAGGGCTTATTAGCCGTTCAGCGGTGCAGTTATATGTTCTAAAGCCTTTTTTGGTGTATTGGTGCACAAAAAAGGACTTATTAGCCGTTGTGTGGTGAAGTGAGAAAATTACTGCCTTTTTTGGCGTGTATTAGTAGCACAAAAATATATATTATTTGCCATTCAGCGGTGCAGTTAGATATTCTAAAGCATTTTATGGCGTGTATAAGTAGAAAAAAATAAGGGCTTATTTGCCGTTCAGAGGTACAGTTATATGTTCTAAAGCCTTTTGTGGCGTGTATAAGTAGAAAAAAAATAAGGTCTTATTTGCCGTTCAGAGGTACAGTCATATATTCTAAAACCTTTCTTGGGGTGTATTAGTGATAAAAAAAAGGCTTATTAGCCGTTGTGTGATGAAGTGAGAAAATTATAGCCTTGCACTGACAGGTGACAGGCCCTGCACAGGAGAGGAAAGAGGCCTAAATCTTTCTGGCACAGGCACAGGTCGCAGCAGAGTTAGAGAGTGTGGCAGCAGGGGTCCCGTCGAGAGGCTGAGCTCCTGGTGTCATCTAGTGGTCGTGTCTTGACCAGCAACCCAGTGGTTCTTGAATGGTTGACTCGGTCATCGACTTCAGACACCCCCAGCCAAGAGTCGGTGGGTTCATCAGAAACAACCCTTAGTTGGCATGGCCCAGGAGCAGGCCCTGTGCCCTCAACTATCCTCAACCTGCCTCTGTCCTTTTCTGTTCCCTCAGCCAGAGAAGTATTATATGCTATGGGCTCAGCTCCACTATACAGCGAGGATAAGCTACTAGAGTACAGTCAGACTCTACTGCCCAGCCAAGATCAGGGGTAGACATCCGCCACTTCCTCCAGTAGGCGGGCAAGTAGTGATGAGGACAGTGGCATGGGAGCTGGTGTTGCGAGCGGTCAGGCTCCTGGCTCAGAGACCGTTGAGGAGGACATCAGTGACGTGCACATAGTACTCGATGATGATGATGAAGCCAATCACAATTGGGAGCCAGGTAACGAAGGGGCTTTATCATCATCGGGAGAAGAGGGTGGAAGCTTGCACATGAGGCAGCGGTGGAGACAGCAAGTCGGTAGCGTGGCTGGGAGTCAGCAGGGTGGCAACAGTGGGAGGTTGGAAATCAAACGTGCCCGGGATAGACCACCCGCTTTGCGGGAGCCTACCTGCCCGAAAAGTAGTGGTGCAGGGGTTCAGGAGGCAGCGGCGGTAGCAGTCAGTCAGTGTGGTGCGTTTGGGGTAAAATCACCTACTCGGCGGTGCAGCAGTTTTTTGTTCAGCCACCGGAGGAGGTGAACATGGCCATTTGCCAAATCTGTGGGCAGAAGGTGAAGCGTGGCCAGGGTGCCAACGTTGGGACTACGGACCTTCGTCAACATATGCAGCATCACCATAAAGTGGCCTGGGAGAACCGTGGCTTCAATGTGGTGGTCCAGCCAGTGGCACGCACCCGATTTCAGGCAGTCAAGGATCCACCACCTCAGCTGAATGGAGCTGTCTGTCCTTCCCATCATCTACCAGTCCTGATGCTCCTGCTCCTCACCCTTCTACTCCTCATCAGTCATTACGTCAGCAATCGATCACTGAAGTGATTGCCAAGAGACAACCGTATGCGTGTACTCATCAAACGGCGCAGAAGCTGAATGTGCTCCTGGCCAAGTTGCTGGTGCTGAAGTCCCTACCTTTCCAAGTGGTGGACTCTGCACCTTTCAGAGAACTGATGGCTTGTGCCGAGCCAAGGTGGAGAGTCCCAAGCCATCATTTCTTTGCCAAAAAGGAAGTACCAGCCCTGCACAAATATGTCAAACAGAAGGTGGTCCAGTTTTGAGCCTGTCAGTGTCTGCCAAAGTGCACAGCAGCACCAACGTGTGTAGCTGTAACTACGGTCAAGGACAATATATGTCCTTTACGGCCCACTGGGTAAATGTGGTTCCTGCCCAGCCAAACCAGCAACTTGGCCAGGTGACGCTGCTTCCGCCTCTATGTTCTCACACCATTGGTCCTGCTCCGCCTCCATCAAGAAATCGAATACTGGCTTTCTCCGCAACAACTCAAAATCGTAACCATGGTGACCTACAACGGGAAGAACATAGTGTCGGCGCTGCATCAAGGATAGATGAGCCATACGCCATGCATGGCATACGTGTTCAATCTGGTTATCAAGCGTTTCATGAAGTCTTCCATCCATCTGCAAGACATCCTAAAAATGGCCAGGAATCTTTGCATGCACTTCAGCCACTTGTACACTGCAAAGTGCACCACTTGAGCTGCAGCGGCAGAACAGCATCCACCAACATAGGTTGATATGCGATGTTTCCACCCATATGTTGGACCGACTATACAAACAGAGAAAGGCCATAAATGATTTCTTTATGATCCAAGCGGAAAGTAGTACTTCTGGCTCTCCACCTTGTTGGACCCTCGCTACCGGTCCAAAATGGGGTCCTTTGTTATACCCACTGAGAAGAAGGACAAACTGAACTACTATAGATACATCCTATGTAGTCAGTTGGCCGCTGCCTATCTGTGCCATCGTCCATCCACTCGCAGGTCTGACCGGGGAGGCCCTCTGCGCTCCCATTCCACTGCCATGGCTTCTGTGGCTGGGTGGGGGGTAGGATCAGTACCAGCTCCATCAGCAGCAGTTTGAGTCTAAAGTCGATGATGAGCAGCTTTCTTAACCCACCTAGTGAAGAAACTACTCACCAGCAGCAGAAGCTAGACCTGGAGCAGAACCTGAACCAGCAGGTGGTGGCATACTTGGACAGCACCCTGCCACCCCACATTGAAGATCCGCTAGACTACTGGGCAGCCAAACTGGATTTGTGGCCGCAACTGGCCGAGTTTGCCCTGGAAAAGCTGCACTGCTCGGCCAGTAGTGTGGCATCAGAGCGGGTGTTTAGTGCAGCGGGGGCCATAGTTATCCCAAGAAGAACTCGCCTGTCCACCCAAAATGCGGAGAGACTGACCTTTATCAAGATGAATCAGGCGTGGATCAGCCAGGATTTCCACCCACCAATGCCTGATGCATCAGATTAGATCATCCATGCTGCCTCACCCAAATCTTGACAAAAGAGACAGTTTCTTCTGGCCACCTGCCGCAGCTACTATTCTGATGTTGCCACCTGACTGATGCCACACATCTGATGCCAAGTGCTCCTTCTTACACCCACCATCATCAGCGGGTACTGTTATTGCCACCCACCTCCCCACTCTGTCACCGGATCACTCTGTGGTCTCCTAAAGCTGCTGCCACCTCACCACTCAGGTTTCTGCATGCTGCTGTTGCCACCTCCACACTCTGTCATTGTGCCACTCTGTGGCCTCCTCATGCTACTGCCTCCTTCACACTATGTCACCTTGCCACTCTGTGGTTTCCTCATGCTGCTGCTAACTCAACACTATGTCATTGTGCCGCTCTGTGGCCTCCTCATGCTGGTGCTGCTGCTGCCACCTCCACACTATGTCACCTTGCCATTCTGTGGTCTCCTCATGCTGCTGCTAACTCACAACTCTGTCTCTGGGCCACTCTGTGGTCTCCTCATGCTTATGCCACCTCCACACTATGTCACCTTGCCAGTCTGTGGCCTCCTCATGCTGCTGCTGCCACCTCCACACTCTGTCAGTGTGCCACTCTGTGGCCTCCTCATGCTGCTGCCTCCTCCAGACTCTGTCATTGTGCCACTCTGTGGTCTCCTCATGCTGCTGCTAACTCAACACTATGTCACTGGGCCACTCTATGGCCTCTTCGTGCTGCTGATAACTCAACACTATGTCACTGGCCTCCTCATGCTGCTGCTGCTGCCACCTCCACACTATGTCACCTTGCCAGTCTGTGGCCTCCTCATGCTGCTGCTAACTCAACACTATGTCATTGGGCCTCTCTGTGGACTTCTAAAGCTGTTCTCCCACCCTCCCCACTCCATGACTTAGCCACTATTTTGCCTTTTTGGCCTGGCTGACATCCTCATTTTTTTGACCCTTCTCCTGATCTGTCAGAAGAAAGGAAAAATTAGATGCACAACGGATCCTGTCTGTGTAGCAGCAGGTTTAAGGCCTGTATGGTTCCATCAGAATTGTCTCATGATTTGGTAGCCAAAAGCAGGAGTGGGTGCAAAACACAGAAGACATGCAAATATTCCATTCACGTGTCAACTCTGTTTTGGATCCACTCCTGTTTTTCTTTGGCTTTAGCAATCCTGATGGATTACTGACCAAATGCATGACCGAGTGAAGGTGGATATTCAACAGACAGGATCCATTTTTTGGTGGGGTTATTGTTATAACAGATCAGAGGAAGGACAAAATAATCAGTGATGTCAACACAAACTTAATGCTGACACCCTCTCCACTCTGTCAGGGGGGCTCTACTTGCATAAGCGTTTCATAGAAAAGGTTCTGTAGACAGCTATGTGGAATCAGCTGACAATGGTGTAAAAGGAGTGCGCTCTTTCACGCTACAGTAGAATCTGGGGCCTCTGCACGGTTCTTTATACCTGGTGCTAACATCGACCTGTAAGGCTGAGTTGACACTTGAGTTGTTTGGTCAGTTTTGGCCCCTAACTTCCCAAATAAGTGAAGTATGCAGTGATTCTAAGAGGGACGCCCTATGTGTGTTCCTGCAAGGCACAGTGTTCTACACCACTATACAGGCTCTCTGCAGGCAGGAAATATCTGTTTTTTAACTCGATTCGCCACAAATAAATTCGGATCGAATAGAATCTTTTCGGAAAATTTGGCAAACCGGCCGAATCGAATTTTTGAAAAATTCGCTCATCTCTATTATTGACCATGCTGCTTACTGTATATAGGTCAATATACAAAGAAAGTTGTGAGCATTTCCCAAGGCATCACCATGTGACCCTTGTGCTAAATCAACAGGTTTGATCACAAGTAGCTTCCTTTATGTTGACAGAAGAAGTAATAAAACAGCATTGCCCAGGAAAGGTTGTAATTAGCAAGTTGTAACTAATATGAATCGGGGATCTACTGTAAGTTTAGTCAGGAGTCTCAGGGATACATTTTGAAGGCATTGGCAGAGTATGGAATAGTTTGGCTTATGTCTTAAAATGGATGTCATTGGACACTATGGGGCAGATTTATTAATATTAAAGTTAAACAGGATAAACCTACTGGAGACAACAGAAAATGTGCCAAATATATCGCTATGACACATTCATGATAGGTTTGGAGCAACTCGAAAACATGTTAGACGCTTGCGTAGTCAATTCCCCCAGGTGCCCATGTTTCAGTGTCTCTTTAGAATAGAAAGCCACTTTTCACTTATAGCCTCAGCTAATAGAAGATAAAAATAATTCCTAAAAAATAAGCTTTGCATTTTGTAACTTGCTATCACTTAAAAATTACTGTTGTATTTTTTTTAGAGATACAAAGTAAATACTACATTTTACATATCAATTTGGCACAGTTTTACTCCGATAGAACTGTATTCTGATTTCAACTATACCAATATTGCTTCTATATCTATATTGTAAGCATACCAACTGGAGAAAATACCATTATACCACCACAACCCATCGGTGCTCCAGTTTCACTACCATGCACACAAAGCCACTCAGACTTCAGCAGACTACAAGCAGATCAGAAGTGCTGCATATGCTTAACACAGGCTGACCTGCAATTGAATCTGACTGATCAGGACTGGGTGAAAAGAGCTCTTAAGCACACAAAATCTATTATTATTGTTCTGTATCAAGAGACTTGTTTATTGACCAGCACACAACTATGTATACTGGCTGATTTGCTATCATGAAACATAATA
This sequence comes from Bufo bufo, assembly GCF_905171765.1. Lineage (NCBI taxonomy): Eukaryota > Metazoa > Chordata > Amphibia > Anura > Bufonidae > Bufo > Bufo bufo. The sequence continues at coordinate 571,828,556 of NC_053390.1, forward strand.
ATATACTGTAGTTTGTAAGGCTGAAAAAAGACTTTTTTTATTGCATTGTACTTATTTTGAGCTAAAAATATGTTTTTTCAATTGATCTTTATTTTAAAAAAATGGAATTCTTTTTTGTGTACATAGCTGAGATGCTGTACTAGCTGCCTGTGGATTTTCTGTCTTTTCTGTCAGACCAGGAGCAGACGGACTCCTTATCTCTGCTCTCTGACCTTATAAACACTCATTATAGCTCAGTTCTTATTTTACTGAAAAGAATGTGGCTTAAATAAATGTTTATGACCTCTCAGTAGTTTATAGATAAGGGTTATTAGATGACTGGGCACAAAGTGAAAATAGGATGCACACAGTTAACCCTTTGTAAAAAGAATGGCTCAATATTTTTAATAAAGACCAACTGAAAATATGATTTTATCCAAAAATGAGTAAAAAGCAATCATAAACAAAAATTGCCTCCAAATGTGTACATAGCCTTTAAATCTATCTAGTTCAATTTGTTATCCTGAAAGTTGATCCAGAGGATAGAATTTTTTTTCTCATTTTAAGGGAAAAAGTTCCTTCCCTACTTCAGTCAGTCAGAATAACTCCCTGGAGCAACAATCCATCTCTTGCAACTATAAACTGTAATATTATTACACTCCAGAAGTACATCCAGGCCCCTCTTGAACTCTTTTAGTGAACTCACCATCACCACCTCCTCAGGCAGAGAGTTCCATAGTCTCACTGCTCTTACCATAAAGAATCCTCTTCTATGTTTGTGTACAAACCTTCTTTCCTCCAGACGCAGAGGATGTCCCCTTGTCACAGTCCTGGGGATAAATAGATGATGGGAGAGATCTCTGTACTGAACCCTGATATATTTATACATAGTAATTAGATCTCCCCTCAGTCGTCTTTTTTCTAAAGTGAATAACCCTAATTTTCATAATCTTTCAGGGTACTATAGTTGACCCATTCCAATTATTACTTTAGTTGCCCTCCTCTGAGCCCTCTCCAGCTCTGCTATGTCTGCCTTGTTCACAGGAGACCAGAACTGAACACAGTACTCCATGTGTGGTCTGACTAATGATTTGTACAGTGGCAGGACTATGTTCTCATCACGGGCATTTATGCCTCTTTTGATGGAACCCATTCTATTATTGGCCTTGGCAGCAGCTGCCTGACACTGGTTATTTTAATTGTTTTTGTTATTGTCTATCACTATCATTTAGTATTAGCTAAGTTATCGTTTTATATTGTGTGATATCTGTGTTACTTTTGTAGCTTCATACATTTTGGTATACACTTTATACACTTTTTGACATAATTACTTCTTACAGAGCCAGTCCTGGTTATTGACTTTGATCTTTTTCTGCTGTTTCGGTATACAGCTTACTCATCATAATAGTCCTTTTCAACTGTCAGCCCACCGAGTACTTTATTTAATGGTGGGATTTTGTTACTTTTAGGGGGAATATAGGTTCTATAATTCATCAGCTTAGTGATTACAAACATCATATTTTAGGTTTAGTAGACTTTTTTAAACTTTATTGAAATGTGTTATTCTATTATTTAAATATTAAAGTACCTTATATTTATATGAAAAGCAATAACAAGTGACAAAACAGCCCTAATAATTCTTCACGTAGCCCATCATACCTTCAACGCTTACAATCAAAATATCACACGTAGACAATGTGACTGATGAGTAAAATTGTGTTGCTTCAGATTGATAGTACCATGTACCCACTGACAAATAGAATAAGAGTACTATGACATATATGATCCATACAATTACCATATAAAGTAGCTCTCCATGCTATGAAGACCAGGCTGTGCAGACCTCTAGCATCTATCTTCCCCGTTTACTTACAGATGCAGTGGAATGATTTTTAAACATGTACTTGACAAAATTGGAGTGTTATGAAATGTTGGATAACTTGCGGTTTCATACTGCCAAACAGTTGTCAGAGAATTGAAGGTTTAATGTTACTCTGATATAACGTTGGGAAGCAGACAGCATTTTTATGCATTTTAAAACAAAAAAGGAAATGAGTCTGTGTCAATAATAAAAGGTGAGTGGTCCTTCATGATCTGCAGAAAATAAATTTATGGAACGTTTATTGAGCTAAAACATTACCTGTTCAGTATTTACCAGGTGAAATAATAGGAATGAACTATATTGTATGAATTGAATTTGTAAGCACTACGTATCCATGAATGGTGAGTTCACGCTGTAAAACATGATGCTTCAATGGTGACCTGTTGCTCTTATACCTACACATACAGTACACAGTATGTGAATCACAAAAGTGATATATATATATATATATTTTTTTTTAAAGTCTAATCTAAAGGGGTTTTCCTCTGTATCTGATCGGTGGGCTCCGACACTCGGGGCCCCAGTGGATCAGCTGTGTGAGAAGGCACCGGCACTTCCAGTGGCACCAAGGCCTTCTTCAGCTTTTCCAAGGTTGTGTGATGTCACATTCATCAGTCATATGACCTCGGCGCAGCTCAGCCACATAGAAGTCAAAGAGGCTGAGCACAATACCAAGCACAGCTACTATACAATGTACTGTGCTGTGCTTGGTAAGCACGGAGAAGGCTGCGGCGCTCCTGTGAGAGACGGTACCTTCACAAACAGTTGATCAGCGTGGGTCTTGGGTGTCAGACCCCCACAATCAGGTACTGTTGACCTATCCAGAGGTTTCAATCTCGGAAAACCCTTTTAAATTGTTTCTCCTCTTAGCTAATATACACAACATGTGACTTCTGTAATACCAAACCCCATACCCATACTGCACTAAGCTTGCTGACAACTTGGCCTTTTTTGTCAGTCTCATACAACTCCTTGAATATAAAAACATGAGCTATCTGTGACAGACTGTTTTGAGGGATAAACATCTGGATAAGCGCAGTCAATGGTTGTCAGCAGTGTTGAGCAAATCAATGTGAAACAAATTGACTTTGATCTGAATTTCAGGTAAAATTCAATTTGTCACAAAGCCGAATTTCCTGAAAACAAATCATTTTTACTGAAATGAAAAAGAAAAAACATACTCACCTCATCCATTTGCTCGTGGGGAGGCCATCGTGATTAAAGAAAACGCTACAAATCTCGCGCACGGTGACGTATGACGTCACCATGTCATTGTGCTGGCCGGGCGCAGTGACGTCCGATGATGTCACTGCTCCCCCGGCATCTGAGGGGTTCAATGACGGGGGCAGCATGATCTCTGTTTCCCATCATTGCGTCTTCGACATACAATGGAATGCGATTCGTGACAAAGTAATTTGTAACTAATCAATTTTTTTTGTGAACTTCGGCGAAGCAGCCAAATAACATTTTGGATAACTTCACTAATTTCTAGTTGTCAGGTAGAACTTACCTTCACACCAACTAGCTGTACTGACACTGTGCTAACAACAAAGGAGGGGAAACAGCTTTATGCCATGCACTTCCCCATATATACATTTATCTGTCTATCTAGACATAAGCTCATATATATGTATCTACAGTCATCTTTCAGTGGTTGTCCGAAGAATTGCCCTTATGTCTATGAACATAATTTATTCATCTTGAAAAAAGTTGCAGCCTCTGATCGCAGTTGATATCCTCCGTTCTCTTTTCAGTGGCAGACAGAGGTGATGAGAGCATGAAAAATAAAAATGAAGAACCTGGTAACTGTTAACTCTTGTTAAAAAATGTATTTTGTGTTTTGTGCTTACGTACATCTCCTATTATCTGGAGGTCAGCAAGAAGAGAATGCAGACAGTTTATTCATAGTCTGTAACCATGGAGATGCCTAGGCCTGCGTAGGAGCTGTAGACACGAAGCAAACAGATTTCCACAGTTGCTTATTATTTTTATGTATTGATGCAATAAAAAGTACTTTAAAAGGTATAACCACTGTTTAACACCCTCAAAGCCCTCAAAGTTCTGGGAGCAGTAAAAAAAAAATTGGTTGCAAAAGTACACATCGCCATAAAGGACATATTTATTACTACTGGTGGTGAACATAATAATAATAATAATAATAACTGCTTGTAATATTATACTACCATATCTCCCAACTTTTGAAAAAAAGGAAGAGGGGCACTATGTTCGGCGTTCTTTGCGCACCGCTGCAAATATTTTCTACACTGGGCCACGTCTCTAACTCTGCCCAAAACACTATACACCTAACCCCACCCAGTCTATGCCCCCACATAGTAATTATTCCCCCTTTATGCCACCACACAGTTGTTATGCCCACATTGTGCCCCCCTTCACAGATTATGCCCAGATATGTGCCTCCTTCACAATAGTTATTGCCAAATATGTGTCTCCTTCACAGTAGTTATGGCCAGATATGTGCCTCTTTCAAAGTATTATGCCCAGATATGTACCCCCTCACAGTAGTTATGCCCTGATATGTGCCTCCTTACAGTAGTTATGTCCAGATTCGTGCCCCATCACAGTAGTTATGTCCAGATATGTGCCCCTTTCACAGTATTATGCCCACGTATGTGCCCTTCACAGTAGTTATGCCCAGATATGTGCCCCCTCACAGTAGCGATGCCCAGATATGTACCCCCCTAACAGAAGTTATGCCCTCATATGTGCCCCTTCACAGTAACGATGCCCAGATATATGCCCCATCACAGTAGTTATGCAAATATATGTGCTCCCTCACAGTAGTTTTGCCCTAGTATCTGCCACTCACAGTAATATGCCAAGTTATGTGACCCCTCACAGTAATATTCCCAGATATATGCCCATATCACAGTAATATGCCACCTCACAGTATTTATGCCCTGATATGTGTCCCCTTACAGTAGTTATACAAAGATATATGCCCCTTCACAGTAATATGACCAGTTATGTGCCCCCTCACAGTAACATGCCCAGTTATATGCCCCCTCACAGTAATATGCCAAGTTATGTGACCCCTGACAGTATTATGCCCAGGTATATGCCCCCTTCACAGGAAGTAAAAAAATAAAAAAAAATAAAAACTCTACATACTCACCTCATTCATCTGATGATCTCCCCAGCAGCAGGATGATACATGGAACTGCTGGTCTGTGTAGGAGGAGGAGGAGCACAGCTGACTCCTGGTTGGCCCCGCCCCCTGCACAGACCAGCAGTGTGGAGTGCCAGCAGGGGGGAGGAATGATGAAACAGGGAGCGGACTGCTCTCTGCTTCATCATTGGAGGCAACTGTCTCTGCGTCCTATGGAAGCAGAGACAGCTGCCTGAGAGTGGGATATACCTCCCCCATTCCGGGACCATGGGACAGCCGCTGAAATACGGGACTGTCCTGCCAGATTTACCAGAAGCATAAGCAGGATTTTGTGAAGATGGGATTCACAGCCATAAACATGGACATACGCATAGTTAGATAGTACATGCATATGCACAACAAAAAATGGACACGGTGATATATATATATATATATATATATATATATATACTGATATACATACACAAATATATATATGTATATATATATATATATATATACACACACACACAGTATACACACTTTCACTCATTAAAAAAACATTATACATGCTCTGACACACCTGTCCACATATTCTATACTGCTTTTTCTAGTATAATGCACTGTATTATATACTGGCCATTTAGCATATTTTGTGTGATTTATAAAGATGATCTTTTAGGTATAGTTCACATTTCTTTTATCCTATACTTCAACTTTTGTACATGTATTATGTACAATAGCAGTAGAGACAATTCTGACATTTGTGGTCATTCTGGGAATTTTTAGGGCCATGTGTTTGACCATGTGCTATTATCATTATATTCTTTCATACTTGTTTTAGCACAAAATCTATTCATTATTTTTCAACTTTGGCACAGCACAGTAAAAAGTGATAAGATATTCCACAGAACTGCAGTGCACTTCATATTTGGGATAGAGGTCAGGAGTAGTGTACAGTTAATACTTTTAACTGAGAAGTATCAGTTCCAGAAGTACAGAACACATTTCTATTTAACATTCATATCTGAATCTACTGTATGATTAACTAGAAACAGGTGCTGACCCCTCGCTCTTCCTGCTATAAACCAGTGGTATACAGTTGTAGTACTATGCAGAGTCCTACACGTGTCTTAACATAACAGACAAGTCTGTTATTTAATCTTATCCAGCTTCTGCTTACCTTAAAGTTGAAATAATCTAACCCTTATTAAATAAATGTAACTAAATAAACACAATAGGAACAATATGTATATGTGGCCTCTGGTTTGTATGGTGCTTTTTTATCATATATACACAATGGCCTTACGCACAATAGTAAATTCTTATTTTTTTCTACATAGTAATGCAACACCCATATAACCCATATAACCCATAACCCAGAATTTAACTCTCAATACTCCACAATAACGGAAGAAGCAATTAGGAAGCCGCAGGATGACATAAACTACTGCTATCCATGAGTTACAATAAAAGCTGTCTCATATAGTTAATTATGACAATGTTCTGTGGGCATATAAGTGAAAATTGGAATTTTATGGACAAAATGTCTCGTTATATCCAGTTTCTAAAGGGTTCACATCAGTTGCAGTTGCACTTAGGCCCTTAAACCCGCTTGTCTTCAGAGTTACTAAAGTAAAGTAAATAGGGGTCTGTGTATTTTCTATTAGGTGAGACTACATAGGCCTCAGTTGATGCAGCAGAATCTTCATTTATTTATCCACCTCCTCATGGTCAAGGTGTTTTCAGCAGCAGGCAATTGTATGTATGGTTTGGAGTCTTAAGTTTGGGCTCTGCTCTTGGGTCTGAATAAATTGCCGGGTCTGATTGGGGTTAGAATTAATTCTGGAGGATCAAATTATTATTTTTTTGTGTGGTAGGGGGGGGGGGGGGCGTGAAGAGTCTGGATTCATTTGGGGTTCTGCTATTTTTTCATTTAGGAGTCTAAATTGGGGTCTGAGTTAATTTTGTCATCTGGAACTTTGTGAAAAATCATAGTAAAAAGGATACATTAAAATGGCAGAACTACTGTAGAACAGCAGCCTTCCAATCTCTGCTATGTATGTCATTGCATTATGGCTGTATATTATCCTAGAGTACCTCCGTAATACACCATGTGATATAGACATATTTTTTAAAAACAGATAAAAAAATAATCCTATTGAGAAAAGAGAAAAAACACGGCGCCAGGCACTACATAGCATAGTCCCAAAAATGAAGTGAAAATGATGGCACACACCAGAATAGTCCAAATCAGTCTTTATTCTTGAGCAAGAAAATCTTTGACAATGGTAGCGGGGGCACGAGACACCACACAGGCATGGTAGGTAGACTACATAGCGTAGTACAGTCAAGAGGCACCAAAATAAGCTACACAAGGCTTGTGTGGTAAAGATCTCACCTTCTTAGGTTGTGATAAGCCACAACCACTAGTAAAACATAAAAAAGGCTGAATGACCCAGGTACTGGTTAGCAACAGGTGTCCAAACGACGCCACAACATGACACCCGATGTGAAGAAGGATGCAGAGTAGGCACTGGGGACCTCAAGGAAGCACAGTGGCCTTCAGCACTGAAGCAATTGAAGAAAATCCAAGCTATATTGATTATAAAACCATAAATACTGAATTTTCTTCAATTGGTTGGAGTCAGTGTTTTCAACTGCTGTTCCTTGAGGCCCCCCAGAGTCTACTGTGCATCAAATACAATCTGACAGGAGAAAACTGTATTTAATAACAGGCAAACAGGGTACAATAGGGCCCCATATAATGTTACTAGAGCCTTAATACAATGTCGTAGAAGCTGTAATATTTGAGGTTTCTAACATATTGCGTCTCTGTACAACTTGAGCCCTTTAAGAGGTATTACCATTTTGGACATTGGGGGCATATCGGTAGGATATGCCCCCAAAGTCTGATAGATGCTGGTCCCAGAGGGACTTAGAAAGGAGTCCGCAAAGTGCCGTAGGGCACATTGTGCATGCGCGAGCACGGCACGCTCAGCTATTTTCAGAAATTGGATTGAAATGAATGGGAAGTGGACCACGCAAGTGCAGCCACTGCTCCATTCACTTCTATGGGGCTTACGGAAATAGCCGAGCCACTGCTCAGCTATTTTCGGCAGTCCCATAGAAATGAAATAAGGGTAGCCGCGGATGGGCAGTGCACCATCCGGCACTTTGTGGGGTCCATTCTAAGTATAGATGTGTGAACCTAAACCTATCAGACACTGGGGGCATATCCATGTGTCTCAACTAAATGAGCTCAATTATGTAGAATGAGGTCTAATATTCATTATCATCATTATCACCAGTGGGATTAAGAAGTGGTTGGTTGGTTGGGTACAATTTTTTTTATTAAACCACCATGGGTGACAGGTCATCACTCCAGGATCTAAACAACATGGACTGGTGGGGATCAATGTCAGGGAGCCAGAGCAGAATTTTAAAGGTTTATACTTTACATAGTTCATTACATTTCAAATCTAAGGCAGTTTTAAGGGATCCTATCATTGCAAAATTACTGTAGTTCATAAGGAAATAATACTGTCACCTCAAATTAGTTATACTGAATAAAATACAACTTTTAACTAGTTATGCTTAATAACCTGCTGCTGACTCGCTGAATGGCCAAAAATATAATAAAACAGGATACTGCAGAAAATGTTTTGATCTCTAATGCTTTGAGTAATAAATCTATTAGTTTATAGTCTTTCATAAACTTTATGAGGCATTCTAATTCTGATATTTCATTTTTATGGCAAACAGTGTAATGAAAAAAGAAAAGTCATGTATAAGACATTAATCAAAGTTTATGACAAACACCACACAAGAAATAGGTTCTGCCTCAATGTAAAGCAATTCTCATTTAATTACACATCTAATTTAATTGCATTCATCAAATCTAGGGGAAGTGATTATGCTAAACTAAACATCACCAACATATTAAGTAGAAATGTAGAGAAATAGGCTCTTCCAAAATATCATTTAACAACAATATCATTAGTTCACGCAAAAAAAAAGATGCATTCAACTATTCGGTCTATGGGTGACCTGTTATGGCTATGTACGACCTGGAGCCCTCAAGTGGATATCCAATTGTGGTGTTAAACATTTTGTACAATGCTTACATGCCGCATTATTTTACAGGTCATAGATTTCATCATCAAAGTTGAGTATGTTTGTATTTTCATTGCTTCATTGCATTACTTATCTTGCACAGATTACAGTTTGTAATATAGTCTATTCACATTCAGGAAAAGTAACTGACTGCATTATAGAACTCGGATAAAGCTGCTAGGACAAGCTTGTCAACTATTTGCTGTGACAATCAGCTATATTAAGATTTGAGAATACAAACTGCAGAATATAGGCAAGAATATGAACATGATAAGTTATCAAGCTAAAAAATTTTTTTTTAAAGGTTTACATTTTAAATGTTAGTATGAGTGGATGAGGACGATTGTGCAGAAACGTCAAATTATAATGTTTTAAATCTTTGCTTATTTATTCAAGAAGTAAGAATTAAAATTGTGCATTGACATAAGTATTCGGACCCTTTACTTAGAATTTAGTTGAAGCACCTTTGGCAGCGATTTACAGCCTCCAGTCTTCTTGGCTATAATGCCACAAGGTTTGCACACCTGGATTTGGGAAGTTTCCACCATTCTTCTCTGTAGATTCTCTCAAGCTCTGCCAGGTTGGATGGGGACTGTCAGTAAACAGCCATTTTCAGTTCTTTCTGGAGACATTCAGTTAAGTTCAAGTCAGGGCTCTGGCTTGGCCACTCAAGGACATTCACAGAGTTGTCTTTAAACCACTCCTGTGTTGTCTCGGCTGTGTGTTTAGGGCTATTGTCTTGTTTGACAGTAAACCTTCGGCCCAGTCTGAAGTCCAGAGTGCTCTAGATCAGGTTTTCATTAAAAATATCTCTGTACCAGCTTTCCCTCAACTTTGATAAGTCTCCTTGACCCAGCTGCTGAAAAACAACCCCACAGCATGATACTGTCACCAACATACTTCACTGAAGGGATGGATAGTGTTGGGCAGGTGATGAGTTTCCTCCAGACATGATGCTTAGAATTTAGGCCAAAAACTTGCTTTCATAAGACCAGAGAATCTTTCTTCTCACAGTCTGACAGTCCAATATTTGTACACTTTTATGTGTCTTTTGGAGACAATTCTCTCAGGCCACTCTGCCATAAAGCCCAGACTGGGGGAGTGCTGCAGTGATGGTTGACCTTCTAGAATTTTCTTCCATCTGTACACAGGCTCTTTGGAGCTCAGTCAGAGTGACTCTCTGGCCAAGGTTCTTTTCCCCTGATTACTTAGTTTGATGAGGCGGCAAGCTCTAGGAATAGTCTTGGTTGTTCCAAACTTCTTCCATTTAAGAATGATGCTATTGTGCTATTGGAAACTTTCAGAAAATTTGTATACCCTTCTCCATATCTGTGCAGTTCTTTCCTCTCCATGGTTTATTATTATGATCTGATGTGCATTGTCAGCTGTGAGAACTTAAACAGAGGTATATCTTTCCAAATCACGTTGAATCAACTGAATTTACCACAGGTGGACTCCAATCAAGATGTAGAAACATCTTAGAAATAATGAATAGAAATGGGAGGCCCCCAGAGATAAATTTAAAGTGTCATAGCTGAAAACTTAGGTCAATGCAAAATTTTTGTTTTTCCTTTTTACTAAATTTGCGTAGATTTCTATAATTCTATTTTAGATCGTTATGGGGTATTGAGTGCGGAATTATTGGGAATAAATCTAACTTTATTCATTTTAGCACAAGGCCGCAACATAACAAAATGAGAAAAAGTAAAAAGGTCTGAAGACTTACCAAATGCACTGTGTGGCTATATATATATATATATATATATATATATATATATATATATATATATATATATAAATGTGGATACAAAAAGATTATATACTCTTGAAGTTACAGCCAGGCAGTGTATACATACAGTAGACATCATAGGCCCCATAAAAAAATTAAAAAGGGCTCCCAGAAAGATTTAAGACACTTTTATAATTTTATTTAAGGAGAAATGTTGAAATTAAAACTTTAACACTTTCGGCCACTTTACCCAACCTCTATTTCAAAAAGTAGAACAGGTACATAATAAATATGAACATCATATTTCACAATGTATAATATAAATAAATTGATAAAAATCACCCATAAAGCTATACATCCTCTGCTTTCCCACACATGAAAATATAATGGTGGCCTCCAGACACCACCAGATAAAGCTTATAGGAATTTTTACAGTTGCCACTAGACTGCAAAAATCTCTATGCACTGTGCTCACCCTAGTGGTGCATTGATGATAGATATGTCACTGATTATAGTTAGAATCAGCTTAAAGGGGCTCTCTTGACATTGAATTTCTTAGTAAATCCTTGAATTCCTCATAAAATTTTGTAACATCTGTCCTTAGAACTGCATTGAGCAGTTCCTCTTAAACATGTATAACTAAATTGTCAACCAGTGCTTCCACTCCCCTTGTCTATGGATCATGTCTCCATGCATTCCAGACTGTATAGGGACACATCCAATTGAAAAGGGGAATGGTAATGTTCAGTTATGTCAATTTCTTCATATATTTTCAGGGCTAATGACACAAAGCACAGTTGTAACCATCCTTTGATGGGTTGCATCACAAGGGGAATAAATGCCCGTAATGAGAACATAGTCCTACCACTTTACAGATCACTAGTCAAACCACACATGGAGTACTGTGTACAGTTCTGGGCTCCTGTGAACAAGGCAGACATAGCAGTGCTGGAGAGGGTCCACAGGAGGGCAACTAAAGTAATAAGTGGAATGGGTGGACTACAGTACCCTGAAAGATTATTAACATTAGGGTTATTCACTTTAGAAAAAAGACGACTGAGGGGAGATCTAATTACTATGTATAAATATATCAGGGGTCAGTACAGAGATCTATCCCATCGTCTATTTATCCCCAGGACTGTGACTGTGACGAGGGGACATCCTCTGCGTCTGGAGGAATGAAGGTTTGTACACAAACATAGAAGAGGATTCTTTACGGTAAGAGCAGTGAGACTATGGAACTCTCTGCCTGAGGAGGTGGTGATGGTGAGTACAATAAAGGAATTCAAGAGGGGCCTGGATGTATTTCTGGAGTGTAATAATATTACAGGCTATAGCTACTAGAGAGGGGTCGTTGATCCAGGGAGTTATTCTGATTGCCTGATTGGAGTCGGGAAGGAATTATTTTCTCCTAAAATTAGGAAAATTGGCTTCTACTTCACAGGGGTGTTTTTGCCTTCCGCTGGATAACAGACTGAACTGAATGGACAGATGACTTTTTTCAGCCTTATAAACTATGTTACGCTGCGGAATATGGTGGCTCTATATAAAGATTATTATTATTTTTAATTATCCTTTACAAACAGCCATCAGATTATGGTGATACAAATATGCTGTTTTAGGGATAGATTTCCTTCTTATAGATTTCATTTTACCAATTAGTTTAGTCGAATATCAAAACGCTTAGGAATGAAAGGGCAGCAGGGTGCTTTTATGGCATGATACCTGATACAAAAGACATACTGTACAGCCCGCTGTTGCTAACTGATGGAGATAACGATTCCTGTAACTCTGGTTATGCTGTGACCTTTTCACTTATTCATGTGTAATATTTTTATGATCATATAATAAAGTGATTGAATGGGGACATATTCTGATCTAACATGATTATACTTTACTGTAAATAAAACCAGGAGATTTAAGCCGTCCAAACCGGGTCCCAGGTCAGAGACCTGTCAATGAAGCAGAGCCCGGCAGTGAGAAGCTGGCACAGAGCTTCCTCCCATGACTCTTCTGCCCGTTCCCTGTAACGTTGCAGTGTTTCAGAGCGATAGCTATTTGTGATGAAGGAGACAGTCAGGATTTCATACTGCCATCATAAATCTCTTTACAGGTTCGCTTTTATTCCTACTCTTTGCTCACCTTGGATCATTACAGTTTATATCTAAATATAATACACATAAATATGAGTTACTTTATAAATGCAATGCATTAGCTATCATATATAAATCCTATGTTACAGCCTGTATTCTAGTCCACAGTTGTAACCTCAGGATGGTTAATATTAAAACAGTCAAGATTATCAACAGAAACGGTATACCCTTAAAGGGCCACTACCATCAATATCTTTATCACAATATCTCTCTACAACTGCTGCACCTCCTGCACTTTGATTGACAGGGCCAGGCAGTTTAATGTGATCACATCTGGTCCTGACCTCCTAAAGTCTATCAAAGTAGAGAGGGCACAGAGAGAGCAGAGCCTCTAGGTGTAATGGCAACGCCCCCATTGCTTCTAGAGACTAATTTGCATATATTTAAACATAATTTTTCTCGCCAATGCGGCACATATGAATATGGAACCAGCACAGATGCCTTCAGCTGCTAAGCACACATGTAACAGGTCAGCCAGTTTCATAGGTACAAAACTGCTGACAGATGCCCTTTAATTTTCTCCTTTGGACTTTCAGCACAGGAAAAAGTCTCGGTTGACTTCCTCAGTCAGACCATTCACTCTGACCATAGAGGGATGACTAAAAGCATCTTATATTACATTGATAAATGCAATGCTCTTCTTGGAACATTTTTATCTAGTCCAACAATAAAGCTGTCATACTATTATCCTAATCCTACTAATCTACTGTTATACTAGCAGATAACATATTTCCCTTACAGCAGCAGTAAACTGACAATGGATTAACTATCCATAAAGGAGTTTTATCCCTCTGTACTGACTGCTACAGAAGAACTATATTTTGTATTTCATTTTCAATGGTACAGTACTGCCCAAAAGAAAAAGCGTATAACGTACAGCGGCTCACCCTCGCTACGTATGGGTAGGTGCTCACCCTCTGGTCCTACCCTCAGGACTCAAAGGATAAAGAATTATATAGAGAATTGAGGGGGCACTCACAAAAGGGATCACTAGATAGATGTAGTACAGATATTTATTAATAGTATTAAGAACATCCCCTAAAAATCACTAAAACATATATAAAATAAATATGCACTGACAATATTCGCTGACAATATTCCTGACACCAAACTCTAAAGATGAATTAGGGATTGCCGACAATGTGATATAATAACACGGTAATTGTCCCAATAAGAGTTCTGTTCCACCCAGGTGCAGGGATAAAGTCAATGGTAATGCAATTGATACCGGCCTGTTGGTGCGGTGATAGTGCTGATGTCCCTTTATCCGTTTAGGACATACAGAGGTAGGTGGCAGATTTGGAGACTGAACTCCAGTACTTACAGTCTCTTTATCGCTTGCAATGCTCCGGTCTAACCCTTCCTGGCTGGCTCTGTGCAGCGCTGATATCCCAGGCGGCCGTACACTCACCGCGTCCTGCGTTGTGCACTCGGCCAAGACGTGGCGTCCCACGTGACCTGGTTCTCTAGGGTGCCGGCTGGACGCTGCGCTGACGTCACTGGTGTGCGACTTAGCCTCCGATACTGTGCTGGAGAGAAATCACATATGCCAATATCTTTAAGGTGAAGAGCTTGCTTGTTCTTTTCCGGAATCCACGCTCACTCTGTCTATGCCAGACGCGTTTCAGGGTCATACACCCCTTCCTCAGTGGCCAACTGAGTGAGTGGATTCTCACTCCTTATATGTGGGTTTTCGCATTTCCCACAATCCCACTTTTCTGGGCTTCACCTAATAGGTGGGATGGATCACATTGTTGCTTGATTGTATCACTATTCACAGCACACTATGACTTATTCTAAAACATAGTTAAATGAAGTTTATAACCATAAATAACATTCCATATATTTATTAACAATAAAAACAGGTTCATGGAGAAGACTCAACGGTCAGAATGACATTTTGAAGAAAATCGCACCTAAAACGCATCCAAACCGCATTCAGTGTGAACTGCGCCATACGTGCGATTTCACTATTTTAATGCTTTGCAGGGTATTAGAATGGAGCCTATCCATATATATTCTTTTGGCATACATTGATTAATAATTTTCTTGCCAAATTTGTTGATTGTGTTTCAGAGGAGCCTTCCAGTGAGGAGGGGAGATCACAGCGCTGATAGTCAGCGTACTGCGATTTCCCATCCCCACCGGACGACCCCCCATTATTCACAGAAACCCAAATACCTCCATCTCGGCATTGAGACCTCTGGGAACAATGGTGTCAAATTCAAAGATTCTGCGGGATTCTTGCCTAGACATGTGGGCAATGTGGTTACCCCCTCTCCATAGTTTTTTGACCCTTTCTATGGCTGTAAATCATCTATGGCTGTAAATCAGCCAGCTGTTCTGTTTCTGATTGTCCTTGTTCACTTTAACAGTTGGGGCTACTTTACCTGCTAAATTATTGGCTGACAATAAATGGGTTTTTTAAGTGTGGCAGGTGTGCGAATTGCAAAATAACAAGTTTCCCCAAAAAAACCACTGCAGTAGTGTCCACAGTAAACTCCTTTAGTCTAGAAATACAAGAGTGCTTAACCTGTGATTCAACTGATGTTATCTATGTATTGGAATGTGGATGTAGGAAACAGTACATAGGTAGGACAAAAAGAACACTCAAAAAGAGGGTAGCGGAACATGTGGCAAATATTAAAAAAGGCCTAGAGACACACTCCCTATCAAAGCACTTCAAAGTTCAACATAATTGTGACCCAACCAGCCTTAGATTTACAGCCATAGAAAGGGTCAAAAAACTATGGAGAGGGGGTAACCACATTGCCCACATGTCTAGGCAAGAATCCCGCAGAATCTTTGAATTTGACACCATTGTTCCCAGAGGTCTCAATGCCGAGATGGAGGTATTTGGGTTTCTGTGAATAATGGGGGGTCGTCCGGTGGGGATGGGAAATCGCAGTACGCTGACTATCAGCGCTGTGATCTCCCCTCCTCACTGGAAGGCTCCTCTGAAACACAATCAACAAATTTGGCAAGAAAATTATTAATCAATGTATGCCAAAAGAATATATATGGATAGGCTCCATTCTAATACCCTGCAAAGCATTAAAATAGTGAAATCGCACGTATGGCGCAGTTCACACTGAATGCGGTTTGGATGCGTTTTAGGTGCGATTTTCTTCAAAATGTCATTCTGACCGTTGAGTCTTCTCCATGAACCTGTTTTTATTGTTAATAAATATATGGAATGTTATTTATGGTTATAAACTTCATTTAACTATGTTTTAGAATAAGTCATAGTGTGCTGTGAATAGTGATACAATCAAGCAACAATGTGATCCATCCCACCTATTAGGTGAAGCCCAGAAAAGTGGGATTGTGGGAAATGCGAAAACCCACATATAAGGAGTGAGAATCCACTCACTCAGTTGGCCACTGAGGAAGGGGTGTATGACCCTGAAACGCGTCTGGCATAGACAGAGTGAGCGTGGATTCCGGAAAAGAACAAGCAAGCTCTTCACCTTAAAGATATTGGCATATGTGATTTCTCTCCAGCACAGTATCGGAGGCTAAGTCGCACACCAGTGACGTCAGCGCAGCGTCCAGCCGGCACCCTAGAGAACCAGGTCACGTGGGACGCCACGTCTTGGCCGAGTGCACAACGCAGGACGCGGTGAGTGTACGGCCGCCTGGGATATCAGCGCTGCACAGAGCCAGCCAGGAAGGGTTAGACCGGAGCATTGCAAGCGATAAAGAGACTGTAAGTACTGGAGTTCAGTCTCCAAATCTGCCACCTACCTCTGTATGTCCTAAACGGATAAAGGGACATCAGCACTATCACCGCACCAACAGGCCGGTATCAATTGCATTACCATTGACTTTATCCCTGCACCTGGGTGGAACAGAACTCTTATTGGGACAATTACCGTGTTATTATATCACATTGTCGGCAATCCCTAATTCATCTTTAGAGTTTGGTGTCAGGAATATTGTCAGCGAATATTGTCAGTGCATATTTATTTTATATATGTTTTAGTGATTTTTAGGGGATGTTCTTAATACTATTAATAAATATCTGTACTACATCTATCTAGTGATCCCTTTTGTGAGTGCCCCCTCAATTCTCTATATAATTCTTTATCACTGCCCAAAAGAAAAAGCCAAACATTTAAGAAAAATGTTTTTTATGAATATTGAGTTAACTTCATAGTTGAGATCCTATAATGTAGTGAGACAGTTTTTCACCCTATATCAGACTGCTAAATAGATCCTGATGTAAAGACTACCCTCCCCTACATGCAAATCACCAGGACGAGCATAGCCAACACGGAGATCTTGGAGACTGTAGGCTTTGTCACAACCTGAAAACATGTCTATGCTTCATATAAGGTCATTCATTTTTACATGCAACATATAATAATAGTGTAACAATAATACACAGTTTGAGAACCAAGTCAATTAACTTACTAATATGCTTTTCATAAAACTGCTTCATTCAGTGTCCATGAGACTGATGGAAACAGCCAAGTGCTGAGAAGGGAGTACATTGACTGCTTGCAGTGTGATGAAATACATTAAAGGGGTTACGCTATGATTGAATCAGACGTCATATAGTACATACTATCTCTAGCAAAGTTACCTCACATGCATCCAGAGCTACCCCATTTATTGCACAAATTGTTCTGCTAGATTCCAGCTGACAGCTCAGAGGGCATGGCCTTTATCAGGGGGCATGTCCTTTCAGCTGACGCTCTCTCCTTATCACAGCTCAGGGGATGTGTGCTTTCTTAGAGGGCATGTTCTTTCTAATTTAGCTCTCTCACTGCAACTGTCACAGCTTCTAACAGAACATACAGGTGGTGGCAGTTGAAGAATGGAACTGAGCATGTGTGACCAACTCAGTAGGTGGACATAAAGAGTACTGTACAGCTTAAAGGGATTCTGTCATCAGAATTTAGGCCCATAACCTAAACATATGGCGAGGTCCCTACTAATACACTGAATCCTAAAGTGACCTTATCAAATGCGCCTGTGGCTCTATAATCATATAAAACAGGTTTATATAACCTGTCACTCACGTCACAAATTTGTCCAAGGGGACGTCTCATGATACAGGGTGCCCGGCTGCAGCCATCTTGTTTTGGTGCCCAGCTCCGCCTTCTGAATTGAAATCGCCGCCCTCCCTTTCATTAGAGCCGCCTACCTCAGTTCATCGCCGCCTCTCTAACGTCCGCTCTCCTCAGCCAGATCTCGCTCGTGCGCACTAGGTATAAGCTGATGCGCCCGTGCGGACTCCTGGCAGGGGCCTCGTTAACCCCTCAAGGACGCAGGGCGTACCGGTACGCCCTATTTCCCGAGTCCTTAAGGACTCAGGGCGTACCAGTACGTCCTAACTTTAAATACAGATTCCAGCGCAGCGGGGGTTAATGGGAACGGGATGCCGGCTGAAATCATTCAGCCAGCATCCTGTGACAACGCCAGGGAAGGTCATGTGACCCCCCCCCCTATCGGCGATCGCAATTCAGACCTGCGGTTTGCTGCGCTTTTTGCAGTTTCTGATCACCGCGGGGATCAGAAACCTTAGTGTCCCTCAAACAGATTTTACACCCCCCCCTGCACCCCTGCATGATTTTTTGCCGGCGAGTGGTGCAAGGGGGGGGAGTTGTGGGTGGTGGGGGCGGTGCGGGAGGCCCGCCTCCCCTTGAAAATTCGTTGGTGTTCAGTGAGTATACCAGGGTGCCAGCACATTGCTGGCACCCTGGTATAAACGGCTGACATCGGTGATGCGATGTCAGCCATTTAACCCTTTCCATACAGCTAAAGGGTTAATGACGCCCCCTCCGCATTGTGATTGACAGGGCCAGGGAACGGAATAGTTCTCTGCTGACCCTGCCTGTTTTCATTCAATATCTGGCGCCTGCGCCGCGGCCGTACCTATCTTCAATCTGCGCAGGCGCACTGAGAGGCGGCCACTCACTCGGCCGTTTGCTCCTCAATGCGCCTGCGCCGGGTGTAGATGTGACGTCATCGGCGCAGGCGCATTGAGGATGGAGCGCCGAGTGAGTGGCCACCTCTCAGTGCGCCTGCGCAGATTGAAGATAGGTACGGCCGCGGCGCAGGCGCCAGATATTGAATGAAAACAGGCAGGGCCAGCAGAGAACTATTCCGTTCCCTGGCCCTGTCAATCACAATGCAGAGGGGGCGTCATTACGATCGGAGGATGCGGCTGCTACCAGCAAGTAGCCGCCCTACTTGCTGGTAGCAAGGTAATTTACATATTATAAAAATAGCGTTTTATCAAATTCTACTGAACGAAAATTATTATTTTACTTATGTATGCCGAGATCGCAGTGTAGGGATTATTATTAGCCCTTTAAGGGGTTAAGCAAAGTGCGCATGCGCCGGCCGGTGCACTTCGCTCGAACCTGCCTTGACCGCCCTATTACAGCCATCCAACCTCCTACAGCTAGGTTATACCTAGTGCGCACGCGCGGTATCTGGCTGAGGAGAGCGGACGTTAGAGAGGCGGCGATGAACTGAGGTAGGCGGCTCTAATGAAAGGGAGGGCGGCGATTTCAATTCAGAAGGCGGTGCTTGGCACCAAAACGAGATGGCTGCAGCCGGGCACCCTGTATCATGAGACGTCCCCTTGGACAAATTTGTGACGTGAGTGACAGGTTATATAAGCCTGTTTTATTTGATTATAGAGCCACAGGCGCATTTGATAAGGTCACTTTAGGATTCAGTGTATTAGTAGGGACCTCGCCATATGTTTAGCTTATAGGCCTAAATTCTGATGACAAAATCCCTTTAAGCACCAGGAGATGCTATGATAATGATGAAGAGAGAATATCTCCAAGCTGGAACATTTTAGTAACAGAAAATAAATTGCAAAAGTAGCTAATTTTTCATGTTGAATTATATTGAAATAATGTTTTAGGATGGTACAACCCACTTAAATCATAAAGGGGTTATCTCATTCAGAACTTTAAATCTTACCTAATTTTCTTTAATGGAGTTGTATCTTCTCAGACGGTGATGACATAACAGTAAGATAAGCCATCAAAGTCAGATGGGTGCAGGTCCTACCTCTGAGACCTGGAACCTATTTCCAGAGTGGGCCCCTAAAAGTGAAGGAAAGCGCACTGTGCTTGTCCGCCATCCTCGACTATTTTCAGAAGTCCCATAAAAATAAATGGAGAGCGCACCACACAAGTGCAGTAGTAGTCCATTCACTTCTATCGGACTGTCGTAGACAGATGAGCCAACGTATGGGTATTTTCCGCTGTCTCATAGAAATCAATAGAGGGTGTCAGCAAATGTGCGGCTGCTTTTATTTAAAAATTTGATTCGCCAGTTCGACGAATTTTTCGGGAAAAATTTGGTTTGATCCAAATATATTCACAGTGAATTACATTTAAAAAAAACAGCTATTTCCTGGCTGCTGAGGGCCTTTATAGTGGTGTAGAACACTGTGCCTTGTAGTAACATGCATAGGGAGTCTGCTTTGGTAGTGAAATATTACTGTGAGTCCGTATAACATGCAGATGACAGGCGTCGCTCTTAGAATCACTGCACACTTCACTTATTAGGGCAATCACGGGGCCAAAACTGACCAAATAACTCAAGTGTGAACTCAACCTTATAGGTCGATGTTAGTGCCAAGAAGAAGCGCACACCTTTTACACCCTCGTCAGCTGATTCCACATAGATGTTATCAGAGCCCCCCCTGACAGAGTGGAGAGGGTGTCAGCAGTAAGTTTGTGTTTATGTCACTGATTAATTTGCCCTTCCTCTGATCCGTCAGAACAATAACCCACAAAAAACGGATCCTGTCTGTGGAGAATATGCCTTCACTCAGTCAGCATTTGCTCAATAATCCATCAGTATTGGTAATGCCAAAAAAATCATGAATCACGCTGCAGATTTATCATGGAGACATCATGGAGATTTTAGCGCATATAACCGAAGCGCTGAACGCTGAATAAATTTAGTTTTTCGACAATACTTCAATAAAGATTTTACCACATATAACCACTGCCGACATGAACTGAGAATGTATTTGTCTTTTTGTACTGAAATAGGACACTAAACGCTTTCAACACAACCACCGCACTGACTGACTGCACTGAAATACAAAATAACACATATAACCGCCGCACTGACTGACTGCTACCGCCGCTACTTCCGTGAGCCCCTGCACCACTACTTCCCAGGCAGGTAGGCTGCTGCGAAGCAGGTGCTCTACCCCGGGAACGTTTGGCTCCCGACCTCCCACTGCTGCCACCCTGCTGACTCCCAGCCATGCTTTCAAGACATATAACCGCCGATGTGAACTGAGAATATATTTTTCTTTTTGTGTTGAAATAGGCCAGTAAACACTTTTAGCAGAAATAAATGCACCAGTGAAGTGTGTATATAATTTTCTTTCTGTACTGAAATAGGCCACTAAACCCTTTTGCCAGAAATAACTGCAACAGTGAAGTGCGTAGATTTTTTTCTTTCTGTAATGAAATAGGACACTGAACGCTTTTGCCACAAATAAGTGCACCAGTAAAATGTGTATATTTTTTTCTTTCTATACGCTTTCAACACATATAACTGCAGAAGTGAAATGCGTATATATTTTTCTTGTAGTACTGATATATGATACTAAATATACTGAGATATAAGCCACTAAAGGTTTTTCAACATAACACTTGCACCCCAAGAACAAATTGCTGGAATGACAGAGCTGTATAATGGCTATTTGGATCCCCAAATAATCTTTCCCTGCACTTGTAAATCGCTTTTTTAGCACTGTCCCTAGCACATTCTGATGTCTCTCCCTGCACTAAGATGCTGTGGAATGATTCCTCCCTATCCTTTCCCTGCACTTATAAATCGTTTTTTCAGGGTTTTTTTCAAAATCAGGTTTTTCTAATTGCTGTCCCTAGCGCCTTCTCACGTCTGTCCCTGCACTCTCAACGCTTGAAAATGTCTGACTCTAAGATAGCTGCCGTATTTATAGGGCTGTGACATCACAGGGCTGGCTGGCTGCTGATTGGCTGCATGCATGGCATTATGGGTCAGCCCGCCTTCCCAGAGTCCCTTGCCCCATGTCCGCAGACGTGTAGCCGCCATTGTAGGAAAAATTGCGATTTGTTACCGCGAAGCGCGAGGAAATTCGCAGATTCGAGGATTCGCTCATCTCTAGTCCTGACCATCTATCAATAGTTCAAGATGTTGTACTGTATTGAAGATGACATATTAGATTTAGAAACCAATGAACTCTGGTTAATGGAGACACCATATGGCGGCACATTGAGTGCCTGTATACAGGTTCTGTACACATAGCTATCCTGACATGTTACCAGCTACAGTCCCCATAAGTACAGAGTTCAGTGGGCGACACTTTTCCCCGTAGTGAGCGTTTTTCCATCACGTCACAGCACCTACATTGTGGGATTTTTTGTGTTTTATTCTTACATTGTTCATTTTTGAGCCCACAGGCGGATCTTTTTTAGATATTGCATTTGTAACAAAGGGAAAATCAGGCAGATCTGTATTTGTGTATGGTATCCTGAAGAATTCAATAGTGTTTTCCAAAAAATGACCATTATATATGTAATTAGAATCTTCATTTAAAATGAGAGTATGGTACATTTATTCATTTGCTAAGGTCTCGGTTTTGTATGCCTGAATTCTATCCATCTGGCTAACATTCATGAAATAAGCTACCTGTTGCTTTTATTTCATTCCACTGAGGTGTGTTTGAACACCATTCTGCTGCAGATGATATGAACAGGACTTGGAACATAGAAAAGGACACTACTTGAAAAGAAGGTTTCCCAGGAAATGCACTTTGAAATGTTCCCTGCAGTGGTGCTGTTTGTTAAAAGCCTCGACGCTGTTACAAAGAATTCAAGAGAAGAGATTATTTTCACAAAGCCATTGAGTTTAGTGGTGGCATTTTACAAATTCTATGACATTGATGTCTTCAGTGAAACAACCAATACAGGCCCAAAACAATGGGAATGACATAAGGAAGGTTCTTCATCCTTGAAGTAACCATTTTTAAGACACATGTCCATCAAGTTCAATCTCTCAGATCAATCATACATTATTAATTATTAGAATAACTATAACCATCAATGCCATGTCTTTTAGGGCATATGACATTTTCAGCACCCTTCATCCTGTGTGACCTGTGTCTTCAGTGAAAGGTAACGTTCCATTGAAAGGTGTGGATTAATTATTATTTTCTTTCCCCAAGTGGTAGAGATAGCAGCAGGGAGGGGGACGGGTTGTACATAGCAGATGAGCGTGTGGAGAGAAAGAGAAAAAAAATCCAAGGGCAAGTCGTAGATAAGGAGGAGAATACACAAGGCAGTTTGCAGGGTGATGGCAGCAGCATCCTGAACACACAGATCCAGCATGCATTACAAGAAGGGACACACTCCCATGAGAAAAGTCTGAGACTTCCACAATGAAAGCTTTTTAGCAAAGGTAACCACTAACATATGTAAAAATAATTTTACTCATGTCTAAGGTTTCCATCGACTTTAATTGCATATTTATATTCGTCCACTGTACTCATTAAAGGAGCACTCTCCCTGCCCCATCACGCCTATCAGCTGTGTCAATGGGCTGCTATGTATTTGGTGGGAATTTAAGGGATAACTTTCCCCCCATGAACATAGTTGACCTATAACTATGAATCTACTCTATTCTTTGATCCTAAAATACAGTGTCCTCACCTGTCCCTAAGGTATGCTGTCTTCTGTCAGAACAGCTTAGTCTGATCAAGGATCCACTTAACATCTCCTCATTTCGATCATGTTATAATTTCCTCTTTAGTTGACCTCAATCAAAAGTCTATTATTAGGTAACCATTACTGTATTGAGGTTTGCACTAATCAGACATGAGTATTAAACTGAGTATCCCTTCTAATGACAAGTCGTAGGCTAAAGGAACAGCACCACTGTTTAGAAGATATCAAAATGGCTGCCATAACTCCAACAGGTATGTAGACATTGCAGCATATCATGCATGCTCTTCTTCATATGTCTAGTTGTCACAATGCATTTTTAAAGGGTTTTTGGAGGCCATAAATCTGCATGGTTCTGGCTCCCAGCACTTGAATGGAGAAAAGCTGTAGTACAGCTGTAATAGCAGGCACTACTACTGCCAAATGTACAAAGCTGTGCCTGATAAACAATAAAGGGGAACTATAGTCAGCCAACTGGCGAGTGCCAGGAGTTGGTATCCACTGATATCATATTGATATCCCATTCCAAAGAGGAAAACTAGAAATACCATTTATAGTCTCTCATCAGTTCAATGGAAAACATAGAACATAAGAGATCTCGTTTCACTGAATCCTTCCATGAGAATATTTTGTATTACGACAACATGGCCACATCATCAGGACAATCCTTTTTCGCTTAAGCAGCTACCCTATAATTAACTGGTGGAATTTTTAGTGATCAAATGTTATCAATGAGGAAGTGCCACAGCCAGACAGCTGAGAAGCGCTCACAGGAGCTTCTCAGATCCTCCTCCTTGAATTTCTTTGTTTTGGTTTAGTTTCTCATCTCGTTAGTCTATCTCAGCTGTCATGCAGTTGGACTAATTGCTACCCTTTAAGTTCCTCCCCATAATGCAGTAGTGTGCGGCTGATACAACTTCCTGGAGTGTGTGTGCATGCTGTTCCCAGTTCCCAGGTCCCAGTCCTCTGTCGTCAGTTGTCTGCAAGATAAGTGC
This sequence comes from Bufo bufo, assembly GCF_905171765.1. Classification (NCBI taxonomy): domain Eukaryota; kingdom Metazoa; phylum Chordata; class Amphibia; order Anura; family Bufonidae; genus Bufo; species Bufo bufo. The sequence continues at coordinate 571,853,216 of NC_053390.1, forward strand.
TGTTTATGTATTTATGATTTTGTCTTTTCTGGATCCAGGTGACCCTGACTCCCTCCGTGTCAGTGTAGGGAGCCGGTGGTCGTGTCCCTTCACTATTGTAGGGTCTTCAGGTAATAGATAGCCGAGGAACGTGGATATGCGGCCATCCACCTTTGGGGTGTTCACATAGGCTGAGCAGTGAGGGAGAGCGGCAGGTCTATTGCAGGGGTCTCCCTTTGTTCCTTAGTTGTGGATCCAGAGAGACATTGTTTATATGGTATTGTCTTGTTTCCTGTACACCATCCGTGACATTATCAGCCGCCCAAAACCGTCTCAAGCATGGATCCGGTTTCACTTTTGGCTGAACGCTTTCAGGGTCTTTCTTTGGAGGTAGCTGATCTCCGTAAGACTTTTTTCTCAGTTTCAAGTGACCGGTTCAGCTTGCGTTCATGGAGTTTGTGCTGAGCCTAAGATCTCGCTCCCGGATACGTTCTCCGGGGGGTAGTGAGAATTTTGTGCGTTTTAGAGAGGCTTGCAAACTCCATTTTCGCCTTCTTCCCCATTCTATTGGTGATGAAGAACGGAGGGTGGGGATCATTATATCGCTGCTCAGGGGTAACGCTCAGTCCTGGGCCTTTTCGCTGCCGGACGGCCCCTTCGTTCAGTGGATGAATTCTTTTTAGCCCTAGGTCAGATATATGATGATCCGGATCGTATTGCTCTGGCTGAGTCTAGACTACGTCTGTTATGCCAGGGTAAACAATCCGCAGAGATATACTGCTCAGAATTTCGGAGATGGGCAGCAGATACGGGTTGGAATGATGCTGCACTCCGAAGTCAATTTTGCTATGGTCTTTCAGAGGGATTGAAAGATGCATTTGCCTTTCATGAAAGACCTACCTCCTTGGATTCTGCTATGTCTCAGGCTGTTCGTATTGACAGGCGTCTTAGAGAGAGAGGAGAGATCTCTCCTTCCTGTCATACTCAGTCCTGGGACAGTGCAGCGGTCTCATTCTGTGCACAAGGGTCTCAGTCGATGTCAGCCCCTTCTGAGCAGGAGTCCATGCAGCTCGGGTTGATTGCCTCTGACAATAGAAGATTCAGCCCGCAGGGGAGGGTTTGTTTTTGTTGTGGAGGTATAAATCATCTGGCAAATGTTTGTCCCTCTAGGAGATTCAGGCAGTTTTCTGGGAGTAATAAAGAGACAAAAAGGAAAAAAATCTTTTAAAAATGTTCCGTCTGTTACTATTGGCAGGGTTGAGGCGGAAATTGAAGGTTTTCCGTTTGCTTGTAGTTCCCGTTTTGTCCTGCCTGCTAGGGTGGCGCTAGAGAGCAAGAGCATTTTTTGTGAGATTTTTGTGGTTAGTGGAGCAGCTGTCAACCTCATTGATAATCAATTTGCAATAACTCATGGTTTCCAGGTATGCACTTTGGGAAAGGATATTCCTGTTTTTGCTATTGATTCAGCTCCACTTTCTCAGAAATCATTAAAGGGCATAGTTCACAATATCCGTTTAATTGTGAGTGATGCTCATGTTGAGGATGTGTCATGTTTCGTCCTTAGCGGTTTGCCTACTCCTCTAGTGTTGGGGCTACCCTGGCTCACTAAACATAACCCCACCATTGATTGGCAAGCGAGGCAAATAAATGGTTGGAGTAACTTTTGCAGAGAGAATTGCCTCATAACATCTGTTTCTGAGGTTTCTACTAAGACTGTACCACCTTTCCTCTCTGAATTGTTGGATGTCTTCTCTGAGAGTGGAGTTCAGGGTTTACCTCCGCACAGGGAGTATGATTGCCCTATTAATCTCATCCCAGGCACCAAGCTGCCTAAATCTCGTTTATACAATCTCTCCCAACCTGAGAGGGTCTCTATGCGGGCTTATATCTCTGAGAGTCTGAGAAAAGGACACATACGACCCTCGAAGTCACCTGTTGCCGCTGGTTTTTTCTTTGTTAAGAAAAAAGATGGTTCTTTAAGACCTTGTCTGGATTTCAGGGAGCGGAACAGTATCACTATTCGTGACCCTTATACGCTTCCTCTGATCCCGGACCTGTTTAACCAGGTTGTTGGGGCTAAAGTCTTTTCCAAATTAGACCTAAGAGGGGCATACAACCTGGTTAGGGTCAGAGAAGGAGACGAATGGAAGACGGCTTTCAATACCCCTGAGGGCCATTTTTGAGAATTTGGTTATGCCTTTGGGTTTGATGAATGCCCCAGCCGTTTTTCAGCATTTCGTCAACAGCATTTTTTATCATTTAATGGGAAAATTTGTATTAGTGTATTTGGATGACATTTAGATTTTTTCTCCTGATTTCAAGACTCATAAGGAACACTTACGTCAGGTCTTGCTCATCCTGCGGGAGAATAAATTATACGCAAAACTGGAAAAATGTGTGTTTGCGGTTCCAGAAATCCAATTTCTGGGGCTTCTTGTCTCCGCTTCTGGTTTTCGCATGGACCCCGAGAAGGTCCGCGCTGTGCTTGAGTGGGAGCTTCCTGAGAATCAGAAGGCGCTGATGCGTTTTTTTGGGCTTTGCCAATTATTACAGGAAATTTATTTTGAATTTTTCCTCTGTTGTTAAACCACTCACTGATATGACCAGAAAGGGGGTAGATTTTTCTTCCTGGTCGGTAGAGGCGCGTAAGGCCTTTTCTAATATCAAGGAGAGTTTTGCTTCCGCTCCCATCCTAGTACAACCTGATATTTCGTTACCCTTCATAGTTGAGGTTGATGCTTCTGAGGTAGGGGTGGGTGCGGTCTTGTCTCAGGGTTCCTCTCCTGCCAAATGGCAACCGTGTGCCTTTTTCTCAAAGAAACTCTCCTCCGCAGAGAGAAATTATGATGTGGGAGATAGGGAATTGTTGGCCATCAAGTTGGCTTTTGAGGAATGGCGCCATTGGCTAGAGGGAGCCAGACACCCTATTACCGTGTTTACTGACCATAAAAATCTGGCCTACTTGGAGTCAGCCAAGCGTCTGAACCCGAGACAGGCCAGATGGTCTTTGTTCTTTTCAAGGTTTAATTTTGTTGTTACGTTCTGCCCTAGGGTTAAGAATGTGAAGGCAGATGCCCTATCACGTTGTTTTCCGGGAGGTGGGAATTTTGAAGACCCGGGTCCCATTTTGGCTGAAGGTGTGGTGGTCTCTGCTCTATTTCCTGAATTGGAGGCAGAGGTGCAGGCAGCCCAGTCAGAAGCTCCTGATCTTTGTCCTCCTGGGAGGTTGTTTGTGCCTCTCGCTTTGAGACACAAGATTTTTAAAGAACACCACGACACGGTCCTTGCTGGGCACCCGGGGACAAGAGCCACACTGGATCTCATCGCTCGGAGATTCTGGTGGCCTGCGCTTCGTAAGTCGGTTGAGGGTTTTGTGGCAGCTTGCGAGACTTGCGCTCGTGCCAAGGTCCCTCATTCATGGCCATCTGGTCCTCTCCTTCCTTTGCCCATTCCTTCCCGTCCTTGGACACATCTGTCCATGGACTTCTTAACGGACTTGCCTCGTTCCTCGGGGAAGTCTGTGATTCTGGTGGTGGTGGACCGTTTTAGCAAAATGGTGCATTTTATCCCTTTTCCTGGTTTGCCCAATGCTAAGACGCTGGCGCAGGCATTTATTGACCACATTGTCAAATTGCATGGGATTCCTTCAGACATAGTCTCTGATAGGGGCACGCAGTTTGTTTCCAGATTCTGGAAGGCTTTCTGTTCTCGCTTGGGGGTTCGGTTGTCATTCTCTTCTGCTTTCCATCCGCAGTCGAATGGCCAGACAGAGCACGTCAATCAGAATCTGGAGACATATCTGCGCTGTTTTGTGGCGGAGAATCAGGAGGATTGGTGTTCTTTTTTGTCCCTTGCTGAGTTTGCTTTAAATAACCGTCGTCAGGAGTCCTCTGATAAGTCACCATTTTTTGGTGCATATGGGTTCCATCCGCAGTTTGGGACTTTCTCGGAGAGGGCTCTTTCTGGTTTGCCTGATGAGGACAGATTCTCCTCGTCTTTGTCATCTATTTGGCAAAAGATTCAGGATAATCTAAAGAGCATGAGTGAGAGATATAAGCGTGTGGCGGATAAGAGACGTGTGCCTGGTCCGGACCTGAATGTTGGTGATCTGGTGTGGTTGTCTACCAAGAATATCAAATTGAAGGTTCCCTCCTGGAAGTTGGGTCCTAGGTTTATTGGGCCTTACAAGATCCTGTCTGTCATCAATCCTGTTGCCTACCGTCTGATCTTCCTCAGACTTGGAAGATCCATAATGTTTTTCATAAGTCCTTATTGAAACCTTATGTTCAACCTATTGTACCCTCGCCTTTGCCTCCTCCTCCGATTATGGTTGATGGAAATCTTGAATTTCAGGTCTCTAGGATTGTGGATTCTCGTCTTGTCCGCGGTTCCCTCCAGTACCTCATTCATTGGGAGGGTTATGGTCCTGAGGAGAGGATGTGGGTCCCAGTGACGGACATTAAGGCCTCTCGTCTCATCAGGGCTTTCCATAGGTCCCATCCTGAGAAGGTGGGCTCTGAGTGTCGGAGTCCACTCCTAGAGGGAGGGGGTACTGTCACAGCCAGACAGCTGAGAAGCGCTCACAGGAGCTTCTCAGATCCTCCTCCTTGAATTTCTTTGTTTTGGTTTAGTTTCTCATCTCGTTAGTCTATCTCAGCTGTCATGCAGTTGGACTAATTGCTACCCTTTAAGTTCCTCCCCATAATGCAGTAGTGTGCGGCTGATACAACTTCCTGGAGTGTGTGTGCATGCTGTTCCCAGTTCCCAGTTCCCAGGTCCCAGTCCTCTGTCGTCAGTTGTCTGCAAGATAAGTGCTGTTTATGTATTTATGATTTTGTCTTTTCTGGATCCAGGTGACCCTGACTCCCTCCGTGTCAGTGTAGGGAGCCGGTGGTCGTATCCCTTCACTATTGTAGGGTCTTCAGGTAATAGATAGCCGAGGAACGTGGATATGCGGCCATCCACCTTTGGGGTGTTCGCATAGGCTGAGCAGTGAGGGAGAGCGGCAGGTCTATTGCAGGGGTCTCCCTTTGTTCCTTAGTTGTGGATCCAGAGAGACATTGTTTATATGGTATTGTCTTGTTTCCTGTACACCATCCGTGACAGGAAGAGGTGGGCACCTATACTCATTTAAATGAATTGATGTATGGTTGTGGTCTTGAGAAATCCTCCAGAGATAGAGCTCCTCTTTACAGCAGTTGTGCTCTCTGGAAAAGAAAAGGGAGTATTGTACTTTGCCATAAACCACTTATTATGATGTCCATTTGCAACATTTTGTGGAATTTGTGGCACATACTTCATATGGAGGCCTAGGAAATTTTGGCTACTGCTAGAAAGTCAAGTTTACAAGGTTTTTCTTCGAGAAAAATATGTAGACATGCGCATTAAATGTCCAGACAGCTTTATCCTCAGTCTTACAGTTTAGCTATATTAGGGCCCGATTTCATTTGAAGGGACCTAAAGCACTTCATATAAAGAATAAATATTCTCCATGTACAAAATCTTCCATTTTATGAACAGTTAAACTAGAACTTAGCAGTATCCTAGGTATGTGCTGCTACATGGGAACTTTGCAGAAATGTGACTTACCTGGCACCAGAAAAACATTCTGCACAGTAAAATCTCTTGGAACCACGCTGAGGAAAGAACCTTGCTTTCTTTTAGCTTGTAATGTCCTTGGTGGCTTGTATCTAGGTTTACCATGAAGCTTCTCATAGGATTCAGAAACATTATAGGAGCCAGGTGGTGGTATATCCTAAAATGCAAAGTATATGAAAATATATGTCAAATTAACTGAAAATATCTACACATAGTTTCAAATAGAAGCAAGTTGGGAGTTAATCTACCGCTACGTATGTTAGCTATTTTTCTAACAGTGCTTAATATGAAAATGAGTGAGTCAAAGACCAGAAATCTTAAATTATGTATAACACAGCCATTGCCTGGAATCCCGAATGACATAGACCTAATCTGGATATTTCATTACATAGTGTCACTGTTTTGACATAATTCTTAATAACCAGATAGGAAGCGTTTTAGTTTTTGACCTCAATGACTAAAATACTATATTAGTTGTCAGACTACTGCTTAATGACTAAGAGGTCACATTATAGGATGCAATTACTCACTGAGGTAGACTGGATACGTTTCTACATAGTCTGCTCATAGTATGAAGTTAAGTAGCTTCCGCAAGACATTATTATTTTAATTAGAGTAAAATATTCCCATATACTGTATTCATGTAAATACTTGTGGGTAAGAAATCTTATGCACGCAGTGGTGTTATATCCATGGACCCATATGGAGGTGCATGGACTCAAGACACAGACCTATCACTGTCATGTGGTGCTCCTGTGCGGGGAAATAGTCACATAACACATCATCCACTGGAGCAAGCCTCCAACCTCCATATAAGTGAACAAAGTTAGTTTTTAGACATAGTTAAAAAAAAAAAGCTTTTTAGAGATATTACAGAGCCACAGTGGAATCCATTATTTAAAGGGCTTGTCCCACAAAATATATTCTACAGTTTTCAAACCAGCACCTGGATATGAATATTTTTGTAATTGCATACATTAAAATTTTTTGCATAACCGCTGAGTTATTCAATAAAATGTATAGCGCCACCTGCTATGTATTTATTATTTCTTTGTCCTGCTCACTGAGATGGCCGCACATGCTCAGTTTTATCCTTCAACTGCCTCCTGAGCTGTGATAGGGAGAGCTGAGACACGCCCCCTGAGCTGCAGCAGAAAAGACACACCCCCTAAGCTGTCAGCTTGATATAAATCTAGCAGAGCAATGAATGGGGAGATCTCTGGATCCATGTGAGGTTCGGGGCTGGTTCTAGCTTTGTTGGAATGAGATTGTCATCTACTATATGATGTTTAATTTTCATTTGTTTGACATTAATCATGGGATAACCACTTTAACCCCTTAAGGACCTAGGACGTACCGGTACGCCCTATTTCCCGAGTCCTTAAGGACCCAGGACGTACCGGTACGTCCTGACTTAAAATCTGTATTCCGGCGCCCCAGGGGTTAATTGGAACGGGATTTCGGCTGAAATCCTTCAGCCGGCATCCTGTGACAACGCCAGGGGGGGTCATTTGACCCCCCCCGTATCGGCGATCGCAGCAAACCGCAGGTCAATTCAGACCTGCGGTTTGCTGCGCTTTTTGCAGTTTCTGATCGCCGCGGTCAGGGACCGCGGCGATCAGAAACTTTAGCGTGGCTAAAAAAAATATTTTTCACCCCCCCCTGCACCCCTGCACGATTTTATGCCGGGAGGGTGGTGCGGGGGGGGGTGTCGCATGCGGTGGGGGCGGTGCGGGAGGCGGGCGGTGCGGCAGGCGGGATCGCGATCCCCCCGCCCGCCTCCCCATGAATGATCGTTGGCTTCTAGTGGTTATACCAGGGTGCCAGCACATTGCTGGCACCCTGGTATAAACGGCTGGACATGTGTGAAGATGTCAGCCGTTTAACCCTTTCCATACCGCGGTCCGTACGGACCGCTGTATGGAAAAAGTTAACTGTCATCGGTCAGGGAGCTCCCTCCCTCTCCATCGGGGGGCTGCTGTGCCTTTGCAGCCCCCCGATGGAGAGGGAGAGAGCCCCCCCGACAAGCCCCCAGAGAGCCCCCTCAGCCCCGTGCTTACCTTCCCCGTCTGCGAAGTTCTGAGCAGACGGGGAGGGTTCCCATGGCAACAGGACGCCTGCTCAGGCGTCCTGCTGTCCATGGTGCTGAACAGATCTGTGCTGAAAGCATAGATCTGTTCAGTGTAAGTAAAATACAGTACAGAACAATATATATTGTTCTGTACTGTATTATACAGACACCAGACCCACTGGATCTTCAAGAACCAAGTGGGTCTGGGTCAAAAAATGTAAAAAAAAGTGAAAAAAGTTAAGATAAAAAAAAACATTTATCACTGAATAAAAATTAAAAAAATAAAATAAACTACACATATTAGGTATCGCCGCGTCCGTAACGACCTGATCTATAAAATGGTCATGTTACTTTCCCCGCACGGTGAACGCCATAAAAATAAAAAAATAAAAAACTATGAGAAAATTGAAATTTTGCCCACCTTACTTTCCAAAAAAGGTAATAAAAGTGATCAAAAAAGTCGCATGTACGCCAAAATAGTACCAATCAAACCGTCATCTCATCCCGCAAAAAATGAGACCTACTCAAGATAATCGCCCAAAAGCTGAAAAAACTATGGCTCTTAGACTATGGAGACACTAAAACATGATTTTTTTTTTTTCAAAAATGAACTCATTCTGTAAAACTTACATAAATAAAAAAAAAGTATACATATTAGGTATCGCCGCGTCCGTATATCGACCGGCTCTATAAAAATATCACATGGACCTAACCCCTCAGATGACCACCGTAAAAAAATAAAAATAAAAACAGTCTAAAAAAAGCCATTTTTTGCCATCTTACGTCACAAAAAAGTGTAATAGCAAGCGATCAAAAAGTCATATGCACCCGAAAATAGTGCCAATCAAACGTCATCTCATCCGCAAAAAATGAGACCCTACTCAAGATAATCGCCCCAAAAACTGAAAAAACTATGGCTCTTAGAATATGGAGACACTAAAAACATTTTTTGGGTTTTAAAAATGAAGTTATTGTATAAAACTTACATAAATAAAAAAAAATGTATACATATTAGGTATCGCCGCGTCCGTGACAACATGCTCTATAAAATTACCCCATGATCTAACCTGTCAGATGAATGTTGTAAATAACAAAAAAAAAAAAAACGTGCAAAAAAGCTATTTCTTGTTACCTAGCTGCACAAAAAGTGTAATATAGAGCAACCAAAAATCATATGTACCCTAAACTAGTACCAAGAATACTGCACCCTATCCCCGTAGTTTCTAAAATGGAGTCACTTTTTGGAGTTTCACTCTAGGGGTGCAATCAGGGGGGCTTCAAATGGGACATGGTGTCAAAAAAAACAGTTCCAGCAAACCTGCCTTCCAAAAACCGTATGGCATTCCTTTCCTTCTGCACCCTGCCGTGTGCCCGTACAGCGGTTTACGACCACATATGGGGTGTTTCTGTAAACTACAGAATAAGGGCCATAAATATTGAGTTTTGTTTGGCTGTTAACCCTTGCTTTGTAACTGGAAAAAAAAATATTAAAATGGAAAATCTGCCAAAAATGTGAAATTTTGAAATTGTGTCTCTATTTTCCATTAAATCTTGTGCAACACCTAAAGGGTTAACAAAGTTTGTAAAATCAGTTTTGAATACCTTGAGGGTGTGTAGTTTCTTAGATGGGGTCACTTTTATGGAGTTTCTACTCTAGGGGTGCATCAGGGGGGCTTCAAATGGGACATGGTGTCAAAAAACCAGTCCAGCAAAATCTGGCTTCCAAAAACCAAACGGCGCACCTTTCACTCTACGCCCCGCTGTGTGGCCGTACAGTAGTTTACGGCCACATATGGGGTGTTTCTGTAAATGGCAGAGTCAGGGCAATAAAGATACAATCTTGTTTGGCTGTTAACCCTTGCTTTGTTAGTGGAAAAAATGGGGTTAAAATTGAAAACTTAGGCAAAAAAATGAAATTCTCAAATTTTCATCCCCATTTGCCAATAACTCTTGTGCAACACCTAAAGGGTTAACGACGTATGTAAATCAGTTTTGAATACCTTGAGGGGTGTAGTTCTTAGATGGGGTCACTTTTAGGGAGTTTCTCCTCTAGGGGTGCATCAGGGGGCTTCAAATGGACATGGTGTCAAAAAACCAGTTTATAAAAATCAGCCTTCCAAAAAACCAAACGGCGCACCTTTCACTCTACGCCCCGCTGTGTGGCCGTACAGTAGTTTATGGCCACATATTGGGTGTTTCTGTAAACGGCAGAGTCAGGGCAATAAAGATACAATCTTGTTTGGCTGTTAACCCTTGCTTTGTTAGTGGAAAAAATGGGTTAAAATGAAAATATTTGACAAAAATATGAATTCCTCAAATTTCCTCCCCATTTGCCAATAACTCTTGTGCAACACCTAAAGGGGTTAACAATGTATGCAAAATCAGTTTTGAATACCTTGAGGGGTGTAGTTTCTTAGATGGGGTCATTTTTGGGTGGTTTCTATTATGTAAGCCTCGCAAAGTGACTTCAGACCTGAACTGGTCGCTAAAAAATTGAGTTTTTTGTAAATTTCTGAAAAATTTCAAGATTTGCTTCTAAACTTCTAAGCCTTATAACATCCCCAAAAAATAAAATATCATTCCCAAAACAATTCAAACATGAAGTAGACATATGGGGAATGTAAAGTCATCACAATTTTTTGGGGTATTACTATGTATTACAGAAGTAGAGAAACTGAAACTTTGAAATTTGCTAATTTTTTTCAAATTTTTGGTAAATTAGGTATTTTTTTGTGCAAAAAAAAAAAATTTTTTTGACTTCATTTTACCAGTGTCATGAAGTACAATATGTGACGAAAAAAACAATCTCAGAATGGCCTGGATAAGTCAAAGCGTTTTAAAGTTATGAGCACTTAAAGTGACACTGGTCAGATTTGCAAAAAATGGCCTGGTCCTTAAGGTGGAAAATGAGCCCGGGTCCTTAAAGGGGTTAAGGACAATATAATATCATGATAGGGCTGCTGGACTATTGTACCAATCAGAGCAAAAAATGGTTAATAGCAGCTAATAGCATAGTTATCAGCATTCATGAACACATAGCAATGTCAACCATCAGTAATAGGGGCAGGAAGAAGAAGGGGGTAGCAGTCTCCTTATGCATACAGAAGACTCATAACTGTGCAGTAGGAACCATTAAAGAGGTTTCGCAAGACTATCATTTTGATGGTCTTTCTTTAGGATAGGCCATCAATATTAGATCAGTGGAAGTACAACTCCAGGCACCTCGTTGATCAACTTTTCTGAAGGGTCCACTTTTTCGTTGTTAATTATCAGGTACAGAATATTTGGATAGGATACGCCATCAATACTGTAGTCCAAAAAATCTCTTAAACCAAAAGGAACATCATTTTTCAGTTATTTGTTCTCTCTGCTGAGTAGACATTTTATTATAGTATGCTGCCCTCCTGTATCATTACACAGCACACGTTTTTTTCTAAGGACCGTCAATTGAAATAGATCTAGAATTATATGTGGCTTGAGAAAATGTGGATGTTTCTAGCAGATTATGTAGCCGTTCCTGGACAGCAATGCAATTTGCAATGATCTACAGAACTATAGTTTCTGAGAGATGTGATCTTGGCACACATGTGAAGCCTGAGAAAAGCATCATAAGTAGATGAAACATATAGAAGGTCATTTATTATACTGAAATACACCTATATTAGGCGTTTTTCAGGCGCAGATGGCAGCACAGCAGTTAGTTGTGCCACCATCTGTGACTTTTCCCAGCTCACGCCAGGTCTAAAATTGTGGGCAGGGAAGGGGACGGGCTGGTAGGAAGCTGTCTTACATTTAGAACTAGCGGAGGATCCACCGAAGTTATAGCCTCTTCATAACTTCAGCGGATCCACCACCAGCTTAGGGGTTTATTAAGTCTTAATAAATGTGCTCCATAGTTACCAGAGATACTACCTGCAGGTAGCGATTTCTAGAGTCAAGATGGTGGACAGAAGATGGACTTTTCTCTGCTAAAATGACAGCTGAACAGTTCATGTGGGGAATAGAAGAACATTGTGATATGGGAGCTACGGGCAGTGGGAAGAATTTTCTTTAAAGGGAACCTGTCACCGGGACATGGGTTGCTAGATGGCCGCTAGCACATCTGCAATACCCAGTCCACATAGCTCTGTGTGCTTTTATTATGTAAAAAAAATTATTTGATACATATGGAAATTACCCTGAGATGAGTGCTGACCCTGGGATGAGTGCTGTCCTGAGATGAGTCCAGCGTGAAGGAGCCCAGCACCGCCCCGCATCCTCAGAATCTCCTCCTTGCTCCCTGATCGTGTTTTTTTTACACAATAAAAGCACACAGAGCTATGGGGACTGGGTATTGCGGATGTGCTAGCGGCCATCTAACAACCCATGTCCTCAGCTCTATACACAAAATCCCTGTGACAGGTTCCCTTTAAGCTAGGTAAGCAAATTGAATGACCAATATTGCTGATATAGGTCAATTAAAAGTGAAATCATTGTAAAAGCTAAATGTGATGCTGTACAGCAGACAGCACAATAATGCTTTTATTTTAAATATAGTGACATTTCAATGATTTAAATACACTTTTTACCTTTATTATGGCAGCAAAGTAATTATCTCTGAGAGGATTCATGGTTTCTGGAACAGTGATGTGACATTTAGTTTTAAAAGTGTGGCGTTTACACTGAATAAATAAATGCACTTTATGCCCAAGTGTAAAATAAAAGATGGAAGAGGTTCATGAGCTCAGATATACATGGCAAATCAAGAATGTGACAATTGATTAAAAAGATATTTCTTACTTTATGGAACATACACTTCTAGCATCAGTGTCATAGTGGAAATAATGACCCCAATAATAGCAATAGCTGTGGAAAACGTGAGACACTGCATCCAAATGTGAATTTTACAGAAAGACAGACATATATGAGATAGATAGATAGATAGATAGATAGATAGATCAGTAGATAGATAGATAGATAGATAGATAGATAGATAGATAGATAGATAGATAGATAGATAGATAGATAGATAGATAGATAGATAGATACAGTCCTGATCAAAAGTTTAAGACCACTTGAAAAATGGCAAAAAATCATATTTAGCATGGCTGGATCTTAACAAGGTTCCAAGTAGAGCTTCAACATGCAACAAGAAGAAATGGGAGTGAGACAAAACATTTTTTGAGCATTCAATTTAATGAAAACAACGAATAAACTGAAACAGGCTGTTTTTCAGCTGATCAAAAGTTTAGGACCACACCTCCAAAAACAAAAATCCAACTTCCCAACATGAACTCAGTAATGAGTAGCTCCACCGTTATTGTTGATCACTTCAAAAATTTGTTTCGGCATGCTTGATGCAAGCGTTTCCATGAGTTGAGTGGGAACATTTCTCCAAGTGGTGAAGACGGCCGCACGAAGGCCATCTACTGTCTGGAACTGCTGTCCATTTTTGTAAACTTCCCTTGCCATCCATCCCCAAAGGTTCTCAATTGGCTTTAGATCAGGGGAACATGCAGGATGGGCCAAAAGAGTGATGTTATTCTCCTGGAAGAAGTCCCTTGTCCTGCGAGCATTGTGTACTGTAGCGTTGTCCTGGTGAAAAACCCAGTCGTTACCACACAGACGAGGGCCCTCAGTCAGGAGGAATGCTCTCTGCAACATCTGGTCATAGCCAGCGGCCATTTGACGCCCCTGCACTTCCTGAAGCTCCATTGTTCCACTGAAGGAAAAAGCACCCCAGACCATTGTGGCGCCCCCTCCACTGTGGCGCGTAGAAAACATCTCAGGTGGGATCTGCTTGTCATGTCAGTAACGTTGGAAACCATCAGGACCATCAAGGTTAAATTTTTTCTCATTAGAGAATAAAACTTTCCTCCACCTTTGAATGTCCCATGTTTGGTGCTCTCTTGCAAAGTCCAAACGAGTAGTTTTGTGGCGTTCAAGGAGACAAGGTCTTTGAAGACGTTTTTTGTTTTTGAAGCCCTTCAGTCTCAGATGCCATCTGATGGTTATGGGGCTGCAGTCAGCACCAGTAAGGGCCTTAATTTGGGTCGAGGATCGTCCAGTGTCTTGACGGACAGCCAATTGGATCCTCCGGCTCAGTGCTGGTGACATTTTTTGGGGTCTTCCACTTGACATTTTTGTTCCATAACCCTCAGGATCATTTAAGAAATTCTTAAGTCTTACTGCGTCCCACCTCAGCAGCGATGGCGCGCTGTGAGAGACCCTGCTTATGCAGTTCAACAATCCGACCATGTTCAAAAAGGGAGAGTTTTTTTGCCTTTGCCATCACAACGTGTGACTACCTGACAGAAAATGACAATGAATCCACATCTTTGCACAGATTTGGCCTTTTAAAGGCATGTGGTCCTAAAATTTGGATCAGCTGAAAAACAGCCTGTTTCAGTTTAATCGTTATTTTCAATTAATTGAATGCTCAAAAAATGGTTTGTCTCACTCTGATTTCTTCTTGTTGCATGTTGAAGCTCTACTTGGAACCTTGTTAAGATCCAACAATGTAAAATATGATTTGTTGCCATTTTTCAAGTGGTCTTAAACTTTTGATCAGGACTGTAGATAGACTGTAGATAGATAGATAGATAGATAGATAGATAGATAGATAGATAGATAAGTAGATAGATAGATAGACAGATAGATCAGGAGATAGATAGATAGATAGATAGATAGATAGATAGATAGATAGATAGATAGATAGATAGATAGATAGACTGTAGATAGATAGATAGATAGATAGATAGAACAGTAGATAGATAAATAGATCAGTAGATAGATACATAGGCGTCGCTACAGGGGGGCAAGGGGGGGGGTTCTTGCACCTCCCCCCCGCATGCCCCCCCCTCCCCCGCTGATTCCCCTTTAAAACGCTGGCCGCCTCCGCTAGTACAGCGGCGATCTGTCCAGGGCCGTCTTTAACGAGCGGCAAAAGGGGCAACTGCCCCGGGTCCAGTTGCTCCTGGGGGACCCAAGGCAGCTGCCTCTTGAGCCCCGCTGGCCACTGGTGACGTGGAGGGCGGCGGCAGGGCACAGGGAAATGAGCGCTTCCATTGTGGAAGCGCTCATCTCCATAGTCATCTGTATCGCCGTCCTCAGGACAGCGATACAGATGGAAGTGCTGCAGCGGGGCAGGGGAGGGAGAGGCGTCTCCCTTCCCCGTTCCTCTAATAGGCTGCAGACAGCCTATTAGAGGCCGGTGCAGGCGGCGCGATGACGTCATGGCGACGCCTGAGCCGTACAGCGCGGGACACAGGCCGGAAGAGGCCTGCATCGCATCACTGCCAGCCTGATGGAGGTAAGTATAACTGTTTATTTTTTTATATGGTACTACTACTGGCACATGATTGGGGGGCATTTATGGGGGCACCTGTTACTGGCACATGATTGGGGGCATCTATGGGGGCACTTGTTACTGGCACATGATTGGGGGCATCTATGGGGGTACTTGTTACTTGCACATGATTGGGGGGCATCTATGGGGGCACTTGTTACTGGCACATGATTGGGGGCATCTATGGGGGCACTTGTTACTGGCAGATGATTGGAGGCATCTATGGGGCACTTGTTACTGGTACATGATTGGGGGGCATCTATGGGGCACTTGTTACTGGCACATAATTGGGGGGCACCTATGGGGGCACATCTTACTGGCGCATTATTAGGGGGCACTGTGGGGGCATTTACGGGGGCACTTCTTACTGGCACATTATTGATGGCACTTCTTACTGGCATATTATTGGGGGCACTATGGGGGCATCTACTGAGGCCACAAAGAAGGGGTATTTTATATGGGGAAAGGGGGGGGGAGCAACACTATGGGGGCTTCTACTGAGGCCACAAAGAAGGGGTACTTTATATGGGGGGCTCTGTATAGGGGCATTTTATACTTGGACACATTATGGTGGGTACTATCGAGAAGGGTAGAGAGGAGTACTATGGGCTCGTTTATGGGGGGCACTAAGAGGGGGTATTTTATACTTGCAAATTATGGTGGACACTGAGGGCATCTACTGGGGCACTATATATGGGGCATTTTATACTGGTACATTATGGGGGGCACTAGGAAGAAGGGGGATAGGAGCACTATGGGGGCATTTATTGGGGGCACTATATAGTGTTATGGGGACATTAGCTCCACTGGAGGAATTAAAATGGAGTATTTTTTGCACTGGCACATTATAAGGAGAATTATTACTACTGGGGGGCATTATGATGGGCTTTATTACTACTGGGGTCTATGGGGAACATGATTACTAGTATGGGCACTATGGGAGCATTATTACTTCTGAGGCACAGTGGGGACATGTTGGGGGCACTGTAGAAGCACTATTACTACCATGTTTGCTCTAGCAGAGAATGATTCCTATTGGTGGGACTTTTGGGAGCACTATTACTGTGGGGGCACCTTGGCACAGTATCAGCTTACCACAATTATTTTTGGGGGACGTTATGTTTACACTATTAGTGTCAGTGGCACTATTTGCTGGGCGCAGTTATTTTAGGGCACTGTGTGCCTATAATTATTGAAGGGCACTATCTGCATGGTACTACTATTATCAGGGGGTTTATCTGTTTCTGCAGTATAGTATTGGGGAGCACAGCGGCACAGTATTGGGGGTAGTAGGATGATGGAAAAGTAGTAAACTAAGATTTTGTTTGTCAAACTGCAGAGACGAGAAATGGCTAAAAAATGGTGGTCTGGTCTGAAGGTCTGAAAGGAGAAGATGAGGAAAGAGAACATCTACAACAAAGAGACATCACTGGATGTAAGAGGTATGTGGCGCTGTATTACCCTGTATGTAGGGGTGGATGGAGTGGTTAGTAGTACAGTACTATCTGCACATTGTAAAAAAAAAATATAAAAGTAATCTGCAAAATACTATATATTTGTGTCAGAAGTTGTGCTTTTTTAATTTTTAGAATAATGATATAGCCATTTTATTTGATACTTTTGTGCTGATTCTTTTTTTTCCTCTATATTAAGGGACACTATAGTCACCAGAACCACAACAGCTAAACCATGACAAAACGCCCAAAATAATATAATTCATTTTATTATAATAAATACATAACATATGATGTGCATAAAAATAGAAAAAGCGGAGAAAGAGCCAGCAGAAAGGCACATGCCATAATCCACTGGTCTATGCCGCTGTCACCCACCAAGAGTTGTAAAACATGTCAGGCACACAGATTATACATGCATAAATTATCCAGTCACAAAAAATGATATCAATGATAATATGACTCAATATATGATATAAAATTATCATCTAAATAAATACCAGTCCCAAAGGGAACAAAACTCTAAAGTAGAGACAAACTCAGATAGAGACAATAGCCAAAAACAGAGATTCAGCAGAGGCTAAGTGTAGGAACAAGAGAGAGGATTAATCCCTCAAGAAATAATAGTGCAAGACCCTATAGTTAAAGGGTGAACTGAGCCAGATAGATAATCATAATCAAATCAATGTATACCGCAAGACATGATGGGGGGTGAAGAAAGCAGCACAGGTCAGGATAGGAAACTTGACGCACGTTTCGCCTAAGCTTCGTCCTATCCTGACCTGGGCTCCTTTCAAGGTGTGTGAATTTTTTGGTGTGTGTGTGTGTGTTGTGGTGTAGGGTGTGATTGCATGCTAGGGTGTGGGAAGGCGGGATCCAGGGGGCCCAATTAAATTCTTGCCCAGGGTCCAATCAATATTAAAGACGGCCCTGGATCTGTCAGTTTTGCCAAACTGAAAGTATTGCCCATGCTGCCCACCCGCTTCACTACGGCTCCTCGGCAGTCGGCAGCCAAGTGAATCTTCCCCCGCCCACCTCAGCTGCTATTGGCTGGGAGGGAGAGGGCAACACTGCCATTGGCTGCCTGTATATTTCAGCCTAGCAGGGCCTGCAGAGGCAGAAAAGAATGTGTCTTGGGGATTTAACATCAGGAAACATCGTTGCGCGCCCCTCCCCCTGCCACCACGCCTAGAGGAAGAAGGCACAAGGACAAAGCACATCAGAACTGTAAGTACCTTTTCTATCTGCGATGCACCCCTGACCAGTGCCGCCTGCGTTACATGCACCCCTGACCAGCGCCCCCCTGTGTTACTGACCAGCGCACCCTGCGTTACAGGCACCCCTGACCAGCGCCCCCTGCGTTACAGGCACCCCTGACCGCCGGCATTCTGCCTTACAAGCAGAATAAGTAGTATTAGTTGCACACACCAACAACACTCACAGGGTTATTTCACAAAAGGGTGAAGAGTTTGGAGAAGTCAGGAGAAGTGAGCAATATAGGACAACATAGCTGATATGAAAATAATTCTCCAATTCAGCTCACTTTCTTATTTAGTTATGTTGTCCTAGATTGTTCCCTTCTCCAAACTCTCCACCCTTTTGTGAATAAGCCTGTGAGCGTCTGTTATTGGTCTTCTTTAGTGACATGTTTAACATATGGGATTATTTACTAAGCCCTGGTGTTTGCTGGAACTGCTTTAAACTATAAAGAAAAGTTTCTGAGAGTTTCTCAGGTCTGAAGCAATACCGAGGAAGGAAGGAAAACTCTTGAAAGCTTGTCTTTTAAGTATTAGGTTAGTACAATAAAAAGGTATCCCTGCATACCGCAATACTCTCATATTTTGTTATCTTATTTATATATACTTATTTTGTTTTTTTCAGTAGTATGATTAAGTAGTGAAAATTAGTGCCCCCCCCCCCCCCATTTTTGGCTGTGGTATCTTATGTGCCCCCCCATATATTGTTCCTAGAGTCGCCACTGGTTAGATAGATGTATAGATAGATAGATAGATAGATAGATAGATAGATAGATAGATAGATAGATAGATAGATAGATAATAGATAGATAGATAGATAGATAGATAGCTAATAGATAGATAGATAGATAGATAGATAGATAGATAGATAGATAGATAGATAATAGATAGATAGATAGAGAGATAGATAGATAATAGATAGATAGATAGATAGATAGATAGATAGATAGATAGATAGATAATAGATAGATAGATAATAGATAGATAATAGATAGATAATAGATAGATAGATAGATAGATAGATAGATAGATAGATAGATAGATAGATAGATAGATAGATTAAAAAAAAGCTTGAGAAAGGCTCCAGTTTGAAGCCGAAACATCTCGTCCTGCATGGGTGAATAAACTTAATTTATTTTTTCACTTTGAGAGTGCTGCCTTCTTTGCCATTTTTGTATTACTGGGCGATTGTCTTGTCTCTTTGGGCTTGCACCTCTTCATATTTTGCTGTCTTGTGCTGCCATTTTAATTTTTTATATTTTTAGATAGATAGAAAGACAGATAGATAGAAAGACAGATAGATAGAGACATAGGGATAGATAGATAATAGATAAATAGATAGGAGATAGATAGATAGATAGATAGATAGATAGATAGATAGATAGATAGATAGATAAATAGATATGTTTCCGCACCCCATCCCCCCCTGTCATGATATGCCACGGACTCCTATACCCTGACCCTGGGTGTGTTTGTGTGTCCATTCCTCAACCCCCTATTTCCCACATTATTTGGCAATACTAATGTATAATTTCAGATCTGCCAATAAAGCTTAGATAGATAGATAGATAGATAGATAGATAGATAGATAGATAGATAGATAGATAGATCAGGAGATAGATAGATAGATAGATAGATAGATAGATAGATAGATAGATAGATAGATAGATAGATAGATAGATAGATAGATAGATAGATAGATAGATCAGGAGATAGATAGATAGATAGATAGATAGATAGATAGATAGATAGATAGATAGATAGATAGATATGAGATAGATAGATAGATATGAGATAGATAGATAGATAGATATGAAATGAATGTCTTAGATGCGCAGCCAGGCCGCACAGACCGCACCCCCGCTCCCCTGACTCCCAACAGTGCCGCACAGCCTGACCATCCCCCTGGGGACGCAAGAGCGCTTGTACTCTGGGGAGATTTGGGGTGGAATTATTTTTATTTGAAATAGCTGAGTGTTATGAGGCACGTTGAGTGACAGCTCAGCCTGCCTATCTCTTGAATCCTGGTGTTCTGGCCCAATAGGCACCGTATCCCTGGACCTATCGGGCTCTGTTCCTGGGACTTGGCACTTTATTTAAATTCTCTCCTGGCAATACATCCTTGACGGTTATAGGTTTTCCCTTGCTGTGCTCCTATTACTTCTGTGCGTGTTTGGATTGTGGTTATTGTTATTGACCCCCGCTTACCTCTGACATTCCTCTGCTTGTGATTCTGTACCTTGTAATTCCTCATTCACACATCAGTGTTTGGTCAGTGATCTCCATCAGTGATATTGAGCCAAAACCAGGTGTGGCTCTAAACACAGAACAGGTGCAGATCTTTCCCTTATACCTTATATCTGTGTAGCTCCAAACCTGGTTTTGGCTCACAATCCCTGATGGAAATCATTAAGCAAAACATGGACGTGTAAATAAGGCACTGGCCGTCTGGTTCAGACTTTGCCTTGGCTTTTTTGACTACCCTTCGTTCTCCAATTTTGTACTGTATTGTCCTTCTGATTTTGACCTATTTTCCGTATGACCCTTCTCTGCGTGGTTGCGTTCTTTGTCTTTCTGTCTTGCACTTTAGCAGTCTCATCATGACAGGGAACGTTGACCAGTTGCGGACTTGCCGGTTAGTGTGTGCACTGCAAGTGGGCAGGGAAAGCAGGTTGGGTTCTTTCAGGGCTTACTGTGTGTGTGTTTCCCTGCCTACTGTGCTGATAAGAAGTACTTTCTTGAATAAAGTGGCTTGGGATTTTCTATTTACCACTGCGATGCTGTGGCCTTCTTCCTTTGGATACGTGACCAGGCAATTGTTCTGGTGACCACATGGACAGTCTGCTTGCTGAACTTCCATTCTGTTTGTATTAGATAAATAGATAGATAGTATAGATACCATATACACAGATATTAGATAGATAGATAGATAGATAGATAGATAGATAGATAGATAGATAGATAGACAGATGACCTATACTGAGATATGTAAATTACATAGTTGCCATCAGTTCCAAATTTAACAGGAGTATTGCGAATTTTCAGAGACAATCCTGACACATTTGCCTTGTCTATGCTTGAAAATCGGTAGGGTTTACGTAAACTCCGCCCAAAAGTGCTTGTTCCTGGATGGATTTAGGGTATGCATGGGTGGAGCATAAATGCCCTGAATTCACAAAACAAATATTGGTAAACAGTCAAAGTATGGACACACCTTTTCATTCTATATTTTTGTTTTGTATTTTGTATATTGTAGATTCATATTGAAGACATGAAAACGATGAAGGAACACATATAGAATTAGGTAGTAAACAATAAAGTGTTAAACCAGAATATGTTTTCAATTTCTATAGATATTGGGCCATACCAATGTTTAATTTGAAGGTGGTATGATACTACACTGGTAAAAGTACTGTAGCCAGGGCCATAATCAGAGCCTGGCAAATGGAGGAGGCAGGGCCCACTGCTGGTCTCTGCTCTGCATTTACATTCTGCGCAGTAAGAGAAAAAGTAGAAAGAAGACAAAACTAGTCTGCTGTGTTCTTTCATACTGTGCAGATTTTTTAACACAAGAATTAGGTGAAAGGATTGTCCCAGCACTCTGACTGTGCTAAGAGGAACCCTCTACATATTCCTAGCCTCTCCTTTTATGTGGTCTCTCTTAAAGGAAATGTTATCTGCCAGGTAATATCAGATAGTGACACATCTTTTTTCTAATCTGTTTTGATTTTATGATTGCAGATTAGGTATTCTATAGCCTGAACATGATTATTGGGGCGGCCCTCTTGCCTGAGCTGTTAAAAACATTTAGAGAGCATTAGGAAAATCTTTTTACGGCAGCCTCATGGGCCATAGACACAATGGCTTGGAGCTGACCCTGTTGACTTCTAAGGGAAGGTTTTTTAGGCATGCTCTGTGACCTGTGCAGAGGCCATTGTACAAGGAAAGAATAGATAACCTTTGACAATCACCTATTATGAATGGTGGATCATGTCTTATCTATACACAGAGGTGATATCATTACAGGCAGGATTAGAATGACAGATAAGCAGATAACTGCAGTAAAGTGATCTGTAGAAGTGGCGCCGATTATTAGGCTTATTGGCCAGTGCTAGTGCTAGTGGCTAGTGATATAGAAAACTAAAAATGACATCATTATAAATTCTTAAAAAAATGTCAAACATAAACAATAGGTCATTCTGATTCCCTTTAATGCTCAAATTTGGGACCTTTTCCTTGTCAATGGGAGGAAGAAGCTACAGTGCTATCCATGAGGATTTTCTCTTTCTAAAAACCTCTGTAGTAATACAGATACAGTTAGCAGTTACAGTCATAATGTGCTAACTAAATGTGATAACTAGAGATGAGCGAATCGAATCAGACGAAGTGGAATTTGATCCGAATTTCAGGAAAAATTTGATTTGCAATGAATGCGAATTTCCTCGCACTTCGAATCGTGGTATTAAATCGCAATTTTCCATAAAATGGCGGCTATAATGGCGGCTACACGTGTGAGGACATGGGGCAAGGAAGTCTGGTAAGGCGGGCTGACCCATGATGCCATGCATGCAGCCAATCAGCAGCCAGCCAGCCCTATAAATACAGAGTCAGACATTTTCCAGTGTGGGCGCTAGGGACAGCAATAAGAAAAACCTCATTGTAAAAAAAAAAATGAAAAAACGATTTATAAGTGCAGGGAAAAGATAGGGACGAATCATTTCACAGCATTTTATTGCAGGCAGAGACGTCAGAAGGTGCTAGGGACAGTGCCAGAAAAGTGATTTACAAGTGCAAGGAAAGGATAGGGAGGAATCATTTCACAGCATCTTAGTGCAGGGAGAGACATCTGAAGTCGCTAGGTACAGTGCTAGAAAAACCTTATTGTGAAAAAAAAAAAGCGATTTACAAGTGCAGGGAAAATCATATTTTGGGACCCAAATAGCCATTTTATAGCTCTGGCATTCCAGCAATTTGTTCTTGTTATTGGGGTGCAAGTGCTATGTTGAAAAGCCTTTAGTGGCTTATATCCGTGGAAAAAGAAAAATATATACGCATTTCACTTCTGCAGTTATTTGTGTTGAAAGAGTTTAGTGGCCTATTTCAGTCCAAAAAGAAAAAATATATATGCATTTCCCTTCTGCAGTTATATGTGGTGAAAGTGTTCAGTGTCCTATTTCAGTACAAAAAGGAAAAAAATATACCCACTTCACTGTTGCATTTATTTGTGGTGAAAGAGTTTAGTGGCCTATTTCAGTATAAAAAGGAAAAATATATACGCATTTCACTTCTGCAGTTATATGTGGTGGAAGCGTTCAGTGACCTATTTCAGTACAAAAAGGAAAAAAATATATACACACTTCACTGGTGCATTTATTTCAGCTAAAAGCTTTTATTAGCCTATTCCAGTACAGAAAGAAAAATATATACGCACTTCACTGGTGCATTTATTTCTGCTAAAAGCGTTTACTGGCCTATTTCAGTACAAAAAGAAAAAAATATACGCACTTCACTGGTGCACTTATTTGTGGCAAAAGCGTTTAGTGGCCTATTTCATTATAGAAAGAAAAAAATATATGCACTTCACTGGTGCACTTATTTGTGGCAAAAGCATTAGGTGGCCTATTTCATTATGGAAAGAAAAAAAATCTACGCACTTCACTGGTGCACTTATTTGTGGCAAAAGCATCTAGTGGCTTATTTCATTATAGAAAGAAAAAAATATACGCACTTCACTGGTGCACTTAATTGTGGCAAAAGCGTTTAGTGGCCTATTTCAGTACAGAAAGAAAAATATATACACACTTCACTCGTGCATTTATTTCTGCTAAAAGCGTTTACTGGGCTATTTCAGTACAAAAAGAAAAATATATTCTCAGTTCACTTCTGCAGTTATATGTGTTGAAAGCGTACAGAAATAAAAAAATATACGCACTTTACTGGTGCACTTATTTGTGGCAAAAACGCTTAGGGTACTTTCACACTAGCGTTTTTTTTTTCCGGCACTGAGTTCCGTCAAAAGGGCTCAATGCCGGAAAAGAACTGATCAGGTATATCCCCATGCATTCTGAATGGAGAGCAATCCGTTCAGGATGCATCAGGATGTCTTACGTTCAGTCATTTTGACTGATCAGGCAAAAGATAAAACCGCAGCATGATACGGTTTTATCTCTGGCCAAAAAAACTGAAGACTTGCCTGAATGCCGGCATTTTTTTTTTATAGGAATGTATTAGCGACGGATCCGGCATTCAAAATACCGGAATGCCGGATCCGTCCTTCCAGTCTGCACATGCGCAGACCGAAAAAAAGGTGGGAAAAAAAATGCCGGATCCGTTTGGCCGGATAACACCGGAAAGACGGATCCGGCATTTTAATGCATTTTTCTTACTGATCAGGCATTTTTAAGTCTGATCAGGATCCTGATCAGTCTTACAAATGCCATCAGTTGGCATACGTTTTGCCGGATCCGGCAAGCAGTTCCGGCGACGGAACTGCTTGCCGGATCACTCTGCCACAAGTGTTAAAGTAGTGTGGCCTATTTCATTATAGAAAAAATACGCACTTCACTGGTGCACTTAATTGTGGCAAAAGCGTTTAGTGGCCTATTTCAGTACAAAAATAAAAATATATGCACACTTCACTGGTGCAATTATTTCTGCTAAAAGCGTTTACTGGCCAATTTCTGTACAAAATGAAAAATATTTGTGTGTTTTAATTTGCTTTTAATTTATTTAGTTCAGGTAAAAGTATGTTAGACAGAGAAGTGATAGGCCATGCACAGAGGAGTGGTAGAGGCATAAATGTTTTTGCCGCAGGCAGAGGTCGCAGAAGAGTAAGGGGGCATGGCAGCAGGAGTCGCGGTGTCATCTAGTAGTCGTGTTTTGACCAGAAACTCAGCGGTTATTGATTGGTTAACTCGGTCATCCACTTCATCCCAAGTGACATCAGACATCCCCAGCCAACAGTCGGTGGTTTCATCAGACACAACCCATAGTTGGCATGGCCCGGGAGCAGGCCCTGTGCCCTCACCTGTCCTTAACCTGCCTCTGTCCTTTTCTGTTCCCTCACCGCGAGAAGTATTATATGCTGTTGGCTCAGCTCCACTTTTCAGCGAGTAAGAGCTACTAGAGGACAATCAGCAGCTACTGCCCAGCCAAAATCTGGATGAGACATCCACCACTTCCTCCGCTAGGCGGGCAAGTAGTGATGAGGAGACTGGCGTGGGAGCTGGTGTTGCGAGCGGTCAGGCTCCTGACCCAGAGACCGTTGAGGAGGACATCAGTGATGTGCAGACACTACTCGATGATGATGTAGCAGATCGCACTTGGGAGCCGGGTGAAGAAGGGGCTTCATCATCATCAGGATAAGAGGATGGCAGCTTGCCCGTGAGGCAGTGGCTGAGACAGCAAGGTGGCAGCATGGCTGGGAGTCAGCAGGGTGTCATCAGTTGGAGGTCAAAAGCCAAACATGCTCGGGGTAGACCACCTGCTTCGCAGCAGCCTTCCTGTCCAGGAATTAGTGGTGCAGGGGTTCACGGAAGCAGCGGTGGTAGCAGTCAGTCAGTGCAGACTGTTGGGGGGAAAATCACCTACTCGGCGGTGTGACCGTTTTTTGTTAAGCCGCCGGTGGAGGTTAACAGGGCCATATGTAAAATATGCTTGCAAAAGGTCAAGCGTGGCCAGGGTGCCAATGTTCACACCATGGCCCTGCGTCAACATATGCAGCGTCACCAGAAAGTGGCCTGGGAGAACCGTGGCTCCGATATGGTGGTCCAGCCTGCCACAGCAACTGCTGCATCACCCAGTGGCACGCAACCTGTTTCAGGCAGTCTACGCTCCACAACCTCAGCCGAAGGGAACTGTCTGTCATTCCCATCTTCTGCTGGTCCAGATGCACCTGCTCCTCCTCCTCCTACTCCTATTCAGTCATTCCTTCAGCAATCGATCACCGAAGCGATTGCCAAGAGACAGCAGTATGCGTGCATGCATCCAACAGCGCAGAAGCTGAACGTGCTCCTGTCCAAGTTGCTTTTGCTGCAGTCTCTCCCTTTCCAAGTGGGGGACTCTGCACCTTTCAGAGAACTGATGGCTTGTGCTGAGCCGAGGTGGAGAGTCCCAAGCCGTCATTTCTTTGCAAAAAAGGCAGTACCAGCCATGCACACACATGTAGAACAGAAGGTGGGCCAGTCCTTGAGCCTGACTGTGTCTGCCAAAGTGCACGGCAGCGTGGACGCGTGGAGTTGTAACTACGGTCAGGGACAGTACATGTCCTTTACGGCCCACTGGGATGAATGTGGTTTCTGTATAGCCAGACCAGCTACTTGGCCAGGTCACGCCGCCTCCGCCTCCACGTTGTCACGCCATTGGTCCTGCGACAATGTCCGCCTCTGCCTCCTCATCCTCCACCGTGTCTTCAGCCTCCACTGCAAGGACAATTCACAGTGCCCCTCCAGCATACCACATGTGCATTGCACGGTGGTGTCACAATGTCCTGCACCTCATTACCCTGGGCGAACAGAGTCACACAGGGGAGGAACTGCACTGTGATCTTCATCAAGAAATAGAATCCTGGCTTTCAGAACCATGGTGACCGACAACGGGAAAAACATTGTGTCGGCACTGCATCAAAGAAGGCTGAGCCATGCTCCCTGCATGGCACACGTGTTCAATCTGGTTGTCAAGCGGTCCCTGAAGTCTTCCACCCATCTGCAAGACATCCTATAAATGGCCAGGAAACTTTGCATGCACTACAGCCACTCGTACACCGCAAAGCACAACCTCCAGGTTCTGGAAGACTTAGAGTGGTGGATAGAAGACATGTCCTACAGTCGGTGGTTCTCCATAATTCATTTGCAGCACTCTCAGAATGTAAGGACAACATGGATATGGACTCAAGCACAGAGGGTGAGAAACCATCGACTCCTATGTCTAATGTATGCAAGACTGCAGCCGAGGACAAAAAAGATAAAGTGAAGTCTCAAAGGAAGCAGCTGTTGCTGGGTGATTCAATCAAAAGAAGTGTGAAGCTTAAAGAAAATGGTTTTGTGAGATGTCTCCCTGGGGCTACTGCTAGAAGAGATAGAAGACGTATTAATAATATTGTTAAGCAAGCAAAGCAGGAAGGGGACGTGGATGTTCTTGTCCATCTAGGGACAAATGACCTGGCTTGCAATGAAGTGTCAGAGTGTGAAAAAATCTTTTATCACACTTGGTAATGACGTACAGGATTTTGCATCCACCATTTCATTTTCTGAAGTTCTGCCTGTGCATAATGTTCAGAATGATAGGCAGAGGCGCATAAAGGAGTTCAACATATGGCTTGGTAAATGGTGTCAAGAGCAAGGATTTGGCTTTGTTTCTCATGATAGCTCTACTTGGAATAGAAAGGAACTGTACAAAAAAGATGGTTTGCATCTTTCCTCTCAAAGGAACAAATGTTACTTAGTGAACAACTCCAAGAATTTGCGGAAGAGTATTTAAACTAGGAAGGGGGGGCAAAAGAGTGAAAATAAAAGAGTCCAATTGCCCCCCGAAACAATGCCAGAACAGGTCAGAAGCACAGAGGTTAAGAAATGATAAGCTCAGAGTCCTGTCTACAAATGCTCGCAGTTTAGGTAAAAAATCAATGAACTTGGGTCAATAATGGCATCTGAGAATGTAGATTTAGTGGCTGTTACGGAGACATGGTTTAATGAAAGAAATGACTGGGACATAACCATACCAGGGTACTCTTTATGCAGAAGAGACAGAGAAGGCAAGAAAGGAGGAGGAGTGGCCCTGTATGTGAAAGATAGCATTAAATCTAACCTAATACAAGTTGGTGAGGCCAACATAGAGGTCAGTTTGGGTTACGTTGCAGTTTGCTAACATGCAGTAACTCGTGTAGGTGTGATATATAGACCACCTGGTCAAGTTAAAGAACTAGATGATCTACTAGTTGAAGAAATAGCTAAAATGACAATGAAAGGAGAAGTTATCATTATGGGAGATTTCAATCTTCCAGATATAAACTGGAAAACCAAAATAGCAAGTTCTACCAGGAGTACAGATATTCTAAATTCCCTACTGGGGTTATCTCTACAACAAGTGGTTGAGGAGCCAACCCGGAGGGAGGCCATTTTGGATTTGGTATTCACAAATGGGGATTCGGTATATGATGTCATTGTAGGCGAAACCTTGGGATCTAGTGATCACCAGTCAGTGTGGTTTAATATAAGAACTGTGAAAGAGTCCCACCACACAAAAACAAAAGTTTTAGATTTTAGAAAAACAGACTTTTCAAAAATGAAATTAGTCATAAATGAGTCCTTATCAGACTGGAACGGATTACATGGAGTCCAGGAGAAATGGGACTACCTTATAAGGTGCATTATTGAAGGCAACAGAAAATTGCATTAGACTTGTCAGTAAAAGCAAAAAAAGGAAGAGACCACTGTGGTACTCAGCAGAAGTGGCCCAAATCATAAAAAATAAAAGCTAGCATTTTGTAATTATAAAAAAACCCAGAGCAATGAAGATAAGGAAATCTACAACGATTAGGCAGGAAAGAGGCCAAGCAAGTTATAAGAACTTCTAAAGCGCAGGCAGAAGAAAAACTAGCTCAGTCACATGAAAAAGGGATAAGACATTCTTCAGATATATAAATGAAAAAAGGAAATTAAAACAAGGAATAACTAAATTAAAAACAAGGACGGAAGGTATGTAGAAGAGAATAAAGGGCTAGCCGACTGCCTTAATGAATACTTCTGTTCAGTTTTTACAAAAGAAAAAGAAGGAGAAGGACCTCCACTAGAAAGGATGACTAATAAATCGTTTGATGCATGTGTCTTTACAGAGGAAGATGTTCTAAGTTTGCTGTCAAAAGTGAAGACAAATAAGTCACAGGGGCCTGATGAGATACACCCAAAATTATTAAAAGAGCTTAGTGGTGAGCTGGCAAAACCGTTAACAGATTTATTTAACCAATCATTAGTAACAGAAGTCGTCCCGGAAGATTGGAAATTGGCAAACTGTCGTTGCCCATTCACAAGAAAGGTAGTAGGGAGGAATCGAGCAACTATAGACCAGTGAGTCTGACATCAATAGTAGGCAAATTAATGGAAACCCTATTAAAGGATAGGATTGTGGAACATCTAAAATCCCATGGATTGCAAGATGAAAAACAACATGGGTTTACTTTAGGAGATCATGTCAAACAAATCTTATAGATTTTTTTGACTGGGTGACTAAAATAATAGACGGTGGAGGTGCAGTAGACATCGCATATCTAGATTTTAGTAAGGCTTTTGACACTGTCCCACATAGAAGACTTATCAATAAACTGCAGTCATTGAGCATGGACTCCCATATTGTTGAGTGGATTAGGCAGTGGCTGAGTGACAGACAGCAGAGGGTTGTAGTCAATGGAGAACATTCAAAACAAGGTCATGTTACCAGTGGGGTTCCACAGGGATCTGTACTGGGACCAATTTTGTTTAATATCTTCATAAGTGATATTGCAAAAGGCCTCGATGGTAAGGTTTGTCTTTTTGCTGATGACACAAAGATATGTAACAGGGTTGATGTTCCTGGAGGGAAACGCCAATGGAAAAGGATTTAGGAAAACTAGAAGAATGGTCAGATCTCTGGGAACTGAAATTTAATGTGGATAAGTGCAAGATAATGCACCTGGGGCGTAAAAACCCAAGGGCAGAATATAGAATATTTGACACAGTCCTGACCTCAGTATCTGAAGAAAGGGATTTAGGAGTAATTATTTCAGAAGACTTAAAGGTGGGAAGACAATGTAATAGGGCAGCACGAAATGCCAGCAGAATGCTTGGATGTATAGGGAGAGGTATAAGCAGTAGAAAGAGTGAAGTGCTTATGCCGCTGTACAGAACACTGGTTGAGACCTCACATTGAGTATTGTGCGCAGTTACTGGAGGCCATATCTCCAGAAGGATATAGATACTCTAGAGAGAGTTCAGAGAAGAGCTACTAAACTAGTACATGGATTGCAGGATAAAACTTACCAGGAAAGGTTAAAGGACCTTAATATGTATAGCTTGGAAGAAAGAAGAGACAGAGGGGATATGATAGAAACTTTTAAATACATAAAGGGAATCAACTCGGTAAAGGAGGAGAGCATATTTAAAAGAAGAAAAACTACCACAAGAGGACACAGTTTTAAATTAGAGGGGCAAAGGTTTAAAAGTAATATAAGGAAGTATTACTTTACTGAGAGAGTAGTGGATGCATGGAATAGCCTTCCTGCAGAAGTGGTAGCTGCAAATACAGTGAAGGAGTTTAAGCATGCATGGGATAGGCATAAGGCTATCCTTCATATAAGATAGGGCCAGGGACTATTAATAGGATTCTGATGATATTGGGCAGACTAGATGGGCCCAAATGGTTCTTATCTGCCGACACATTCTATGTTTCCTTGAGCTGCAGCGGCCAGCAGAACGGCATCCCCCAACATAGGCTGATATGCGACGTTTCCACCCGTTGGAATTCCACCCTCCTTATGTTGGACCGACTATATATGAACAGAGAATAGGCCATCAATGATTTCTTAATGATCCAAGCGGACAGGAGTTCTCCCCTGTGTAACTTAGATGTCAGCCAGTGGCAGCTCATGCGTAACACTTGCCGTTTGCTCAGGCCCTTTGAGGACGTCACGTTATTTGTCAGTCGGCCAGGACTTCGGGATGAACAACGTAATTCCACTGCTTCATGTCCTGGAACAGATTGTGGTAACAATGGCTGTTCAGGGACTGGAGACGTGGTTGCCTAGATCTCATGGGTCATATGAGCCGTGGGGGCTGAACTGGAAGAGGAGCAGGAGGGGGAGGAGGACATTGAAGCACAGGCAATATGTAGCGAAATAAGGTGATTTTTCTACTCAGGTGACAGGAGAGGAGGAGCAGGAGCAGCCAGAGGAGCTATAAGGTGAGAAGAAGGACGAGACAGAGGACCCAGACACACCGTGGCAGTATGCAATGGTGGATGGAGGCAGGGAGTCCGTCCGAGTCACTTGCACAAATGGCCCGATGCATGCCTCACTTGCTTGCGTAGTGGACAGCCGAATTGTCACCATTCGGCAGAGGGATGACTTCTTTTACACGCACTGAGAGGGAGGATAAACTGAACTACTACAAAAGACATCCTATGTAGTCAGTTGGCCCGCTGC
Organism: Bufo bufo; assembly: GCF_905171765.1. NCBI lineage: Eukaryota > Metazoa > Chordata > Amphibia > Anura > Bufonidae > Bufo > Bufo bufo. Next base: position 571,884,072 of record NC_053390.1, read on the forward strand.
CTATCTGCGCCAATCGTCCATCCTCTCGCAGGGTCGGTACTAGGGAGGAGTGGGCCCTCTGCGCTCACGTTCCACTGCCATGGCTGTTGGGGAGGGGGGGATGAAGGAGCAGTACCAGCTCCATCAGCAGCAGCCTGAGTTTACAGACGCTGATGAGTAGCTTTCCTTACCCGCATAATTAAGAAACTACTCACCAGCAGCAGCAGGTAGACCTGGTGGCATACTTGGACAGCAAGCTGCCAACCCACATTAAAGATCCACTGGACTACTGGGCAGCCAAACTGGATTTGTGGCCGCAACTAGCAGAGTTTGCCCTGGAAAAGCTGTCTTGCCCGGCCAGTAGTGTAGCATCAGAGTGGGTGTTTAGTGCGGCGGGGGCCATAGTTACCCCAAGGAGAATTCGCCTGTCCACCCAAAATGTGGAGAGACTGACCTTTGTCAACCATCAATTCCTGATGCATCAGACTAGATCATCCATGGTGCCACACCAACACTTTGATAAAAGAGACCGGTTTCTTCTGACTACCTGCCTCAGCTACTACTCTGATGCTGCAACCCGCCTGATGCCACACATCTGATGCCAGGTGCTCCTTCTTTCACCCATCTTCGTCAGCGGGTACTGGAATTGCCATCCACCGCCCCACTCTGTCACCGAGTCACTTTGTGGTATCCTGATGCTGCTGCTGCTGCCATCTCCACACTATGTCACCTTGCCACTCTGTGGTCTCCTAATGCTGCTGCTGCCATCTCCACAATATATCACCTTGACACTCTGTGGTATCCTGATGCTGCTGCTGCTACTGCCATCTCCACACTATGTCACCTTGCCACTCTGTGGTATCCTGATGCTGTTGCTTCTGCCATCTTCACATCCTGATGCTGCTGATGCTACTGCCATCTCCACACTATGTCACTGTGCCACTCTGGTATCCTGCTTCTGCTACTGCCATCTCCATACTATGTCACCTTGCCACTCTGTGGTATCCTCCTGATGCTGTTGCTGTCACCACCTCCAGACTCTGTCATTGTGCCACTCTGTGGCCTCCTCATGATGCTGCTGCTGCCGCCATGTCCACACTCTGTCATTGGGCCACTCTGCAGTCTCCTCATACTGCTGCCAACTACAGACTCTGTCATTAAGCCACTCTGTGGCCTCCTCATGAAGCTGCTGCCCGCCACCCTCCAAACTCTGTTATTGGGCCACTTTGTGGTCTCCTCATGCTGCTTCCACCTCATCAATATGTATAGATCCACTCTGTGGACTTCTCATGCTGTTCCCACCCTCCCACTTGACTGGGCCACTATTTTGCCTTCTACTGCTGACATCATCATTTGTTTGACCTTTCTTCTGATCTGTCAGTAGGAGTTGAAAAATGAGACGCAAACGGACTCCTGTCTGTTGTAGCAGCTGTAAGGCCTGTATGGTCATAGAATTGGCTTATGATTTGGTAGCCAAAAGCAGGAGGTGGGCTAAAAACACAGAAGACATGCAAATATTCCATTCAGCTGTCATTCTGTTTGGATCCGCTCCTGTTTTTTTTGGGCATTAGCATACCTGATGGATTATTGACCAAAGCTGACGAGTGAAGGCGTATGCTCAACAGACAGGATCTGTTTTTTGTGGGTTATTGTTCTGACGTATCAGAGGAAGGGCAAAATAATCAGTGACGTCAACACAAACTTACTGCTGACACCCTCTCCACTCTGTCGGGGGGCTCTACTAATAGAACAGGTTCTGTAGACATCTATGTGGAATCAGCTGACGACGGTGTAAAAGGAGTGCGCTTCTTCTTGGCGACCTGTAAGGCTGAGTTCATACTTAAGTTATTTGGTCAGTTTTGGCTCCGTGACTGCCCAAATAAGTGAAGTTTGCAGTGATTCTAAAAGCGACGCCTGTCATCTGCATGGCATACCGACTGACAGTATTATTTCACTACCACAGCAGACTCCCTATGCATGTTACTGCAAGGAACAGTGTTCTACACCACTATAAAGGCTCTCTGCAGCCAGGAAATAGCCGTTTTTTAACGCGCTTCACCACGAATAAATATGGATCAAACCGAATTTTTTCAGAAAACTCTGCGAACCGATTGAATTTAAAAAAAATTTGCTCATCTCTAGTGACCAGCAAATGTCATAAACTAAAATGACTAAATATGTTTTCTGCTTTTAACCTATAAATTTATAAAAATGAAGGACCTGTATGCAGAAAAATGACAGTTAACTGACTAATAACAAGTTGTCTTGTCTCAAAAAACAAGAACTTTCATGGCTATATTGACATAGAAAGAAACAGGAGCTGACATTCCCCCCCCCCCTCCTAAAAAAAATGCGTGCAAAAAACACCAGAAAAATGCCACTTAGAGCCTTTGTGTCAATTCACCCTAAATCAGTGTATAATACCACTTTAGTTGTCACTGGCAAACCTCTATTAGAGGCAGACCACGCAGCTGCTATGCCCAGCTGTGCAGAAGAGCCACCCCAATTATACTCACATAGCTAGCTGTGATAACCTAGCTAGGTGTGCAAAAGGACCTGCAATGATGTCATCAGCATGTGATCAGGAAAGCCATACAGAGTCAGTAGTGTTACAGCTGAAGGACCTGCAATGATCTCATCGTCATGTGACCAGGGCAGGGAGATGGAAATCAGCCCTGGAAAGGAATTGTAGAGAAACTACATGGGGAGGAACTTCTGTGTGTGGCTGGAGGAGAGATGAGTCCTGGGATATCCCATAACATCAAAATACTGGGAGTTTTAGTTTTTTCGTACTGTAATGTTCAGTGATACCCTACAATAATGGCAAGCTGGGAGTTGTAGTTTTCTCCTCATCTAATATCCACCGATGCTGTATAATAACAGTATGGTAATGCTGGAGGTTGTAGTTCTCTCATCTTATACCCTCCCATATAATGTCAACTTGTGTTCAATTATCACAGCCTGGACATGCCGGGAGTTGTAGTTCTCTCCTCTTTTACCACTACATGTATTGCCCACAAATTTTCACCTGTTTTACACTGCTGGCAGTAGTTCCAGCAAACTGTTCTGGCAGAGAACAGCCCACTGGAGCTCTCTGAATCTGATAAAGAACATATACAGTATACTTACAGTACATACCCACCAATAAGTGTCAACAGCGACACAGAAAAATACTTCAGGCTACACTAGATCTGTGATGCAACGGCTTTTTTTTTGAAGAACCTTTGTGAATCAAACTGAATTATTTTAAGAAAGCTTTTGCAACTCTGCTTTCTAAAAATTGGGTCAATTGGACAGAGTCCAGTACAATACAAGGCAACGGTGATGCATAAAAATATATCAGGCGGTATACTATCAGCACAATGACTAATATTGTAAAAGATTTGTGTTTTGTAATTGTAAATTATGTTATGTACATTGGAGTGATAGACCTTATAAAAAATAGAGTGGGCTAGCTTCAAATTCTGCTGCAGCACTCTCTGGGAAATAGCCTGGAAGCCTGACTGGTAACACGTGGACACACCACACTGACTCCTCTCCAGTACGTACCAAAACCTCTGTCTGTCCAATTAACTAAATCTAACTGACTAATTATTGTTTTATTAAAGTTTCACTGACACCTAAACTAGTCTCCTGCAGACAGCCTATCCCACCATGTATAAGCCCAGAAAACACACGCATCTCCCTGGCTGGGACCTTATTATGGTGCCTATGAGACATGTCAGCATAGTCCCCTCTGATTGGCTCTGACTGACTGAAAGGCATTTATGCAAGCCTGCTGAACAGGACGCCACCTGGGTTATGTGATCCTCCTTCATCTTCCCTGTTCTCTGTGGCTGTCTTCTAAACTGTAAAATAGCAGATGCCAGTTTAAGTGATTTGTCTAAACAAATAGGCTAAAAGTTTCTGATTCACTAGAGTCAGAATTTTTTGGGGAAATCATAATAACTGTGATTATTTTAGAATTCATCTTGATCATCTCTATTGCATAATACACGCTGCAATATCTCTGATCTTCTCCTGCCTCTGTAAATAGAATCCTGCCAGGGTGTAGCTATAGGGGGAAGCAGGGAGAGGCGGTTATGGGTCTAAACTCAGACTTGTGCCATAAAAGATTTTATTGTCAGGGCCCCTCAACAGTATTATACAATGGCATTATATACAGTGACACTGTAGGAAACTCATCTGAGAGCGCAATCTTCACTAACCACAGGGGTGGGGGTTGCACATAAGTTAAGCCTCATCCAGTTGTCCGTGGAACACGGTCCGCGAGATACCGGACTGGCATTGCAGGAGCGCAATGACGCCGTGCGCTCCTGCAATGCCAGTCCGGTATCTCACGGACTGTGTTTCACGGACATTTGCGTGAGGCTTTAGGGGTTGTGATGAAGTTGCTGGCATGAGGACCTGTTCAAAAATTTGCTATGAGGGTCAGTCATTTCTAGTAATGCCACTGAAACCTGTATCTTGCCTCTAAAAAATTAGCAGTTGTCTAGGTATAACAAATGCATAACCCACAAAGATATGGCCATTGTGCCCACATCTTGAAAGGCATTATTTCTGAGGAGACATTTGTCTTGTCCCTTCGTATAATATCCATTCTCTGATATTGAGGTTTTGCTCATATTCTACGTATCTAGGTAACGTGTTATCTCCATAAAGCAGACATCACAACCACAGGAGACACAATCTCAAAGTACATCGAAATTCAATCACAGCTTGCATATGTGTTTTTTGTTATCAGGACATTTTGGTTTTGTGAGACTATGAGCTAAATTCGCATTATATATTCATTTTTCATGCAATCTGTATTAATTACGTCTGGTATTTCTTGTTTTAAGACTTCAATCATAGTATTATCAAAGTCTATTATATTCTGATGGTCTATCAATTGTTAAAAATGCCTTTATTAGCAAAAGATGTGATTCCATGTTAGTCATTTATAATATTGCTGAATTGTCCAGAATGAATAGTTCATTCCGATGTGTTCCATGTATTTTTAAAGATTAAATTAAATTATTCTTGCATTATTTAATATTGCATTTTTTTTCTAGCACTGGAAGCTTTTTTTTTCTAACTCCACACTTCTACATTATGAGTTGAAATGAATCCATTGTGTGTTTTAATAAGAGCCTCTTATAGGGTTGTATTTTTATTAGCTAAAAAGTCTAACAAAAAAAATATAAAAAGTATTTTTGTATGAAATGGATTTTCTGCTTTACATAAAGTTTTTGCCTATCCATAGGATAAGGGGAAAGTATTAGATCAGCTGCTGGATTCCTCACCGATCATGAGAATTTGGGCCCCGTACCAAGGGAGGCCCACAGAATGAGTAAGGAAGTTGGTCAAGCATGCATTACTAACCTCTTAACAACGCAGGATGAGAATACTCATCCTAAACACAGGGTTCTTGCCACATTAGGACGAGCATTTTCGCCCTGCAGCTAACCCCTTCCCGACACATGCCCACTCCATCAGCGGCAGAGTATCCACCAGCTTCGGTGAATACACTGATACTGGCGGATTAACCCCCTATATGCCACAATCAACACTGACCACGGCATATAAGAGGTCCACAAAGGGAGGGGCTCCTCTCTCACCCCATGGGTTCTCACGCTGAGATGGCAGGATCTTGAGGGTTGCTAGGCAGCCCAAAGGCTTTGCCAAAGGGCCTTGAGGCCCGGCAGCTATGGAGGCCTATAGGGCCCAGGCCCCCAGCTGGGTCTCATAGGGGAACTGTCACTGTAAGGCACTGACAGTCAATTCAGTACAATATAGCATGGTTTGTTACTCATTTTTTCCAAAACTAGACTCAGAGAACAGCATGAATTATAGAAATACAAAAATCTTTATTGACATACACTTGTATAAAACATAGAAATCCATATACATAAGCAGCATTAAATCACACAGGATGATCTCCACAGGTCTGTCACATTATATTACACATAACTTTGCAATAATGATTCCCAAGCTGTGAGGAGAAGTAACCAGTCACAGCCCTCAGTCAAGATATATAAAGTGCATAGTGCCTCAACTAAAAAATGACATAGGGAAAAAAGATATGCAGTAAAGGTAAATACAGACCAAACAGTCCTGGATCCCAACACGTGTTTCGCGGTCGCTTTCTCAAGGGATACTGATAGTGTGTCTGAACTGGTCATATATAGTCTGCAAATTAGGTGAATTAAAATCACATCTCGTGGTGCTCTTTCGGCTGCCCTATGCTCTGAGGTGGGAGGAGACTGTGCCGGCTGACTTCGAGGCCGATGCGTTCCACGGTGGAACGCATACCGGATATCCGGTTTTTCGATGCGCTCCCTGGTGGAGCGACCTGCCTCTGCCAGTCGCCGCTTGATCCCCACATATATTTGTATCACCATTTATGACCCCCTCCTGTTTTTAAATATGGGTATGTGTGAGTTTCTTGCCCCATCACTGGTTTGGATTAGGAGGAATAAGAGAAGTGTCCGTATACTGACGGAACCGGAAGTGATGCGATGCGTTCCAGTGTGGAGCGCATCACACTTCCGGTTTTCGCCTCTAGATGTTAATTTGCAGCCCATGTGATTTTAATTCACCTAATTTGCAGACTATATATGACCAGTTCAGACACACCATCAGTATCCCTTGAGAAAGCGACCGCGAAACACGTGTTGGGATCCAGGACTGTTTGGTCTGTATTTACCTTTACTGCATATCTTTTTTCCCCTATGTCATTTTTCAGTTGAGGCACTATGCGCTTTATATATATTGACTGAGGGCTGTGACTGGTTACTTCTCCTCACAGCTTGGGAATCATTATTGCAAAGTTATGTGTAATATAATGTGGCAGACATGTGGAGATCATCCTGTGTGATTTAATGCTGCTTATGTATACGGATTTCTATGTTTTATACAAGTGTATGTCCAATAAAAGATTTTGTATTTCTATAATTCATGCTGTTCCGAGTCTAGTTTTGGGTAAATACTTGCAGTTAGTCTGGACAGCAATAATACCGGGCGTTTATTATCTTCGCGATTTGGGTATGTATTGTACTCAGTGGCGTACATAGAAAATGAAGGGTCCCATAGCAAGGATCAAACCAGGCCCCCCAGAAGGGTTTCCGCCTAAACTCCTTTCAATGACCATTGGGTCGTTTTTTCCACTGCCTCGTTTGCTAAAAGTTGTTTCTTTAGAGGGTAGAGTCCTGACCTAGTTTTCACCCCCAGTAGAAGAGGAAATGATCCAAACTGGGCCCCCTCTTACCCTGGGCCCCATAGCAGTTGCATGGTCTGCCGCTATAGTAGTTAAGCCCCTGATTGTACTGCATTGAAACAGGGATCAAACTCTGAAATGTTGAAGTCCCATAGTGAGATAAAAAAAAATGAAAAAGTGAAAAAAGTATTTTTAACAATAAAAAAATAAAAGCTTCAAGTGAAAAAAGCACCTTTTCCAATAATCAAGGTATGTACAATAAAATAAATGTAAAAACAAAAAAAGACAAATTAGGAATCTCCACGTCCATAACGACCAGTTCTATAAAAAATATCACATGAACTACCCTATCAGGTAAGGCCTCTTTCACACTTGCGTTGTCCGGATCCGGCGTGTACTCCACTTGCCGGAATTACACTCCGGATCCGGAAAAACGCAAGTGTACTGAAAGCATTTGAAGACGGAACCGTCTTCCAAATGCTTTCAGTGTTACCATGGCTGCTGGGGACGCTATTAAAGTCCTGGTTGCCATAGTAGGAGCGGGGAGCGGGGGAGCGGTATACTTACAGTCCGTGCGGCTCCCGGGGCGCTCCAGAATGACGTCAGAGCGCCCCATGCGCATGGATGACGTGATCCATGCGATCACGTGATCCATGCGCTTGGGGCGCCCTGACGTCACTCTGGAGCGCCCCGGGAGCCGCACGGACGGTAAGTACACTGCTCCCCCGCTCCCCGCTACACTTTACTATGGCTGCCAGGACTTTAGCGTCCCGGCAGCCATGGTAACCATTCAGAAAAAGCTAAATGTCGGCTCCGGCAATGCGCCGAAACGACGTTTAGCTTAAGGCCGGATCCGGATCAATGCCTTCCAATGGGCATTAATTCCGGATCCGGCCTTGCGGCAAGTGTTCCGGATTTTTGGCCGGAGCAAAAAGCGCAGCATGCTGCGGTATTTTCTCCGGCCAAAAAACGTTCCGTTCCGGAACTGAAGACATCCTGATGCATCCTGAACGGATTTCTCTCCATTCAGAATGCATGGGGATAATCCTGATCAGGATTCTTCCGGCATAGAGCCCCGATGACGGAACTCTATGCCGGAAGACAAGAACGCAAGTGTGAAAGAGCCCTAAACGCCATAAAAAAAAAAAAAAACTGTACCAAAATAGCCATGTTTTGTCACATTGCCTTACAAAAAGTGTAATAGCAAGTGATCAAAAAGAACTATGTACTACAAAATGGTACTAATGAAAATGTCAACTCATCCTGCAAAAAACAAGCTTCCCACAACACAATCAGCAGCAAAAAAAATAATATGTGACGATTAAAAAAAAAAAATAATGCTTTTATTGTGTAATATTGCAAAAAAATATATATAATAATAAAATAAAGGCATATTGACATATTGGATCATCTGTGTCTGTAACAACCGGGTCTATCAAAATATCACATGATCTACCCACCCCATCAGGTGAACGCCTTAAAAAAAAAAAAATTGTCACCTTGTCTTACATAAAGCGTAATAGCGAGCAATCAAAATGCACTATATACCCCAAAGTGGTACCAATGAAAACATCAACACATCCTGCAAAAAATGAGCCCCACACAAGACAATTGGACAAAAAATAAAAAGAATGCATTTTTTTTCCCCAAATTTTTTGTAATTTGTCAAAGAATCCTACATAATAAAATCCCTGTGTGTGTGTGCTGTGTCCGTGTGTGTGTCACCAGTTTTGCACTGGGCATGCGCGGCGGGGCGTCCAATCAGGACACAGCGCTCCACGCGGACACAGAGCTACACACAAGTTTCCATCCAGGGTGTCAGCAGCCTGACTGCCCATAGATATCTCCGAGACCATATAGGCAGGCCACAGCTCCCCCACCGCCGTCCGCTCCTGCCACAGTTTCCCCACCGCCGTCCCCTCCTCTCTCGGCTCACCAGCAGTGTAGCGCACAAACAGCCAGTGCGCAAGCGCCGCCTCCAATTCCCAGAGATCTGTGCAGCGAAGTCCTGATGAGCGGCCGTGAAGGAGATGCAGAGCACGCAGAACCCATCCTTTCAGGATAGCAGAGCGGCAGAGGGGTAGAGTGTTAGCTGTAATGTCCAGCTAACACTCTGCTTGAAATGGCCAACATCGGTGCTGGCACCAATGTCGGCTGTTTAACCCCTTCCATGCCGTGGTACTTAGGGACCGCTGTATGGAGGGACTAATCATCAGGCCGCTGCTCTGCTGTGGCAGTGGCCCATGCTTGAAGGGTAAACTGAGGGAGGGAGCTCCCTCCCCCTTTGGGCCGCTGTGGTAGCGACCCGATGGTTACCATGGCAACCGGACACCTTCACAGGCATCTGGCTTGCCGTGGTATATCTAAACCTGGTCAGGCTCCTGCATGGTGAACACCATAAAAAAAAAAAGAAAAACTAATGGAATTGCAATTTTTCCCACCGCACTTCCCAAAAAATGGTATAAAAAGTGATCAAAAAAGTCATATGTATCTAAAATTAGCACCAATCAAACTGTGACCTCATCCCACAAAAAATGAGGCCCTACATAAGCCAATCGTCCCAAAAAAAATTAAAAATATGGCTTTCAGAAAATGGAGACACAAAAACATGATTTATTTTTCAAATATGCTTTTATTGAATAAAATAAAGTTAAAAAAATGCACATATTAGGTATCGTCATGTCCGTAACGAGCTGCTCTATAAAAATAGCATGTGATCCAACCCATCTGGTGAACACCATAAAAAAAAAATGTGTCAAAGAAAAAACTTTTTTTATCACCTTACATAACAAAAAGTGTAATACTAAGCGATCAAAAATTCATATGTGCCCCAAAATGGTACCAATCAAACCAAAATCTCATCCCATAAAAAATTAGACCCTACCTAAGACAATCGCCCAAAAAATAATAAAAATGTGGCTTTCATAAAATAGAAACACAAAAACATGATTTTTTTCAAAAAATCCCCCCAAAAAATAAAAAAAATTATAAAAATATCACATTATCTACTCTGTCAGGTGAACATTGTAAAAAACTAATAATAAAAACTGCGCCAGAACAGCCATTTTTTTTATTACTTTGCCTCATAAAAAGAGTAATATATATATATATATACACATATATATATATATATATATACACATATACACACACACACACAATGCACAAGTGCCTCTAGCAAAAGATTTCTATACTGCAGTAATAACCCTAATAATAATAAAAGGCCCCCCTCACCGCTCACACCAACGCACCGACCAATCAGGACACAGCGCTCCACATGTCACCTGCACTGCCCACACCTCCGTGCCGGCAAGCAGGTTGCAGCGCCACCATTTATGTTCATCAGTCCCAGCCGCCATTTCTCTTCTTCAGTCACAGCAGCCATATAGAGAGGAGCCCCTGTCAGCAGTCTGACCCATCAGTCGCTACCAGCAGTCTCAGCACCAGCAGTCAGTGCCAGTCATACACCCACAGGCATCAGTCAGTGCCACCAGCCACAGCCACCAGCCTCAGCCACCTGTCAGTGCCAGCAGTCTCAGCCACAGCCAGCAGTCTCAGCCACAGCCACCATTCAGTGCCAGCAGTCTCAGCCGCAGCCAGCAGTCTCAGCCACAGCCACCAGTCAGTGCCAGCAGTCTCAGCCACAGCCAGCACTCAGTGCCAGCAGTCTCAGTCACAAGCCACAGTCAGCAGTCTCAGCCACAGCCAGCACTCAGTGCCAGCAGTATCAGCCACAAGCTACAGCCAGCAATCTCAGCCACAGTCACCAGTCTTGGCCACCAGCCACAGCCACCAGTCTCAGCAACCAGTCAGTGCCAGCAGTTTCAACCACAGCTACCAGTCAGTGCCAGTAGTCTCAGCCACAGCCGCCAGTCTCGGCCACAAGCCACAGGCACCAGTCTCAGCCACCAGTCAGTGTGGTCAAGTTCCCTTGCCATTTAATATAGACTGTTCCTACTAATGTTTATGCACTACTGTTCTAGCACCTGTTATTGTAACAGGCTTAATGTCTAGTATATATATAAAATTGGTATCTCGGTAGTCATACTGACCAGCAGAATAAAGATAACATGTCTTTTTCCCCACACCGTGTATGCCGCAATAACAAAACCCAAAAAGCAGTGACAGAATTGCTCCTTTTTGCTTATCCTGCTTCCCAAAAAACTATCTAAAAAGTGATCAAAAAGTTGTATGTGCCCCAAAATAGAACCAATGATAATGGCAAATTATTCCCCCCCCCCCCAAAAAAAAAATATGGTTCCCAGAAAATGACTGTACTGGTACCGCAGAGGCTGTTCAATAGCAACTCGTAAGCGAATCCATCAAAATCTGCAATGCAAAAGCCAAAAGGTGGTCTTTCCCTTCTGAACCCTGCAGCTTACCCAAACAGCAGTGTATGTCAACATTTATGGCATTTCAGTAACCAGTGTACACTGCCTAACATTTTAAAGGACACGGTGTGTCTCAGATGGCACAAGCTGGGCACAACACATTGGTCAGTGACTTTTCACGTTCTTCCCGATAATCTGCCAGAGAATCTGCACATCTAAATCCACCTTAATGGCGCCTTTACACTACTCGATGGAGCAGATAATTATTGTGAAGGAAGCGTTTACATGCAGCGATTCCCTCCTCACTATAGGGAGGAGTGATCGCTAGTGCCATCATCCATCCCCATGCAGAATCATTGTTTGTGGCCAGCAGGGTACTTCCTACAAATGATAATTTAGGTGACCGCACCAACGACTGGTTCACTCATTCATCGGGTAATCGGCAGCACCTTTAAATGGGCTGATTATCAGGCAGAATAAAATGGCCTTAATGCTGGATGAGCACTGGCTCAGCTATTTCCGTCGGGCCCATAGAAGTGAATGGGAGTGGTGGCCGATCATGCGCGGTGCGTTCCCATTCACTTCTATGGAGAGAGCATTTGGTGGTGGCCGGACAGGAGTCCTCCAGCCACCACATTGGCCCGCTCCATTATCGAGCGCTGGGACCCGCACCTATAGGACATTGCCTGAGATGAGACAGTCCCTTTAAGGGAGAAGTTTTATCGTAGAAATTTATTTGGACATAATTATGCGTGAAATGCCCTAAATCATATGCACATACAACATTCCGCCAAACAAATGCCTCTGTTTAGCAGCATAAGTATGTGTCAGAATTAGCAAGTAGTTTTTTTTTTTTACCTTGTCATGTTGCATAAGGGAATCCACCAAACGCTTTGAAATAGTTGTAGAAACTAAGCTGTGATTGAAATGTTTAATTTTTCAGAAACTCTGGGGAAGATTCATTTACGGGCATCATACCCCTGTCTAATGTTAACCGCTATTGAAGTCAATGACAAATGGATAAGGACGTTATATCAGCACTGGAGATTAATTAACCCCGGGGAACATTTTCTTGTTATATACATCACCCCCAAGAAAATCCCTTTAACTCATTCATGTGTTGATAAGAACAGAAGGCATATGGTATTCCTGTGCTCACTAACTGCGCCTGGGACTATCTGTTCAGATTAATACTGTCACAAATCAAGACATTGTTTTCTGCCCCAAACGTCTCATGCAAATCAAACTGTGTCACCGGTAATGAATAAGAAATAAACTTGCAATACGGCGGCTTGTCCCTGGATATTGGTAACAAGTAAGTGAATTGAGAGGCCCTTTTAGAGGGTGCCTAGAATAGCAATGAAGGAGTCTGTCATTTTTGTCACTTATGAGAGATGTTAAGCAGTTAATACCAGGCTATTAGTCACTATTTTAATAACTCCCACTATGAGGCATAAGGAGATAGTAGCAAAATCCAATACCGGCTGCCACAACACCATGCTGATTTTCATTAAATTTGTTCAAAGGGGACCCAGCATGGAATTATTAAACTACTTTCATAGGCAGATGACTAAAGAGGCTTGTCTATTTATAGGGATCGCACTCAATCTTTATTTTCACACACACATGGGAGGCTGCCAGCTTTCAAAATTCGACAATGCTTCCCCGATTTCTAAGTGCTGATAAACATAAAACACAGACTGCAACAAAATGCCTAGTGTGCAGAATAAAAAGGGAAAATCATATTTAAGAGAATTTTTTTTTTTTCTTATTTAAACGGCTTTGATGTTGTGATCTGGGATTTGCATTAGCACCAGGATATCATGGCATTTCATATTATTATTTCTCATTTTTTTAAAGAATTTCCTTCTGCTTGATCAGTGAAAAGTCACAGGACAAATGTTTCATTAATAACAGTTATAGAAATAATAAGTGAATAGAAGTTAGGGCTTGCCTATGGTTACACAGCAGCGTTTGATGACAATAATGCAAGAGTCGTACAAAATTAAAATCGTAATTTTCTTTATTGAAGCACAATTGTTTTGGCGGATAAATACTGATGATGAAATTTAATCCACAATAAATTAAAAAGGACGTGCCGCATTTATAAACTATGGAATGCAACACTAATCTCTCGGATATCTCACAAAGTGATACACATTTCGGATTAAATATCGTGGTATTATCTGTACATTAATAAAAAGGATAGTGTACTTTTAACAAGTTACGGACCACCCTCCGTATATTTACAACGGTCGGTCCAGGTTCCGAAAGCCCATGCCTGTTTTCTCTATGCTCACATACATGCACAGCACAAAATGGTCCTGCTCAATGGCCGCTGCCTGTACTGGTCCCAATGGTCATGTGACTGGGTACAAGATCACTGGGATTCTAGAAGGCTACTTCTGAGTCAGTCTAACCTGACCCAGCACAGCCCTCACAGTGGCAATTATTACTGTCTTGTATTGGATAGATTCACCCTGTTAACTAGGTCTGCTGTGTAAAAACAAATAAATGAATAAACATAATGAAAAGAAAATAATTCCATATTATAATAATAAAGTCTTCCAAGGGTCTTTTTTTGACCTTTGAGGCACAAAGTGTAAATAAATAAATGACTTGCCTTAAGGGCTCATGCACACAAATATATTTTTGGTTCACATCTGATCCTCATTTATTTGTGGGTTGGATGCAGGACCCATTCACTTCAATGGGGTCGCAAAAGATGTGTGCTGTCCGCATGCCGTCCAGAAAATTATGAAACATGTCCTATTCTTGTTCCCACTATAGACAAGGATAGGACTGTTCTATTAGGGGATGGCCATTCCGTTCTGCAAAATGCAGAAGGCACATGGCCAGAATCTGCTTTTTTTGCGGATGCACAATTTTCGGACTCGAAAAAAGCCAATGGTTGTGTGCATGAGCCCTAAAGGACATTTCTCACCTAATCAACACTAGCTAAGACCCAATTATGCAATAACCCAATTTTGTGTATAAAAATTATATTAACCTGTTTGGGACATAGGGCGTACAGGTACGCCCTGATGTCTTGGTACTTAAGGACACAGGGCGTACCTGTACGTCCTATGTAGTTCCGATCACCGCCGCGCGGCGGGCGCTGATCGGAACAAGGTGCCTGCTAAAATCATTGAGCAGGCACCCCCGTGTCGGCAATCGCCGCAAACCGCAGGTCAATTCAGACCTGCGGTTTGCGGCTTTTACATGTTGCGGTGGGCGGCTGTAGGGGAGAACCGATGGCATGGAAGGAAGCGCAATGCCTTCCTTAGGCATCGTCGCTGCCTTCCAGTGATGAGCCTGTGAGATCCAACCCCCTGGATCTCACAGGCCGTAAGCTGTATGAGTAATACACATTGTATTGCTCATACAGCCAATGCATTCCAATACAGAAGTATTGGAATGCATTGTAAAGAGGATCAGACCGCAAAACTTGAAGTCCCAAAGTGGGACAAAAAATAAACTGAAAAAAAAGTTTCAAAAATAAAGTTTTCCCCCCAAAAAATAAAAAGTTTAAAGTAAAAAATAAAACTAAAAAGTAATTTCCCCCAAATAAAGTAAAAAAAGAGGGGGAAAAAAAAGAAGACATATTAGGTATCGCCGCGTCCGTATCGACCGGCTCTATAAACATATCACATGACCTAACCCCTCAGATGAACACCGTAAAAAAAATAATATATAAACTGTGCAAAATAAACCATTTTTTTGTCACCTTACATCACAAAAAGTACATCAGTAAGCGATCAAAAAGGCGTATGCTCACCAAAATAGCACCAATCTAACCGTCACCTCATCCCGCAAAAAATGAGCCCCTACCTTGGACAATCGCCCCAAAAAATGAAAATACTATGGCTCAGAATATGGAAACACTAAAACATCATTTTTTTTGTTTTAAAAAAGCTGTTATTGTGTAAAACTTAAGTAAATTTAAAAAAGTATACATATTAGGTATCGACGCGTCCATAATAACCTGCTCTATAAAAATATCACATGACCTAACCCCTCAGGTGAACACCGTAAAAATAAAAATAAAAAAAGGTGTAAAAAAGGAATTTTTTGTCACCTTACATCACAAAAAGTGTAAAAGCAAGCGATCAAAAAGTCATATGCACCCCAAAATAGTGCCAATCAAACCATCATCTCATTCCGCAAAAAATGAGACCCTACCTAAGATAATCACCCAAAAACTGAAAAAACTATGGCTCTCAGACTATGGAGACACTAAAACATGATTTTTTTTTGTTTCAAAAATGATATTATTGTGTAAAACTTACATAAATAAAAAAAAAAGTATACATATTAGGTATCACCGTGTCCATAATAACCTTCTCTATAAAAATATCGCATGACCTAACCCCTCAGGTGAACACTGTAAAAAAATTAAAATAAAAACGGTGTAAAAAAAGCTATTTTTTGTCACCTTACATCACAAAAAGTCAAAAAGTGTAATAGCAAGCGATCAAAAAGTCATATGCACCCCAAAATAGTGCCAATCAAACCATAATCTCATCCCGCAAAAAATGAGACCCTACCTAAGATAATCACCCAAAAACTGAAAAAACTATGGCTCTCAGACTATGGAGACACTAAAACATGATTTTTTTTTTGTTTCAAAAATGATATTATTGTGTAAAACTTACATAAATAAAAAAAAAGTATACATATTAGGTATCACCGTGTCCATAATAACCTTCTCTATAAAAATATCACATGACCTAACCCCTCAGGTGAACACTGTAAAAAAATTAAAATAAAAACGGTGTAAAAAAAGCTATTTTTTGTCACCTTACATCACAAAAAGTCAAAAAGTGTAATAGCAAGCGATCAAAAAGTCATATGCACCCTAAAATAGTGCCAATCAAACCATAATCTCATCCCGCAAAAAATGAGACCCTACCTAAGTTAATCACCCAAAAACTGAAAAAACTATGGCTCTCAGACTATGGAGACACTAAAACATGATTTTTTTTTTTGTTTCAAAAATGATATTATTGTGTAAAACTTACATAAATAAAAAAAAGTATACATATTAGGTATCACCGCGTCCATAATAACCGTCTCTATAATATCACATGACCTAACCCCTCAGGTGAACACCGTAATAAAAAAAAAAAATGGTGTAAAAAAAGCCATTTTTTGTCACCTTACATCACAAAAAGTGTAATAGCAAGCGATCCAAAAGTCATACAGAAACCACCCCAATATAGTGTCCAATCAAACCATAATATCATCCTGCAAAAATCATACCCTACCCAGAAAAATCCGCCCAAAAACATGAAAAAACTATGGCTCTCAGACTATGGAAACACTAAGGCCCCTTTCAAACGGGGGAATTTTCCACGTGGGTGCAATGCGTGAGTTGAACGCATTGCACCCGCACTGAATCAGGACCCATTCATTTTTATGGGGCTGTTCCCATGAGCGGTGATTTTCACGCATCTCTTGTGCGTTGCGTGAAAATCGCAGCAAGCTCTATTTTGTGCGTTTTTCACGCAACGCAGGCCCCATAGAAGTAAATGGGGCTGCGTGAAAATCGCAAGCATCTGCAAGCAAGTGCGGATGCGGTGCGATTTTCACGCATGGTTGCTAGGTGACGATCGGGATGGAGACCCGATCATTATTATTTTCCCTTATAACCATGTTATAAGGGAAAATAATAGCATTCTGAATACAGAATGCATAGTAAAATAGCGCTGGAGGGGTTAAAAAAATAATAATAATAATTTAACTCACCTTAATCCACTTGCTCGCGCAGCTCGGCATCTCTTCTGTTTTCATCTTAGCTGTGTGCAGGAAAAGGACCTTTGATGACGTCACTCCGGTCATCACATGATCCATCACATGATCTTTTACCATGGTGATGGATCATGTGATGGACCATGTGATGACTGGAGTGACGTCACCACAGGTCCTTTTCCTGCAATCAGCAAAGAAGGAGACAGAAGAGAAGCCTGGCTGCGCGATCAAGTGGACTAAGGTGAGTTTAATTATTTTTTTTTATTTTTTTAACCCCTCCAGCCCTATTTTACTATGCATTCTGTATTCAGAATGCTATTATTTTCCCTTATAACCATGTTATAAGGGAAAATAATACAATCTACAGAACACCGATCCCAAGCCCGAACTTCTGTGAAGAAGTTCGGGTTTGGGTTCGGGTTTGGGTACCAGACATGCGCGATTTACAATGTTTTGCACTCGCGCGGAAAAATCGCGCATGTTCCCGCAACGCACCCGCACCTTTTCCCGCAACGCTCGTGTGAAAGGGGCCTAAAACATGATTTTTTGTTTGTTTCAAAAATGAAATCATTGTCTAAAACTTACATAAATAAATAAAAAGTATACATATTAGGTATCGCCGCGTCCGTAATAATCTGCTCTATAAAAATATCACATGACCTATCCCCTCAGGTGAACACCGTAAAAAAAAAAATAAATGGTGTAAAAAAAGCCATTTTTTGTCACCTTACACCACAAAAATTGGTGGGCTTCAAATGGGACAGGGTGTCAAACAACCAGTCCAGCAAAATCTGCCTTCTAAAAACTGTATGGCATTCCTTTCCTTCTGCGCCATGCCGTGTGCCCGTACAGCAGTTTCCGACCACATATGGGGTGTTTCTGTAAACTACAGAATCAGGGCCATAAATACTGAGTTTTGTTTGGCTGTTAACCCTTGCTTTGTAACTGGAAAAAAAATATTAAAATGGAAAATCTGCCAAAAAAGTGAAATTTTTTAATTTTATCTCTATTTTCCATTAATTCTTGTGGAACACCTAAAGGGTTAACAAAGGTTTTAAAATCAGTTTTTAATACCTTGAGGGGTGTAGTTTCTAAAATGGGGTCACTATTTTGGAGTTTCTACTCTAGTGGTGCATCAGGGGGGCTTCAAATGGGACATGGTGTCAAAAAACCAGCACAGCAAAATCTGCCTTCCAAAAACCGTATGTCATTCCTTTCCTTCTATGCCCTGCCGTGTGCCCGTACAGCAGTTTACAACCACATATGGGGTGTTTCTGTAAACTACAGAATCAGGGTCATAAATATTTAGTTTTGTTTGGCTGTTAACCCTTGCTTTGTAACTGGAAAACAAATATTAAAATGGAAAATCTGCCAAAAAAGTGAAATTTTTAAATTGTATCTCTATTATCCATAAATTCTTCTGGAACACCTAAAGGGTTAACGACGTTTGTAAAATCAGTTTTGAATATCTTGAGGGGTGTAGTTTCTAGAATGCAGTCATTTTTGGGTGGTTTCTATTATGTAAGCCTCACAAAGTGACTTCAGACCTGAAAAATCTTAAGATTTGCTTCTAAACTTCTAAGCTTTGTAACATCCCCAAAAAATAAAATATCATTCCCAAAATGATCCAAACATGAAATAGACATATGGGGAATTTAAAGTAATAATTATTTTTGGAGGTATTACTATGTATTATAGAAGTAGAGAAATTGAAACTTAAAAATTTGCTAATTTTTTTTAAAAATTTAGTAAATTTGGTATTTCTTTATAAATAAAAATTTATTTTTTTTTACTCCATTTTACCAGTGTCATGAAGTACAATATGTGACGAAAAAACTCTCTCAGAATGGCCTGGATAAGTAAAAGCATTTTAAAGTTATCACCACATAAAGTGACACTGGCCAGATTTGCAAAAAATGGCCTGGTCCTTAAGGTGAAATTGAGCCCGTTCCCTAAGGGGTTAAAATACACCTGCATTATTCATGAAAAAATTCTACAAAAATCATGTCAGTAGCCCTACAAATGAAAACATTTTAACTCTTAAACTGATACATATGAAAAATTGCTAAACTGTGTCTGGTTCTGACGGTCAAACTTATTCTGGTCTTAAACTGGTGAAATATGTAGCTCAATGCATTTTAAATTTAAGAAAAATTAAATTTTTTAAATATATTTATAAGAGATAAGAGATTTTTTTTTATACTGCTCCTAAATATTTAAAGGTTAGTGACATCTTTGCACTGAACTTTTTATTGCTCATTTGCTTTCTAAATAGTGTTGAGCGAACCCGAACTGTAAAGTTCGGCTCTGTACCGAACTTTGCGAGTTCAGGTACCCGAACCCGAAAATTTGGGTTCGAGTTCGGTGTTCGGGCATTTAATAAAGTTTGTTGAAAGGCTGCAGAGCAGCCAATCAACAAGCTTTTAAGTTGTAGGCACTTAGAAGCCATCACAGCCATGCCTACTAATGGCATGGCTGTGATTGTCAAGTGCATCATGTGACCCAGCCTCTATATAAGCTGGATCACGTGTAGCAACGCCTATCAGCTCTGACTAGTGCAGGGACAGGAAGCAGGCAGCTGAGGGAGAGAGTTAGGAATCTGGCTATTTGTTTTGTGGGTGATCTAAAGTATGAAGATTTTTTGTGGGTGCAATACACCAGCTTTGCACCTGTGACACAGAAATATAATACTAAATATGGCTGTTAATTCTGTGGGTGACCTATAGCGATTTTTTGGTGGGTGCAATCCACCACCTTTGTACCCCTGACACAAAACTATAATAGTTAATCTGTCTGTTAGTTTGATGGGTGACATATTCCCATTTATTGCGTGAAGTACACCTGCACTGTATACATGACAGTGAAATTGATATAGTTAATTCGTCTGTTAGTTCGGTGGGTGAAAAATACCCAAGTTTTGTGTGGGGTACACCTGCACTGCATCTGTGACAGGGAAATTGATATAGTTAATCCGTCTGTTAGATTGGTGGGTGACATATTCGCATTCTTGTTATAAGGTACACCTGCACTGCATATGTGACAGGGAAATAAAAACAGTTAATTCATCTGTTAGTTCAATGGGTGGCATATACCCAATTTTTGTCTGAGGTACACCTGCATTGCCCACGTAACAGTGAAATTAATATAGTTAATCTGTCTGTTAGTTCGGTGGGTGACCTCAAAGAATGAGAAGAGCATCAAATAAGGGACGTGGCCCTGGTTGTGGTGCTGCTGGTGGAGCTCCTGTTGCAAGGAGAGTACGTGGTCGATCTGTGCCAGCTACACGCCCAAATGATACACCTTCCTCAGGTGCAGGTAGACGACAAAAACTTCAGCGTTATTTTGTAGCCCCGAATACCGGTGTATGAATGGTGAAACCAGAACAAGTAGAGGCGGTAGTAGATTGGGTGGCTGACAGTGCCTCTAGATCCTTCACATTGTCTCCCACCCGGTCCCCTGCTGAAAGCGCAGAGCTGGCACCTGCAGCCCATGGGCATCTATCTGTCTTTCACCTCACCCCCTTACAAATCAGCCAAGCAGTCTGAGCCCCAAGTCATGCAGCAGTCTCTTATGCTTTTTGATGACTCTGCTGGCGGTGTTTCCCAGGGCCATCCACATAGCCCTGCACCAGAAGTGGAAGAGATTGAGTGCACCTATGCCCAACCACTTATATTTCAGGATGTGGACATGGGAGGACCACTGAGGCACGTCTCTGATGATGACGAAACACAGGTGCCAACTGCTGCGGCTTTCTGCAGTGTGCAGACCGGCAAGGTGGGCAGGGGTGAAGAGTGGGTGGAAGATGAGGTGGAGGATGATGAGGTCCTAGACCCCACATGGAATCAAGGTCATGCAAGTAACGTGTGCAGTTCGGAGAAAGAGGTGGTGGTCACACAGCGCCAGCCGCACAGCAAAAGAGGGAGGAGAGTGCAAAAGCAGAGTCCCGTAGCCAGTATGCCTTCCACTGCCCACTAGTGTTGAGCGCAAATTTTTGAATAGCGAATTTTAATTGTGAATATCGGCACTTCGAGAATTTGCGAATATTTAGAATACAGCGCTATATATTCGTAAAATCGAATATTTGTTTTTTTGTTGTTTTTCAACACAGTACACATCAGGTGATCATCCCTCCCTTCTTCTAGCTTGTGGGCCAATAAGAAGGCTTTGTCACAGCTTAGCAACATCCCTAGCCACCAATAGAAAAGTTGCCTACCCGTTACTATTGCCGAAAATTCGCAAGCGCAAATATATTGGAGCACTCTATCTGCATATAAAGCTATTCTAATGTTCTGCCATTTTCTCCAGTCTCAGGAAACTTATACCAGCTTGAAAAATGTAGGATAAGTGACCCACGTCTGTATTTCGCGCGCATTACGCGAATATTACATTGCCGATTTTCGCAATCAAGAATATAATCTCGAATTCTCGAATTCGCAAATATATGACTAATATTATACAAAATATTCACGAAATATAGCAAATTCAAATATTGTCCCTGCCGCTCATCGCTACTGCCCATCACACCCAGGGACTGAGCACACCAAAGCCAGCTCCAAGGAGTTCCCTGGCGTGGCAGTTCTTCAGACAATGTGCTGACGACAAGACGCAAGTGGTTTGCACGCTGTGCAATCAGAGCCCGAAGCGAGGCATAAATGTTCTAAACCTGAGCACCACCTGCATGACCAGACATCTAAATACAAAGCACGAGCTGCAGTGGAGTAAACACCTCAAAAACCACAAAAGATCTCAGGCTCCTCCTGCTCCCTCTTCTACTGCAGTCCTGGCCTCTTCCTCCCCCTCTGGCGTGACAGTGGCACCTGACACCCAGCAAACAGAGGATGTGGCAGCAACGCCACCACCTCCGTCACCATCACCAAGCATCTCCACACTGTCCCATGAAAGTGTTCAGCTGTCCATCTCCCAAACACTGGAGAGAAAGAGGAAGTACCCCCCTACCCACCTTTCCCTGAATACCAGCATTTCAAAATTCTGGGCCTTTGAAATGTTGTCATTCCGTCTGGTGGAGACGGAGACTTTTTAAAACCTTATGGCGGTGGCTGTCCCAAAAAACGTGGTTCCCAGCCGCCACTACTTTTCAAGGCAAGCCATCCCTGCCCTGCACAACCAAGTGACGGACAAAATTAGGTGTGCACTGCACAATGCCATCTGTGGCAAGGTCCACACAACCACTAATACGTGGACCAGTAAGCACGGGCAGGGACGTTATATCTCCCTAACTGCACACTGGGTACAATGCAGTGGCGTCTGGGCCTGAGGCGGATAGCAGTTTGGCGCATGTCCTTCTGCCACCGAGGATTGCAGGACGTTTCTCTTTGGCTCCTGTTGCCTCCTCCTCCTACTCCACTTCCTCCTCTACCACCTCCTCATCTGGTCAGCGTAATACCTTCACCACCAACTTCAGCACAGCCAGGGGAAAGCGAAGGCAAGCAGTTTTGAAACTCATCTGTTTGGGGGGAAAAACCCACACCACGCAGGAGTTGTGGACGGGCATGGAACAAAAGACCAATGAGTGGTTGGTGCCACTGAGCCTCAAGCCCGGCCTGGTGGTGTGCGATAACGGGCGAAATCTCGTAGCAGCTCTGGGCCTAGCCAGTTTGACGCAAATCCCTTGACTGGCGCATGTGCTGAATTTGGTGGTGCAGAGGTGCCTGAAAAATTACCCCGATATGTCAGAACTGCTGCAGAAAGTGCGGGCCGTCTCTGCGCGCTTTCGCCGCTCTCACCCTACTGCTCGCTTGTCTGTGCTGCAGCGTAACTTGGCCTTCCAGCTCACCGCCTCATATGCGACGTACCCACAAGGTGGAACTCTACCTTGCACATGCTGGAGAGACTGTGCGAGCAGCAGCAGGCAATAGTGGAGTGTCAGCTGCAGCACGCACAGTTGAGTCGCTCTGCGAAACAGCACCACTTCATCACCAAGTGGGCCTCAATGCAGGATGTGTGTGCCGTGTTGTGCTTTTTTGTGTACTCCACCAAAATGGCCAGTGCCGATGACACCATCCTCAGCGTTACTATCCCACTTGTATGTCTCCTTGAAAAACACTTTGTGCGATGATGGAAGAGGATGTGGCACAGGAGGAAGAGGAGGAGGAAGAGGGATCATTTCCATGGTTATCAGGCCAGTCATTCACAAGTGGCTCGGAGGGTGGGTTCCTGCAACAACAGAGGCCAGGTACACAACTGTCCAGCCAGGGCACAGTTCTGGAGGATGTGGAGGAGAAGGAGGAGGAGGAACCGTGTTCACAGCAGGTTGGCACCCAAAGCAGCTCATGGGCATCACTGGAGCGTGGCTGGGGGGATACAGAGGACACAGACGATACACCTCCCACTGAGGACAGCTTGTTGTTGCCTCTTGGCAGCCTGGCACACATGAGCGATTACATGCTGCAGTGCCTGCACAACGACTGCCGAGTTGCCCACATTCTAACCAGTGCTGATTACTGGATGGCCACCCTGCTGCATCCCCGTTACTGGAGCGTGATAGGAAGTACATGGCATTCCCACCTGACAGCGGAGCCTCAGTAGAAGCACAAGGAGAAGGCAGAAGAGGAGGAAGAAGTCGCCAATGCAGCTGGGGCACCACCAGCACCTCAGAAGGGAGGGTTAGCATGGCCGATATGTGGAAAAGCTTTGTCAGCACGCCACAAGAACCAGCACCACCAGCTGATATGGAACTTCTTAGCAGGAGACAGCATTTCAGCAACATGGTGGAACCGTACGTGTGCACACACCTACACGTACTGACTGATGGGTCTGCCCAATTCAACTTCTGGGTCTCTAAATTGGGCACCTGACCTGAGCTTGCCCTTTATGCCTTGGAGGTGCTGGCCTGCTCTGCGGCCAGGGTATTGTCCAACCGTGTGTTTAGCACGGCAGTGGGGGTGATCACAGACAAGTGCAGCCATTTGTCCACAGCCAATGTGGACAAGCTCACGTTCATTAAAATGAACTAGGCATGGATCCCACAGGACACCTTTTGCTGAGTAGACAAGTATACCAGCCGCACCCAGCCATTGTTACACTCCAGTGCAATTTCTCTTTGTATTCGCTTTTCTATTTCCCAATGTTTTGGGCTCTTCCCAAATTTATAAAAAAAAAGAAAGAAAAAAAAAACCTCAACAAAGACAGTGTTGGCTACCTCCTCCACAGCCGCTTCCACCTACACCGACTCTTCAACCTCCTAACTCCACTTTGACCTCCGCCTCCTAGTTCAAGATTGTTATATTTTTTTTTGTTATTTTAAGTAATTTCCCTATCCACATTTGTTTGCGGGGTAATTGTCCTGCTCTTACCCCTGTTTTGCTTCCTTTTGCAGCCCTCTATCCCTTACTATGTCTATTTTATAGGCATTTTCGTGCCCCAAAGTTCGGGTCCCCATTGACTTCAACCGGGTTCAGGGTCAAGTTCGGGTCAAGTTCTGGTCCTGAACCCGAACTTTGAGCCGAAGTTCGGCCGAACCCTGCGAACCCGAACTTCCAGGTGTTCGCTCATCCCTATTTCTAAATGTAAAATGAAGTAACTTGCTGCAGTCTTCATCTAAAAAAAAGGGTCTGCATCAATCTGCCCCAGCCACACAGACGGTGCCCAGTTTTTTAATTGTCCTAATATTATATCCAATAACCTTTCTATACAATTTTGTCATATAAACTCATTTGCATAAACTTGAATATGGGAAAGACATGCAAATTGTGTTTCAACTGAAAAACAAGGCAGATTCAGATAATTTACATGTCTTTCCCATATTCAAGTTTATGCAAATAAGTTTACATGACAAAACAGTATAGAAAGGTTAATACATAAAATATTAGGACAATTAAAAAACTGAAAACATTTTTGCAGCCCTCCTAAGCAGTGAGAGAAGCGTTAGCTGGCATCCAAAAAGATTCTTTATTTATTTTTGTCACCCTAATGATAATGATCTAGGTGCACAGGTCCCCCCAAGCCTTCCAACTTAAATTAAGCAACTTTGAGGCTTACTCGCTCTCAGTCAGATGAGAGCTAGAGTTGAATGTCTCATAGTGCACAAGGTTGCCATTATAAAGTATGCTTACTGTACCTGTTTTATGGGTAGGTTATTGGTTAGCACAGCACATACCTGTCTTTTGGCATACAGTATTCGTGTAATTGTCTGTTTATTACATGGTATAGATAATGAAATTGCATGTGCATACTACATTACATTACTGATTTTTACAATCGTGAATATGTGGCCAGAAGTTTGTGAAATATCGTGAATTTGAAAATTGTCTCAGACAATGGGGGCATATCGCTAGGCATATGTGACACATCTGAGGGGTGCAGGTCGCTACAGATGCGGTAATAAAGAAGCTTTTTTTTTTCCAAAAAATTAGCTTTTTAACTTTAACAAGCGATCTTATTATCGCTTCTATAATACACTGTACTGTTTATGCAGTACAGTGTATTATACTGTCAGTATGAATCTTACAGGCACTATCAGGCTGCACCTCTGGCATAGCCTGATAGAGCGTACACTGAAGCCAGACTTCGTGAGGATGGCCGTGGTAAGATATTGAAACACCACAATCTCATTTAGCATCAAAGAGGTTAAAATGCCCGGATCAGCGTTTTTGAATACCCAGGCCATTAGAACAGGAGCCTATCGCTCATGCGAGAGCTGCACTCCTGCTCTGCATTGCACAGGGGACCCATGCAGCTTAGATTAGGCTGCCGTAAAAAAGATAGCCGCTTAGTCTAAGGGATCATTCACACGACCGTTGCCCCTCCGTGCCGGTCCTGTGGACCGCAAATTGCGGTCCGCAATGCACGGGCACCAACCATGGGCCAGCCGCATGCGGATCACAGACCCATTCACTTGAATGGGTCCGCGATCCGTCCGTTCCGCAAAAAGATAGAGCAAGTTCTATCTTTTTGCGGTGTGCTTCCTGGGGTTCCATTCCATGCTTCCGTTCCACACCGCATCTCTGGATTTGCGGACCCATTCAAGTGAATGGGTCCGCATCCGTGATGCGGAATGCACACGGTCGGTATGCGGGCCGCAAAACGGCAATGAAGGGGCAATGGTCGTGTTAACAAGCCCCTAGTGACTGCAATAAAAAGGCGGTATTGGCGGTCACTAACAGTATAACAGAGTTCCATATTAAATTGGCTTGCTTTTGAATTATTATATTGTAGTAATAGGTACTAGTTGTATAATCCCAAAATTGTAAATATAGAAATTTTAATGCATTTGTAATTTCTGTAATTTATTTTGATTGCTGATGGATAAACCCTTGCATTGGTATATTTTTCTTATACATATACTCCATAATATTACACACATTTAGAAATAATGTAAAATATAAGTAAGTACACAAAAATTAAAGAGCAACAACACAGCATGTGCAGCTAAAATACTGTATATCACCACTTTACTATAAATTTAGCACAGAAAATTCACTCAATACATGACCTATAATGTTTCTTGTAAAATCAATGACAAATTCATGGCGGTCGTTGTCTGATCACTGGAGCTGCTGTTTACACCACCTGGCAAAATGAAATGGCACAATGAGCAAGGTAAATTGCCCCATTTGCAGATACGTTCTTTTCATAGCTCCAAATGTAATACTGCATTGGGCAACTAATGGCTGTAGGAAGCACTACCTAAATCATTTGCAGAAGCAAACGTGACACACAGCCTATATGAGCGTGCCATGAAGCCTTTATCTGCCAGCTGGAACACGGAGTCAGCTGCATTCAAATGCCTGGAAAAAGAAGCTGGTAATTTCACTACACAGCAAAAGGCAAGTGGACGACGTAACCTAAAATTGATGTTAGTCTATGCCGTTCTTTATGTTCCCTAATGCATAACATATAATAGAAAAGGAAAATGGATTATGAAATGTTCTTCAATTGGCAGGAAAATGTGTGGGTATAATTTAAGGAGTATCTGCTCTCAGCATTTACCTAATCCAAAGGCAAGAAAATATATGGTGTATTCTCGAGATTGATGCTTTAGTGCAGAGTTTTTTCAAAACAAGTACAAAGCTCCTAGTGATACGCAGGCAGATAATCATACAGTGAGTGGATGGAGGCCCACAAGACGATTGACCATCACGAATCTAGAATATAAATGCATGCAATGCTTGTCCTGGGGAAAATTGATAAGGAATATAATCATATATATAACTTTTATATAGTTACATAGTTAATATGGTTGAAAAAAAAGACATAAGTCCATCAAGTTAAATCAAGTTCCAATTAGCAATTCCAATATTATGTTATACTCTACACAAGTGTGTGAATATAACCTTAGCTTACTTAAAGGGGTTGTCTGGGCTTTTAGTATTAATGACCTATCCTCAGGATAGGTCATCAATATCAGATCAGCTGGGTTCCAACCAGTTTGCACATGCCGTCTCCCGTCTCTCTTCCTGTTCACTACTGCTGTCTATGGCAAAGAGAGAAGGGAGACGGCACGCGCGAGCGCCATCTCCTCATACAGCTGATCGGCGGGGGGAGCACTGTATCCGACCCCTGCAATCTGATATTGATGACCTATACTGATCAATAGTAAAAGCCCGGGGAATCCCTTTAAAGAAGGTCTTCACATATCTAGTTGTTCTAGAATGGAATGTGTGGGGTGAATTCCACTGTGTCCTCCCTGATGCAGGGAGGCAGCTTAAAAAGGTGGGGACTAGTGATGATCGAGTATGCTCGGCTGAACACCTGTTTGTCTCGAGCATCTCGATGCTCGGCACATGGCGGTACTCGGTCGAGTACCACATGTGCCCGAGCGCAATGCTCGAGTCTCCTCCCCGCACGCTTCTTGGCTGCTAAGCAGGCAATAAACGTGCACGGAGGTACTGGCACGCACTGTAATGCCGCAGCCATGTTGGCTAATGGCATTACAGTGATTGGCTGGCAAAAACATGTCATCGGGTGCTATAAAGCATCCGATGACACATGTTCGGCTCAGGTTTAGTCAGGGAGAGCTGAGCATAGGAAGGGACAGAGTGTAGGGAGTGTTATTGGAAGATTTTTCTTACAAAAAAATTTCAGAGACACAAAAGTCCTTTTAAGGACTATTGTGTGTGACAGCAGCAATATATGTTTGTAGCGCAACCTGCGCTTAATTGCTCAGTCTTAGGGAGAGCTGTGCATAGGAAGGGACAGAGTGTGGGGTGTGTTATTGGAAGATTTTTATTAGAAAAACTTTTCAGAGACCCAAAAGTCCTTTTAAGGACTATTGTGTGTGAACACAGCAATATATATTTTTAGCACATCCTGCGCTAAATAACGTCTAATAGGCCACTGCGGACAGTAAAATTATCCGCGTCACATCTCCTGTGTAAAGTGTGCGCACCCCTAAAATATAAGTGACATTCAGTGTACTTTTTCCGTAGACGGTGTTTGCTGCGGACAGTTAAATTATCCGCGCCACATCTCCAGTGTAAAGTGTGCGCATCCAAAAATATCTGTGACATCCAGTGTACTTTTTCAATAGACAGTGTCCGCTGCGGACAGTGAGATTAGCTTTGCCACATCTCCAGTGTAAATTGTGCTCATCTAAAAAATATCTGACATCCAGTGTACTTTTTCAATAGACGGTGTCCGCTGCCGACAGTGAGATTAGCTGTGCTAAATAAAATATGCATAGAAATGAATTTAGATGTACAAAAGTGAATATATTAAAATGTTTTTAACGTTTTTATGCTTTTAAACATTTTAATATATTCGCTTTTATACATCTAAATTCATTTCTATGCATATTTTAGTATTGGTATCCCCTGTCTTTATGATATTTATGTATACTGCCATCTAAATGACACCTAGTGATAACCCCTCCCATTGTGGGTGCTACACAGGTGCGTTTTTTGGGCGTTTCTTTGGCGCTTTTTCTGACTTTTTTCTCTTACTAGAAATATCTACTCCTATGTACTTTTACTCAAACTGATGAAGGGGAACTGTTTGTCCCTGAAACGCGTTGTTTACATGTATATGCGCTTCCTTTGAATAAAAGAAACATCCAACTTGAAGTTCTACGACCGTCTCCATTAGTGAATTTGCGCCACTGCAGTATTTTCTTCGTGACAAACACTCTCTGGAGGATTGGACACCCTTTCCAGGAGAGACATTCCCTGCGGCTGCAGTCCTGTGGAATCGGATTATATTCTATTTATACATCTACAAAAGAGTTGTGCCTAATACTAACACAACTCAATAAGGTGAGCCTTTCTCTTTTTCAATACCTCAACTTGCTCGAACATACTACCCTATTGTGCACCCCTTTTTTCTCTCCCACCACCCCACTTGTGGTTTGAGTGGAGGTTAGAGACGTCCACTTCTACAACAACCTACCCCACGTCTTAAACTTAGTGGTTCAGCGGTTTCTCAAAACCTACCCCAATTTGCCTGAGCTACTGGTGAAGGTGCTCTGCGAGTGTGCACATTTCCAAAAGTCATCGACAGCTTTAGCCGGTCTGACAACGCTGCAGCAGCACTTGAAATTGCCAGCTCACCGGCTGTTGTGCGACGTGAGCACGCGCTGGAACTCGACATTGCACATGTTGGCCAGGCTTTATGAGCAGCAGAGGGAAATAGTGGAATACCAGCTGCAACATGGTCATCGCCTTTTTAGTCAGCTTCCGCTATTCACAAGTGAGGAGTGGGCATGGATGTCTGACCTGAGGTTTTAAGAAACTTTGAGGAATCAACACAGATGGTGAGTGGCGATAACGCTATTATTAGCGTAACCATCCCACTTATGTGTCTACTCAAACGCTCGCTGCTCACAATTAAGGACAACGCTTTGCATGTGGAAGAGGTGTACAGTTGCAAGAAAAAGTATGTGAACCCTTTGGAATGATATGGATTTCTGCACAAATTGGTCATAAAATGTGATCTAAACTTCATCTAAGTCACAACAAAAGACAATCACAGTCTGCTTAAACTAAAAACACAGAAATAATTAAATGTTACCGTGTTTTTATTGAACACACCATGTAAACATTCACAGTGCAGGTGGAAAAAGTATGTGAACCCCTAGACTAATGACATCTCCAAGAGCTAATTGGAGTGAGGTGTCAGCCAACTGGAGTCCAATCAATGAGATGAGATTGGAGGTGTTGGTTAGAGCTGCCCTAACCTATAAAAAACACACACCAGTTCTGGGTTTGCTTTTCACAAGAAGCATTGCCTGATGTGATCGATGCCTCGCACAAAAGAGCTCTCAGAAGACATACAATTAAGAATTGTTGACTTGCATAAAGCTGGAAAGGGTTATAAAAGTATCTCCAAAGCCTTGCTGTTCATCAGTCCACGGTAAGACAAATTGTCTGTAAATGGAGAAAGTTCAGCACTGCTGCTACTCTCCCTAGGAGTGGCCGTCCTGTAAAGATGACTGCAAGAGCACAGCGCAGACTGCTCAATGAGGTGGAGAAGAATCCTAGAGTGTCAACTAAAGACTTACAAAAGTCTCTGGCATATGCTAACATCCCTGTTAGCGAATCTACGATATGTAAAACACTAAACAAGAATGGATTTCATGGGAGGATACCACAGAGGAAGCCACTGCTGTCCAAAAAAAACATTGCTGCAGGTTTACAGTTTTCACAAGAGCACCTGGATGTTCCACAGCAGTACTGGCAAAATATTCTGTGGACAGATGAAACCAAAGTTGAGTTGTTTGGAAGAAACACACAACACTATGTGTGGAGAAAAAGAGGCACAGCACACCAACATCAAAACCTCATCCCAACTGTGAAGTATGGTGGTGGGGGCATCATGGTTTGGGGCTGCTTTGCTGCGTCAGGGCCTGGACGAATTGCTATCATCAAAGAAAAAATGAATTCCTAAGTTTATCAAGACATTTTGCAGGAGAACTTAAGGCCATCTGTCCACCAGCAGAAGCTCAACAGAAGATGGGTGCTGCAACCGGACAACGACCCAAATCATAGAAGTAAATCAACAACAGAATGGCTTAAACAGAAGAAAATACGCCTTCTGGAGTGGCCCAGTCAGAGTCCTGACCTCAACCCGATTGAGATGCTGTGGCATGACCTCAAGAAAGCGATTCACACCAGACATCCCAAGAATATTGCTGAACTGAAACAGTTCTGTAAAGAGGAATGGTCAAGAATTACTCCTGACCGTTGTGCACGTCTGATCTGCAACTACAGGAAACATTTGGTTGATGTTATTGCTGACAAAGAAGGTTCAACCAGTTATTAAATCCAAGGGTTCACATACTTTTTCCACCTGCACTGTGAATGTTTACATGGTGTGTTCAATAAAAACATGGTAACATTTAATTCTTTGTGTGTTATTAGTTTAAGCAGACTGTGATTGTCTATTGTTGTGACTTAGATGAAGTTTAGATCACATTTTATGAGTAATTTGTGCAGACATCCATATCATTCCAAAGGGTTCACATACTTTTTCTTGCAACTGTAAATGGGGGAATACATTACACAGGGTGATAGTCAGACCACCCTCAGTTCGTCTTCCCAGCGCGAATTGGAAGATGAAGAGGAGGAGGAGGAGCAGGAGATGGTTGCCTCCGCTACAGAGGGTAGTACCCAAGGAAGTTTAATTCCATCTGTTCAGCATGGGTGGTCAGAAGAGGAGGAAGAGGATGAGGAGATTGAGAGTGATCCTCCTGATGAAAACAGCGAAGTCTTGCCTGTTGGTACTCTGGCACACATGGCTGACTTCATCTTAGGCTGCCTTTCCCGCGACCCGTGCATTATACACATTTTAGACAACACGGATTACTGGTTGTTCACCCTTCTCGACCTACAAAGAGAACTTCTCATCTCTCATTTCTCTGGTGGAGAGGACGAGCAAAACAGTACAATACCAGAAGATCCTTGTTGAAAAATTGCTCAAAAAATTCCCATCTGACAACGCTGGCGGCAGAGTCGTTAGTTCCTTGGCCAACCGAGGAGGGGAGACAAGAGGAAAACAAAGCAGTTCCAACAGAGGCAAGGCAACACTCTCCAAAGCCTAGGACAGTTTCATGACACCCCGCCACTGCAGCCAGCACTCTCACCCTGTTGCGTGGCCTAGTGTCACAAGGAGGGAAAATTTTTGCAAGATGGTGAAGGAGTACATAGCAGACCGTGTGAGCGTCCTCAATGATCCCTCAGTGCCTTACAACTACTGGGTGTCCAAGCTGGACACGTGGCACGAACTGGCTCTCTACGCCTTGGAGGTGCTGGCCTGCTCTGCCGCCAGCGTTTTGTCTGAGCGGCTATTTAGTGCTGCTGGTGGCATTATAACAGATAAGTGTATTCGCCTGTCAACTGAAAATGCTGACAGGTTGACTCTTATAAAAAATGAAAAACTGTAAAGTTCGGGTTCGTACCGAACTTTTTGGATTTTTTGACCCCGGACCCGAACCCAAACATTTCAGTAAAAGTTTGGGTTCAAGTTCGGTGTTTGGCGATTTAATGGTGCTTTTTGAAAGGCTCTTACTAGTGTAGGGATAGGATGCTGTTGCTGAGAGGGAGAGAATAGGAAAGAATCTATCTGATATCAGAACTTGTTGTTAACTCTGCGATCTACAGTGTTTTTTTGTGTGGGTGTAATGCAACATTTTTGTACCCTGCTCTGAGCCCAGTGACACAGAAAAATAAGTTTTATCCGTCTGTTAGTTAGGTGGGCGTAGGCGGCCATTTTGTGCAAGTTCAGTGCACCAGCACTGCATATGTGCCAGGGACAATGATTTAATCCTGTTCTTTTAGTTCAGTGGGCAACATATACCCATTTTTCAAGTGCACCTGCACTGCATATGTGCCAGGGGAAGGGAAAATAATATAGGTAATCCGTCTGTGAGATCAGGGACCCAGGGGGTGACATATTCACATTTTTTTCTGTAAAGTACCCCTGTGCTGCATTTGTGAGTGTAATCAATTCAGTAAATCCATCTGTTAGATTCTGGGGGGACAAATTAAATGTTTTTTCTAAAAAGTAAATTTTTGCCCTGCACTGCATTTGTGATAGTGAAAGAAAATCAGTTAAATCCATCTGTTTCACTGTGGGTGAAAAATTCATATATTTTTTTCCATAAAGTACCTTTGCGGCCTGCGCTGCATTTCTGACAGTCCAATACAACCGTTAAATACTGCTGTTATATTTCTGTTTGATAAAAACACCCTTTTTGTGCTAGATACTTTATTTGCGTCCTTTGCTGCATTTCTGACAGTCCAATAAAACCGTTAAATACTGCTGTTATATTGTGGTTTGAAAAAAACACCCTTTTTGTGCTAGATACCACATTTGTGGCCTTTGCTGCATTTCAGACAGTCCAATAAAACCGTTAAATACTGCTGTTATATTGTGGTTTGGAAAAAAACACCCATTTTGTGCAAGATACTACATTTGCGGCCTTTGCTGCATTTCTGACAGTCCAATACAACCGTTAAATACTACTGTTATATATATTTTTTTTTTTAAACACCCATTTTGTGCTGCGCTGCATTTCTGACAATCCAATACAACTAGTCAATACTGCTGTTACATTGTTGGTCGACAAATTCACATTTTTTGTGACCGTGAAGTAATTGCATAAAATTCGCCTGTCACACTGTTTTGTGACCTCAAGAAATGTTTTTTCTTTATGACACTGGCACAGCCTTTCTGTCAGTGAACTTAATTATTGACTATTGGCGGTTGCATTGTCGCCTGACATAAACCATCTGTTAGTTTGGTGGGTAAAAGCAAAGAATGAGGAGAGTGTCAAATAAGGGACGTGGCCCTGTTCATGGTGCTGCTGGTGTTGGTGGAGCTCCTGTTGCAGGGAGAGGACAAGGTCAATCTGTGCCAGCTATACGCACAAGTGAAACACCTTCCTCAGGTGCCAGTAGGCGACAGAACCTTCAGCGTTATATGGTAGGGCCGAATGCGGCTCTACGAATGGTGAGGCCAGAACAAGTACAGGTGATAGTAGATTGGGGGACGACAGTGCCTCCAGTTCCTTCACATTGTCTCCCACCCAGTCCCTTGCTGAAAGATCAGAGTTGGCACCTGCAGCCCATGGCCATCAGTCTTTTACCTCACCCCCTTGCAAATCAGCCAAGCAGTCTGAGCCCCAAGTCATGCAGCAGTCTCTTCTGCTTTTTGATGACTCTGCTACCAGGGTTTCCCAGGGCCATCCACATAGCCCCTGCCCCAGAAGTGGAAGAGATTGAGTGCACCGATGCCCAACCACTTATGTTTCAGGATGAGGACATGGGAAGACCACCGCAGCACGTCTCTGATGATGACGAAACACAGGGCTTTCTGCGGTCTGCAGACCAACAAGGAGGGCTGGGGTAAAGAGTGGGTGGAAGATGATGTGGAGGATGATGAGGTACTAGAACCCACATGGAATCAAGGTAATGCGATGACGTGTGCAGTTTGGAGGAAGAGGCGGTGGTCACACAGAGGCACCAGCACAGCAAAAGAGGGAGCAGGGTGCAAAAGCGTCTGTTACATTTTTGGGTGACATTTTACAATTTTTGCCGTGAATAAACCCCTGCTCTGCATAGGTGACAGGGACCTAAATTTCTAAAAATCGTCTGTTACATTCTCAGGTGACATTTTACCATTTTTTACCGTATACAAACCCCTTGTGACAGGGACCTATTATTTGTAAAATCGTCTGTTCAGTTGGTGGGTCACATGAACCCAGTTTTGCCGTGAATAAACCCCTGCTCTGCATAGTTGACAGGGACTTAAATTTCTAAAATTTGTCTTTCATTGTCGTGCACCCCCTCCTTTCATTCGATTTTTCCGCTTTAATAACTTGTCCCACATTTCCGCCCTACCACATTTCAGCCATTGACCTCCCTTAGATGTAGTATTGCTTTCTCACGCTCCCTCTCCGGCATGGAACCCTGATTCCCAGTTACCCGTGATCACCATGGTAGGCGCATAAAAGAACATCGAAAGTTGATAGGGAAGATATCCAATTGGATCAAGGTCGTCACGGGGACGTGCGATCAGGCAGAAGTTATCTAGAGTCAACAAAGCGGCAGCAGGGCCTCTACTGTCTAACGTTTCCTAATCCAAAATACAGTGACATTCCCTGTAATTTTTTATTAATCATTCCAATAACAGGGCATCTTAAGAGCCCTGTATTGTTATTTATCGTCACTACCTCCCCGAGTAGGGAGTGGGTAATTGCCACGAGCCCCCTCCTTTACTTGGATCCTTCTGCTTCAATAACTTGTCCCATATTTCCCTTTGATCACATTTCAGCCATTGACCTCACTTGGATGTCGTATCCCTTTCTCAGGCTCCTTCTCTGGCACGGAACCCTGATTCCCCGTTACCCGTGATCACCATGGTAGGCGCATAAAAGAACATCAAAAGTTGATAGGGAAGATATTCCAATTGGGGACGTGCGACATGGTGGAGCAGTATGTGTGCACACGCCTACACGTACTGACTAATGGGTCTACCCCCTTCAACGGCTGGGTCTCCAAATTGGGCACATGGCCTGAGCTTGCCCTTTACGCCTTGGAGGTGCTAGCCTGCCCTGCAGCCAGTGTATTGCCTGAACGTTTGTTTAGCACAGCAGGAGGGGGCTACCACAGACAAGCGCAGCCGCCTGTCCACAGCCAATGTGGACAAGCTCACGTTCATTAAAATGAACCAGGCAGGGATCCCACAGGACTTGTCCGTACCTTGTGCAGAATACCGGCCTCACCCAGCCATTATTGTACTCCAGCGCACTTTCTCTTTGTTTTATTTTTTATATTTCCCAATGTTTTGGGGTCTACCCAAATTTAAAAAAAATTAATTAAATTAAATTAAATAAAAAACAAAACCAAAAACCAGTGTTGGCTACCTCCTCCTTCTCCTCCACTGCCGCTTCCACCTACACCGCCACATCCACTGCATCCTCAACCTCCTACTCTATATGGACCTCCTCCTCCTAGATCAAGATTATAATTTTTTATTTTTACGTATTTTATGTTATTTGAAGTCATTTCCCTATCCACATTTGTTTGCAGAGCACTTGCCATGCTCTTAACTACATTTTGCTGCCTTTTGCAGCCCTCTAGCCCTTCCTATGACCTTTTTAGAGCTATTTTAGAGCTCCAAAGTTCAGGTCCCCATTGACTTCAATGGGGTTCGGGTTCGGGGTCAAGTTTGGGTTAAGTTCAGGTCCCGAACTCAAACTTTTTTGTGAAGTTCGGCCGAACCCGTCGAACCCAAACATCCAGGTGTCCGCTCAACTCTAAACATGATGACTTCTCTATTCAGAGGAAAGCGGCTGAACATAAAGGCACTTTAAATGTGGCTTTTATGGTGTATTGAATACACTGTATTCCTATGCACCCCATCCACCACAAACAAGAGTATATGGTTGAATCTTCCTTTTCTCCTCCTCCTCCTCCTCCTCCTCTTCCATAATATCAACATGCTTATTTGACGCATATAATGCCCTCGCATATATGCCCTTCGCATATGTTTTACAGGTTCAGCTCACCAACAGGCCCTCGCATATAATTTTTTAGAGGGTCATCTCACAAGCAGGCCCTCACAAACAATGTTTTACAGGGTCAGCTCACCAGCAGGCCCTCGCATATAATTTTTTTAGAGGGTCAGATCACCAGCAGACCCTCACCTAGAATCTTTTACAGAGTGAGCTCACCAGCAGGCCCTCGCATATAATATTTTACAGGGTCAGCTCACCAGCAGGCCTGCACCTAAAATCTCTTATAGGGTCAGCTCACTAGCAGGCCCGCACCTAATATCTTTTACAGGGTCAGCTCACCTCTAGGCCCTCGCATACAATTTTTTAGAGGGTCAGCTCACCACCAGGCACTCACCTACAATCTTTTACAGGGTTAGCTCACCAGCAGGCCCTCACCTACAGTCTTTTACAGGGTCAGCTCACCTTCAGGCCCTCACCTAATTATACCTAATAGGTAATTTGCGCGCATGTTGCCTTGCTTGGAAGTGGTAGCCACAGCTGTTTCTTAGGCTCCCTCTCCGGAATCAAACCCTGATTCCCCGTTATCCATGGTCACCGTGGTTCGCCCTGAAAACAACATCGATAGGTCAGACATACGAATGGATAGTCGCCGTCACAGGGATGTGCGATTGGGCCCAGGTTATCTACAGTCACCAAAGCAGGCCCTCGCCCATAATGTTTTAGATGGTCAGATCAGCAGGCCCTTGCTCCAAATGTTTTTGAGGATCACCAGCAGGCCATCAATCATAATTTTTCAAGGCTGTGTATGATGCCCTCCTTTATGTGTAACAAAGAGTGTATTGTACTGCCGGTTCCTTGCAATTTTTGGCAGCCCTTTCACTTAGTGCATAGGCTTTATGAGTGTAGAGGTCCCACTACCTGAACAATTGTACCACAATGTGAATGAGGCCCTCCTTTATGTGATATACAGGTTGTATCGGAGTGCCTCTTCCTTGTAATTTTTGGCAGCACTTGCACTTTAAATGCAAGTAAATATACAGGAAAGAATGTTTCCTAACAATTTTTTCTCTAAAATCGATTTTATCATCGGTTTTGGGCGTATTATTGTCAGTCTGTAAAAGTGGCGTACTACTCGGACAACATCGTTCCCAGCAGCGACCTGGGAGTCCAAGATGCATCCAGACATCCTCCCCATGCTGTTCCAGAACCATTTCAGTGGTGTTTCCATCAAGGTATGACCTTTTCCTATGAACCAGGCACCCTTCCCTCTTCAGAGCAAGGGGTGCCTGGTTTAATGCTCGGGTTCTCCCATTGACTTCCATTATACTCGGGTGCTC
This sequence comes from Bufo bufo, assembly GCF_905171765.1. Classification (NCBI taxonomy): domain Eukaryota; kingdom Metazoa; phylum Chordata; class Amphibia; order Anura; family Bufonidae; genus Bufo; species Bufo bufo. Next base: position 571,922,079 of record NC_053390.1, read on the forward strand.
TACCGAGCACCCGAGCATCCCTATTTGTTCGGCCTGAGCCCTATGGTGCTCGATCAACACTAGTGGGGACACTTTGATTCGGGACAGAGGCAGCACCCTAGACCAAAATAATTCTGGTAGTCAACAATGCATTTAACTCTTCATATTAATGTGGAAAATGTGCAGAACATGCAAAATTATAAGGAGAATGAAAAATAGCTTAAAAGCCCCACAGTTTGACAACTAGCATAGCTCTTCTCCATCTCTGGATGGACGCTCTCCATGCACATAATCTACTTATTTCTTTTTAGTTTTTCACTCTTAATTTTCTTTGTAAAAATCTCTCATACTTAAAGGAGTTGGCCTTTCTGGGATATTGATGGCATGTCAGATAGGTGTCTGGGACCTGCTCCTATATATAGAACATGGCCCCAAAAGTAAAGGAGAGCACATTTATTGCTCTGGGAGTTCAACAAATTGCATTTGGCCATTTTCGGAAGTAGAGAGCACACCGCAGAACTCCCATGAATGTGAAGAGAGAGTGCACACGCATGCAGAGCTTCTGCCTGTTCACTTCGGAAGTCATGTTCTGGAGATAGGAGCAGGTCCCAAATGTGGGGGCCCCACCTGACACTAATGGCATATCCTAGCTAACCAGACTTCTTTATCAGAGTTTTATGTGGTTTTAGTAGCAGCTCATAGTATTTCTCTTGTTTCATATTGGGCACATATAACTAATATGAAATAAAAAACTAGTATTCACTTTCCCATTTATGCATTAAAACAAGCACTTACAAGTGTGTGTTGGATGTTAGATAGCAAATACAAATTGTAAATTATCTAATTTGCGTTTCCTTCAATGGAGAAAAATGTAAACTAAAGAAATTAATTAAACAGCAAGTATGTTGTAGTAAAAACATATTTTGCCCCAAACACTAGAAACAACATATGTTCCTCTCCTCTTCTGCAGAGCATTTCACTTGGTGGTGCAGCAGTTTATGAACTAAAGCTGCTATCCTTACTATATTGGACAAGAAGTTGTAACCATTCTCAGCAACAGTGGATGCTAAAGACAACTTCCTTTCCATCACTGAATATGCATACATATCTATAAAACACGTCAGCGAGATTTATCAAAACTGATGTAAAGGCAAAATGGCTTAGTGGAACATAGCATCCAATCAGATTCCACCTTTCAGAGCTTGTTTGTAAAATAAAAGGTGGCATCTGATTGGTTGCCAAGGTCAACTAAGACAGACAGATTTACACCAGATTTGATAAATCTCCCCCTTCATGCTCTGTCGTCCTTTAACCCTGTATACTCTGTTTATGTCTGTCACTTCAACAATGTGTCAAACTGGTATACCCAGCGAGTTTACTGTGAGGACTTTGGCAGGGCAGCATCGCAGATCATTGCTTATAAGGGGCGCCCTTTATTAACTGCTCTCTTCTGCACAACATGGTCACAGGGGAAGCCTGTTTTATTTCCTAGCTTGTACATAACAAACTGAGCAGCAAGTGATAAAACAATATCCTATACTATCCTTATGTACTGCAAAAAACATGGAGAAAAAAACTTTTTTAGAATTATTAAAACTTCTGGACAAGCCGCTACAACTTGTAAAGTGTTCACATGTACAGTGTCCATATTAGGACATCCTCATGTCAAAATCAAATATTAAAATGATGCTACTTTGACTCTGTTGCTGACTCTGATGCTAAATCTGAGTTTGAACCTGACTCTGACCTCAGCGCTGACTTTCATGCTGACTTTGACTCTGGTATGTGACCATTCAGTTTTTAGGGTCACCCAAAGATATGTTTATTTGCTATTGTTTATTTATTTGTTTACATGTGCTACATTATACATATACCCATTCTGGTTGGCTAGCAGATTAGGTCCAGCCCCCTTCATAATTACATGGACTGAGACCTGGAGGGGGGGGGGTTATCAACACTAGTGCAAAGGAAAACTGGCTTAGTTGCTCATAGCAACCAATCAGATTGCACCTTTCATTTTTCAGATCTACTTTACACAATTAAAGGATCAATCTGATTGGTTGCTACCAAATATTTTTTTTTCTTTGCACCAGTTTTAATAAAATCTTTCCCTCAGTCTCCTGATGAATGCAGACTCTCCACACAACAAGATCAATGTGATTGTAGCAAAGCTACAGTGCATACTTATTTTTAATTCTAGTTATTATGCAATATTAATCTATATTATTGCTGCCTGAATAGATAATTAGTTTACTTATACTGTGTTTCATTCTGTCCTCAGACTCCTTCAGGAATCTCTCATGCTAGCCCGCTAACCAGAAAAAGCTTTATAGCTAGCTAGGTTTCAGGTTACAAACTGAGATGTCTGAAGTCTGACTCTGACATCTGACTGTCTTCAATGGTCAGTATCAGTCTCAGAGTCGGCATCAGTATGAGAAGGCTTGTGCAGTCATATGTTGTCACAGAAGGGAGGGGTAGTGCTGTTCACAGAGCAGAGACTAAGATGAGCCAGGAAGCATCAGAAACAGAGATGTGAGGGATCAATAAGATATGTATGCCTTCTTTGGTTATTTTAGCAAATTCTAAGCTGTTTTCTAACAGTTCTTTTTTTCCTGGCTTGACAACCCTTTTAACTCTAGAATAATTGTTAAGCCTGATTCACTGAGAATTTTAGCAGTGAATAGTGTTTACATAGCTGTCAACAGTCCTGAATTTGCATAAAAAGTACTTAATTTTCAAAAACAGTTCTGGCACAATTGGGTGTCTTGGACCAATACATGGGTGGGGCTTATGTACCGCAAGTAGATGGTCCTATATTGTTTGGGACCATTCCCAGGGGTGGACCTTACCTACTCCGAATTTACCAACTACAGTGTTGGTAAGTATGTGTTTATCGTTTCTTAGAATCTGGCAAAATGTTACATGCTAGAACTAACCTGTTAACTAGTACAACCACTGGGGCAGATTTATGCAAACTGTCTACAAGATAAATGGACTTTGTTGCCCATAGAAACCAATCCCCGCAAAACTTTCATTACTTAACAGTAATAAAGTCAGTTTTTATTTTAGACAGGTTCATAAATGTCCCCCATTGTCTTCTATAGTTTACCTGTATAGCATCCACTTATAGTTTATCAAGAATACGAAAATATTTTAATGCAAAAAATGTGAGGATAATCCACTCGTACAGACATCGGAGTGCTGTGGGGGAGCTAATTAATCAAGAGACAGGTTAATGGAGTAAAAAAAAAGTTGCAAATCACGGCACACATCATATTTGCACAAAGTTTGTCACTTTTCTCACCTCTTGCCTGTTTTAAAAAATGAAAATAAAAGTGGGTAGAGTTAACCATGAGGAGGCATAGTCAGCATCTTTCCGTAACTCCTACTCACTTCTATGAGTATTATAGAAACAGCGTAGCATGGTCTACGTGGATGTTTCCATAAGCCTGGCCATTTAGGCCACCTTATACAATGGTTATTCCCAGCTCGGACATGAATGGCTAAGATAGGAGTATCCCTTTAAAGGGTGTTTTTAGGATTTTAAATTGATATGTAACCTTTACGAAAGGCCATCAATGTATATCCCCTCACCACGACCCCCACCTACCAGCAGAATGAAGAGTCAACATTGTTAGGTGGAGTTCCACAGTCCTTGAACATCGTAACTATGTCCATATGAGTTTAGCTGTGACTTGTACTGCCCCTCAGCCCTGTTCACTTCATTGTTGACCATTATCATACCTGTGTAATTATTTTTGACATATATGACTGTGAGCTACAATAAACAACCAGTTAGTGATTACCAGCCAATGATCTATCATTCCAATTTTTGCCAAACATTGTTTCATCTAAGAGGCAAGCCCTCCACCAATATTGGGTTATCTTTTTTATTAAAAATTATAGTTACATCCTTGGCCAACGTTGCCTAAGTAGGTTAGAACTGTGTAGTAGAAATGCTAGAAATGTCAGACATGGTTTTCTCAGATATATCGTTTGATGCGTTTAAGGAAGAGTCATGTGGAAGAGATGGTTGAATACCATGCCAAAATAATATGCCTAATATTTACAGTCTACTGTAGTCATTGCCAGATCGGATTATCTGAACTTCTTTCATATAAGTACTTTTCCTAATTAAGCTAGTGAAACTTGACTTGTCTGTGATGGTTAACTTTTAATGAATTGGGCCATCATAAATCATGCATTTTAATTTGTATATAGGGCAATTACTGGCAGCTGCCTGCTGGGCTGAAATTAATTACTGGGACACAATTTATGATTGTCTAGACTGTATTCATATAGAAACATAAGTTGTGAATAAAAAGAAATTGCCTTTCTGAGCAGCAAGACATGTGGTACCCAAGCAGCTGGATGCTGGAGGCTCTTGCCAACTTGTTTTAGCTACAAATGTTTCACTAGATCTTTCGCATTGGAAGCGGCATGTGTTTCACTATGGATCCAGATGACTGTTGCTCTGCATTATGGTAATATGTTGGCATTTAGTGTATATCACAGGAACACTTTGTTTCATAGCTCTTGCAGAGGGGGATTAGGGAGCTGTGAAAGGTTTTTCAAACAATCTCCAAACCACAGGTACAATTCTAAACTTTTCTGTAAGACTAAAACTTATTTACAAGTACATTTTATGTGCATAAAAGCTATTTTATGACTCCTCTCTGTTGCCTTACAAACATATAACATAATTGAACTTTTTCAAAAAATATAATTTACATTGAATGTGGTCAATTTATTTTTCTCCAGAACATCTAAACTACAAACAAAGCAACTTTACAAATATTCATGCTTAAAAAATATGCATCTCCATGACTATAGACCTCGCAAAAAACTGTGTAACGTTATAGTGTAGTCATACTGCCTTTTCATTTTGCCCCGTTCTTCTGCTAGCATACTATAGCTAGCTTAGCAAGACATATATTAACGTTATAATTCCAAAAGTGGTCTGTTTCTTATAACAATCTTTAAGGTCAATTTCTTTTCTATAGTTGTGTTTTTGATTTCTTTATTAATTATGTATGTATGGCACTCTTTGTTTTGTAGTAAAAGTAATTTCATTATCACCATATGTAGGATAATGTTGAAATGTAACACCTATATCTAAATGACATAAGATCACACCATTGAAAATAGAACAGACCAGCATCCCTCCAATGACCTCTGCACAGGTGGCAGAGCATGCCCTCAACACTTTCCAATAGAAGTCATTAGCTGTCTGATGTAAAGCAAATCTCTGCAACAGCTCAGGCAGCCATCCCTATAGTCATGTAAATAAAAAAAGATGAAATAAAAAAAATCATTTATGAAGTTTTACTTCTCTAAAATAGAAAAGTGATACATTCCTTCAAAAATTTTATCGCGGGAAGTAAGTTCTGCATGATCATTTCTAATAAGATATAGTGAATGTCTACCTTTTATCATCATGGAATTTTGCCCAGACATAAATGTAGAACATAGTTTTCTGGCTGCCTCCAACCACCACTAGAGGGAGTATGGGAGTTTACGGTATACTATTTTATACCATTATATGACAGCATGCAGTAAACACCTAAGCTCCCTCTATTGCTTGCAGCAGTCTGGCATAATGTTATTTCTGATATCCATGTACAGTATATAAAAGAAATTTGGAGTTCAGAAAAATGAGCTTTAACTGCTATAAGTAATATCAAGACATTTATCAGCACAAATTTTGAGCCAAATAAGATTTTAAAGAAAAACTCTGAGGGGTAATGAACACAAATGTATTTTTGGTCAGCATCCAATCTGGATGTTTTGAGGGTCTGATGCGGACCCATTTACTTCAATGGGGCCGCAAAAGATGCATAAAGCACACCCATGTGCCCTCCACATCCATATGTCCGTTCTGCGGCCCCGCAAAAAAAAAATTAAACATGTCCTATTCTTGCCCATTTTACGGACAAGGATAGGACAGTTCTATAGAGGGCAGGACGTTCCATAAAAGGCAGAACACCCACAGCCAGTATCCGTGTTTTGCGGATTCGCAATTTATGCACCGCAAAAACAACAACAGCCATGTGCATGAGCCCTTACTGGTATTCAAGAGTAGATATTCACTTTAAGGTCACCACAGCATGGTTCAGTGTTCCACATGACATTTGAAGGTGTTTATATGCAATCTCTTTGCTTGTTTGCTGTTCCAATTTTCCAATATTTTACATCATCTAACAAACATAATGAGACTAGAATAAAAAACATATTTTCAAAAGAGGTCGTCAGAGGAACAGCCATTGTTAGGTCACACTTTTAACTCTTTTATTAATTACCAGTAATAACTAAGCAAAGCAGAAACTGCAGAATGTGTAATTTGTGTTGTGGTTCACTACAAGAGAACTCAATGGCTTACACAGAAAATTGTGTAAATGCTATTTTGCTTTGTTAGGTTTTGAATTCCGATAATTGGATGGTATTCAGACAGATGTGGTTTTAATGCAACCTGGAACTACAAACATAAAAGGGAGCTGGAAGGGGAACAGATACATTAATGTACTATTAGCTTATGAAGGGTCATTTTAACATTAAGTGTTGATTTGATTATTCTGGTTGAAAATTTGTCGGCTTGCTACATAATAAAGTCCAGACTGAATGAAAATGAACATTGCTGGAAGTACTGATGAAGCCTTCCCAGCAACCTGAGTAACTTTGCACGTTAATAGAATTGACCAGTCACATTTATTTTTATCCTAAGTTCTTACGGCAGTTTAATATAGTTTTTACTTTTCATGTACAGGTATCCTATCAGTTCCCTTGATTTGTTCGTTTCAGTAAATACCTGTGTACTACTTGAATTCATTAGATTCTAACAAATGTGGAGTATCTTTATTGACCATTGATTGGAATGTGTAAGGCTGTGTAGGGACATTACAGACTGAGAAGTAGAACTTTACCTTCCTGTTGTCAATTTTCATAAATTTTCATAAAGGGGTTATGGAAAAGTGTAGAGTTCTTCCAAAAGGTGCTCTAGAATTATTCTTTTATTTCAGTTCAGTTGATTTGGCTATAAATCAGCTTTAAAGTCGTTTAGAAGAGGGGAAAGAGGTGCTGGAGACCAAGTTGTCAGACAGCCAATCTTATTTTTTTTATTGTGAATGGTATTCTGCAGCCTGCTATGTACTGTGAAACAAAAATCTGCAGAACTATAAAGCATCTGAACTTTCACTATTGCAAATGCCAAGGCTGTGTCTGCAGAGCATTCAGCAACCAGCTGATCAAACAGGGTAAAGCATTAAGCTAAGTCAGGTCAATACCAGGTAGAGCCAAGGGTCAGTGCCAACCGTATAGAGTATATAGGAGTCCAAATACAGTGTCAAGGGGTTAGTGTAGTCCAAACCAGGAGGGGACTACAAGTGACAGAATGGCAGGCAAAAGGGACGTCAAACAGTCAGTCAAGGGAAGCGGAGTTAAAAAAAAAGCATGAAAGGACATGAAAGCTGACATAGATATAAGGGGACACTAGCTCCAAATAGAGAGCCAAGAACTCTGATTGGTCCTGCCATCTGCCCCTTCTAAATGTCCAGCCAGCCATACCTCTTGACTGGTGGCATGGCCATGTCATATTAAAGGCCAGGTGGTCATGCTTATTGCGCACGCACCCAACATCCCTGCCAGTGCCACCTGGAAGATAGGAGCAGTGGCATCTGGCAGGGACAGAAGTATTTCTTATCTATATGAGTGATTGAAAGCAAAGGATTTGGGGTTCTGGGGTTCTGACCCCTATAAATATATGAAATTATCTTGCACAGAGGTTTGGAATGGATCTACTGGATTTAGATAATAAAATGAAGCATAGTCATTGCTAAAAATAAAAAATACTAAATACATTGTTTCCTATCTCTTTTTAGACAGTAACATGTTATAATGGAGCTTATACTAGATTTTCAGGCATCGCATATATCAGATTTTATGCAGACAGCAATTATAAATATAGTGAAAGTATGTATATTGTAAGAGTAAATTGCTTCTGCAACACTATGACTAGGGGATCATAGTGCTTGTTCAGCCAAATAAATCTTGGCTAATTTACGTGCAATGTGACACATGAATGAAAAGGGCTTGACTTGCAAACACTTCACTTAGATCCCCTAGCAAATTAAAAATAAAAGCAGTCAGACCATATGATTAGAATAATTGAATAAGTTTTGTTATTTAAACTCTTGTTTGGCTCCAGTAAACTTTAACAAATTCTGACGGCCGCTTTGCGCCACAGAGACAACTGCAGTAAGTAACAGTCTGGCAACACAAATGATGCGAGCAGGACAGCGCCAAAGGAAAGGACTCTCATCTGTTGATTTCCAAAACTGCATGATCAATTACACAATTAGGTTTATCATGAAAGAGCTTTAATTATACAGTATACTCTCAGTTCATCTCGTTTATGCCTTCTGAAACAACATTTAATTACTCCTGCATAATTTAAAAGGTGGATTCTTAGATTGTTCTGCTTTATAGAATGATAGCCTACCTTTAAAACACTCAAAAAGTCTAGTAGAAATGTAGCTATATATGACATACTCCAAAAATTCCATAGATTTGAACTTAAAGGGGTTGTCCAACACCTATAATGCCCTCCAGGCACCTCATACAGGTTATACTTACCCAGCTCCGCGGCACCCGCATCGCTTCTGATGCCTGCACGGCCGCTGCACGGATGAAAACATCGGGGGATGGGGGGCAGCCAATAGCAGGCCACTATGGGAACAAGCCTCCCTAGCGTCACCCTTTGAGCCAGAGGCATAATAAACTACCACAGGGAGCCATGGTGAAACATAGCAAAAGAAGCTTTACTCTTCCATGACCACCAACAGCAGCCTGTGACTTTGTTGATGATGACCTGCCACATGCCCGAGGCCCTGCTTCCGCAATGAGAGAGGTGCACCAACCAGATGTGTGTGAGTCCATCATAGAACCACAATGAACACAACAAGACTAGTAACCACAGATACACCTGCCAAATAGGGACACTGGGGCAGGTGTATGTGGGCAGCAGTGATGGAAATATCACAGAAGAACTGCAAGATAAAGTACATTTTAAAAGGTTTAGATGGTTAAAAAGTGGTAAAGCCTAACAAATTATATACATTTTCTATCGTCATAATCATACTGACCCACAGAATAAAGTTAACATGTCATTGACGCTAGTTCCCCACTTACGGCAGGATGTTCTCGCAGAGAACAGCCTGACAGAGCTCTCTGGATCCAGCATTGCCGGACGGTTCCAGAATACCAGCCATCCCCAATGGGGTCCGACAGAGATCCAGCCGCTGTCGGCAAATACTTTGGCTGGACAAATACCTGCGTGCCTATACAAGGAATGCTATCAATCACTGATAAGATGTCCCCGTTAAATGTATAAAATTACAAGTATTTTTCCCACAAAACTATACAGTATATGAATCTGCTCAGCTCCTACTGCTCTTTAACAGGTCCCTTTAAGCTACGCCATAGAAAATATCCTACATTAATAACAATAGCATTGAATTATATTATTTCATTTATTCTGGTAAATGTGTAAAGGAGTTGTCCCATGAAAAATATTGTACAGTTTTCAAACCAGCCCCTGGATCTGAATACTTTTGTAATTGCATGTAATAAAAATTTTTGCATAGCCACTGAGTTATTTAATAAAATGTATCTGTATAGCGCCACCTGCTGTTTTTTTTTCTTATTACTTTGTCTGACTCACCGAGAAATATGGTACACCAGATAAAGACCTTGGACTAGTTGTACATAAACAATTTTCGCTTACATAAAGCAGCCTTGACATAGCTGGCACATTACTTATTTTTTAAAATTACTCTGGGCTTGGTAACAGCATCTTCCTCTCTGCTCTTTTCAGATATGTCAGATGTCATGTGCAAGGCTCTTGATAAGAATGCTGTCATTTGTCATGATATATTTGTGAGAAAAAAAAGAGACAAAAATGTTTGTCACGAGGATAGGCGCTATTTGTCTTGATGAACTGTCAAATTAAGACAACACAAGCGCTGGAAATTTACAATACTAGCTGTAGCTCTATGCATAAACTGCACTAGCTACAGTAAGTTAGAAAGAAGATTTGGTCAACATTTTACCATTTTAGAAAATCACAATCACTTTATATGCTGTATTATTCATTATTTATGATGACAGTCTGTCAAATAGAGATATCCAAGAATGTTAGCTGCTATTTATATCACCACGCGTACCATCATGTAAATCAATGGGCAATAAAATTGTTTAATACTTACTATTAAGTCTAATCTAAAATAAAAAAAAAATTAAAAAAAACATTAGCTACAGAAAAGTACTTGCCGTGTACTGACGTAAAAAACGGCACATAGAACTAGGGCTAACAGAACAGTGACATCTCAACTTGGGGCCTTAGTCTTGACATTTCTAAGTTTGCTGTCATTATGTCATTGTCCCCAATTCCCAGGAACATTTGAATCAACAAGCTGCAGTGCCACACGGTTACTGCAAAACTTTCAATTTATTGTGTTACAGTGAATTTTATAAAGTAAAAGATGACTGAACAGAATAGTGATTGAACAATGAAGAAAGCATGGCAGATTGAACGGGTTCAGGAGGAATCTTCAATTCTCAGATTAAAGAGAAGGCATTGTGACAATAGAAGACAGCACAGCAATGCCCAAATGAAAGGCTCGATAAGAAAAGACATTTCTAGAGCAGTGGCAAGCAAACACATAAAAGATTTAAAAGGAGGAAGCATGGCGCAACTATAGCTGGCGTGTTAAAATTAAAGGAGCCAACCTGCATCATCAAGTGACATAGATGTATTGGTGTGACCAGGCTTGGACTGGCCCACAGGAGTACAGGTAAATCCCCGGTGGGCCTCTGAGCAAGGTGGGCCCCTAGTGTCCCATCCCCTGTACAAGTAGCACAGTAGACTTACTGCACTACATACATACTGTATATTTAGTGTACAGCAACTCAATCAGCCTATGTTCATATAATAAACTTGATAGATTATTAAAGAAACTGCCCAGTTTATTATTATAGATAAGATCACAGCTGATATGACTTCTAGGTATAGAGGAAAGCTAGCCAGTATCCTCTTTCCCCTAGGACCTACCTTCTCATAGTTGCTGTAGGGACCCCAATATTCAATCATCTGGTAGCCTCTTGCTGCTGTGTGAGAAAGTAATATTTCAATGTATCCATACGGTGGGCCCCCCAAAAAATATTTACTGGTGTCCCTAGGCACCCCAGTCCGATACTGGGTGTGACATAAAAGAGGATGGTGAGAGTGATGTCACAGACCTTTGTAGGGGCCACTATGAATTCTAATAAGTTTACTAAGCTTAGAAAAGAGTATAACTCTTACTGATTCTGACCATGACTAAGGCATGTACATCAACGACGATATTCAAAATCAAAATCTCTGGCTTTGCCTACATTGATATATAGGGACAGTGCTATATAGACCTGTTCAATGGGTTGTCCCAGTGTTTGAAACTGATGAACTATCCTCAGGACAGGTCATCAGTATCTGATAGGTGGGGGGGTTTGACTCCCAGCATCCCTGCCAATCAGCTGTTTGAAGAGACTGCAGTGCTCTTAGAGGCCTTTTCCTAGGCCAGTGGCGTCACATTCATCAGTCAAGTGGCCTAGACACAGCTCACTCTCATTCAAGTGAATGGGGCTGAGCTGAAATACCAGGCACATCCACTATCCAATGGATGGCACTGTGCTTGGTAAGCTGTGAGGAGACTGGAGCGCCGCAGTCTCTTTAAATAGCTGATCATCAGACCTCACTGATCACATACTAATGATCTATCCTGAAGATAGGTCCTCAGTATGAAACACTCGTGCAACCCCTTCCTGGCAATTTATAACTGCCAGCCATTCAATCAATTTGTTAATTAAATGATGCTACCAAAGAACGGTACCAAAAGTCAAGCTTAACTATATGCTGCAGACAGCCATTCTTAAATATGTGCCAATGTACTTTATTGATGTAGAGCCCCAGTTGCAGTGGAAAGAAGTAAAGTAAAAACTATATAAAATGCTAAAATCTCCCAATGAGCTTTCAGAACTTTTGATGGACAGGTTATAAGAATAAAAAGCAAGGGTACAGCCAGGGGTCCCAACTCAGAAGGGGCCCACCTAGGAGGAGGACTAAAAGATTTTATTGTCCGGGCCCCCTCGACAGTATTAAACAATTATATACAGTGACACTGTAGGAAACGGACAGAGTGACTACTGGGCCTCACCTGACTAGACACAGGAGTGAAGGTTGCAAACAATTCGCTGGGAGAAAGGGGGGGCCCGTTTAAAATGTTGCTGTGGGGCCCAGTCATTTCTAGTTACACCACTGGGTACAGCCACACGTGACTGAAAATGCAGTGGAAAAGTCAGCTACAAAAACCCCAGCAAAAAATGCATGTACAGCATGCCAACTATAGTGGGACCATTCTGAGAGGTAACAGCCTGCTTCAGCAAAGTCCAGATCCCTGTACAGGGGTTTAAGGGGAGAGCTGAAATAATGCCGTTAGGGTGTAGCCCATAGCCAAACCAGTTAGTTGGCACAATAGGTCCACACTTACTGACAAGTCACCCCAGGATTGGGGTTCTAGGTTTGAATCTGACCAAGGACATCGTCTGTAAGGAGTTCCACCCATGTTTGTACAGGTTTCTTCTAACACACCAAATACATACTGATCGGGAATTCAGATTGTGAGCTCCACTGGGGAAAGCAAGTGCTGATACTGTCTATAAAGCACTGTGGAGTATGTTGGCGCTATTTAAGTAAAATAAATACTATTAGCGATACAGGTAACAGTGATATATACGCTGCAGCATATTATTTCCTTCTGTTTGCTATCTTGGTGAATATTGATAAATATTCCAAAATCCCAAGTTAAAAGAGCATGTGCATAATTCTTATTTTGGACAGCTATCTTGGCCAAAGGCCATGTTTTTTTAGAATAAAAGACTTGCAACAGTCCTCGAATAAGTCAACCCAACCAGCATGCAAAAGACAACAAACCTGTTTGTGTTGTGCTTACAAATAAGCGCTACCATTTGCTTTCCTGGAATCTGCACACACCACATAGACCGTTGTAACCAGAACCATCTGTTTGTCATTGGTTTCTTTAGTAATAAATAAAGCAAGTGGCTTCAACATTATATACGTTTACACCAACCTGCTGTCACTGGCACAGTTAATCCACTCAACCATTTCACATAACCAAAAGTCTAAATTTCCGAGCATCTGGTCATCATTATATTGTAAAGTTATCTCTAACGATCCTTCTGTTGAGAATTTTAGATAAAATACAAATTTAACAGGCAGTGTACCAGAATAAAAATAGATTACTTATGTTCCGTCAATACAGAATGGGAAAAACTCAAACAAACCGAAGGAGAAACATAAAATGACTAATATAGTTAATATAACACTACAGCAATGTTCTTTAGTAGCTCTTATAAAGATTCTTATTTTATTTTACTACTTTAACATGCCTCATAAAGTATTTGCAATAACACAGAGAAAGAGTAAATTCTGTACTAAAACTGAATCAGTGCAAATAGCATTATTTCTAGGCTGCAACAGTTACATGGGAGGAAAACTAATGTGCATGTTAACATAAAGGATATCATTTCTAAAGTACAAACTTGTATATGATACGTATATACGATGCTTTGAATTATTCATCAATATATGTAGTAACTCTGTTGTTTGAAGTTCTCTACAAATGGTTTAATACTTGGGAGAGAAGCAATTTAACCCTCTAGTATCACACATATAAAAGCACTGCACGCATTAACAACAGGTAATAATATACTACATTTGTATTTCTTCCTAATATACAACCTAATGTGACACATCGGAAGAATCTTAGAATAAATTCTGCACAGAAAGTTTGCAAGAATAAAATCTGTTATATTCAAACAGATGTGCAGAAGAATAAAAAGTCGCAAAAGTAATACTAAAGACATCCTAAATATATACAGAACGGTTTGCCCTGATACCAACATAATACAAAGCTCAGCCACTTGACATTTCTATTAATGAGAGCTACTGACACAGGATTTACATCTAGGCACAGACTGAATGGTGCGGCTAGACTTCAAGTCATGTATGTCTTTAGATTGTTCGCTTGCCCTTACATGCTTCAAACAACAACTGGATTAGCAGCATTATTTATGAATAGTATACTGCAAGGGTGGAAGAGACTGAGGCATAAGGGGGTTCTCTCTGACTCTAGCTCCCATGGGCCCACAAAATACTGGAACAGACCCTGCCCCCTAACAGGTATTCTTCTAGGTCTTGGTTCAAGTGGAAGTTGAAGTTCAGGTGCCTATCACCCCTTAAAATCCATACTCGCAGTACAGATTCCCATGTGGCAGCACTGCTGCTCTGTCTGTACCAGTACTGCTCCACTAAAGCCTGGCATACGTAGATGGGCAATGTCAGGCTTTAGCAGAGGAAACATAGGCAGAGGAGTAAAGTGCCATGTGAGCTGCTGTCCTGCACTCACTCCCCTCCCCTCTGCTAATAGCCTGTACCTATGTGGTATGCAGGCTTTAGCAGAGCAGTTTTGGTACAGGCAAGAGAGAGATGGTCCTGCCTGTACAGTGCTTAGTGCAGCCACAGGGGAGTTTGCATTCCCATTGTAAAGCGCAATTGGCCCTTGAAATTCAGGTGTCTATTTTGCATGAAAAATTTAAAAATAAATAAAGTGCATTACAAATTTTTTTTTTAGCACATTTAGAACATAATTTAATAAAGTTCAGATAAAAGTTTAGGTATACTTTAATATATAAATGCACATAAATTAGCCCCTTCTAACAGAAGCCATTTTGGACCAAAGAACTGAGCCACATTTTTAAATTCTAACATGTCTCATTTATGAGTTAAACATTTTAGAATGTTTTTTTGTGACACACTGCGGGGAATTTAACATAAGTCAGTTTTCCTTGAGTCTGCGGTGGCGCATTTTGCACCAAATTAATCAAACAGCACACACTGTTGAATTTGGCTCATCTTCAAACTTAACACTTTTGTCTAGGAATGCTACTAAAGTTTTCTGCACCACCCTCCTACAGGAGTGGTTTTCTGACTTTTTTGTGACTGAAATACGCCATACGTTTTAAAAAATTAGCAATTTTCAGAATCTGAACATTTTGCTGCTAACTTTTACATAAAAACTTCTAATCGCCTGTGCCATAGACTGCAATATCATACTATTGCAGTCTATGGGATTTTTACAGGCTTCCTGTCAGGTCATGCCTCAGGCATGGCTTTACAGATAGCTCAGTAGGACAGGCCTGGGAATCTTCACAAGGCACCAGACTGTCATAGCAACTGATTGGAGCCCATGATTTTGCAGTTGGGACCCCCTCTCTTTGTCTAACCCCACAGATGCTATGGTAGCTATTGACTGCATCATCTGAGGAGTTAAATAACTGCGATTATCTTCATTTTCAGTGACTTCTGGCGGGTGTCACATATACTATACAGCCAGCACCCACTGTGAATGGAGCAAGCTCAGCACATTAGCCCATTCCATACAACCCCTTTAGGCCAATCACATACATGTAACTGTGGTCACAAACTGATATTTGAGCAAACAGCATGGCCCAGAAAGAAAGGATTGCCATTTGGTTTTTGAAGTGCAAATTTTGGTGAAATGGGTTTGGGTGCCAAGTTGCATTTGTAATTCTCCTGAAATACCAATAAGGTGGAAACCTCAAGAAATTACGCCTTTTTAAAAATACTGACAGCAAGCCTATTGGACCCAGCCTGTGACGCAGTTTAATATGTTTCAATAGCTGGCACACTTGGCCACTTCTTGGCCTCCAGTTGGCATAGCAATCATCAGAACCTCATGATTACATTACTACACTTGACATCAGCTGTGTATGGTACAGGCATGCATGGCGCATTAAATCACTTGCAATATGAATTTACAGTTATGTCCAGTGGCGTAGTTATCGGGGAAGAAAGGGAAGCAGCTGCTTCGGGGCCCGAGCTGAGGAGGGGTACGGGAGTAGCAGCAGGGAGGGGGGCCATCAGGGCCCTATTAAATTCTTTTAAAAAAAAATTATTTGGCTATTCCAGGGCCGTCTTTAATATTGATTGGACCCTGAGCCACCCCACAGATTATCCCCCCACGCCCCTTGTACTTGTTCTGCTGATCCGCTCCGTTCTTGCGGGCGGCGCGGGCATAAGTTCAGTCACTTCGGTGAGAAATCACAGGTCTCAAGGGATCAGGCGCCGCGGGACCGAAGTGATCGAACTCATGCCCGCGCAGCTCGCAAGCACAGAGCGGATCAGCGGAACAAGTACAAGGGGGTGGGGGAATGATCTGTGGGGTTGCCCAGGGTCCGACTCCAAGCAATATTGAAGACGGCCCTGGTGCTCTTCCACTCTTTCCCTGACAGTGGTGGGGGGGGGTTCCTACTGCTGAGGCACGTTTGTATGGCTGCCTGACTTCTTGCTCAGCAACCCTGCACGGTTAAATGGCTGCCCGCCCTTCCACCCAGCCATATTGTATGGCCGCCCGGCCAGATGCACATTTGTATGCCCGCCAAGCTGCAGCTTTGAATTGCCGCCCACCACCCACCTCTGAAAACCTCTGCTGCCTGCCTGAAAGCCAGAGCCAGGAGTCAGGACCCTCCTGCTTCAGACTCCCTACCAGATTTGGTGAGTCTGATACCCTGGACTGTGCCCCCTACCCTGGACTGTGCCCCACCCTACACTGGACTGTGCCCCCTAAACATACACTGTTGGTGGCACAGTGCAAGGGTATAAGGGGATACACCTGTACTGTGCCTCCTAACCTCTACTATGCCCCCCTTATACCCTATAATGTGCCTCCTACCCTGTACTATGCCCTCTTATTCCATCCATTGTGCCCCCTTACCATACCCTATAATGTGCCCTCTTATACTCTACACTGTGCCCCCTTATACCCTATATCCAATCACTGTATGGAGTCGTCATCCAGTTACTGTATAGAGGCATTATCCAGTAACTGTATGGAGGTGTTATCTAGTCACTGTATGGCAGTGTTATCCAGTCACTGTATGGTGGCGTAATTTGCTCACTATATGGCGTTGTTATCCAGTCACTGTATGATGGTGTTATCCAGTCATTGTATGGTGGCGTCATCCAGTCACTGTATGGTAGTGTCATACAGTCACTGTATGGCGGCGTCATCCAGTCACTTTATGTAGGTGTTATCCGGTCCCTGTATGTAGGAGTTATCTGGTCATTGTATGGCGGTGTTATTATTTGGTTGGAGGGCTAATATATTAACAGTGTATACTGTAGATTCTAGTATTTTATGCTGTAGTGTGGCCTGTATTTCCCAGTAGAGTAAATGAGCCTTGTAGAACACAGTCCACACCACTGACCACCAGGACCAGCCTTTTGTAATATAGCCTACAGTACATGGCAGCCTCCCTTCTCTGCCATTTTGCTCTGCTGTGTACAAATGCTTATTTTGGAACACTTAAGCTGGGTTCACATCACTTTTTTGCTATGCATTTAACACATACAAAAATGTATACCTTAACAGATGACTCAGATTGATGTCATACAGTGGCATATATATGATTACATTGTAAAAGAAAGTACACTTTTTTGCCGGACTCTGCAGGATACAAAAGCGTGGTGTGCTGTGTTTTTGTATCCCTTTTTCCAACGTATACGTCAAACAGATGGTAAAAAGGTGATGTGAACCCACTCTTACATATGCACACATGCAATGCCAGGATGGTCATGAAGAGGGGGCCCCGTGCAAAAATTTGCTGTGGGGCCCAGTCACTTCGAGCCATGCCCCTGGTTTACGTCCATTTGTGGGAAGGGATTATACATACTCATATTAGCCAGGCAAATACTGAATAAACATTTTATTCAACTTGTTACATATTTCTGTATGAATTTGCTAGAGATCTATAATGATGTCTGCTGCACTTTAGGTGTCAGAACTGGACTTCACCAGGAATTCAAGAAAATTGGAACTCAATAGTAGATGATTGGAACAGGATAGTGATGGTAATCAGATAATGGAACAAATGGATAAAGGTCATAATAGTGGCATAAGGAAAGGAAACAGATTATGGGGATACTGCAATGAACAGATGATAAAACAACAATAACTGACCCTGACTCTAGCTGTATCTAAACACTGACCCTCACACCAGGAACTACTTGCCCTAACTATCTCTAAAGATATACCTAATAGAAACCCTAATTTGCATTACTGACCCTAACATGAACAATATGAGGGCATTAGGTCCCAGAGACAAGAAACCCAAAACATATGCATCACGTTACTGTGCTGGACAGTCCCGCTATACGAAATATCCTTTTGTATTTTAAATTTAGCTTTTAGTGGGACTGTTCTTGGAGTGTCAATGCATCTCATCCAAGGTATGAAAATGATTTGTACTGTCCTTCTCAGTTATACACTTCTGATTGAAAACTTTGAATGAAATATTATCCCTCCTAAACATATTTATTTTTCTATTAACAATCTCCTCCTTTTTTCAGTTTACGCTTCCCCATTCCTTTTAAGGGTTTTAAAAGTTTTCAAAAAGATACACAATTTCTTTTGCTATACTAGTTACATTGTTATTACCTTTTTCAATAAATTCATAAAACATACTGCCTATCTCCGACATTTCCTTTTTCTGGAATACGTGGGATCCCAGTGGCCCACTGTGGATATTGGAGCAATGGTGATGACATCACCCAGCTAAGCTGGTTTGAAATACCCTGAGAAGCGTGGAGCACCACCAGCCGGGGCAGATCCTCTGTATCTAGTTTGGAATACCCTACATCATAAAAAAAAAGCAGATCTTTTGTAAGCTCTGCTTTTTTACTTATGATTTAGGGATTCAGAGTTGTGACTTCTTAGTGGTTACTTAGGTCCTGGCCTGTTTACAGTATTATGGGATCTGTATGATGTTACATGTATATTTCTGATGCAGGCTAACCCTTTTGTTTTGTCTGTATCAATTCTTGTCTTTCCTTTTTTAATATGGTATTGTAATAAAGATGGTGTTTTTAATATGACATTTTTGGTCTAGTGCCTTCTTTTTAGTTTTGGTGATATGGTTTGGTACAGTGTGACAACTCCTTAAAATAGGGGCTTGTGTTTTTGTTGATCTACCTAGATAATACACAGAACAGCTGATTTATCTACATCTGTAGATCAATCTCTTCTTCCCTTGAAATTTGTATTTGTGTATTCTGGTGTGCTCATTGGGCTTGTGTTTTTTTTTTTTTTTTTGTTAGGCGCGGTAATCATACTATTTGTGTGTCTATTCCTAGTTGAATAGTATTACAGGCACCAACTCCCGCCAGGAGTTGGTAGCAGTGTCATCATATAAAAGCTCTGCATTTTATCACCCCAGGTCTTTTGTGCCTACATACCTATCTGGTATCTGTTTCTGGCACTTGGTAAACAGTTTTTATATACAAAATGGCAAAGTATGATGGCAAACCTTACCCACTAGAGCGTAGAAAAACTCTTTCAAATCATACCAAGAGCATGTGCTGTAGAATCAATGAGCAAACATTTAAAACACATAAAATACATAATAACCATCCACCATTTTTGTGTTTGAACCCAGATCCTGAGCTAATTTTTAATAAAGTTTGCTCCTAGTAAACTTGCTTTTGACCTAATGATGGGTAACTCTTGCCAACATTTGCAAGGTCATTTAGTGATATGTAATCATCCTACAGTCTCAAACACTGTTGAGCAATTTCACAAATCTCCTCCTGTCATTCTAAATATTAGTATTAAAAAAATACCCATATACCTGTATCTCTAGCCTAACAGTCCTAAAGGGAAGGGCACCTGCTGAAAGGGGGGGTTACATATGAATACACAGTGTATATTCATATGTATTTTCTATGCATTTATATTTTAATTAGTTGATAACGGTTCTGTATGACTAAGGCTCCTTTCACATCACCGTTTCTCCTTTCCGTTCTCCGGCTCCGTTGAGGAGCAGGAGAACGGAAAAGACGGATTCTGCAGATAACTGAGACCTAACTGAGCGTAACGGAGCTTAAAGACCCCATAGACTATAATGGGGTCCGTTCGGTGTCCGCTCAGAATATGATTTCTGAGCGGAGATGATAGTCGGAGAACGGAAAGGAGAAACAATGATGTTAAAGGAATCTTAAACTCTAAACTGAAGGTTACACAGGGTGCTAGATGTTATGAGAAGCAAGCAGCCAACATTTAAAAGACATAAATGACTTAAGGTCTGGCCTCTCTGGTGAGTAATGTCTAAAGCAACAGACTCCTAAGAGGCAAATAACCTAAACAAAACTGAGAAACAAAACAATCTAATCTCTAGCCCATATACTTACTATACCATACTCTGCAGCTGCAACCTCTTTTGTAGCCCACCAATTAAAAGACTTGCACTCATTTCATTGATCTCTACTAACACTTAGCATCTGCTAGTAATGAACGTCATCCTACTACTATAACCCTCTTCTCACACCCCCATAGCTAGGATCATCTAAATCATCTAAGACAATAGTAAAATCTTGTTTGTTCTCGATATAGAGGATGTCCTATTGTCAATCCTAGGTATAAAAAAAGTCATTAAAAACAGTTCTCCTTTCATATATTTGCGCATTGCATTCAGGTTGCTCCTAAACTGTATTTTATCCAAACTGAAAAACTCATGTTTCTTAGCCTTAGTCTTGGTACTGCAATCCACAAATTCCTTTAATTACCTTGGTCAAACTCCTGTGCACCCAGTATAGTTCAACTATGTCCTTTTTATAGACAGGTATCCCCAAAAACACAAAATCAATGTGTGGTCTTCTGTATAGAAGCAAACTTCTGGGGCACATTTATTAAGATCAGCGTTTTAGACACTGGTCTTCATAAGCCCCTGCACTGGTGGTGGATCACCAAAGTTTTGTAGAGGCACCGGCCTCTACATAACTTTGGCGTGTCCACCGCCGATTCTAAATGTAAGACAGCTTCCTTGCTTCCTTCCTTTCTTTTTTTTGACTAACCAGAGTATTTTCCCTCATCAGCAGGGCATTAGCATAAGTGAGCAGTAGCTAGCAGTACATGGTTGGTACATGATGAATACCACAATGTATGTACATGGTGAATAAATTTTGAGAACCCAGTTCAAAAGCTTTTAGGATGGTATGCAATTGTGTTGTTGAAGTTATTATTCAGAATCCCTTTTATACAGTATAACATCTGGTAAAAACATGCACAATAAATCCCTTCATGGTGCTTTGTCTGCTATGTTTGCTTTAATATTTTATTATGTGTTTTCAATTATATTGAGCTAAATAGCACAATTCTTCAAATGCACTAAAACAGCTATGTTGTACCAAGGGAACAAAAACCCATCTGTTTCTTTTTTTGTAGTAATTTTGAACTGTATTTAGTTGCTTTTTGCAACTTTCTTTTTTGTAAAACCAAATTTAAAAATCTTCTCAGCAAATTCATGTAATTTGAGTAGGTCAAAAGCACAATACAGTATGATGATTGACAAAGGCAACCACATAATATCAAGGAAGCCAGTGAACTAGTCCACTAGTTGAAAAGACAGAATGGAAGGAACAAGGCAAAATAACAGCTTCAAAGAAGAACTGACAAATATGCGTCTGCTTCTATAAAATCTTATTTTTATCCAAGAAACATAAGTTTAACCCTTAAAGGGGTATTCCAGTTATAACAAGTTATTCCCAATCCATAAGATAGGGGATAACTATTAGATCAGTGGTTTATCTACCATATCTTTTGCACCATACTCATTTTTAGAGGAGGAAAACAAGAAAAAATATTTTACATCGGACCTCGGATCAGACCCCAAATCTTCATCGGACCTCAGATCGGATCCCCAATCTGCATCAGAACCCCAAATTAGACCCCCAATTTTCATCAGAACTCAGATCAGACTCCCAATCTTCATCAGACCTGAATGACCCTGTAAATACCATATAAGATCAATTATCTCTACCTGGAAATGCTGGGTGACCACCAATATGGCGTTTACCAGTTTTCATCAGATCTCAGATCAGTCGCCAATGTTAATTAGACCTCAGATACGATCCCCAGTGTTAATGAGACCTCAGATCAGACCTTCAATGTTAATCAAACCTCAGATCAGAACTCCATGTTAATCAGACTTCAGATCAGTACCCCATGTTAATCAGACCTCAGATCAGACCCCCAAGGTTCAAAATACCTCAAATCAGACCCTCAGTGTTAATCAGACTCAAATAACACCCCCAATGTTAATCAGACCCTAGTCTCATGTGGCCTCTATACCCTTCATCAGACCTCAGATCAGACAAAAAAAAAAAAACCACTTACACTTACTTGCACTATGCCCTGATGCTGTACACTGTCAGGACACAGCATGGCAAGCAGCAGAAGACCAGGGAGCAGTAATGCCAGCGCTAGTAGTGCTGCACTCACTGTTCCTCCTGTGTACTAATCAGCACCTTTATAATGGTAGTGCAATAGTATTTGCTTTATAAGATGCACTGACATTTTTCCCCAACTTTTTTTTGGGGGGGGGGGAGGGGAGTTTAGCTTACAGAGCGAAAAAATATAGTATTTTATTTTTGGACTACCAAAATAATGTTTGCCTTATTTTTATAGAGCTGTTTGTAAAACTATATTTTAAAGGGAGTCTGTCCCCTCTATATGGCCATATACAGTGCTTACATTGTCCTATTGTACACCTATACATGAATGTAATGGTACCTCTGCTTACGCCCGCCCTCCTATTCCCTTGTGTCATCCTTCGGTCCGGCCGAGATCCCGCTCCTGCACACTGTGATTCCCATCTCTTCAACTAGTGCGCCGGCAAGGCAGTGCGCAGGTGCGGGATCTCAGCCAGACCGAAGGATGACACAAGGGAATAGGAGGGCGGGCATAAGCAGAAGCTTGGGCGGAGCAATGTATTTTCTGTATTTGCATTTCTGTATTTTTAAAGCAATGTATTTTCTGTTCTTAAATTTGCTAGGGTTAATGTGTGGCAAATGTTTTACAAATTATTTTTCTACTTTAAATGTATAGTGTATTATTTTTTAAAGGATTATCCCATGATTGATTAAAATTAAAATCAGATATCATACAGTACATGACAATCTCTTTCTAAAAAAGCTAGAACCAGCCCTGTACCTCACATAAGTCCAGAGATCTCCCCATTCATTGCTCTGCTACTTTTGTTTCAGGCTGGCAGCTCAGGGAGCATGTCCTGTCTCAGGGGAGAGTCCTGTAATTGTCACAGCTTCTAACAGTAGATACAGCTGATAGCAGTTGAAGGATGGAACTGAGCATGTGCACAGCAAAATTAACAAACAGCAGACATATTTGATTGAATAGCTCAGTTGCTATACTAAATTTTTAATTACATGCAATTGCAAAAGTATTCAGACTGGTTTGAAAAATGTAGAATATTTTTCGTGGGATAACCCCTTTAAGTTCTCAAGTTCACACTAAAATAAAGTATTAGCATGGGTTACCTATTTTGTTTGGTTGCTTTGCATACTGTAGTACAGGGGTCAGCAACCTCTGACATTTCAGCTGTTATGAAACTACAACTCCCAGGATTCTCAGAACTCCCAACAGCTGGAGTCCTGGAGGTTTCTGACCCCTGCTGTAGTATGTATAGTCTCAGCTGAATTAGGCAGCTATGGTGCTGTTGCTTTTTTTTCTCTATCTGTATTTTATTTTCTGTTTCATATTTGTTTCTACTTCACTTTTGATATACCTATATTTTTGTATTCTGCAGTTGTCCACTGTAAATAGGACATTTATAGGAACCCCAGTTAAAGATTAAAAAAGCCCACTGTCTTTATAGTGATCTGGTTCTGCTAATACCAAGCAGTTCTGCCATGCTGGGGGGTACCACGTGGTCTCAGGTCCAAAAGATGCAGTGAAGCTTCCTCTATTTTCTACATAGTACTCTGCATGCTGCAAAAGAGAAGACACAGTAAAAAACCTAAAAACTTCTGTCTTCTCCTTGGTGATCCCGGGTGCCCCACCTATTACTGCTAAATTGAAGGAGCTTTAAACATGCACTTGTAGTAACCCAGAACAGGGTACTGGCAAATTGTTCTTGTATTTGATGTTATCTAATCTGTTCATGTTTTGTATTACGTTTTATATATATTCATAAGTTGTCTGTAGTTGGTAATGCCCTAATTCATTGGAAGGAAGCTTAACCCTGCCTATCCCTGAAGGAGAAGCTATCTAGCTAGTATTGCATCAGCCAAGTGTCAGTTTAGCTCTACCTGCTGTTAAGGGCAGATGTTAGTGAAGTTTTAGCTTAGTCTGAGAGAGGCAGCAGCCATTCCAGTCTGAATCCGCATGTGAGAAGCAGCAGCATCAGAGCCTGGTTGAACACCTGTTTGGCTGTTGCTGGTGAGAAACCCAGCTTTACTGAAGCTGAAAATAAGTAAAGAGAACAGCAAATGTGCCAGGAGTGAATCCTTGAGGGAAGGAGGAGCAAATATCCAAAGTCTAGAATCACAAGGCCATGCATGCTAGCAAAGTATTCCTTGTTCATGGCTATAGACTTTGATGCTTGTGGAAGGATTAACAGTCACAGGCACCTTTCACACGTATATAATGGTTTGGCCAACCATTTGACAATCTGCATTCCTCTGTCGGGGATTGCAGAGCTGATTGTGAGACTTTTTGCAAGTGGATGGTTTGTAGTCTGTAGTGACTACTACACTTTCTTGCTATGTGTGTGGATGGTTTGTAGTCTGTGATGCCTTCAAAATTTTAGAGAGTTTTGCACAGCTGTGATCACTGAGGAAGGGGCAATACGTTGGACCCCGAAACGCGTCTGGTGCTACACCCCCTGCTTATTTATATTGAAAGATCCAAGCACCTTAAATCGACCATTTGACAGACTATACCTGGACATCGTTCCCGACGAGAAACCTCTGATACAACACTGCTGCAAAATCTCCGGTATAATATCATTGCGGAATCCTTCACTCAGAGGCCGTAAGCCGGAGACCCTGGCAGTGACGTGAAATACAACTACAGAGCCGTCGAGGAAAAGCCTCTTGATACATTGTGCTGCGCACATCAAGGGAGAGGAAATCCAACAGTCTGCGGTCAGAGACAAGGTAACTAGTTTAAAACTTGAAAGTAATTACGTAGCGGGACGCCGCTACTGCCTCGTTTCGGTGGGACGCTGCCGATACCGAGGGTGGACACAAAGACTTGATTTTTATACATTTGTTATTATACACCTGATTTTACATATCGACACCCAGGTGCAACAATTATGATTTGACCCAATGATCGATCAACTTATTCAACATATTTTTGGGACTATTGATCTATAATTGCAAGTCATATTACTATATTGCATCATTATCAGTATATTGCACAAATTGATGTACCTATTGTGTTAATCGAATCATTTTATTTTTGCTGCCAAATATCAATCATCTTTTTGATAATACTATCCAATACCAGCATTTTGATCATAACTATAAATAAAGCATTTAACTGTATGAACCACATGGTCACGGTTTCTTGAGTGCCCTGTTATATTATTTACTATATACCTTTTTGATTGAGTGAGTGGTCTCAATTATACAGGAGCACCAGTTTGGGGTCTATTTTTCCTAGTGCGACATCCTACTTGATTACCGAAAAAACAAATAAAGTAAAAAAAAATTGGGAAAATTTAGAAAAATGTGACATATTAGGTATCGCCGCGTCCGTATCGACTGGCTCTATAAACATATCACATGACCTAACCCCTCGGATGAACACCGTAAAAAAATAAAAACTTTACATCACAAAAAGTACAACAGCAAGCAATCAAAAAGGCGTATGCCCACCAAAATAGTACCGATCTAACCATCACCTGATCTCGCAAAAAATTAGCCACTACCTAAGACAATCGCCCAAAAAATTTAAAAAACTATGGCTCAAATATGGAGACACTAAAACATAATTTTTTTTATTTTAAAAAAGCTGTTATTGTGTAAAACTTACATAAATAAAAAAAAGTATACATATTAGGTATCGCCACATCCGTAATAACCTGCTTTATAAAAATATCACATGACCTTACCCCTCAGGAGAACACCGTAAAAAAATAAAAATAAAAACTGTGAAAAACAAGGCATTTTTTGTCACCTTACATCACAAAAAGTGTAATAGCAAGCGATCAAAAAGCCATATGCACCCCAAAATAGTGCCAATCAAACCGTCATCTCATCCTGCAAAAATCATACCCTACCCAAGATAATCGCCCAAAAACTGAAAAAACTATGGCTCTCAGACTATGGAGACACTAAAACATAATTTTTTTTGTTTAAAAAATGAAATCATTGTGTAAAGCTTACATAAATAAATTAATAGTATACATATTAGGTATCACCGCATCCGTGACAACCTGGTCTATAAAAATACCACATGATCTAACCTGTTAGATGAATGTTGATAATAACAAAAAATAAAAACGGTGCCAAAACAGCCATTTCTTGTTACCTTGCCTCACAAAAAGTGTAATATAGAGCAACCAATCTCATACGTACCCAAAACTAGTACCAACAAAACTGCCATCCTATCCCGTAGTTTCTAAAATGGGGTAACTTTTTTGGAGTTTCTACTCTAGGGGTGCATCAGGGGGGCTTCAAATGGGACATGGTGTCAAAAAAACAGTCCAGCAAAATCTGCCTTCCAAAAACCGTATGGCATTCCTTTCCTTCTGCGCCCTGCCGTGTGCCCGTACAGCGGTTTACGACCACATATGGGGTGTTTCTGTAAACTACAGAATCAGAGCCAAAAATATAGAGTTTTGTTTGGCTGTTAACCCTTGTTTTGTAACTGGAAAAAAATTATTAAAATGGAAAATCTGCCAAAAAAGTGAAATTTTTTAATTGTATCTCTATTTTCCATAAATTCTTATGGAACACCTAATGGGTTAACAAAATTTGTAAACTCAGTTTTGAATACCATGAGGGGTGTAGTTTCTAAAATGGGGTCCCTTTTTTGGAGTTTCTACTCTAGGGGTGCATCAGGGGGGCTTCAAATGGGACATGGTGTCAAAAAACCAGTCCAGCAAAATCTGCCTTCCAAAAACCGTATGGCATTCCTTTCCTTCTGGGCCCTGCGGTGTGCCCGTACAGCGGTTTACGACCACATATGGGGTGTTTCTGTAAACTACAGAATCAGAGCCATAAATATTGAGTTTTGTTTAACTGGAAAAAAAATATTGGGGTCATTTTTGGGTGGTTTCTATTATGTAAGACTCACAAAGTGACTTCAGACCTGAACTGGTCCTTAAAAAGTTCTAAGCCTTGTAACGTCCCCCAAAAATAAAATGTCATTCCCAAAATGATCCTAACATGAAGTAGACATGGGAAATGTATAGTAATAACTATTTTTGTAGGTATTACTATGTATTATAAAGGTAGATAAACTGAAACTTGAAAATTTGCAATTTTTTTTCAAAATTTTTGGCAAATTTGGTATTTTTTTATAAATAAAAATGAATTTTTTTTTTACTCCATTTTACCAGTGTCATGAAGTACAATATGTGACGAAAAAACAATCTCAGAATGGCCTGGATAAGTCAAAGCGTTTTAAAGTCATCACCACATAAAGTGACACTGGTCAGATTTGCAAAAAATTGCCTGGTCCTTAAGGTAAAAATGAGCCGATCCTTAAGGAGTTAAGAAAAGATCCTGTATATTAGGCAATGAATAAACTTTAATAATATATAACCCCTTTAAAGATATAACATAGAAACAGTACATATTATGGTAAAAGTTTACAAATATATATATATATATATATATATATATACACACACACAGTTGCAAGAAAAAGTATGTCAACCCTTTGGAATGATATGGATTTCTGCACAAATTGGTCATAAAATGTGATCTGATCTTCATCTAAGTCACAACAATTGACAATCACAGTCTGCTTAAACTAATAACACACAAAGAATTAAATGTTACCATGTTTTTATTAAACACACCATGTAAACATTCACAGTGCAGGTGGAAAAAGTATGTGAACCGCTAGACTAATGACATCTCCAAGAGCTAATTCGAGTGAGGTATCAGACAACTGGAGTCCAATCAATGAGATGAGATTGGAGGTGTTGGTTACAGCTGCCCTGCCCTATAAAAAACACACCAGTTCTGGGCTTGCTTTTCACAAAAAGCATTACCTGATGTGAATGATACCTCGCACAAAAGAGCTCTCTGAAGACCTACGATTAAGAATTGTTGACTTGCAAAAAGCTGGAAAGGTTTATAAAAGTATCTCTAAAACCCTTGCTGTCAGTCCACGGTAAGACAAACTGTCTATAAATGGAGATAAAGATGACTGCAAGAGCAGTCTGCTCAATGAGGTGAAGAAGAATCCTAGAGTGTCAGCTAAAGACTTACAAAAGTCTCTGGCATATGCTAACATCCCTGTTAGCGAATCTACGATACGTAAAACACTAAACAAGAATGGATTTAATGAAGGATACCACAGAGGAAGCCACTGCTGTCCAAAAAAAACATTGCTGCACGTTTACAGTTTGCACAAGAGCACCTGGATGTTCCACAGCAGTACTGGCAAAAATATTCTGTGGACAGATAAAACCAAAGTTGAGTTGTTTGGAAGAAACACACAACACTATGTGTGGAGAAAAAGAGGCACGGAACACCAACATCAAAACCTCACCCCAACTGTAAAGTATGGTGGTGGGTGCATCATGGTTTGGGGCTGCTTTGCTGCGTCAGGGCCTGGACGGATTGCCATCATCGAAGAAAAAATAAATTCCCAAGTTTATCAAGACATTTTGCAGGAGAACTTAAGGCCAGCTGAAGCTCAACAGAAGATGGGTGTTGACACAGGACAATGACCCAAAGCATAGAAGTAAATCAACAACAGAATGGCTTAAACAGAAGAAAATACGCCTTCTGGAGTGGCCCAGTCAGAGTCCTGACCTTAACCCGATTTAGATGCTGTGGCATGACCTCAAGAAAGCGATTCACACCAGACATCCCAAGAATATTGCTGAACTGAAACAGTTCTGTAAAGAGGAATGGTCAAGAATTACTCCTGACCGTTGTGCACGTCTGATCTGCAACTATAGGAAACGTTTGGTTGAAGTTATTGCTGCCAAAGGAGGTTCAACCAGTTATTAAATCCAAGGGTTCACATACTTTTCCCACCTGCACTGTGAATGTTTACATGGTGTGTTCAATAAAAACATGGTAACATTTAATTCTTTGTGTGTTATTAGTTTAACCTCCTCAGGACCGCCGTACGCAGGATTGCGTCCTGGCGGCGGCCCTGCTCTTCTGGGTGGACGCATATACGCGTCATCTCGCGAGACGCAAGATTTCCTGTGAACGCGCGCACACAGGCGCGCGCGTTCACAGGAACGGAAGGTAAGCGAGTGGATCTCCAGCCTGCCAGCGGCGATCGTTCACTGGGAGGCTGGAGATGCGATTTTTTTAACCCCTAACAGGTATATTAGACGCTGTTTTTATAACAGCGTCTAATATACCTGCTACCTGGTCCTCTGGTGGTCCCCTTTGTTTGGATCGACCACCAGAGGACACAGGCAGCTCAGTAATATGTTGCACCAAGCACCACTACACTACACCCCCCCATGTCACTTATTAACCCCTTATTCACCCTTGATCACCCCTGATCACCCTATATAGACTCCCTGATCACCCCCCTGTCATTGATCACCCCCCTATCATTGATCACCCCCCTGTAAGGCTTCATTCAGAGGTCTGTATGAATTTTACGGATCCACTGATAGATGGATCGGATCCGCAAAACACATACGGACGTCTGAATGGAGCCTTACAGGGGAGTGATCAATGACGGAGGTGATCACCCCATATAGACTCCCTGATCACCCCCCTGTCATTGATCACCCCCCTGTCATTGTTCACCCCCCTGTAAGGCTCCATTCAGATGTCCGTATGATTTTTACGGATCCACTGATACATGGATCGGATCCGCAAAACACATACGGACATCTGAATGGAGCCTTACAGGGGGGTGATCACCCCATATAGACTCCCTGATCACCCCCCTGTCATTGATCACCCCCCTGTCATTGATCACCCCCCTGTAAGGCTGCATTCAGATGTCCGTATGATTTTTACGGATCCACTGATACATGGATCGGATCCGCAAAACACATACGGACATCTGAATGGAGCCTTACAGGGGAGTGATCACCCCATATAGACTCCCTGATCACCCCCCTGTCATTGATCACCCCCCTGTAAGGCTGCATTCAGATGTCGGTATGATTTTTACGGATCCACTGATACATGGATCGGATCCGCAAAACACATACGGACATCTGAATGGAGCCTTATAGGGGGGTGATCAATGACAGGGGGGTGATCACCCCATATAGACTCCCTGATCACCCCCCTGTCATTGATCACCCCCCTGTCATTGATCAACCCCCTGTCATTGATCACCCCCCTGTAAGGCTCCATTCAGACATTTCTTTGGCCCAAGTTAGCGGAAATTATTATTTTTTTCTTACAAAGTCTCATATTCCACTAACTTGTGTCAAAAAATAAAATCTCACATGAACTCACCATACCCCTCACGGAATCCAAATGCGTAAAATTTTTTAGACATTTATATTCCAGACTTCTTCTCACGCTTTAGGGCCCCTAGAATGCCAGGGCAGTATAAATACCCCACATGTGACCCCATTTCGGAAAGAAGACACCCCAAGGTATTCTGTGAGGGGCATATTGAGTCCATGAAAGATTGAAATTTTTGTCCCAAGTTAGCGGAAAGGGAGACTTTGTGAGAAAAAAAATAAATATCAATTTCCGCTAACTTGTGCCAAAAAAAAAAATTTCTATGAACTCGCCATGCCCCTCATTGAATATCTTGGGGTGTCTTCTTTCCAAAATGGGGTCACATGTGGGGTATTTATACTGCCCTGGCATTCTAGGGGCCCTAAAGCGTGAGAAGAAGTCTGGGATCCAAATGTCTAAAAATTCCCTCATAAAATGAATGTGGGCCCCTTTGCGCATCTAGGCTGCAAAAAAGTGTCACACATGTGGTATCGCCGTACTCAGGAGAAGTTGGGCAATGTGTTTTGGGGTGTCATTTTACATATACCCATGCTGGGTGAGAGAAATATCTTGGTCAAATGCCAACTTTGTATAAAAAATGGGAAAAGTTGTCTTTTGCCGAGATATTTCTCTCACCCAGCATGAGTATATGTAAAAAGACACCCCAAAACACATTGCCCAACTTCTCCTGAGTACGGCGATACCACATGTGTGACACTTTTTTGCAGCCTAGGTGGGCAAAGGGGCCCACATTCCAAAGAGCACCTTTAGGATTTCACAGGTCATTTAACTACTTACCACACATTAGGGCCCCTGGAAAATGCCAGGGCAGTATAACTACCCCACAAGTGACCCCATTTTGGAAAGAAGACACCCCAAGGTATTCCGTGAGGGGCATGGCGAGTTCCTAGAATTTGATATTTTTTGTCACAAGTTAGCGGAAAATTATGTATTTTTTTTTTCCTTACAAAGTCTCATATTCCACTAACTTGTGACAAAAAATAAAAACTTCCATGAACTCACTATGCCCATCACGAAATATCTTGGGGTGTCTTCTTTCCAAAATGGGGTCACTTGTGGGGTAGTTATACTGCCCTGGCATTTTAGGGGCCCCAATGCGTGAGAAGTGGTTTGAAATCAAAATCTGTAGAAAATGGCCGGTGAAATCCGAAAGGTGCTCTTTGGAATATGGGCCCCTTTGCCCACCTAGGCTGCAAAAAAGTGTCACACATGTGGTATCTCCGTACTCAGGAGAAGTTGGGGAATGTGTTTTGGGGTGTCATTTTACATATACCCATGCTGGGTGAGAGAAATATCTTGGCAAAAGACAACTTTTCCCATTTTTTTATACAAAGTTGGCATTTGACCAAGATATTTATCTCACCCAGCATGGGTATATGTAAAATGACACCCCAAAACACATTGCCCAACTTCTCCTGAGTACGGAGATACCACATGTGTGACACTTTTTTGCAGCCTAGGTGGGCAAAGGGGCCCATATTCCAAAGAGCACCTTTCGGATTTCACCGGCCAATTTTTACAGATTTTGATTTCAAACAACTTACCACACATTTGGGCCCCTAGAATGCCAGGGCAGTATAACTACCCCACAAGTGACCCCATTTTGGAAAGAAGACACCCCAAGGTATTCGCTGATGGGCATAGTGAGTTCATGGAAGTTTTTATTTTTTGTCACAAGTTAGTGGAATATGAGACTTTGTAAGAAAAAAAACAAACAAAAAAAATCATCATTTTCCACTAACTTGTGACAAAAAATAAAAAGTTCTATGAACTCACTATGCCCATCAGCGAATACCTTAGGGTGTCTACTTTCCGAAATGGGGTCATTTGTGGGGTGTTTGTACTGTCTGGCCATTGTAGAACCTCAGGAAACATGACAGCCGCTCAGAAAGTCAGAGCTGCTTCAAAAAGCGGAAATTCACATTTTTGTACCATAGTTTGTAAACACTATAACTTTTACCCAAACCATTTTTTTTTTACCCAAACATTTTTTTTTTATCAAAGACATGTAGAACAATAAATTTAGAGAAAAATTTATATATGGATGTCGTTTTTTTTTGCAAAATTTTACACCTGAAAGTGAAAAATGTCATTTTTTGGCAAATAAATCGTTAAATTTCAATTAATAACAAAAAAAGTTAGAATGTCAGCAGCAATGAAATACCACCAAATGAAAGCTCTATTAGTGAGAAGAAAAGGAGGTAAAATTCATTTGGGTGGTAAGTTGCATGACCGAGCAATAAACGGTGAAAGTAGTGTAGGTCAGAAGTGTAAAAAGTGGCCTGGTCATTAAGGGTGTTTAAGCTAGGGGGGCTGAGGTGGTTAAGCAGACTGTGATTGTCTATTGTTGTGACTTAGATGAAGATCAGATCACATTTTATGACCAATTTGTGCAGAAATCCATATCATTCCAAAGGGTTCACATACTTTTTCTTGCAACTGTATATATGTATAATAGGAGTAATGACAGATGAGTAATGTATAAGGAGCTCACAGATTGAAATAAGTCTGCAGTGAAACAGTAGTATGAAGTCCGTCTATGTAGCAATTCTCAGTATCTTGTACCTGTTATTACACTCCCCTATATAACTATATGGTTTGTCTGCGTCCTGCCTGTAGTAACAGCAGATGATTGTTAACTGCTGTTTAAACCTGCCCTTGTAGCTTCATTTCAGTAAGTATAGCCTTTCCGTAAAAACAATTGCTTACAGATACAACTTATATGTATGCTTCTAACCTGTCCATAGATTTCTTCTGGGGCAGGCATACGTACAGTATTTAAAAAATGTGTCCTTTCGGCACACCTTTGGCCAGTTTATGTTGGTATACCTTTGGCCTTAGATATATTGACAACTATGCTTTTAAAAAACAACTGGATCCTGCGGTATACTTTTTTTTTTTAAAGACAGGTATATGCATCAGTATAGGCACAGAGATGCATACAATCAGCCGCATTGCTTATACATGCACACATGTAGCGCAAATATAAAGTAAATTTACCACAACACTACATTAGACACATATGTTTTAGAATAACCACTTAACATGGGCAGCACGGTAGCTCACTGGTTAGCACTGGTGCCTTAGGTTCGAATCCAACCAAGGACAACATCTGCATGGAGTTTGTAGGTTCTCCCTGTGTTTGTGCGGGTTCTCTCCGGGTACTCTGGTTTCCTCCCACACTCCAAAGATATACTGATAGGGACCTTAGATTGTGAGCCCCATTTAGGACAGTTGGATGCTAATGTCTGTAAAGCGCTGCGGAATATAGTAGCGCTATATAAGTGCATAAACAAAAAAAAAGTGTATTTCCTTCTTAAAAATCAAATTCTGTCATTTTTAGTTATATCCTTCGTACAAAATTGTTCCTAGCGCAGCTTCCACAATAATTTTGTGTCCAGCAATATTACTGCCATACAGTGATTAAATATTACCCCCATACAGTGATTAAATATTACCACCATACAGTGATTAAATATTACCTCCATACAGTGATTAAATATTACCACCATACAGTGATTAAATATTACCTCCATACAGTGATTAAATATTACCACCATACAGTGATTAAATATTACCTCCATACAGTGATTAAATATTACCACCATACAGTGATTAAATATTACCTCCATACAGTGATTAAATATTACCTCCATACAGTGATTAAATATTACCTCCATACAGTGATTAAATATTACCTCCATACAGTGACCAAACAGATTATGCCCCATATTGTACCCCAGACATTGGTTATGACCCAGATGGTAATAGTACACCACACAGTAAAAGTACCCCATTTGTAGCCTCCACAGTGATAGTACATCAACATGGGATGTATAAAACAGCTGAAAATACCAAGGAGGTTGCTGTAGACCAACAGGAAAAAAACATATGCAATTCATGCGGATATGCCTTCAAATCCATTCTAAAATTGGCAGGGGTATTTCTCACCTTCACTATTGCAAAGGGTGAAATCTGTAGTGGCAATCCACAGCATAAATTTACATACTCCAGATTCAAAATTTGCACTGCAGGTCAATTTACACTGAAGATAATTTTTTTTTGTCTTGTGTCTTAAAATCTCATCCACTTTGCTGGTACCGTACAACACTGTGGATTTGCCACATGAAAATCCATTAAGGAAAATCTGCAGATAAACCACTACATGTGAAACCACCCCACTAGTGCTCCTTTTAGGCCCAAATGGTAATAGTTCTTTTCTTAGTCCCCATGCCCACCACTGTGCCCCTCACAAAGTAATAATGCTCTTTTTGTGCCCCTTAGACAGAAAGCTTCCATAATCAGTATTTGCCCCATAAGATGCAGTGCCCCTAGAAACGAATAATGACCCCTTTGTGCCTAAGACAGCCTGAGGCTCATCAGTATTTACCCATATATAATACATGAAAGTATTATTAGACATGGGTATATACTGCACCTGTGTGAACTGGTAGTGATTGGAACCTCTTGAATGAGATGTACTACAAAAATAAGCTGATAGTGGCTCATCGTCAAAAGAGGCCAGCCAGCAGAGAGTAAAGAACAACCAGATACCGCACAGAAGAACAGTGCTCACAGGCTGTCACTCCTGCAGCCCGGTCAGTGCTTGTCTACTCGCAGCCTATGGTAATCGGCTGTGAGTAAAAAGCTTGCGATCAAAGGAAAGTGTCTCTGCTCTCCCCTCCACACCTCAGCTTTTAGTCTCATGTAAAAAAAATATGCACAAGGCTGATTTTAAAGTATGAAATGCTCTCCTCTAGGCCCCTTTGGAGATAAGGGCCCTGGGCAATTGCGTAGTTTGCCACCTTCCCTTTTACCCCCATGCCGACTCTGACTGTAAGACTGCCTCTTAGTGATTTCAGGAATGGACATCTTAAGAGAATGCAGATTTATCTTCAGATTGTATTTATTCATAAGTCTTCACCAGTTACAACCTGCCTACTTATCATAAATTATGATGGATTCCCTTCTCTTGTTTTAGTCCACTCTGTTATTTGTGACCTGTGCCTCTGGAGATAGGGGCCATGGGCAATTGCCTAGTTTGCCAAATCGCCCCCCCCCCCCCTTCCCCAATACCGACTTTGACTGTAAGACTGCCTCTTAGTGACCTCAGTAATAGATGTCTTAATAGAATGTAGACATATCTTCAGAGTGTATTATTGATGGATATAAAACACATTTCCAAGGAGAAGTCTTCACGAGCTACAACCTGCCTACTCATTGTAAATAGTGATAGATTCCATTGTCTTGTTTTAGTCCATTCTGTTATTAGTAAATTTCTCTAGATGGGTGAGAACCCCTGGGGAAGTAGTAATGGCGGCCATGCAATCGACTTGTTTACTTTTCTAGAAATGTCTATAATTGATTGATGGCTGAATAGAGTTTTTAGCACTTGACGGAATAGTACAGTTGTTGGAAAATACAAAAAGACTGAATATTTCTGCTCGAAGGAGAACAATAAATTCTCTTCACCTCTAAAATTTCCATCTGAAACTAAAGCTGTCAGAAGCATATTATTACATAGCATACAGAGCTGTATATTACCTTTCATTTATTTATAATAAAATGTGTTAAAAGAATAACACAAGATGCCAAACAAAGCAATCTGCAAGGCCTAGCATTTTTTAAGTTAAATAATTGTTCCTTCGGGAAAAGTAGAACAATTAAAATGAGTTTATAGAAGTAGAACTAAAATGTCATTTCTGATTCTTCTGAAAAAGTCTAAACAGAATTAACTTGTAATGCTATGTTTAGCTTCAGGCCAGTTCAAAGAATTGTTATCAACTGTTGCATATGGCTGTGGCAGAGATAATTTCGGCAATATTTATTTTATGGCTTTTTCACAGTTATGGATTTGCTTGGATGTACATTTTGGTTTATTTAGTTACATTAATGAGTAACAAAAAAAAGTTTCTTTTTACTTAAACTTATATATTGAATATTCATTTGTTATACTTTTCAGAACTCCTCACATGACATGCGTCTCAATGTGTAGCCCAAGCTATACACGGGGATAGGAGGATTTGTTCTATCTTTCAGATAGGATTAAAACAGAAGTAGATGGGAAATGATGGATAGGAAACTTAGAAAATGTCTGGGCCATTTTAATGGATGCCGTAAAACTGGGTATCATATAGGCTTTAAAGGTGTTGTCCAGGCTACAGATATTGATGGCATTTGCTAAGGACAGGCCATTAATATCAGATTGGTGGGAGTCCAACACCCAGAACCCACACCAGTCAGCTGTTCTGGACAGCAGCGGACAGCTCCATACACTGTGTAGTGGCCACAACAGGATACTGCAGCTCCCATTTGGGTGAGTTGGAGCTGAGCTGCAGTACACTGGCTCTGGAAACTGCATATTGTATGTGGCTTTCAGCTTCCGCTTTGTAAACCGTATAGTTTCAGGTCCAAAACAGCTGATCGGTGGGGGTGTCGTGTGTCAGACACCACTAATTTGATACTGATGATCTATCCTGAACTGTAAAAACAGGAAAACCCTTTTAAAATTCTGTGGATATACAGATGCAAGTTCACGTTTAATTGTCCGTAATAATGGATGATTTATAACCATTGAGATTATTTGGGCGCGGACCCATTCATTCTCAATGGGGTAGGAATGGATGCGGAGAGCACACTATGTGCTCTCCGCATTTCTGCAGCGTGGCCCCGAACTTCTGGGCTTCGGCCCCAAACGTCCGGGCCGCAGCTCCGCAAAAAAATAGAACATGTTCTATTCTTGTCCACAATTGCGGACAAGAATAGGCAGTTCTATGGGGGGTGCCTGCTGGGTGTATTGCGGATCTGCAATACACTACGGACGTGTGAATGGACCCTTAGTAAGAGGGAGCCTTGAGGATTTCTATAATTTACTGGTAACGTCAGTAAAATATTAGCAAATTGAAAACTAGTAGCCATTGTGTACATGATTTCAACTGTTAAACTACTAAATA
Source organism: Bufo bufo (assembly GCF_905171765.1). Classification (NCBI taxonomy): domain Eukaryota; kingdom Metazoa; phylum Chordata; class Amphibia; order Anura; family Bufonidae; genus Bufo; species Bufo bufo. Next base: position 571,959,636 of record NC_053390.1, read on the forward strand.
AATATGAGTGACAAGACAATAAAGTTAAGTGAATTTCCCCTACAGAAATACTCTACCTTTGCAGTAATTTGGGTACTCAGTCTTTCTGTTCCTGATGAAAATACAGAGGATTTTTGATGCTTGTATGATTCTTCAGATCTATCTTTTACCTACAGAATTTGCAGAAAGGTAAAAAAAAAATGAATAAATTTTGTTTTGCATTTTCTTATACGATGTAAAATTGTACATTCTAGTGACAGAAGCATACTATAAATATAATAAAACTAGACTTCCCACAAGGTGTTCTCACTTTGCCGTCGAGGTGAAGACTGGCCATAGACCCTACGTGAAACTTCTCAGCGGGCCGATGCCCAGGGGGCTACAGACAGTATTATGTTAGCCAGTGTTACAGTTAAATACTGCGGTGGGGCATAGAAGCTAGTGGCCTGACCACAAGGCTTGGCCACTAGGCCCGAAGCATATGAAGTGATGTACAAACAGAACAGGTGGTTATGATTACTGGGACCACTATAGGGGGCATTATTACTACTGGGGGCAGTATTTTTCTGTAGCATAGTATTTGGGGCCAGTGGAGTGCACAGCAGGTACAGTATTAGGGGTGGCAGCAGGATGACACTGTCAGAGCACCAGGATGAGCAATTTGTGATGAGAAGGTAGGGAGGATGGTAGAAGAGTGAGGAATCTAAGATGTCTGTGTGGCAAATTCTGCATGACTGAAAAATGATGAAGATGAAATAAGTCATCCTGTCAGGCTGGGCTGAATGGAAAAGATGAGGAAAGAGAATTTCTACATCAGAGCAGATGTCACTTGATGTAATAAGTATCTCGTGTTGTATTCTCTTGTATGTTCGGGAGCTCTGAAATACCAGGCAGCATGCCCAAAATAGGACTAGCTTGGTGCTGTGGATTGCAATACGATGGTTAAACTTTTCGAACTTTTAAAAGTGAACCTAGATTTTCTGTGAGATCCTAGAACTATCCCACATGTGAAAATCCCTTCATACACTTCATATACAGTAGTTACTTAAGCTAGAATCTCAACAAGTTTGTGCCATACAGGTGAGGTATACAATGTGGGGACAGCAACCTATAAAAAAGGCCAGTCCATGAATCCTCAGTAAAGAATCGTTTGCTGCTAACTTGGCCGTATTATTTCCTGCAATGCTACACTGCACCACCATCTGCCACTGCCAAGGCACTCCGCCATGCACATCACAATTCATCAAGGGCACCTGAACCACCATCAAGCAGAAGACCCTAGAACCAGTGTTGAGCCCTGAAAAGAGGAAAAGGTATCACAACTGCACAGCCAAGAGAGCATTAGTGTGAGTAACGACTACAACCACCATTCTTGCTACTATCACTCCTGTCCTCTCCTAGGCTTGCTGTACTTGGTAGTCTCCACTTAATACGTTTATACATGTGTTGTACCTTTATGCTGTAAAGACTGGACAATCTCTGGGAAAAAGCTAGGCATCTATGAAATATTGGACTAACATTTCCAGTGACCAATCAATACCCTACCAACAAATGATTTGTGTCGCCCAGCTTTCCATGTAAATGGAACTTTCTATGCTAATTGTCAACTACATAACACAATAAGAACAAATCTCATTTCCTACAATTTCCCAAGCATGGGTAAAGCACTGTTTCCATTGCATGAAGATATGACACACACTGAATGGCCACTTTATAACAATCTAGAATAGGGGGCCACAGCACTCATCAATTGTATGGCTTTTCCGGGTGCACGTCCCTTTTAGATCCTTTCTCCACCCCAGGATCAGAATTCTTCAAAGTATATCACATATTCAGACAGCACCATGGTGGCCAGTGTTTGGGAGTGCAACTACACATATTGCTTGATGAAGGGCTCCAAAATTATATAAGCCCGAAACGTCGCTATACACTACACTGATGTGCGCTAACTTGTCTGGCTGAATAAATACCCAACTTTGACATCATTACTGGAGTGCTGTTTGAATATGTGATATACTTTGACCACTTTATAAGAGACACCAGTCTAGTAATGCCTTGGACCTCTTTTGTACTTCAAAACCTTCTTTGTTAAGCCCTACTTACCAAACATCCACCCACAAGTATCATAGGGCTCAGGCTATACCAAGAAAACATTCCTCACACCATTTCTCCACCTCACCAGCCTGAACTGTTGACACCTTGGAGAAGGAGTTTATTGATTCATGCTGTATACACCAAATTCAGAACCTTCCTACCATCATGGTGCAACACAAATCTGATTTATCTAATCAATGTTCTTCCACTGCTCAGTGATACAATTTTTGTGCTTATTTGCCAACTGACGTTTCATCTTTCTGATTTTCTTAGATAGCAAGGACACTCGAAATGGTCATCTGCTGTTAAAGTTCATCTCTGCTAGGTAAGAAATCATGCACTCGACAGTCGGTTTTTTGCAGTCTGCTAATTATGGATACTATGAACAGTCGGACACTAATAGAAAACTCCTATCTTTGCCCGTAATGCGAACAATAATAGTACATGTTCTATTTTTTTTGTGGAACGGACATGTGGACATACAGACACGGAATTAACATGGAGTCATTTCCATTTTTTCTGCGGCCCTATTAAAGTGAATGGTTCCGCAAAACAAAACGGAACGGACGCAGGCAAAAAATAAATTTGTGTGCATGAGCCCTAATGATGAGATGTGCCACTTTAGTTGGAGCATTAGAATTGGATTCAGCTGCAATTTGCTTGACTATGCACCGCCTGTTCATCAGAATAAGGGCTTATGCACGCAAACGTATTTTTTTTCCATTTCTGTGCCATTTTTTTTGTGGCCCATATGTGGATCCATTCACTTCAATGGGTCCGCATATGCATTCTGTTTCCGTATGTCCGAAAGGCTGATTATGGACAAGGATAGGACTGTTCTATTATGTGCCAAACATTCCGTTGCAGAATGCAGAACGCACACGGCCGGTATCAGTGTTTTGTGGATCGCAAAACAGACAGCCCTAATTCGTGACATCCTCCTCTGACCTCTTTTGTTAAAGAGCTGCCTATACCCACATCTTTTTCCTTGATCACACCATTCTCTGTCAGTTTTTCACGTACTGGCCTCATCTAGACTAGCACTGAAGACAATCCATCGTTGCCATTCTAATGTGAATTCTTACTGAAATGATCCAGCACATAGCTTTCCTAGAGACAGAAGACAGACTTATCTCCCAGGTACACAGCTCACAGGTCTAAATAGCAGGGTGAATAAGACTCCTGACCACCGGATATCCAGGCATACAGAGCAGTGACACATCTACCGCAGCCAGTACTCAAGAGTGCAGGCATCCAGCCTACACAACAATGCAGGGTCACAGTGAACAGCACTGTGACAGTTGGGGTAAGCTGTCAATGGACACATTTACCCCTAAGACTACATCCACATCTGCATTTGTAACCACATTATAGTGAATGGGATCTGTCTGGCAACGGCGGTGTCTGGCATATGCAGGACACGGTAATTCCACTATTCTGCTTCTTTACCGGAACAGAATACTGAAATTACAAGAGCAGATGTGGACATACAGTTGCAAGAAAAAGTATGTGAACCCTTTGGAATGATATGGATTTCTGCACAAATTGGTCATAAAATGTGATCTAAACATCATCTAAGAGAAGATACAAGCGGCACTTCTGCTTTCAGCGGTGCGGTGCGCGCGTCCCGGGAGGAAGATCCACAGATAATGGTATAGTAAGGACCAGCACTCGCTTCAGTAATAATTTCAAATAGATTTAATGGTCACATACAAATGATAAGTGACGCGTGCGTTTCGGCTACTGTGAGCCTTTGTCAAAACATAGTGTGTACAAGTTACAGACAATTTAAATAGACCGCGATAGAGCAGGAAATGACATCAGGTTACCATGGCAACATTGTAAACAAAGGACACAACAATGCCATTTCCCAGCTACGCTTCCAGATTATAGAGCACGTATCACTGCCCAGGAGAGGAGGAGACAGGTGTAAAATGCTCAAAAAAAGAGAAGCCTTCTGGATCCATCGCCTCCAAACCCTAGAACCAAAGGGATTAAATCGTGATTATGACTTAAACAGTTTTTTATAAACTTTATTGTGCAGTGACTCTCTCAACATGTTCCCTCTTTCTTTCTTCCACAGAGAACTTGACTCCAATCTATATCATTTAGTGCTTGATCAGGGCGTAAGTGTACCACGCATAATAGCAGCACCGCTGCATTCAGTATTTTGCATTATATCACAAGGTTTAGCAAAATGTGGCAGTGTAAAGCATGGTGTACTGTGCATTAATTATGTTCTTTTTCCTCTTTTTTCTTTTGAATTAGTTTGCTATAGTAACTAGCATCCAGCATGCTATATTATATCTTTGGAAATATATCATTCAGTGCTTGATCAGAGCGTAAGTTTACCACGCATAATAGCAGCACCGCTGCATTCAGTATTTTGCATCATATAACAAGGTTTAGCAAAATGTGGCAGTGTAAAGCATGGTGTACTGTGAATTAATTATGCTCTTTTTTCTCTTTTTTTCTCTGAATTAGTTTGTTATAATAACTAGCATCCAGCATGTTATATTACATCCCCAGCATTATATGATTCACAGCTTACAGCAGTGCCTAGCCTGGTGCCCTATCAAGCAATTAATGTCAGCTGCTCATCCACCTGTTCTATCACTATCTCTGCATTGTTGTGTCCTTTGTTTACAATGTTGCCATGGTAACCTGATGTCATTTCCTGCTCTATCGCGGTCTATTTAAATTGTCTGTAACTTGTACACACTATGTTTTGACAAAGGCTCACAGTAGCCGAAACGCACGCGTCACTTATCATTTGTATGTGACCATTAAATCTATTTGAAATTATTACTGAAGCGAGTGCTGGTCCTTACTATACCACTAAACATCATCTAAGTCACAACAATAGACAATCACAGTCTGCTTAAACTAATAACACACAAAGAATTAAATGTTACCATGTTTTTATTGAACACACCATGTAAACAGTCACAGTGCAGGTGGAAAAAGTATGTGAACCCTTGGATTTAATAACTGGTTGAACCTCCTTTGGCAGCAATAACTTCAACCAAACGTTTCCTGTAGTTGCAGATCAGACGTGCACAACGGTCAGGAGTAATTCTTGACCATTCCTCTTTACAGAACAGTTTCAGTTCAGCAATATTCTTGGGATGTCTGGTGTGAATCGCTTTCTTGAGGTCATGCCACAGCATCTCAATCGGGTTGAGGTCAGGACTCTGATTGGGCCACTCCAGAAGGCATATTTTCTTCTGTTTAAGCCATTCTGTTGTTGATTTACTTCTATGCTTTGGGTTGTTGTCCTGTTGCAACATCCATCTTCTGTTGAGCTTCAGCTGGTGGACAGATGGCCTTAAGTTCTCCTGCAAAATGTCTTGATAAACTTGGGAATTCATTTTTCCTTCGATGATAGCAATCCGTCCAGGCCCTGACGCAGCAAAGCAGCCCCAAATCATGATGCCTCCACCACCATACTTCACAGTTGGGATGAGGTTTTGATGTTGGTGTGTTGTGCCTCTTTTTCTCCACACATAGTGTTGTGTGTTTCTTCCAAACAACTCAACTTTGGTTTTATCTGTCCACTGAATATTTTTGCCAGTACTGCTGTGGAACATCCAGGTGCTCTTGTGCAAACTGTAAACGTGCAGCAATGGTTTTTTTGGACAGCAGTGACTTCCTCTTTGGTATCCCCCCATGAAATCCATTCTTGTTTAGTGTTTTACGTATCGTAGATTTGCTAATAGGGATGTTAGCATATGCCCGAGAGATTTTTGTAAGTCTTTAGCTGACACTCTAGGATTCTTCTTCACCTCATTGAGCAGTCTGCGCTGTGCTCTTGCAGTCATCTTTACAGGACGGCCACTCCTAGAGAGAGTAGCAGCAGTGCTGAACTTTCTCCATTTATAGACAATTTGTCTTACCATGGACTGATGAACAGCAAGGCTTTTGGAGATACTTTTATAACCCTTTCCAGCTTTATGCAAGTCAACAATTCTTAATCGTAGGTCTTCTGAGAGCTCTTTTGTGCGAGGCATCATTCACATCAGGCAATGCTTCTTGTGAAAAGCAAACCCATAACTGTTGTGTGTTTTTTATAGGGCAGGGAAGCTGTAACCAACACCTCCAATCTCATCTCATTGATTGGACCCCAGTTGGCTGACGCCTCACTCCAATTAGCTCTTGGAGATGTCATTAGTCTAGGGGTTCATATACTTTTTCCACCTGCACTATGAATGTTTACATGGTGTGTTCAATAAAAACATGGTAACATTTAATTCTTTGTGTGTTATTAGTTTAAGCAGACTGTGATTGTCTATTGTTGTGACTTAGATGAAGATCAGATCACATTTTATGACCAATTTGTGCAGAAATCCATATCATTCCAAAGGGTTCACATACTTTTTCTTGCAACTGTAGTGTAACAGGGTATATTAAAAGGAACCTGTCACCGTGAAAATGTAAAATAATCTGCAGGCAGCATGTTATAGAACAGGAGGAGCTGAGCAGATTTTATAGGAAAAGATTCAGTAAAACTTGCAATTTATACATTTAAATTCTTGCTCATTCTGGGCTTTGAAGTCCAGGAGGCGGTCCTATCAGTGATTGACAGCCTTCCCTCTATGACTGTGTATACAGAGATAACTGTCATCACTCATAGGACTGGCTCCTTGACTTCAAAGCCCAGAATGAGCAGTAATATAAATGAGAAAATTACAAGTTTTACTGAATCTTTTTCCCACAAAACTATACACCCCTGTTAAAATGTCAGGTTTCTGTGCTGTAAAAAAATTAGACAAAGATAAATAATTTCAGAACTTTTTCCACCTTTAATGTGACCTATAAACTGTACCACTCAATTGAAAAACAAACTGAAATCTTTTAGGTGGAGGGAAGAAAACAAACAAAAAAATAATGTGGTTGCATAAGTGTGCACACTCTCTTATAACTGGGGATGTAGCTGTGTTCAGAATTAAGCAATCACATTCAAAATCATGTTAAATAGTCGTCAGCATACACCTGCCATCATTTAAAGTGCCTCTGATTAACTCCAAATAAAGTTCAGCTGCTCTAGTTGGTCTTTCCTGAAATGTTCTTAGTCGCATTCCACAGCAAAAGCCATGGTCCACAGAGAGCTTCCAAAGCATCAGAGGGATCTCATTGTTAAAAGGTATCAGTCAGGAGAAGGGTACAAAAGAATATCCAAGGCATTAGATATACCATGGAACACAGTGAAGATAGTCATCATCAAGTGGAGAAAATATAGCACAACAGTGACATTACCAAGAACTGTACGTCCCTCCAAAATTGATGAAAAGATGAGAAGAAAACTGGTCTAGGAGGCTACCAAGAGGCCTACAGCAACATTAAAGGAGCTGCAGGAATATCTGGCAAGTACTGGCTGTGTGGTACATGTGACAACAATCTCCCGTATTCGTCATATGTCTGGGCTATGGGGTAGAGTGGCAAGACGAAAGCCTTTTCTTACTAAGAAAAACATCCAAGCCAGGCTACATTTTGCAAAAACACATCTAAAGTCTCCAAAAAGCATGTGGAAAAAGGTGTTATGGTCTGATGAAACCAAGGTTGAACTTTTTGGTCATAATTCCAAAAGATATGTTTGGCGCAAAAACAACACTGCACATCACCAAAAGAACACCATACCCACAGTGAAGCATGGTGGTGGCAGCATCATGCTTTGGGCTGTTTTTCTTCAGCTGGAACTGGGGCCTTAGTTAAGCTAGAGAGAATTATGAACAGTTCCAAATACCAGTCAATATTGGCACAAAACCTTCAGGCTTCTGCTATAAAAGCTGAACATGAAGAGGAACTTCATCTTTCAGCATGACAACGCATAAATCCAAATCAACAGGAATGGCTTCACCAGGAGAAGATTAAAGTTTTGGAATGGCCCAGCCAGAGCCCAGACTTGAATCCGATTGAAAATCTGTGGGGTGATCCGAAGAGGGTTGTGCACAGGAGACGCCCTCGCAATCTAACAGATTTGGAGTGTTTTTGCAAAGAAGAGTGGGCAAATCTTGCCAAGTCATAATGTGCCACGCTGATGACTCATACCCAAAAAGACTGAGTGCTGTAATAAAATCAAAAGGTGCTTCAACAAAGTATTAGTTTAAGGGTGTGCACACTTATGCAACCATATTATTTTATTTTTATATTTTTTCTTCCCTCTACCTAAAAGATTTCAGTTTGTTTTTCAATTGAGTTGTACAGTTTATAGGTCACATTAAAGGTGGAAAAATTTCTGAAATAATTTATCTTTGTCTAATTTTTTTACAGCACAGAAACCTGACATTTTAACAGGGGTGTGTATATTTTTTATATCCACTGTATATCAATCAGCTCAGCTCCTCCTGCTCTATAACATGCTGCTGGCACCTCAGACACCATGTTCAATGTGACAGGTTCCCTTTAATTGTGGTTGTGGAAATTTGGTAACGTCCCAGAGACATTTTCTGGTGTGGGAAGTTAATACACTACAGAGATAATAGTTGCTGGCTCCTATCATGTAGAAACCATACTGTCACACTCAATAAAGTGAGCGTAACTCTTTACAAGGTCACTCTTCGTTTTTAAGCGGTAACATTTTAATGCGCCTTTTCATGCATTATTTTAGAAATATGTGTTACCTCTACATTAAAAACGGATCTCACTGGAACATGATAATATATTTTTTGCGCTCTTCCTGCCTCTTTTGAGCCACATCTAAGTACAGCTTTACTGTCATAGTTCCCTTCATACCTATAATATGATTTCTCTTTTTAGCACTTCTGTGAAAGATTTCTTAATTAAATCATGAAAGTTCCTTAAAGAAACAATGTCGTTATATAACGAATCTACAAAGGAAATTCCATTTTCATAAGGATTTTATTCTCCAGCTCTATTCAGAAAAGTCACTTAGGGGATTACATTTGAAATCCTGCCTGAAATAGAGAGCTTATTGCCTTTAAACCTGGTTTCTCATCATGCATCTAAACAAATGACCTTTTTCGTGCCAATATCACTCAGTGCCTAGCAGCCATTGTCCTGGCTTTAGCTGTAATCAGACTTCAGTTCTAAAAAAGTTCACATGCATAAAGGAAACATTAACAAAAGCAAAGCGAGAACATCTTTCATGTAGTATAACAAAGACTTTGGTGCACAATAGTCATATATTTTATCATGCGATTTCCTTGATTCACGCTGTTTAATGTACTTTAATTATATCGTACTACAGATCTGTAACAGGTCAAGGCTTTTATCATACTTAAAAGCAGATTTACCACTGTTTCTCATTTTATTTATCTGCTTATTAAATTATCAGAAAACATTTATTACGTGTGTCATTTTCATTCTTTTACTGAGTATGTTCCCTATACTAATACGCCGTGAATTGCAAATATTTTGGTAAAATATCCTGGAAAACTTGGATTGGACAGGTTGTTTTTTTTTCCTATGTAATCCTATTATTTCCTCAGCAGACACTGTAAGTGGCTCCAGGCAGCTTGACAACTCTAATATAATCAGGGACAGACACAAATACATGGGCCATGGTTTTCCAACCATGAGTTGGATACCAGTCAAAGGCCACCAGTAGTTGTTCTGAGCCAAGTGAGGAAATATAATATTTTTAATCTAATAGATAATATAATTTTTTATCCAAGGTAGAAATGCATCCCTCTCACCTGTTGGGTCCATGTGTAACTGCACAAGTTGCACATATTGTCACTTTAGGATTCACCCAATAGCGAGTTGCATGCATTCCTCCAGGACGCAGATTGCTAAAGCAGAAAATTGATCTTGCTGAACTGATGGAGGCTGGTTGACGTGGTGCATGATCTATTCAATTTTCTTAATTACACTGAAATTTATGGACTGTGTTGGGCATTATACCTATGTTACATTACATGGCTTGTGAAACAAACTGTGCCTTATACGACAATCTGTACCATGTAAAAGTAATAAGGAGATGCAAATAGTAGGGTCAAGGAAGGCAGTGGTTACATGCCTAAGACTGTTTTACACAGCTCAATGTTCATTCCCAATAAATGTGCCGCCGATCCTCTGATCAACGAGCAAAATATTTGTTCATAGGGTGAATTAATCGTTGATGTAGCCCATTAAACCATCATTTTTGGGCAGAAGACTGTGTGGTCAGCGATCTGCTGCCCACAAACAATAAATCTGTATGAGGACCAGTGCTGCATGTAAATGCAGATCTTTCCTCCATTGACAAGCAGGCAGTTATCGGTTGCTTGCTTCCCCAAAAAAGCCTCCTCTGCCAGGTAGTCTAAATCTAGCATTAGAAACAAAGTAGTGTAGGAACTTTGAAGTAATTGAAAGTGCAAGTAATATGCGTCTAGTAAACATTTTCAAAATAATGACCACCATGAAATTGAGGTCTACGGATTTCATAAACTGAGACCAGAGACAGAGCTGTTAATAAAAGTTACTGCATGTATAAGATAAAACCATGGAAGGGGCACTAAAGAAACAACGAAGACTCTAGAGATATCAATTTTGTCACCTCCTCCTTTCCCCCCTCTATTTCTAGACTTAGCAAATGGGAAAAAGACTTAAGGTATATTCCCCCACCTCTAAGCTTAAAATGGAGATAAAGCATTGTAACACCAGCCCCAATCCTTCACCCTCAAACAGTCTTCAAAGGATGCTTTTCCCAAAAGATGTCACTTTTCAGAGTTGAAATTCTGTCTCAGTAGATGAGTCTAAGCAGGAGGATGTACTTTGAACTTACAACATAATGTCCTGGCCCCGGGGTCCACACTGCATCCTTGTTTGAAATGTACAATGCTCGAGAAGCAGAAGATCCAAATGCTGCTTTGTTTAAGCTCTCCTGATGTGCCTTCTTCAAGCTCTCATTTGCTATGCCATAACTAAATATATTATAAGAACCTGGACCTGGAAGCAGAGAATAACCATCACATGAAACACAGACAATACGGATTATAAAGTAGTCATATTGCTAATGCTGTGCCTCAGTTAACACTTTATTGCCCATTGTATTTCTTTTTTTCTTAAGCAATTAGTGCAATTGTGTAGAGATTTATTGAACACAAAGCAAGTGTAATGATAAATGAGTTTTAGCTTAAAGGGGTTGTCTCATCTAAGACAATGGGGTCATATCGCTAAAATATTGTCTGATAGGTGCGGGTCCCACTGCTAGGACCCGCACCTATATGGGGAACAGAGTGGGCCAAAGTAGTAGCTGGAGGACTCCGGTCTGGCCACCACCAAGCGCTCTCCCCATAGAAAAGAATGGGAGCACACCGCACATGACCGGCCACCATTCATTTCTATGGGCCCGACGAAAATAGCCAATATGCCTCCATTGTCTCAGATGAGACAACTCCTTTAATACAAATCTTGCCCATAATCAAACTTTTACTTCTCTGTCTGCAGTTATTTTTTCTTTAAAGCAATGCAAGATTAATTTTTGCTCTTTTGTCAGAAGGATCTAAAGAAGGTTACAATTCAGACATCCCACAGAGATTCATTTTATTGCCATTATCAGTAAAAGATAAGTCACAATTTAGTATTATGAAATGTAGCATATGAATATGATATTAGGTCTGAAACAGAACTAAGAAGACTAAATTGTGCTTCCTTATTGAAATACAGAAACATCAAGAGTTAAGGGTAGGTGCTCACACAGTGGATTTTTCGACACAAATCTAGCAGCAAATTTCCCAGCTAAAAATATTAAAAGATTCCCACCATAGATCAATTCCTGCATGGAAATTTTCCATTGAATGTGGATGAGATTTTCTAACCCCTTAAAGGTGTACTTAAGGCTATTTTTTTTCATTCTGCACAATACCTTTGTTTATTTTCCCATCAAGATAACCCTATGAGGGCTTGTTATATGTGGAGCAAGCTGTGTTTTTTAATGTCACCATAATTGCAGCACCTCTACTGTATTGTACAGCTTAAAAAAAGCAGTTCCATTGCTGATTTTAAGTTTTTTTTTTTTATAGTGTTCACTGTACAGTAAAAATGACAAGTTAAAAAAATGGAATGGAATGCAAAATAACAAGCTCTCACACAGCTCAGTAGAAATAAAAATAAAAATGTGTTGGGTCCTGGGATGTGGCAATGCAAAAACATATACACTCACCTAAAGAATTATTAGGAACACCTGTTCTGTTTCTCATTAATGCAATTATCTAGTCAACCAATCACATGGCAGTTGCTTCAATGCATTTAGGGGTGTGGTCCTGGTCAAGACAATCTCCTGAACTCCAAACTGAATGTCAGAATGGGAAAGAAAGGTGATTTAAGCAATTTTGAGCGTGGCATGGTTGTTGGTGCCAGACGGGCCGGTCTGAGTATTTCACAATCTGCTCAGTTACTGGGATTTTCATGCACAACCATTTCTAGGGTTTACAAAGAATGGTGTGAAAAGGGAAAAACATCCAGTATGTGGCAGTCCTGTGGGCAAAAATGCCTTGTGGATGCTAGAGGTCAGAGGAGAATGGTCCGACTGATTCAAGCTGATAGAAGAGCAACGTTGACTGAAATAACCACTCGTTACAACAGAGGTATGCAGCAAAGCATTTGTAAAGCCACAACACGCACAACCTTGAGGCGGATGGGCTACAACAGCAGAAGACCCCACCGGGTACCACTCATCTCCACTACAAATTGGAAAAAGAGGCTCCAATTTGCACAAGCTCACCAAAATTGGACTGTTGAAGACTGGAAGAATGTTGCCTGGTCTCATGAGTCTCGATTTCTGTTAAGACATTCAAATGGTAGAGTCCGAATTTGGCGTAAACAGAATGAGAACATGTATCCATCCTCTGATGGCTACTTCCAGCAGGATAATGCACCATGTCACAAAGCTCGAATCATTTCAAATTGGTTTCTTGAACATGACAATGAGTTCGCTGTACTAAAATGGCCCCACAGTCACCAGATCTCAACCCAATAGAGCATCTTTGGGATGTGGTGGAACGGGAGCTTCGTGCCCTGGATGTGCATACCTCAAATCTCCATCAACTGCAAGATGCTATCCTATCAATATGGGCCAACATTTCTAAAGAATGCTATCAGCACCTTGTGGAATCAATTCCATGTATTATTAAGGCAGTTCTGAAGGCAAAAGGGGGTCCAACACCGTATTTGTATGGTGTTCCTAATAATTCTTTAGGTGAGTGTATATATATATTATTTTTTTTAAAAAGTATTTTTATTGTGCAAAAGTAGTTAAACTTAAAAAGAAAAGAAAAACTATATATATATTTAGTATCGCTGCAATTGTACTTACCCAGAAAATAGTTATCATGTTATTTATGTAAAAAAAAACATAATTTATGTGTATCCCAAAATGGTCTCATTAAAAACTACAACTTGTCCTGCAAAAAACAAGCCCTGTTACGACTACATCCATGAAAAAAAAAAAATGTTGGACTGCAACAAAAAAAATGTAAAAACATTGCTTAATCACTAGGCAAAAAACAGGCTAAAGCAGTGGTGGCGAACCTATGACATGGGTGCCAGATGCGGCCCTCAGAGCCTTCTATGTGGGCACCCACATCCTGCCATTCATCAGCGCAGGCCGCACTATGAATGGCACAGGCAGTGCACTGAATGTAGGCAGGAAATTATAGCTAAATGATAAAGTACATGTAAGATATACTATGTTGGACTGTAGTATTCAGGTTAACTTTCCGTGTTGGCGATAAATAAGTAGGTTTTGGGTTGCAGTTTGGGCACTCGTTCTCTAAAATGTTCACCATCACTGGGATAAAGGGTTAAACTGAAGAAATTCCACGGCACATCCAAGAAGTAAAATTGAATATAACGGCTTTATTCACCAGACATGCAATATAAAGGGATAAAGGGTTAATAGATCAGGTGTTTGATAACACATCTGCCACGACAAGTACTCACTACCCCATAACTGCAATTGTGGGATGCCGATTAGAGGACAGAGGGAGCTATACAGTCAGTGATGACCATGGCATTTGAGAGGTTAACTGCTGGGATTGAAGTTGTCTACAATCTGGGCAGTGAGAGGTAGGTGCCAGCTGTATAATGTATATCTCCTGGGTGTGCACCAATGGCACAGAGAGTTAAATGAAAATGTAATAGTATGTCACAGAGTGAAAAGGTGTTAAAAGGCTAATCCCATGAACAAAATCTATTCCCTACGTACAGATAATCTACACTGATCCCAAGAACGAGGGTCTACAAATTCCATGTCTAAATGGAGGGCTAGTGCACATTAGTACACCATTCCATTCACTTCCATGGTACTGGCGGAGTCAGTCTTACAGAAGTATATGGAGCGGAGGGCCGACATGCATACTACCACTCCAAATTCAGAGACCCCTGTTCTCAAGATGTTGGGGTGGTAACTGGCAATCCATCCTGTAGATAAGTGAAAAAATCTGTTCATGGGATAACTATACGGTAGTATCTGAAGGGAGATAAAAGTGTTCAGCGTAAGCAATTATACCTTACATGAGTTCTCCTGCCTTTTAAAATTAAATTATCTAAAGTGCAATAAAACTGCATTGTGTAAATAGGTTTGTAAGAGTCAAAGATGTCTGAGTACAACCAGATCATAGCTGATTCCAAGAAATTACCAAAATTACAAAAAACGTATTATTATTATTATTTTTTTTTCAGAAACTGAGCCACCCTAACCATAGTTTGTCTCTGAAATTGTAGCTCAAGTTAAGCTGCAATAGTTTTAGGAAGAATCACCATGCTTTTTAATCCTGGACAACCCCTTTAAATTATCATCATGTTGGATTGTGGAAATTAAAATGATAAAATTTAACACATTTATGAAGCTTCATAGACCATCACGAAGAATTTCTACCATGCAGAAAGCACAACGTTCGCCTTGGCTATAGTTTGCCTTGGCCATCAGACAGAGAATAGACAATCTGCCTAGTATGAGGAATAGATTATATTCATACCTGGAAATCTCTGCTTACTTGACTCCTTAGTGAATCGGACTGCAGTTTGGCCGAATGGTGTATGCGCCATACTTGATGTTTTCTTCAAAGCCTCAAGTGCAGTACGCTGTTCATTATATGTGCCTGGTGCTGGGGTAATTGATTTCACAGGCAGAAATCGCTAGTGTCGCACACAAGAAATTACTGGTTAAAATTTGTAAAAATACCCACCACTAGGCCGCAAACAGAACATTTTGGCGATATATTGCACTTTAATCAGAATAGAGACAGTACACTCTTTTGCATGAGAGAGGATAAAGCAAAGATGTGTATTTTAGCATCTGAAGTCAAAGCTAGAGCATTGAAGAAGACCTGTCACCACAAAATGCAACGTAAGCTGCAGGTACAGTAGCATGTAATAATAGCGCAGATGGAGCTGATGTATAGATTTGTGGGGAAATTTTTTTATTAAAACTTGTAAATTATTCATTTAAATTCCTGCTCATTCTGGGCTTTGAAGTCAAGGAGGCGGTCCTATCAGTGATTGACGGCTATCTCTGTATACACAGTGATAGGGGGAAGGCTGTCAATCACTGATAGGACCGCCTCCTTGACCTCAAAGCCCATAATGAGCAGGAATTCAAATGTATAAATTACAATTTTTACTGGATCTTTTCCCCATAAAACGATATATCAGTCTTCTCAGCTCCTCCTGCTCTATAAAATGCTGCCTGCAGCTCAAACACCATATTGGATGAGATAGGTTCCCTTTAAGGCATATTGATACATGGTGGTTTTTCTGCAGAAATTTTATTCAGGACAAGCACATGGATTTGTGCCAACCACATTCGAATGAACAAATCTGCAGAATCTAAATATATACCCTTACACAGCATTTCCCATACATTTCGGCATTTTTGCTATGGCAAAGCATGTCTGGAGATAAGAAGTACAAAAGAAAATGAAGAAAAACGGAAAAAAAAATATATGATGTATTATGCTCCTGCTTTATGCTCTACAGAAGAGACCCTATAGCTTTCAACAAGTCATCAGCTTTTTATGATTGATTTACACAGTAAGCAGAGCCAGATGCAATAAACATATATGGTAGCACACAAAGCTTTGTACTACTGAGCCGTAGGCACTCCATATTTCATATGGTGCCTCCAAATAGCTCCTCTAGAATCAGTGCCTCTTAGAAGTAATAACTGTACATGCGGTATCCAATGGAATTTTACTTTTAGATTTCCTAAGAAACATAAAGTAGACTTATATAGGCATACGGAGGAGTAGTATGGCCCATCTATGGGTTCTACATTACAGCTTTGTGCAGCTGCTAATAGTAGTTACATACATAATGCGGGTAGAACAAGAAATTCTACATAATGAAATTCCTTAATAATTAAGGGTAGGCATCTTTCAAACTGAAAATGTAGAAATATTAACACATCTAAGACATCTGAATCCCTTAACAGGGATAAAAAAGCATTATCAAATATTCTACATTATCATAGGGGTTACAGAGATCAAAAACAAGTAAGATATTATCATGAAATAGTTTATATGAAAGTACAGTAAACTCGCAAGTTAACATTTGAAAAACACTTGTTATAATTTCTTACTTTTGAGTGTGAAAGAAAAGGTGGCAGAGGAACTTCAGCAGACTTTGTCAATCTGTTTGAAACATCAAAGTTGCGTTTTATTTCATATTTTCCTGGTCCTGGCACACCCTGAGAGAGGAAGTATGAAACATGATTACTATTGTTATTATTATTTTTATTATTATTATTATTATTATTATTATTATTATTATCATGAATATTATTATTATGTAAGTTCTAAATATAGTAGGTTTTAACTATCTCCTTTTATACTGTGCTGGTGCAGTACCCCAGAGGACTACTGCAAAGGGTTAACCAATACCTAAATAGTTAGTGCACTGTTCTTAAGTTAAATGTTGTGATCTATTGTGTTTTGTGAACCCAATAGCAATGTATTGGCATACTAATGGTTAACCAAATGACAGACTGTGTTTAGGTTGCCAGGTGATGACCTGGTTCCATCCCCTGGTTAGTAGTTTAGTGTAGTCTAGTCTGTGGAGAGGCTATAGCAGAGGTGTGTGTGCTGAGAGCTCCTGCATGAACTTGGCCCTAGCTCAGAGAACCCCTGTCTCTGAGTTGACAACTGTTGGAGAAGGAACACTGCCACCTAAATACCCCTGAAGGAAAGAGACCAGACATCTTAGAAGATTTAGAACCCACAATGCCATGCTTTGGACACAGACAGCAAGACATTATGCATTTATATGGCAGAAAAACTTTGCAGCTGATGCTACAGCATCTCCCATACTTTGAAACGGATTGGGAATCTGTATCTGAATTTCTGCACCACTCATTTCAAGAACTGCAGAAGAACCTCAATGTAAGCCTGTGTTTCTGCTGAAAGACTGTAAAGAGTTCTTTAGAGAGAGCAAGGGAGTACTACAACTACCATCACCGTTGCTTCTGCACTGCCACTGACAAAAAACTGCACTGTAATCTACCTTGGAAATGTGCTTTTTGCTGCGGTATGTACTACTGCTCCTATCGTCAACACAGTGAAGAGATGTTATTTACTGCAATCAACAGGTCTGGTTATTGTCTCCACCATTCACCAGCACCTGCGTCCGCACTCCTGCCTTGTACCTAGTCAAACATACTCGATCAAAGTCACCCCAACTACCAGCAGGCAGAAGCCCCAATACCAGATACTACCCTGAGGCAAGACAAAGTGCGACCTTCATTCACTGTGTGTGGCCTGAAGAGAGCCAAAGTTAGGACTGCCACCGTGAACTAAGTACTACTACCCATCTCAGTGCCATAATCACCATTCCTGTCCCTGCCCTGTGACTCCCCAGCATCTCACTGCACATGTACATTACATAGGAGGGTACAATATCATAGAAGTCTAAGCCTAGCACATTTCTTTTGACAATCAGAATGTATTTGCATTATTGGTAAAAAGCTACTATAGCACACAAAGAAAAAGAAAAACAGGCAAAAGTCTAAGATATGGTGTTCTGGGACCTTTGTTTGCCATCTTTTGAACTATATGCACAGGTCATTAGTTCTGACTAGTTCTGACCAAAACTAAATGAATATAATCTTCCATTGAGGAGAATATTATAAATAATAATAATTAATAAAAATAATTATTATTCATTTTAAGTAAATGGGGTGAGAATTTGTAATTACACTGTACCACCCACTCTTCAAGTAGCTGATTGGCGGGAGTACTGGAAGTCAGACCCACTCCAATTTCATATTGTGATGACCCATCCCAAGGATACGTCATCAATATGACTGCAGCGCACTACCCCTTTAAGACTATCTCAGGCTCTCATTAAATATATTATAGCATTCAGCCATCAATTGGTGCGCTAGAAATAAATAACAGGGGAGCATTACAAAAAAGTATATTACATAATAATTTGTGACTACAAATGGACATCCAGGCTTTAGTTGTACATTTAGTAACATTTTATTGAACAAAAAATAATGATAAGGTAGGAGAAAAATATCTCTTTTTTTTTTCAAATAGAATTCAATTTTGTGAAATGGCAGCACTTCAAAAGAAAAACTTTTTTGCAGGAATGGACTGCTAATTTCACAAGTAAGCGTCAGTACATTTGATGACATTTCTAATTATTTGACCTTCTTTTATAAAGTAAAAAGAAATTCTGTAAAACTACAGAAAAACAGACAAATTACACAGCATGGAACCACTTTGTGAAGCAATTTTTCATGAAATGAGCAATGTCACAAAGTAAGTCTGACACAAAGAAACATTATAATGCACACGGAGAATGAGCAGTAGAAAATGGAATCTAAAATTCCAGCACAGTCACCCTACTATATAAAGTACCAAAAATCATACAGGTAGAAATAAATACCTGCCATGTGACAAAACTATCAAAAGGGCATTTAATAAGATGAAATACTTATGCAACTATTGTTCTTTAATGTACTGTATGGCAATCATTTATAGCGATAAAAAAACATCAAAAATTCACAGGTCGTGACAACTTTCAATAGTAATTTAAACAATTATTTTTAGACACCATACTTATTACCAAATACATATTAGCAGTAAAAGATACCAAAATGGCCTATAAACAGGGGCATACATAGAAATCACTGGGCCCCATAGAAAGAATCTAAACTATGCCCTATTCATAGCCCCTCCCACTATCTGTTCCTGGCCAGTAGTGTACTGATATGTGATGTATGAGGTATAAATTACAGCTCGTACCTCACATATCAGTACACTGCTGTAAATACTATATATTTGTACACACTGCATCTATTAAACCTCGTACCTAACATATCAGTACACTGCTGGATATACTATATACATCTGTAAAACCTGCATGTATTATACCTGGTACCTCATATTAGTACACTGTACACACTGCATCTATTATACCTATAAATATATATATATACAGTACAGACCAAAAGTTTGGACACACCTTCTCATTCAAAGAGTTTTCTTTATTTTCATGACTATGAAAATTGTAGATTCACACTGAAGGCATCAAAACTATGAATTAACACATGTGGAATTATATACATAACAAACAAGTGTGAAACAACTGAAAATATGTCATATTCTAGGACTTCAAAGTAGCCACCTTTTGCTTTGCTTACTGCTTTGCACACTCTTGGCATTCTCTTGATGAGCTTCAAGAGGTAGTCCCCTGAAATGGTTTTCACTTCACAGGTGTGCCCTATCAGGTTTAATAAGTGGGATTTCTTGCCTTATAAATGGGGTTGGGACCATCAGTTGCGTTGAGGAGAAGTCAGGTGGATACACAGCTGATAGTCCTACTGAATAGACTGTTAGAATTTGTATTATGGCAAGAAAAAAGCAGCTAAGTAAAGAAAAACGAGTGGCCATCATTACTTTAAGAAATGAAGGTCAGTCAGTCAGCCGAAAAATTGGGAAAACGTTGAAAGTAAGGGCTATTTGACCATGAAGGAGAGTGATGTGGTGCTGCGCCAGATGACCTGGCCTCCACAGTCACCGGACCTAAACCCAATCGAGATGGTTTGGGGTGAGCTGGACCGCAGAGTGAAGGCAAAAGGGCCAACAAGTGCTAAGCATCTCTGGGAACTCCTTCAAGACTGTTGGAAGACCATTTTAGGGGACTACCTCTTGAAGCTCATCAAGAGAATGCCAAGAGTGTGCAAAGCAGTAATCAAAGCAAAAGGTGGCTACTTTGAAGAACCTAGAATATGACATATTTTCAGTTGTTTCACACTTGTTTGTTATGTATATAATTCCACATGTGTTAATTCATAGTTGTGATGCCTTCATAGTCATGAAAAAAAAGAAAACTCTTTGAATGAGAAGGTGTGTCCAAACTTTTGGTCTGTGCTGTATATATATATATATATATATATATATATATATATATATTATATAGAGCAGTGTACTGATCTGAGAAGTACAAGGTATAATAGATGAAGTGGGTACAGAAATATGTGGTCAGTTATATATTATGGTTATTATGTGAAGTACATGAGGTAATAGTGGTTGAAACTGTCTGTAGTACTATATATGAGTGAAATATATGAGTAAAAATAAGGAATGTGGAGCAAATGAAGAGAAAGGTAGAGGACCTCCTCTTATGGCTTCATTTTAGTCTCTGTGGAGAGCTTATTGTTCATTTATTCTCCATGCCATTGGGTGTTGAAGGACCTGTGATGATGCTCTGTGCAGTTCCTTTACTAGATGTACAGGGCCTGTGATTATGCTGATGTCATCACAGGTCCTAGTAGATGATCCTAGCTAACATAGGATCTACACCATGCTCTGTGCAGTTCCTTTACTAGATGTACAGGATCTGTGATGTACATGATGTCATCACAGTTCCTGGCAGATGTTCCTATCTAACCTAGGAACTACACCATTCTTTGTGCATTTACTTTTAGAGATGAGCAAAGTTCTTAAATTTGTTTTGGATACTTGCTTGAAGAACCATTGTGAAATCTCACACGGTGCATGATGATGTCACCGTGCACAAGATTTCGCACAGGATCTTCAAGCAAGATGGGCGGGGGGGCCTCTTTGCACTCAAATGGATGAAGTGAGTATGATTTTTTTAATTTTCACTGCCATTTCAGGGAAAATTGATTTGTTACCACAAAGCACAAGGAAATTCGGTTTTGTGGTAAATTTTATTTTCCCTGAAATTCAGATCAAAGTCCACTTCGAATACTTTGATTTGCTCAACACTACTTCCTTTACTAGATATACAGGACCTGTGATGACATCATCACAGGTCCTTTAGCTTTCTCCACTAATGATAGGGTTACTATACTGGTGTCGGACAGTAATGCGTGGGATCATGGGGAGGGGCCTTTAGTTCAATGCAAGCCCCTTTTCCACACGGGCCCCATAGCAGCTGTGCGGTCTGCTTCTATTGGAGGTACGCCACTGCTTATAGAACTCAAGGCTTAATTCAATCACCATTAATCACATGAAGAATTGGACCATACAAATCCCAAAAATAACAGATAAGACATTTGACATAACAGTGGTAAATGTCTTTGACCATCTAAAGGGTTGATTCTGCTAAAATTGATAAGATATGATAAAATTGATTGTGTCTGTGTTTTAAATGGGACCTATTGATATAATAATTGTGGGTTTGAGGAATAAAAGATAGTTAATAATAGCATAATTATTATTTTTTTTGCTCAGTTATTGACAGAGAAAATGATCTCTTACTGACTTTGCAAGATAAGTCAGTTGAGTTTAAACTCAAAGTCAAGGCTCCCACATCTGTACAGGACAAAAAGTCATATTTAGTCGAAAATATGACTAAATAAAAAAATGATTGCTACAGTTCACCTGCAAATCTTTCAAGAAGAGACAATTGATCAGGATCTAGAAGGCTATTGCAAAATTCTCAAAATAGTCCTGTAATAAACGTACCTGTCCAGGCTCCAGCAGCGCAATCCTCAGCTCTGGCACCCACACAATGGGAGAGACGAGCTCCTGAGCCATGCCCCACAGCGACAATGAGCAGCGGGCTGAATGACATCTCATCTGCTCAATTACCTGTTCTGCTTCTAGGCTGACCTATGGGAGAGTCAGGTCACCAGACCTATCAGGTTCTGGTTCAGGAACCAGGCTCTCTATTTAAACCCCCTATTGCATTAGACCATTGCCAGTGATTGTCTTTGTTGACTCACTAGCGTTGTTTCCTTGTTCCCTATTCCTGTATTGCTATTGGTACACTGTGTTTCAGATCCTGCCTTATCTTCTGACCACTTTCGGTCTCATGTTTTAGTAATGCGTAGCCCATCTTGTTCTGACCCATTTCGTACGACTCTGCTTTTGTGTTCACTGTTTGTGTGTCTTATTTGTCCTGCACTTATACTAGTGTAGGGACTGTCATACAGTTGCGGTTCTGCGATTTAGCACTTACACTGCAAGTAGGTAAGGGAAGCAGTCTGGGTTCTATTTCAGAGATTCACCCTCCTTGTCTGTCCCTATCTATAGTTGTGACATTATCACTGGCTGAAAAAAGCTAGCTCCACCTTCACTATTATGGATGCCATGGCAGCTTTAGCCTCACAGATGGAGAGTACTGGTACTGGTGTACTGCATCTGGCTGAAATGATCTGTCCCTTAGATCACAGTTTAGACTAGGCCTTTCAGACACTCTGATGGACCTTCCATTTAGTCACCCGACCCCAGGGTCCCTAGATGAGGCCATGTCGTTACCTATCCAACTTGACAAATGTCTTAGGTTCCCGGGAACCTTAGGTAAGCAGGAACAATCTGTTGTTGTCCATCCTTCTTCCTTTTCCTTTGTTCCCCAAGCCTCTGTGTCCAAGGCGCCGGTTGAATCTGAAAAAGCCATGCAAGTGGGGGTCATGCCTCCTCAACTAAAGAACATTGCAAAAAACATGACCTCTGCTTCTACTATGGCAGTCCGGAACATCAGTTAGGATCCTGTCTTACTGGACAAAAGTCAGAAAACTGTGTGATGATCGGGGAGGTCAATCAGACACACAGTTATTTCCCCAAAAAATTTGTAGGGTTTTACTCCCTGTTAATCTGTCTTTTCAAAGAAGGTCTGATTCCGGTTTGGCTTTTGTGGATTCTGGGGCTCCAGTTAGTTTTGTTCACATGGTGTCATGGACATTCCCGTGACAGGTGGCAGAAGATCGGCGAGACTGGCAACACGTGGTTTAATGTGTGGATCAATAGGCGCCTGTGTTGTTTCTGGTAATGGCCACACCCTTTGCCTCAGGTCTTGCTAATGTGGTCACTTAACCTTCTTTATTTATAGTTACTTCTCCCACTATGCTGTGCAGTTGTGGATTGCTGGTGTGTGGATCTCGGCGGAGTTCCTGGTGCTTCCATTGCTCCTTTGAAGTTAAGTCTTTCATTTCCCTTTGTGTATTTTGTTTGAGTTCTGTGTGTCGTATTTCCCTGTCTGTTGTATTAAGGCCTGAGGGAGAATCCTGTTCGTCCTTCCTTGGAGGAACAGATTGTCTCAGTCCTGACATTAGTCCAGGGTCCTATAGGGTCAGTTAGGACACTAGGTTCTGGTGTATGAACTCACCTACCTCTGGGGTCTGTTCATACTGGTAGTTAGTCAGGACTTTGATTAGGGTTTTATTAGGAGGTGTCCATCTCCTTTCCCTAGTTTCCAAGCCTTATTCCCTCACCCCTTTCCCTCCTATGTTCCGTGTGGTATTCCCCCCCCCCCCCCCCACATCCGAACGTGACATTATAAACCGCCAAAACCGTCATTTTTTTTCCTTGTTCCAGTACAGCCATGGATCCTATTGCTGCACTGGCCGGACAGCTGCAGGGGCTGTCTTTGGAGGTAGCTGACCTCCGCATGACCATCTCGCAGATCCAGAGACCACAGGCTGCTGGTCCTAGTGGTGGTTACCAGGCCTGTCTTGATTGGCTGGGGGGAAGTGATAATTTCATTTTGTTTAGGGAGGCATGCAAATTGTATTTTAGGCTACGTCCACACTCATCTGGGCATGAGATTCAGAGAGTTGGTGTGGTTATTTTATTGCTTAAAGAGGACGCTCAGTCATGGTCTTTTTCTCTGCCGACCAGATAGCAGTCTCTCCGGTCGGTGGATGAATTTTTCAAAGCTCTGGGCCTCATCTATGATGACCCGGATTGGACCTCCCTGGCCGAGACCAAGCTACATGGCCTTTGTCAGGGAAAGCGTTCTGCTGAGATCTATTGCTCTGAGTTCAGGAGGTGGGCTACGGATACTGAGTGGAACGATCCGGCTCTCCGTAGTCAGTTTTGTCAGGGATTATCAGAGAGGCTGAAGGACACTTTGGCCTTTCATGAGAATCCTGAGTCTCTGGAAGCTGCTATGTCTCTTGCAGTACCCATTGAGAGACGCCTGAGAGAGAGATCCAGGGGCCCCCACTCTCAGGACGTACTATCACATAACATATCGTCTTCCTCTGACACTTTGGGTGAAGATACTCCTGGGTTTATGTCTGGGGACGAACCCATGCAATTAGGGGGACCTACTCCTGGATCCGTTTTTAAGCATACTGGTAATAGGAAGGGAGTGTGTTTTTTCTGGGGACAAAAGGGACATTTTATCAGAGTATGTCCATGCATTCAACGGCTATTTAATTCCCATCTGACTCTTGGAGGGGTGAGAGGAGAGTCAGAAAATCAGCATTTGTCTTTTACTGGTAGTAACAGATTTCTCCTGGCTGCTGAGGTGGCGCTAGAGTCAAAAACTGTAGGGATTGAGGTGTTTATCGACAGCGGGCCGGGGTGAACCTGATTGATGTTCAGTTCGTCCGTATGCACGAGTTGTCACAGAGTGTATTAGAAAAATACATTCCCGTTTTTGCTATTGATTTTGCACCTCTAGCTCAGAAGTGTTTATTGCAAGTGGTGCTTTATATCAGATTAAGAGTGGGTGATTTTCATCAAGAATTTATCTCGTGTTTTGTGTTTGAAGGGTCTCCCTGCACCGGTGGATCTGTGTTTACTGTGGTTAAGCAAGCCAACCATCGATTGGCAAGCTAGACAGATTCTGGATTGGGGTGATTATTGCATTGACAATTGTCTGAATACATCTTTTTCTGTTTTAACTACTAAGACATTACCCTCTTTTATATCTGATTTTGCCGACGTGTTTTCTGAGAGTGGATGCCAGGATTTACCTCCTCATCAGGAGTATGATTGTCCTATCAATCTTATTCCCAGAGCTAAATTGCCAAAATCTAGGTTGTATAACCTTTCTGAAACTGAAAGACTGGCCATGAGAGAGTATATTACCGAGAGTTTGGCTAAAGGACACATAAGACCTTCCAAGTCTCCAGTAGGGTTTTTTTTTTGTTAAAAAAAAAGACGGTCTTCGACCATGTCTGGATTTCCATGAACTCAATCGTATTACTGTCAGTGATCCTTACCCTCTTCCTTTGATTCCCGATTTGTTTAACCAGATTATTGGTGCCAATGTGTTCTCCAAGTTGGACTTAAAAGGGGCATATAAACTGGTTAGGATCAAGGAAGGGGATGAATGGAAGATGGCTGTTAATACTCCTGAGGGGCACTTTGAGAACCTGGTCAAGCCTTTCGGGTTGACCAATGCTCCTGCGGTTTTCCTGCATTTTGTGAATTAAATTTTTCATCCCCTTGTGGGGAGGTTTGTAGTCGTTTATTTGGATGACATTCAAATTTATTCTCCAGATGTGGAAACAGATCAGGATCACGTAAGACAGGTGTTACAGATCCTAAGGGATAATAAATTGTACACAAAATTAGAGTAGTGTGTTTTTGCTGTACACGAGGTGCAGTTTTTGGGCCACCTGCTGTCATCTTTGGGTATTCGAATGGATCCAGAGAAAGTCCGTGCTGTATTAGACTGGGATCGACCGGAATATCTGAAGACTCTTATGCGGTCTTTGGGGTTCACCAACTATAACCGAAAATCTATTAAGAATTATTCAACAATAGTGAAACCCTTAACTGACATGACTAAGAAAGGGACAGATGTCTCAGTGCGGTCTGATTTGGCGTTGTGAGCCTTTTCTGCGATTAAGGAATGCTTCTCTTCTGTCCCTATATTGGTGCAGCCGGATGTATGACAACCTTTCATTGTCGAAGTGGACGCATCTGAGGTGGGGGTAGGAGCAGTTCTATCGCAGGGCCCGTCACCTGGTAAATGGCGTCCATGTGCCTTTTTCACTAAAAAAGAGAAATTATGTTGTGGGTAACAGAGAGTTACTGGCCATTAAGTTGGCTTTTGAGGAATGGCGTCATTGGTTGGAAGGAGCAATTCATCCGATCACAGTGTTTACATATCACAAAAACCTGGCTTACCTTGAGTCGGCTAAACAACTGAACCCGAGACAAGCCAGATGGTCTTTGTATTTCACCCGATTCAATTTCATTGTCACCTATCGTCCTGGGGTTAAGAACGTCAAGGCAGATGCCTTGTCACGTAGTTTTCTGGAGGTGGTGATTTTGAAAATCTGAGTCCTATACTGTCGGAAAGGGTGGTGGTATCCGCTCTTTACCCTGACCTAGAGGAAAAGGTGTTAGAGGCCCAGGGAGACGCACCAGATTCTGGTCCCTCTGGGAAACTGTTTCTTCCATCGGAATTGCGTTACAAGGTGTTTGAGGAACATCACTGTACGGTTCTTACGGGACAAACAGGGAGTAGATCCACTGCCGACCTCATCTCTCGTAGATTCTGGTGGCCAGGGTTGCGTAAGTATGTCAGCCTGTAGTACCTGTGCACGCGCTAAGGTGACACATACTCGGCCTTCCGGATCTCTACTTCCGTTGCCCATCCCGTCCAGACCATAGACTCACTTATCCATGGATTTTATCACTGATCTACCTAATTCTTCAGGAAAGACGGTTATTTTGGTGGTAGTTGATCGCTTTAGTAAAATGGTGCACTTTATAGCGTTGCCGAGCCTACCTAATGCTAAAACACTTGCACAAGTGTTTGTTGACAACATTGTGAAACTCCATGGCATTCCCTCTGACGTGGTCTCGGATCATGGGACTCAGTTTGTTTTCTAATTCTGGAAGGCGTTCTGTACTCGACTGGGGGTACAACTGTCCTTTTCTTCAGCTTTTCATCCTCAGTCGACCGGACTTACTTGAGATGTTTTGTCTCTGGGAACCAGGAGGAATGGTCTTTGTTTTTGTCTTTGGCAGAGTTTACCATATGCAATTGTAGACAGGAGTCCACTGGTAAGTTGCCGTTTTTTGGGGCATATGAGTTTCACACACAGTTTGTCACATTTTCTGGTTCTGATACTTCTGGTATCCCTGAGGAGGAACGTTTTTCGTCATCACTGTCATCTATATGGCAGAAAATTCTAAATAACTTGAGGAATATGGGCAACAAGTATAAACGTGTGGCTGACAGGAAACGTATGAATGGTCTGGACCTAAGAGTGGGTGATTCTGTGTGGCTGACCACAAGAAACATTAAGTTGAAGATATCTTCTTGGAAGTTGGGTCCAAGGTTTATTGGTCCATATAAGATCACTGCCATTATTAATCCTGTAGCTTTTCGTCTAGAACTTCCTCTGGCCCTGAAAATTCATAATATGTTTCATAAATCTTTGTTGAAGAGAAATGTTGCACCTTTGGAGCCATCTTCCCTGCCACCCGCTACTGTCATGGTGGATGGTAGTTTGGAATTTCAGATTACCAAGATAATTCTCGAGTTCTCTGTAGATCTCTTCAGTATCTTGTTCACTGGAAGGGTTATGGACCAGAGGAGAGGATGTGGGTACCGGCATCTGACGTAAGTGCCAGTCGTTTGGTGAAAGCTTTTTACAGGTCTCACTCGGATAAGGTCGGTCCTGGGTGCCCAAAGGTCACCCGTAGAAGGGGGGGGGGTACTGTCAGGGATGTTCCGTGACAGGTGGCAGGAGATTGGTGAGACTCACAACACGTGGTTTGATCTGACAGGTTTCCTTGTGGATCAATAGCCATCTGTGTTGTTTCTGGTAATGGCCACACCACTTGCCTCAGGTGTTGTTAATGTGGTCATTTAGCCTTCCTTATTTATAGTTACTTCTCCCACTATGCTGTGCAGTTTATAGCTTCTGCTTTGAGTTGTGGATTGCTGGTGTGTGGATCTCAATGGAGTTCCTGGTGCTTCCATTGCTCCTTTGAAGTTAAGTCTTCATTTCTCTTTGTGTATCTTGTTTGAGTTCTGTGTGTCGTATTTCCCTGTCTGTTGTATTAAGGCCTGAGGGAGAATCCTGTTCGTCTTTCCTCTTGGAGGAACAGGTTGTCTCAGTCCTGACATTAGTCCAGGGTCCTATAGGGTCAGTTAGGACACTAGGTTCTGGTGTATGAACTCACCTACCTCTGGGGTCTGTTCATTCTAATAGTTAGTCAGGACTTTGATTAGGGTTTTATTAGGAGGTGTCCATCTCCTTTCCCTAGTTTCCAGGCCTTATTTCCTCACCCCTTTTCCTCCTATGTTGGGTGTGATGTTGAAAAGGATAGAGGGAAAAAAAGGTCCTTTTGTGCTCGGTAGTAAAATATCTTAAAGAGGACCTTTCACTACAATAAAAAATCGAAACTAAGCATACAGACAGTTATCTTCAGATCTTCGGCTCAACTGGGTGGAGCCTGCCGGCGTCTCCTTCTCCCAGGCTGTAGCGCTGACCAATCGCAGCGCTCAGCTCATAGCCTGAGAGTTTTTTTTCCTCTCAGGCTATGAGCTGAGCGCTGCGATTGGCCAGCGCTACTGTAACGGGGTTCCGAAGGTGCACTCGGTCCCCCATTAGCCGCAGACCTGCTGCTTAGCTTCGGGAGCGAGGGTCTGTGTTTGACCTCGTTCCCAGGGCGGCTTTACTAGCTGGGTGGCCCCCTGCTCCTAAGTCTGCCTTGAGCGCCGAGCTGATCACTCGGTGCTCGACTGGTTGGTCTGTCAGTCATGTGACTCCCCACTATAAATACAGGCAGCCTGCTGGCCACAGGTTGCCTGTTAATTTAGGTTCCACCTGTGGTTTTGTCTTTCCTGGCGTACTTACCTCCTGCTGAATTCCTGACGATCCTCTGCCTGCTCCTTGTGTACTTTGCTGCTCTCCTGGTATTCTGACCCTGGCCTCCTCCTGACGATCCTCTGCTGACTCCTTTGGTACTACACGACTCTCCTGGTATTTATGACCCCGGCTTCTCCTGACTATTCTCTGCTTGCTCCATTTGTACTTTGTAGCTTTCCTGGTATTGACTCGGTCCGTTCACGTTCTGTTGTTTGTCTGTCTGTCATCCCTGCACTTAGTCCAAGCTAGGGATTGCCGTCCAGTTGTCCCCTGTCATTAGGACTCGCGAGGCAAGTAGGCAGGGCCAGGGGTAAGGGTGGAGCGCAGTGGTCACTTCCCTCCCCCTTGTGTGTGTGTACGCGACCGTTACAGCTACAGCCTGGGAGAAGGAGACGCCGGCAGGCTCCACCTAGTTGAGCCGAAAATATGAAGATACCGGAGCCTATACGGGAGAACGGAGCGGCGCCCAGGGATAATAGTAAGTGCAGGGATATCCCTGGGCGCCGCTCTCCATGTCTGCATGCTTAGTTTAGATTTTTTATTGTAGTGAATTGTCCTCTTTAATGATGGTCTAGATTGCTATGGACACTTCTCCTCTATGTACACAACTGCTTTCGGTAACCCATCAACTGATCACAAAACAGAGGAATTACCAGAAGAAAATGTGAATTTTATACTACATCTGTCTGTTGGTGACCCACATCTTTCCACCATTACTAAGGGTACTTTCACACTAGCGTTTTTTTTATTTTCGGCATAGAGTTCCGTCCTAGGGGCTCTATACTGGAAAAGAACTGACCGTTTTATCCCCATGCATTCTAAATGGAGAGCAATCCGTTCAGGATGTATCAGGATGTCTTTAGTTCAGTCTATTTGAATGTTCAAGACGGAGATAATAAAGCAGCCAAAAAAACTGAACACTTGCCTGAATGCCAGATCCTGCATAGGAATGTATTAAAAATACCGCAATGCCTGATCCGTCCTTCCGGTCTGCGCATGCGCAGACCTTTAAAGATGTGGAAAAAAAATAGAAACGAACAGACGGATCCGTCCTTGCAATGCATTTGTGAGACGGATCCGAACCCGGATCCGTCTACAAATGCTGTCCGTTTGCATGCAGATTGCGGGATCCGGCAGGCAGTTCCTGTGACGGAACTCTTTGCCGGATCACTCTGCCGCAAGTGTGAAAGTACCCTAAGAACTAGACCACAGAAACCTTTAAAACAGCGGTCTACTTTCGGTTGCACTTTATTATGATCTATATATGATATATGCTAGCTTATCCTTCCTTTATCTTAAAAGTTTTGATATTTGATGTTTATGCCTATACCTGTCTATATATTTTGTATATACAGTTGCAAGAAAATACATTCCTATGGAAAAAAAATGCAGGATCTGGCATTCAGGCAAGTGTTCAGTTTTATTGGCTGCTTTATTATCTCCGTCCTGAACATTCAAATAGACTGAACTAAAGACATCCTGATGAATATTTACATGGTGTGTTCAATAATAACATGGTAACATTTAATTCTTTGTGTGTTATTAGTTTAAGCAGACTGTGATTGTCTATTGTTGTGACTTAGATGAAGATTAGATCACATTTTATGACCAATTTGTGCAGAAATCCATATCATTCCAAAGGGTTCACATACTTTTTCTTGCAACTGTATATTAGATTTTTTGCCTTCTATAAAAAAAAAGTATACAACAACCTGTCTAAGACCCTACCCGAAACAATGTGGCCCTTTGCTATACACATTTGGGGTATACAAAGGGCATCACCACATGTTATGTTTCACATGTTGCTGTTTCTTGCTGTATGTGTTGCGAATGTTTATATTTTCCTTAATTTGCAGGACACTATCCCTTTAAGAGAGAAATAAATATCTATCAGAGGCCGGTGATATCATTATATGCATAGAGCTCAGAGCACAGGCCAGAAGAAGTCTGCTTCTTGCACTGCATCACTTCAGGTAGAAAAAAAATCGCTGTACTCCAGTGATATGTTGCAAATAAAGATATAGTTTATTATCCTTTACAAAGACATCAAAAGGATTTCTGATCCAGATATTTTTATAACAATTTTTCCACAGTAAATCACCAAACGTTTCGGTCTGAGTGGACCTTCTTCACCGGTGTAACCTATAGCTAAGTATAATATAGACAGTAAATTATGTGTAATATGATCAGACGGACGTCAAAGTAAATTCATGGATTGGTAACAGACAAAACAAAAGTAAATAAAATAAAATGACAAACAGAATTGACAAGTAGATATAAATCCAGAGACGTACGAGTCAAAACACAGGAATCAGGACTTCAGCTTATTGGCCAATATTGGCCTAATCATTAATCCAGGATAGAATAAAATATCTAATATATAAATCTGAGTGTATGTATGTGTGTGTATGTATGTCCTCTAAAGGAATCCGCACCGTCGCATTTACAATCCTGAAATTTGGCACACAGGTACATCAGGTGTCTGGGAAGGTTTTAGACCGGGTCTCAGCTCTCTAGCACGTACCATTCTTGAGATATTCCCCAAAAAATGCATTAGCCAATAGAAGCCTGGTCACATGACCCTTATCAGCCAATAGAAGCTCGCAGGCCCTTAGTCTCCACATACACACAGTTTTACACCTGGTTTTCATAACAACCCAGCCATTTTTCTTCACTGCTGTAGGTCAGCTTTAACCCCTTAATGACTTGCGCCGTACATGTACGGCGCAAACGGACATGACTTAATGCCCAGCACAGTACATGTACGGCGGCAGGGGTCCGGCAGTGACTGATAGCCGGACTCCTGCTGTATGCGCCGGTATCTGTGAAATCACAGATGCCGATGCATTAACCCTTGCACGCTGCTGTAACGGGGACCCGATGGCAGGGAAGGCAGCCCGATGCCTTCCTTAGGCATCGTGACTGCCTTCCATGACATCCTGTGAGATCCAGCCCCCTGAATCTCACAGGCAAGCTGGCTGAAGTGTATTACAGTGTGTAATACACTTACAGGCAATGCATGGCAATACAGAAGTATTGTCATGCATTGAACAGGGGATCAGACCCCCAAAAGTTGAAGTCCCAGAGTGGGACAAAAAAGTAAAGTGAAAAAAAGAGTAAAGAAATAAAGTTTTACAAAAAAAACTAAAAGTTTCAAGTAAAAAAAAAAGCGTCCTTTTCCAAAAATAAAGTTAAAAAAATTGGGAAAAAAATTGGGAAAAATAGAAAAGTAGACATATTAGGTATCGCCGCGTCCGTATAGACCGGCTTTATAAAAATATCACATGACCTAACCCCTCAGATGAACACCGTCCAAAAAATGAATTCAAAAACAGGGCTAAAAAAACATTTTTTGTCATCTTACATCACTAAAAGTACAACACCAATCGATCAAAAAGGTGTATGCCCCCCAAAATAGTAGCAATCTAACCGTCACCTTATCCCACAAACAATTACTCCTACCTAAGACAATCGCACAAAAAATAAAAAAAAACTATGGCTCTCAGACTATGGAGACACTAAAACATGATTTTTTTTTGTTTCAAAAATGATATTATTGTGTTAAATGTAAAAAAATATTTAAAAAAGTATACATATTAGGTATCATCGCGTCCGTAACAACCTGCTCTATAAAAATACAATATGACCTAACCCCTCAGGTTAACACCGTTAAAAAAAAAAGGAAAAAAAGCAATTTTTTGTCACTTTACATCACAAAAAGTGTAATAGCAAGCGATCAAAAAGTCATACACACCGCAAAATCATACTAATCAAACCGTCATCTCATCCTGCAAAAAATGATACTCTACCTAAGACAATTGCCCAAAAAAGAAAAAAAATAGGGCAGCTTAAAATTATCCCAGTGAAATCTGCCTTCCAAAAACCATATGGCGTTCCTTTCCTTCTGTGCAATGCCGTGTGTCCGTACAGCACTTTACAACCACATATGGGGTGTTTCTGTAAACTACAGAATCAGGGCAATAAATATAGAGTTTTGTTTGGCTGTTAACCCTTGCTTTGTTACTGGAAAAAAAAAATATTAAAATGGACAATTTGCCCAAAAAGTTAAATTCTAAAAATTTCCTCTCCATTTTCCTTAAATTATTGTGGAACACCTAAAGGGTTAACATAGTTTGTAAAATCAGTTTTGGATACCTTGAGGGCTGTAGTTTGCAAAATGGGGTCATTTATGGGTGGTTTCTATTATGCAAGCCCCACAGTGATTTCATAACTGAACTGGTCCTTAAAAAAGTGGGTTTTGGAAATTTTCCAAAATATTTTAAGATTTGCTTCTAAACTTCTAAGCCTTCTAACGTCCCCAAAAAATATAATGGCATTCACAAAATGATCCAAACATGAAGTAGACATCTGGGGAATGTAAAGTAATAACTATTTTTGGAGTTATTACTATCTATTATAAAAATAGAGAAATGAAAATTTGGAGATTTGCTAATTTTTCTAAATTTTTGGTAAATTTGGAATTTTTTTATAAATAAAAATGAAATATTTTGATTCAATTTTACCACTGTCATGAAGTACAATATCGGACGAGAAAACGAGAAAACAGTCTCAGAATGGCCTGGATAAGTAAAAACGTTTGAAGTTATAACCACATAAAGTGACACATGTCAGATTTGCTAAAAATGGCCTGGTCCTTAAGGTGAAAAATGGCTGGGTCCTTAACCACTTAAGGACCACAGGTTTATACCCCCCTAGTGACCAGGCCCTTTTTTACAAATCGGCACTCCACAACTTTAGCGGTTTATTGCAACTTACCACCCAAATGCGGTCATGCAGCTTACCACCCAAATGAATTTTACCTCCCTTTCTTCTCACTAATAGAGCTTTCATTTGGTGGTATTTCATTGCTGCTGACATTTTTACTTTTTTGGTTATTAATCGAAATTTACCGATTTTTTTGCAAAAAAATGACATTTTTCACTTTCAGTTGTAAAATTTTGCAAAAAAAACGACATCCATATATAAATTTTTCTCTAAATTTATTGTTCTACATGTCTTTGATTAAAAAAAAAAGTTTGGGTAAAAAAAAAATGGTTTGGGTAAAAGTTATAGCGTTTACAAACTATGGTGCAAAAATGTGAATTTCCGCTTTTTGAAGCAGCTCTGACTTTCTGAGCACCTGTCAAGTTTCCTGAGGTTCTACAATGGCCAGACAGTAGAAACACCCCACAAATGACCCCATTTCGGAAAGTAGACACCCTAAGGTATTCGCTGATGGGCATAGTGAGTTCATAGAACTTTTTATTTTTTGTCACAAGTTAGCGGAAAATGATTTTTTTTTTATTTTTTTTTTCTTACAAAGTCTCATATTCCACTAACTTGTGACAAAAAATAAAAACTTCCATGAACTCACTATGCCCATCACGAAATACCTTGGGGTGTCTTCTTTCCAAAATGGGGTCACTTGTGGGGTAGTTATACTGCCCTGGCATTCTAGGGGCCCTAATGTGTGGTAAGTAGTTTGAAATGAAAACGTGTAAAAAATGGCCGGTGAAATCCGAAAGGTGCTCTTTGAAATGTGGGCCCCTTTGCCCACCTAAGCTGCAAAAAAGTGTCACACATGTGGTATCGCCGTACTCATGCTGGGTGAGAGAAATATCTTGGCAAAAGACAACTTTTCCCATTTTTTTATACAAAGTTGGCATTTGACCAAGATATTTATCTCACCCAGCATGGCTATATGCAAAATGACACCCCAAAACACATTGCCCAACTTCTCCTGAGTACGGCGATACCACATGTGTGACACTTTTTTGCAGCCTAGGTGGGCAAAGGGGCCCACATTCCAAAGAGCACCTTTAGGATTTCACAGGTAATTTTTTACACATTTTGATTTCAAACTACTTTGGATCCCAAACTTCTTCTCACGCTTTAGGGCCCCTAAAATGCCAGGGCAGTATAAATACCCCATATTTCCAGATGTGCCTTTGTTCCAGCAATAGATGCTTTTTATCCTCTGAAAATCCAGTTTTTTGGTATGCAAACGAGCCAGTAAGGTGCCCAGAGGGGCGTCACTCTTTCAGGATGGAGCCCAGGCACGCCTCCTGCCACAATGTGTCCCCCCACCCCTCCTACATCACATTTAAGCAACAACTCTGCCCCCTTTTCCCTGCTTTCAGCATGAGGGCGGGCTTGGGCACTAGCAGGAGGCATGACTGGACTCCTTCCTGCAAGAGTGACGCCCCTCTGGGCACCTTACTGGCTCATTTGCAAACCATAAAAACTGGATTTTCAGAAAATAGAAAACATCTATTGCTGAAACAAAGGCACATCTTGAAATAAGGTACTAAGTGCAATTATTAGGCCATAGCTTTACTTCAATAGCGATTATCCTAGTGGCAGATTTCCTTTAAAGGGGTTTTCTCATCTCAGACAATGGGGGCATATGGCTAGGATATGCCTACATTGTCTTATAGGTGCAGGTCCCACCACTGGGACCCACACATATATCCAGAACGGACCCCGAAAGTGAAGGAGAGCGCATTGCGCATGCGCAGCCGCCCACTATTCATTTCTATGGGGCCGCCGAAAATAGCCGAGCGCTGGCTCAGCTATTGCCATCTGCCCCATAGAAATGAAAGGGAGCATGGGAGAGGCGGGGATTAGCGCTTGGTGGTGGACGGACCCTGGGAAATCTGGGGTCCTCCAGCCACAGCGCTCCCCGCTCCATTCTCAATATAGGTGCGGGTCCCAGCAGTGGGACCGGCACCTATCAGACAATGGGGGCATATTCTAGCGATATGCCCCCATTGTCTAAGATGGGAATACCCCTTTAAAGCTGACCTAAAGCAGTGAAGAAAAATGGCTGGGTTGTTATGGAAACCGGGTGTAAAACTGTGTGTATGTGGAGACTAAGGGCCTGCAAGCTTCTATTGGCTGATAAGGGTCATGTGACCAGGCTTCTATTGGCTAATGCATTTTTTGGGAATATCTCAGGAACGGTATGTGCTAGAGAGCTGAGACCCGATCTAAAACCTTCCCAGATACCTGATGTACCTGTGTGCCAAATTTCTTGATTGTAAATGCGACGGTGCAGATTCCTTTAGAGGACATACATACACACACACACATATACATACACTCAGCTTTATATATTAGATATTTTAATCTATTCTGGACTAATAATTAGGCCAGTATTGGCCAATTAGCTGAAGTCCTGATTCATAGGCTCCTCTGTATGTTTTGATTCGTATGTCTCTGGATTTCAATTTACTTGTCAATTCGGTTTGTCATTTTATTTACTTTTGTTTTATCTGTTACCAATCCATGAATTTACTTTCACATCCGTTCTGATCATATTACATATAATTTACTGTCTATATTATACTTAGCTATAGGTTACACCGCTGAAGAAGGTCCACTCGGACCGAAACGTTTGGTGATTTACTGTGGAAAAATTGTTATAAAAATATCTGGATCAGAAATCCTTTTGATGTCTTTGTAAAGGATAATAAACTATATCTTTATTTGCAACATATCACTGGAGTACAGCGATTTTTCTCTTCCTGATGTGTTGACCACCCAGTCATTTCGCTAGCACCAACACGAATGTGACTGAGTTGTGCAGACCCCAACCTTGTTTACATATTGCACTGCATCGCTGACAGCAGAATGGAGGTAAGTATTTGAGTCTATTATTTTTATTTGGCAGCATGTTGTTGGGCCACAGTGGGGTGGGGGTCATTATTTTGTAAATGGAAAAAGCACTATGAGGACATTGCGGTTGTAAAGTAGCATTCTTGTACTGGTACACATTATAATGGGACCACTAGGGGAATATCTATTCTACTGGGAGCACTAAAAGGGGGTAGTTTTTGTACTAACACATGTTATAAGGGAACATTTTTTGTACTGGCACACAAGGGGACATTTTCAGTACTTAGCGCATATCATAAGGGAGCAATTTTGTGCTGGCACACATTCTAAGGTGGTCACTATGGGGACATTTGTTCTACAGGGCACTAAAATGTTTTTTTTTTTTTGCACTGGCACACATTATAAAGGAGCATTTTTTGTTTTGGCACGCATAAGGGGATATTTTTGTACTGCCACACAATAAAAGGGAGCATTTTTGTACTAGCACACATTGCAAAGTGGAATTATTTTACTGGCAAAAGTTATAAGGGGTCATTTTTTGTACTGTCACACAATATAAAGGGTAATATTTTGTACAGACACACATTATAGGGATATTATTACTACTGGGGGCACTATAAGTTTCAGGGACACTATTTACTGAGCACAGTTATTTTTTAGGGCACTGTGGGCCAATGAGTATTTTCAGGGGGATTATCTGTTTCTGCAGTATAGTATTGGGAAGCACAGTGGGCACCAGTGGCGTAACTAGAACTGATTGTGCCCCACAACAAATTTTTGAACGGGCCCTCTCCCCCCAGCAAGTTATTTGCTAGTCAAGACTGAACTCCAGCCACTCCATCCGTTTTCTACACGTATATACTGTAAGTAATGTCACTGTATATAATGTCAGTGTATAATACAGTTGAGAGGGCCCTGACAATAAAATACCCTCTTGAGGGGGCCCTTTGGGAGTTTGGGCCCCAAAGCTGCTGCTTCCTCTGCTTCCCCTATAGCTACGCCCCTGATGGGCACAGTATATGGCGCTGTATCAGGCTACTTTCACACTTGCGTTGTTGTTTTCCAGTATTGAGATCCAGCAGAGGAGCTCAATACAGGAAAAAAAACTATTCCATTTAGTCCTCATGCATTCTGAATGGAAAGAGATCTGTTCAGGATGCCTAAGGATGTCTTCTGTTTCGGCAGCATTCCGTTTTGTGACCGGACGCAAAACCTCTGCAAGCTGTCCAGTCATAAAGACGGAAAGAAATGGATCAGTCACTGAATACAACGTAAGTCAATGGTGATCCGTTTTTTATGGAGCAGGCTACAGACTGAACATAAATCCCATCCCAACACAGCCTTTGATGCACCCCAAAATACACTGCCACCATCTATCGAATTCTACTGGCCGATAAAAATCCCAACAGTACTCTACTCACAAGAAGGCACACAGTAGCACACAGCTACATTTATACACTTAAGCCAGCGCTAACTAGGTCCATTATAGGCTATCGGGTAAACCATTAAAGTTGTAGCTTATATGCTGTTACACAGTTAATATTTACATTAATGTACATGGGAATTTATATAGTTTATTCTTTGAACCATTTCCTATGGATATTTCAATGGTTAGTTATATGCTATATTTTTTGGTAATGCACTTGTTTTTTCCATGTTCCCTTCCTGAGATCTATGGCACATTTCCTGTGTGTGATGCTCCACCCTTCTTCTTGAGTAGATCACTTCCTGTGACATGGATGCAGCTAACAAGCCTCATGTAACAGGGACACGTCTATTCTGCATGGTGCGCTAAAGAAAGTATCATCTTTTGACCGCATAATACTGAGATCCATTCTTTCTGCTGTATCCTGTTGTCTGATGTACAGAATAAAGCAACTTGAGGATGAACACAGTATTGGTGAGTTCAGCTATCTGATGAGGATTGTCCGCAGTGATTATCTCTGCTTATACAGGCTAGGCATAGAGGTCTTACAAGGGATAGATCGCTATCACAACAATCAGAGTCAAAATAGCTTGTGTATAAACATGTAAAATACTTAGATACAAAAATTAAAAGAACTAATAGTTAAGAAAATAAAGCAAAGTAGTTAAGAAAATAAAGGTATTATAAGAGAAAGGTTCTTATATTTAGAGAATTGTTTGGTAAAAGTTATTTTTCTGATCCCAGTGATAAGGAAAACACGGAACACAACCCAATGTCGATTGGATCCCCAAATTTTGTCTAAGAAATGTCCAAAATCCCTGACTTGTATCTCTATCCAGGAGAGGGTCTTATTCATCTGGCAAATAAGAGATATCAATAAAGTATATCTTCCTGTCCGTTTTGATGGACATATGGGTGCCAACATGTTTTCATAATGCATGTTTCATCATGCCGACCACTTTGATAACAAATATGACCAATGTAGAAGTATATCAATCTTCATTATGTGGGAATGCCAGCTGTCCTGAGTGGGGTGTTTAGACTCCCTGTGATGCCCCCAATTAATATGTGTGTTGTACCAGGAATCAGTTACAGCTAAAGATACAGTATATTTTATTCATCCTCTGGTATACAGTTGCAAGTAAAAGTATGTGAACCCTTTGGAATGATATGGATTTCTGCACAAATTGGTCATAAAATGTGATCTGATCTTCATCTAAGTCACAACAATAGACAATCACAGTCTGCTTAAGCTAATAACACACAAAGAATTAAATGTTACCATGTTTTTATTGAACACACCATGTAAACATTCACAGTGCAGGTGGAAAAAGTATGTGAACCCCTAGACTAATGACATCTCCAAGAGCTAATTGGAGTGAGGTGTCAGCCAACTGGAGTCCAATCAATGAGATGAGATTGGAGGTGTTGGTTACAGCTGCCCTGCCCTATAAAAAATACACACCAGTTCTGGGTTTGCTTTTCACAAGAAGCATTGCCTGATGTGAATGATGCCTCGCACAAAAGAGCTCTCAGAAGACCTACGATTAAGAATTGTTGACTTGCATAAAGCTGGAAAGGGTTATAAAAGTATCTCCAAAAGCCTTGCTGTTCATCAGTCCACGGTAAGACAAATTGTCTATAAATGGAGAAAGTTCAGCACTGCTGCTACTCTCCCTAGGAGTGGCCGTCCTGTAAAGATGACTGCAAGAGCACAGCGCAGACTGCTCAATGAGGTGAAGAAGAATCCTAGAGTGTCAGCTAAACACTTACAAAAGTCTCTGGCATATGCTAACATCCCTGTTAGCGAATCTACGATACGTAAAAGACTAAACAAGAATGGATTTCATGGGAGGATACCACAGAGGAAGCCACTGCTGTCCAAAAAAAACATTGCTGCACGTTTACAGTTTACACAAGAGCACCTGGATGATCCACAGCAGTACTGGCAAAATATTCCCTGGACGGGTGAAACTAAAGTTGAGTTGTTTGGAAGAAACACACAACACTGTGTGTGGAGAAAAAGAGGCACAGCACACCAACATCAAAACCTCATCCCAACTGTGAACTATGGTGGTGGGGGCATCATGGTTTGGGGCTGCTTTGCTGTGTCAGGGCCTGGACGGATTGCTATCATCGAAGGAAAAATGAATTCACAAGTTTATCAAGACATTTTGCAGGAGAACTTAAAGCCATCTGTCCACCAGCTGAAGCTCAACAGAAGATGGGTGTTGCAACAGGACAACGACCCAAAGTATAGAAGTAAATCAACAACAGAATGGCTTAAACAGAAGAAAATATACCTTCTGAAGTGGCCCAGTCAGAGTCCTGACCTCAACCCGATTGAGATGCTGTGGCATGACCTCAAGAAAGCGATTCACACCAGACATCCCAAGAATATTGCTGAACTGAAACAGTTCTGTAAAGAGGAACGGTCAAGAATTACTCCTGACCGTTGTGCACGTCTGATCTGAAACTACAGGAAACGTTTGGTTGAAGTTATTGCTGCCAAAGGAGGTTCAACCAGTTATTAAATCCAAGGGTTCACATACTTTTTCCACCTGCACTGTGAATGTTTACATGGTGTGTTCAATAAAAATATGGTAACATTTAATTATTTGTGTGTTATTAGTTTAAGCAGACTGTGATTGTCTATTGTTGTGACTTAGATGAAGATCAGATCACATTTTATGACCAATTTGTGCAGAAATCCATATCATTCCAAAGGGTTCACATACTTTTTCTTGCAACTGTATATTCTGAAATGCTCCATGAACAAATGCTGTGGGAGGTGCCGCCATGTTATATATTTCCATGGGGCTTGAAAGTAAGAACTCTGGAAAAATCTCGTTACCAGTTCTAAAGCAAGGTTATTTCACTACAAGTTGTTACTATTTGATAGGTCGAGGTAAATTTGATTACGGGCAGAGTTAAGTAGATTACAAAGGAGATGTGTATGCCATGGCAGACTCCTTGGCATGGTGGCTCAATGGTTAGCACTAATGCCTTACAGCGCTGTGTTCCTAGGTTTGAATCTGACCAAGGACAACATCTGCATGGAGTTTGTATGTTCTCCTCTCCCTGTGTTTGCGTAGGTTACTTCTGGGTACTCCGGTTTCCTCCCACACTCCAAAGATATACTAATAGGGAACTTAGATTGTGAGCTCCACTGGGGACAGCAAAAGGGGATGATGTCTGTAAATCACTGTCAGTGGTATATAAGTATGTAAAATAAAATAAAAAAATAAATCAAATACTGATTATATCTGGTTGGGATATACCTGTACATTATCTGGATGTTCTCTAAACCGCAAATGTAACTTAATTTTGGACTATTTTGATATCCTTATCAGAAACTATTTTCTCATAAACAAGTAGAGTTTAGAGTTTTGAAAAAATCAGCCCAAGGATGCCCACAACATTTCCAAGGAACCTTTATTTGCATAAATTTCACCCCTTTGGGGGTTTATTTGACAGAAAAACATGACATTAGGGAAGTAAAATAAAAATTCATAACAATGAAGACCATTTATTAACTGATAACTAGAGTTGAGCGAACACCTGGATGTTCGGGTTCGAGAAGTTCGGCCGAACTTCCCGGAAATGTTCGGGTTCGGGATCCGAACCCGATCCGAACTTCGTCCCGAACCCGAACCCTATTGAAGTCAATGGGGACCCGAACTTTTGGGCACTAAAAAGGCTGTAAAACAGCCCAGGAAAGAGCTAGAGGGCTGCAAAAGGCAGCAACATGTAGGTAAATCCCCTGCAAACAAATGTGGATAGGGAAATGAATTAAAATAAAAATTTAAAAAATAAAAATGAACCAATATCAATTGGACAGAGGTCCCATAGCAGAGAATCTGGCTTTCTGTCAGCAGAGAATCAGTCTCTTCATGCCATAGCAAAGAATCTGGCTTCATGTCAGCAGAGAATCAGTCTCTTCATGCCATAGCAGAGAATCTGGCTTCATGTCAGCGCAGAATCAGTCTTCATGTCATAGCAGAGAATCAGGCTTCACGTCACCCACCACTGGAACAGGCCACTGTCACACATTTAGGCCCCGGCACCCAGACAGAGGAGAGCGGTCCCGTAACAGAGAATCTGGCCTTATGTCAGCGCAGAATCTGTCTTCATGTCATAGCAGAGAATCAAGCTTCACGTCACCCACCACTGGAACAGGCCACTGTCACACATTTAGGCCCCGGCACCCAGACAGAGGAGAGAGGTCCTGTAACAGAGAATCTGGCCTTATGTCAGCACAGAATCTGTCTTCATGTCATAGCAGAGAATCAGGCATCACGTCACCCACCACTGGAACAGGCCACTGTCACACATTTAGGCCCAGGCACCCAGGCAGAGGAGAGAGGTCCCGTAACAGAGAATCTGGCCTTATGTCAGCGCAGAATCTGTATTCATGTCATAGCAGAGAATCAGGCTTCACGTCACCCACCACTGGAACAGGTCACTGTCACACATTTAGGCCCCGGCACCCAGACAGAGGAGAGCGGTCCCGTAACAGAGAATCTGGCCTTATGTCAGCGCAGAATCTGTCTTCATGTCATAGCAGAGAATCAGGCTTCACGTCAGCCACCACTGGAACAGGCCACTGTCACACATTTAGGCCCAGGCACCCAGGCAGAGGAGAGAGGTCCCGTAACAGAGAATCTGGCCTTATGTCAGCGCAGAATCTGTATTCATGTCATAGCAGAGAATCAGGCTTCACGTCACCCACCACTGGAACAGGCCACTGTCACACATTTAGGCCCCGGCACCCAGACAGAGGAGAGAGGTCCTGTAACAGAGAATCTGGCCTTATGTCAGCACAGAATCTGTCTTCATGTCATAGCAGAGAATCAGGCATCACGTCACCCACCACTGGAACAGGCCACTGTCACACATTTAGGCCCAGGCACCCAGGCAGAGGAGAGAGGTCCCGTAACAGAGAATCTGGCCTTATGTCAGCACAGAATCTGTCTTAACATCATAGCAGAGAATCAGGCTTCACGTCACCCAATACTGGAACAGGCCACTGTCACACATTTAGGCCCAGGCACCCAGGCAGAGGAGAGCGGTCCCGTAACAGAGAATCTGGCCTTATGTCAGCGCAGAATCTGTATTCATGTCATAGCAGAGAATCAGGCTTCACGTCACCCACCACTGGAACAGGCCACTGTCACACATTTAGGCCCCGGCACCCAGACAGAGGAGAGCGGTCCCGTAACAGAGAATCTGGCCTTATGTCAGCGCAGAATCTGTATTCATGCCATAGCAGAGAATCAGGCTTCACGTCACCCACCACTGGAACAGGCCACTGTCACACATTTAGGCCCCGGCACCCAGACAGAGGAGAGAGGTCCCGTAACAGAGAATCTGGCCTTATGTCAGCGCAGAATCTGTATTCATGTCATAGCAGAGAATCAGGCTTCACGTCACCCACCACTGGAACAGGCCACTGTCACACATTTAGGCCCCGGCACCCAGACAGAGGAGAGAGGTCCCGTAACAGAGAATCTGGCCTTATGTCAGCGCAGAATCTGTATTCATGTCATAGCAGAGAATCAGGCTTCACGTCACCCACCACTGGAACAGGCCACTGTCACACATTTAGGCCCTGGCACCCAGACAGAGGAGAGCGGTCCCGTAACAGAGAATCTGGCCTTATGTCAGCGCAGAATCTGTCTTCATGTCATAGCAGAGAATCAGGCTTCACGTCACCCACCACTGGAACAGGCCAC
Organism: Bufo bufo; assembly: GCF_905171765.1. Taxonomy (NCBI): domain Eukaryota; kingdom Metazoa; phylum Chordata; class Amphibia; order Anura; family Bufonidae; genus Bufo; species Bufo bufo. The sequence continues at coordinate 572,003,470 of NC_053390.1, forward strand.
TGTCACACATTTAGGCCCCGGCACCCAGACAGAGGAGAGGTTCATTCAACTTTGGGTTGCCCCACAATATAATGGTAAAATGAAATTAAAAATAGTATTGAATGAGGAAGTGCCCTGGAGTAGAATAATATATTGTTAAGGGGAGGTAGTTAATATCTAATCTGCACAAGGGATGGACAGGTCCTGTGGGATCCATGCCTGGTTCATTTTTATGAACGTCAGCTTGTCCACATTGGCTGTAGACAGGCGGCTGCGTTTGTCTGTAATGACGCCCCCTGCCGTGCTGAATACACGTTCAGACAAAACGCTGGCCGCCGGGCAGGCCAGCACCTCCAAGGCATAAAAGGCTAGCTCTGGCCACGTGGACAATTTGGAGAAGTTGAATGGGGCCGAACCATCAGTCAGTACGTGGAGGGGTGTGCACAGGTACTGTTCCACCATGTTAGTGAAATGTTGCCTCCTGCTAACACGTTCCGTATCAGGAGGTGGTGCAGTTAGCTGTGGCGTGGTGACAAAACTTTTCCACATCTCTGCCATGCTAACCCTGCCCTCAGAGGAGCTGGCCGTGACACAGCTGCGTTGGCGACCTCTTGCTCCTCCTCTGCCTTCGCCTTGGGCTTCCACTGGTTCCCCTGTGACATTTGGGAATGCTCTCAGTAGCGCGTCTACCAACGTGCGCTTGTACTCGCGCATCTTCCTATCACGCTCCAGTGTAGGAAGTAAGGTGGGCACATTGTCTTTGCACCGGGGATCCAGCAGGGTGGCAACCCAGTAGTCTGCACACGTTAAAATGTGGGCAACTCTGCTGTCGTTGCGCAGGTACTGCAGCATGTAGTCGCTCATGTGTGCCAGGCTGCCCAGAGGTAAGGACAAGCTGTCCTCTGTGGGAGGCGTATCGTCATCGTCCTGTGTTTCCCCCCAGCCACGCACCAGTGATGGGCCCGAGCTGCTTTGGGTGCCACCCCGCTGTGAACATGCTTCATCCTCATCCTCCTCCACCTCCTCCTCATCCTCGTCCTCCTCGTCCTCCAGTAGTGGGCCCTGTCTGGCCACATTTGTACCTGGCCTCTGGTGTTGCAAAAAACCTCCCTCTGAGTCACTTTGAAGAGACTGGCCTGAAAGTGCTAAAAATGACCCCTCTTCCTCCTCTTCCTCCTGGGCCACCTCCTCTTCCATCATCACCCTAAGTGTTTTCTCAAGGAGACATAGAAGTGGTATTGTAACGCTGATAACGGCGTCATCGCCACTGGCCATGTTGGTGGAGTACTCGAAACAGCGCAACAGGGCACACAGGTCTCGCATGGAGGCCCAGTCATTGGTGGTGAAGTGGGTCTGATCCGCAGTGCGACTGACCCGTGCATGCTGCAGCTGAAACTCCACTATGGCCTGCTGCTGCTCGCACAGTCTGTCCAGCATATGCAAGGTGGAGTTCCACCTGGTGGGCACGTCGCATATGAGGCGGTGAGCGGGAAGGCCGAAGTTACGCTGTAGCGCAGACAGGCGAGCAGCGGCAGGGTGTGAACGCCGGAAGCGCGAACAGACGGCCCGCACTTTATGCAGCAGCTCTGACATGTCGGGGTAGTTGCGAATGAACTTCTGCACCACCAAATTCAGCACATGCGCCAGGCAAGGGATGTGCGTCAAACCGGCTAGTCCCAGAGCTGCAACGAGATTTCGCCCATTATCGCACACCACCAGGCCGGGCTTGAGGCTCACCGGCAGCAACCACTCGTCGGTCTGTTGTTCTATACCCCGCCACAACTCCTGTGCGGTGTGGGGCCTGTCCCCCAAACATATGAGTTTCAGAATGGCCTGCTGACGTTTACCCCGTGCTGTGCTGAAGTTGGTGGTGAAGGTGTGTGGCTGACTGGATGAGCAGGTGGAAGAAGAGGAGGAGGAAGCTGAGTAGGAGGAGGAGGAGACAGGAGGCAAAGAATGTTGCCCTGCGATCCTTGGCGGCGGAAGGACGTGCGCCAAATAGCTCTCCGCCTGGGGCCCAGCCGCCACTACATTTACCCAGTGTGCAGTTAGGGAGATATAGCGTCCCTGGCCGTGCTTACTGGTCCACGTATCTGTGGTTAGGTGGACCTTGCCACAGATGGCGTTGCGCAGTGCACACTTGATTTTATCGGACACTTGCTTGTGCAGGGAAGGCACGGCTCTCTTAGAGAAGTAGTGGCGGCTGGGAACAACATACTGTGGGACAGCAAGTGACATGAGCTGTTTGAAGCTGTGTGTGTCCACCAGCCTAAATGACAGCATTTCATAGGCCAGTAGTTTAGAAATGCTGGCATTCAGGGCCAGGGATCGAGGGTGGCTAGGTGGGAATTTACGCTTTCTCTCAAATGTTTGTGAGATGGAGAGCTGAACGCTGCCGTGTGACATGGTTGAGATGCTTGGTGACGCAGGTGGTAGTGTTGGTGGTACATCCCATGTTTGCTGGGCGGCAGGTGCCAACGTTCCTCCAGAGGCAGAGGAAGAGGCCGAGGCGGCGGCAGCAGCAGCAGAAGAGGCCGAGGCGGCGGCAGCAGCAGAAAAGGCGAGGCGGCAGCAGCAGAAGAGGTAGCAGGGGGAGCCTGAGTGACTTCCTTGTTTTTAAGGTGTTTACTCCACTGCAGTTCATGCTTTGCATGCAGGTGCCTGGTCATGCAGGTTGTGCTAAGGTTCAGAACGTTAATGCCTCGCTTCAGGCTCTGATGGCACAGCGTGCAAACCACTCGGGTCTTGTCGTCAGCACATTGTTTGAAGAAGTGCCATGCCAGGGAACTTCTTGAAGCTGCCTTTGGGGTGCTCGGTCCCAGATGGCGGCGGTCAGTAGCAGGCGGAGTCTCTTGGCGGCGGGTGTTCTGATTTTGCCCACTGCTCCCTCTTTTGCTACGCTGTTGGCTCGGTCTCACCACTGCCTCTTCCTCCGAACTCTGAAAGTCAGTGGCACGACCTTCATTCCATGTGGGGTCTAGGACCTCATCGTCCCCTGCACCGTCTTCCACCCAGTCTTGACCCCTGACCTCCTGTTCAGTCTGCACACTGCAGAAAGACGCAGCAGTTGGCACCTGTGTTTCGTCATCATCAGAGACGTGCTGAGGTGGTATTCCCATGTCCTCATCATCAGGAAACATAAGTGGTTGTGCGTTAGTGCATTCTATCTCTTCCACCCCTGGTGAAGGGCTAGGTGTATGCCCTTGGAAAACCCTGGCAGCAGAGTCTTCAAACAGCATAAGAGACTGCTGCATAACTTGAGGCTCAGACAGTTTCCCTGATATGCATGGGGGTGATGTGACAGACTGATGGACTTGGTTTTCATGCGCCATCTGTGCGCTTTCTGCAGAAGACTGGGTGGGAGATAATGTGAACGTGCTGGATGCACTGTCGGCCACCCAATTGACTAATGCCTGTACCTGCTCAGGCCTTACCATCCTTAGAACGGCATTGGGCCCCACCAAATATCCCTGTAAATTCTGGCGGCTACTGGGACCTGAGGTAGTTGGTTCACTAGGACGTGTGGCTGTGGCAGAACGGCCACGTCCTCTCCCAGCACCAGAGGGTCCACTAACACCACCACGACCATGTCCACGTCCGCGTCCCTTATTAGATGTTTTCCTCATTGTTCCCGTTCACCACTATTTTCAGAATGGCAAATTTGGGAATGCTTTTTCAACCCAGAACAAAAAGTCTGCTTTGACGGTCACTACAAATAACTTGACCAGCTAAAACTGTGCAGATTTGGTTGAATAGAGATGTGAGACCTGTTTTTTTTTGCGCTGTTTGACAGTTATAGCTTTAATCACAGAATGACACTTCTATCAGCACGCTAGCGTGTGTCTTAGGTTTTTCTGAATGATACTATCAATAACTTTAATGGAAGATTTTCTTTTTGGGATAGATTTCAAGTAGGCCTGAAATACCACAAACTAGTTATTTTCAGAATGGCAAATTTGGGAATGCTTTTTCAACCCAGAACAAAAAGTCTGCTTTGACGGTCACTACAAATAACTTGTCCAGCTAAAACTGTGCAGATTTGGTTGAATAGAGATGTGAGACCTGTTTTTTTTTGCGCTGTGTGACAGTTATAGGTTTAATCACAGAATGACACTTCTATCAGCACGCTAGCGTGTGTCTTAGGTTTTTCTGAATGATACTATCAATAACTTTAATGGAAGATTTTCTTTTTGGGATAGATTTCAAGTAGGCCTGAAATACCACAAACTAGTTATTTTCAGAATGGCAAATTTGGGAATGCTTTTTCAACCCAGAACAAAAAGTCTGCTTTGACGGTCACTACAAATAACTTGACCAGCTAAAACTGTGCAGATTTGGTTGAATAGAGATGTGAGACCTGTTTTTTTTTGCGCTGTGTGACAGTTATAGCTTTAATCACAGAATGACACTTCTATCAGCACGCTAGCGTGTGTCTTAGGTTTTTCTGAATGATACTATCAATAACTTTAATGGAAGATTTTCTTTTTGGGATAGATTTCAAGTAGGCCTGAAATACCACAAACTAGTTATTTTCAGAATGGCAAATTTGGGAATGCTTTTTCAACCCAGAACAAAAAGTCTGCTTTGACGGTCACTACAAATAACTTGACCAGCTAAAACTGTGCAGATTTGGTTGAATAGAGATGTGAGACCTGTTTTTTTTTGCGCTGTGTGACAGTTATAGCTTTAATCACAGAATGACACTTCTATCAGCACGCTAGCGTGTGTCTTAGGTTTTTCTGAATGATACTATCAATAACTTCAATGTAAGATTTTCTTTTTGGGATAGATTTCAAGTAGGCCTGAAATACCACAAACTAGTTATTTTCAGAATGGCAAATTTGGGAATGCTTTTTCAACCCAGAACAAAAAGTCTGCTTTGACGGTCACTACAAATAACTTGACCAGCTAAAACTGTGCAGATTTGGTTGAATAGAAATGTCAGGTCTATTTTTTAGGCGCTGGGTGACAGGCTCAACTTGCCCCTGATGTAATATATCTCCAAAAAATAACCAGACTGTTGATGGTTAAATGCACTTCGGTGACACAGGCTCAGCCTGCAGCTGATGTAGTATATGGCCAAAAAATATTCAGACTGTTGATGGTTAAATGCACTTGGGTGAAACAGGCTCAGCCTGCAGCTGATGTAGTATATGGCCAAAAAATAACCAGACTGTTGATGGTTAAATGCACTTCGGTGACACATGCTCAGCCTGCAGCTGATGTAGGATATAGCACAAAAATAACCACACTATCGATGGTTAAGTACACTTGGTGATAGCTCATGCTGGCGCACCACAAGTCACAAAATGGCCGCCGATCAGACCAGAAAAAAAGTGATCTAAAAACGCTCTGGGCAGCCTCAAAAAAGTGAGCAAGTCAATAATAGCACTTCAATGATCCACAGCTGCAGATCGATCACAGAATGAAGTCTTTTGGAGGAGTTAATCTGCCTAATCTCGCCCTAACGTCGCAGCTGCAACCTCTCCCTATACTGATCATAGCAGAGTGACGTGCGGCGCTACGTGACTCCAGCTTAAATAGAGGCTGGGTCACATGGTGCACTGGCCAATCACAGCCATGCCAATAGTAGGCAAGGCTGTGATGGCCTCTTGGGGCAAGTAGTATGACGCTTGTTGATTGGCTGCTTTGCAGCCTTTCAAAAAGCGCCAAGAAAGCGCCGAACACCGAACCCGAACCCGAACTTTTACGAAAATGTTCGGGTTCGGGTCCGTGTCACGGACACCCCAAAATTCGGTACGAACCCGAACTATACAGTTCGGGTTCGCTCATCCCTACTGATAACATAAAAAACAATGCTAGCTCCAACCTGAAACCTTGGGAAAGTGGCTAATGGGCAGCAATGGCAAAAACTGGCATAAATCCATACATAAAATCTGCCTGACTGCCTGTCAAAAGACTAACTTATGCTATGTCGTGTTTTACTGTTGCATAACAAACAGAAACAAAATGCCCAAAATAAAATGGTTATGTCATAAATACAGAAAATTCAAGGTTTCGTCAGCTATACACCACTTGGCAAACTGGGGAATAATAATTTGGGCAAAAGACTGTGTGATGGGAAACAATGCATATAATTACATGTAGTTCTGTTTTTTGTAGTTCCTACAAATAGGGATTTTGTAATGCAGTGGTGGAGATAATAAGCGTGGTACAAATAGCAAACTGATCCGTGAAATAGACATGCTATCTGGAGGATGCAGCACCTAGGTGTTCAGGGCTCAGTAAGCAGCTGGCAATGTGCACAAGTATCTCTAACAAAGAGCTTAGAACACAACATGTTTTTTGCTTGAACACTTTGCTAGCTTCCTGCATTAGCAATAGATCGAAACAATTGGAAAAAAGACATCAAAAACACATAAAAAGGAAGCAAATATTTTCTAGTTCTCTCTGATGTGATACAAATTACCTTTAAAGGGAACCTGTCACTGGGATTTTGTGCATAGAGCTGAGGACATGGGTTTCTAGATGGCCGCTAGCACATCTGCAATACCCAGTCCCCTTAGCTCTGTGCAGTGGCGTAGCTAGAAATGACTGGGCCCCACAGCAAATTTTTGAATGGGGCCCCCCTCCCCTAGTAATTTTTTAGCGACCCCTTCCTTTCATGCCGCCCACATTCCTGTGCTAGTAAAGATCGCTCTCTCAGACCAGGGCCGGCAGCTGTTCCATCCGTTTTTTACACTGTCTATACTGTAACTGTATATTATTTCATTGTGTAATACTGTTGAGGGGGCCCTGACAAAATCTTTTAGTCCTCCTCCTCCTGGGTGGGCCCCTACTGGGTCAGGGCCCCAAAGCAGCCGCTTCCCCTGCTTCCCCTATAGTTACGCCCCTGGCTCTGTGTGCTTTTATTGTGTAAAAAAAACGAATTTATACATATGCAAATTAACCTGAGATGAGTCCTGTCCCTGAGATAAGTCCTGTCCCTGAGATGAGTCCTGTACCTGAGATGAGTCCTGTACCTGAGATGAGTCAGGGACAGGGCTCATCTCAGGTTAATTTGCATATGTATCAAATTGTTTTCTTTTACACAATAAAAGCACACAGAGCTATGGGGACTGGGTATTGTGGATGTGCTAGCGGCCATCTAGCAACCCATGTCCTCAGCTCTATACACAAAATCCCGGTGACAGGTTCCCTTTAAATGAAAAAGTAGTAATGCACCATGCCTACAAGTAAATCATTCCTAAACAGACAGTATATGGTTGATTAGTACTGTTAAGTCGAGGAGAAACATCTAGTACATTGCCGTTGAGCACTACATTCATTTACTTTATTACTCTCACTTGTGGTAAACAGTTTGGGTGATCATTGACTGTAAGGCATTAACATAATTCATTGTATGGTCTGAAGATCTGTGTTAGGCTACTTTCACATTAGCGTTTTTCTTTTCCGACATAGAGTTCCGTCACAGGGGCTCTATACCGGAAAATAACTGATCAGGCATATCCCCATGCATTGTGAATGGAGAGTAATCCGTTCAGGATGCATCAAGATGTCTTCAGTTCAGTCATTTTGACTGATCAGGCAAAAGAGAAAACCTTAGCATGCTACGGTTTTATCTCCGGCGAAAAAAACTGAAGACTTGCCTGAATGCCGGATCCGGCATTTTTTTCCATAGGAATGTATTAGTGCCGGATCCGGCATTCAAAATACCGGAATGCCAGATTCGTCTTTCCGGTCTGCGCATGCGCAGACCTTTAAAAATGAGGGGGAAAAAAATACCGGATCCGTTTTGCCTGACGACACCGGAAAAACGGATCCGGTATTGTAATGCATTTTTCTGACTGATCAGGCATTTTTCAGACTGATCAGGATCCTGATCAGTCTGAAAAATGCCTGATCAGTCTGAAAAATGCCTGATCAGTCTGAAAAATGCCTGATCAGTCTGAAAAATGACATGCGTTGCATACAGTTTGCAGGCAACAGAACTGCCTGCCGGAATCAAACAACGCAAGTGTGAAAGTACCCTTAGCCAGCAATTGAGAAGCAGCTATGAGGTTTTAATATGAAACTGTCAACAGGGGACCCATCTCTTGCCATTTCCAAATGACTGGTTTGCTAAAGAGCTGTTTAATTACTAATGCATACTGTATACTGTCATAGACACCTAATATGACTTAAAGGGGTATTCTGGTTATATTAAGTTACAACTATTAGATCAGTGAGGGACCCTAAAGCTGGGACCCCCTCTGATCATGATAATGGGTGCCCGGCACCCCATGCAGCCACCCAAAGTAAACGGAGCAGTTGGCCGGTCATGCACAGAGCGGCCCATTCATTACTATGGAAGTTACAGAGTTTATTTGTATGGGAGTTCTTGTAATCAGTGGGGGACCCAGCAATAGAACCCCCAATTATCTAATACTTATCTTCTGTCCTGTGAATAAGGGATAACAATATAACCCAATACCCCTTTAAAGAGGGGTTGTGTTGACCCTACTTGAAATAATACATGTCTTGTGTTTATGTGGTTTATGTCATTAAATGCCCCTGCAAACTCCTGTATGTGGGGGGGAATGTAGAAGTAAAATAAATTATCACAAATCCACAGTAAGGAATTAGAAAATGGATTTACCAGTCCCTCAACAATTTGCAACAGGTGGCGTGGAGCATGGAGCAAATGATTTCAAATTTTGGGTGATAGATGATATACCAGCATATACGAGAAGGGGTGACAGAACAGCTACATTAAAACACAGCGAAAAATACATTTTTAACCTCAACACTCTGGTGTCATATAGTCTCAGGGTAGACTTTAAAGAGACCACTACAATACCTAAACAGTGGTCACTCACACAGGGGCAACACAAATAGGGGACATTTGGCAGTGGACACGTGGTGCTCTACTTCTCATCTTTCTTTAGTGTAATTCATCATTGCTATGGCAGATATTATTGACATTAATTATTTTTCTGCGTATAGTAATTATGTATTTCTTTTTTCATATTCTGGATTGCAGGTAAAAATCAAAGACTAGTAGGGGATAAGGCACCCCTACAGTTCTTCAGAAGACCTATGCTAAAATGAGAATGTATGGAAGACGGCGAGACTGATACATTATGACATTGATATTTTGCTCCCTTGTGAATGGAGGATTATGCCTATAGATTTGTGTGAGTATAGCCTCTATAAATTTATAGTGGAATTTAGGTATCTGTACTATCTGTAGAATTTGTGCCCCCTGACTAGTTAGTGTAGACCCCCCTGTTGTCTGACCGCCCAATACCCAGTGATCTCAGTAGTGCTTGGATTCAGAAACAATCTAGTCCTGAAACTGATCTGCATTATATATAGGGGTGAGTGCAGTGATAGGGTATGGAGGGAGTTAACCTGCTATATGGGGTATATGACCAATATTTAATAGCATATTAGCTGTGCCAACACTAAGGGTCCTACTACATAAAGAGTATACAAGATTATATATGATTAGGTAGTAACACCAATTTTTGAGAATGGCTTCATATCTCTTTTCATTCTATATCTCTTAAAAATAGGTCTAGACTGGGAGCCCCATTACTCTATTCCAGTAGGTTACTGCTTCCTCCTAGCTCATTATTGTGAGGTTTGGAGTATTTAGGTGGTATGCCTATTGCCACGATGATGGCCAAGGTCCCAAGGTCAACTACTGCACATTTGTACTGTTTTGCTGTTGATTTAAAAAAAAAATTGTGATATACATTAGGATACAACTATATGGTGGCATGTGACACGTGACACAAAAGGATATGGCTACATGACGACATTTCATGTAATGTATTTCAATGGTGTTGCAATGCAACTCTCCTTGACCCATTACAATCTGGTTTTCGCTACATTCTACAGAAACAACCTCCTGGCAGCTAAATGCAATGGTGACTACTCTCTAATAATTCTTCTCGATCTTTCTGCAGCGTTTGACACTGTTGACCACCATCTCCTCCTGACCATTCTCCAATCTATCTTCCATAAAAACACAGTTCTCTCTTGGTTTTCTTCCTATCTCTAGCTGCTCCTTCAGTGTGTCATTTACTGTCTATGCTTCCCTTGGTCTCCCTCTTGCTGTTGGGGTTCCTCAGGATTCAGTCCTAGGTCCTCTCTTCTTTTCTCTCTACACAGCCTCTATTGGACTATCAGCAGATATGGTTTCTAGTACCATCTCTATGTCCATGACACCCAACTATATACAGTACTTCTTCCCGTGACATCACTCCAGATGTACTGCAGAATAACAGATATTGCTTGTCCACTGTCTCTAACATCATGTCCTCTCTCTCTATCTGAAACTGAATCTTTCAGTAACTGAACTACTTGATTTTTTTCCATCTACTAACCTACCTGTGGCGAAAGCCACTTCGCCACAGTGTTTTGGAGGGGGCTGTTTGCCCGCCTCCTGCCCCAGGATTATGGCCCATACTAACTTTGAAGGAGAAGACAGACCGGCCGCACAGCTTAAATCTGTGGAACTGTTTTGGCAAATGTGACTTCCATGGAATTCGGGAACCCCTGCTCGGATCTGGGTGATTTTTGGATATGGGGATATGTGGAGTTTTGGGGTGATTTCTGTGTTTGGGGGGAAAAAATGTGTGTTTTCTGTCTGTGAGTGATTAAGTTAGCCCATTACGTTTGGTAATTGTATTTTGTGGATTGCGTCTCAGACAATGCCAGTGTGTTAGTTAATTGCGTCACAGACAATGCTCATTGTATTTTGTTTATTGCGTTACAGACAGAGGGAAGGGGATTTTGTGTACAATTGCTGGTAAGGTTTCAATACTGTAAATGCATGTGATTGGCTAAAATATAAACTGTCACAGTCTTTTAGGGCCCCAGGGGGAGTGTCCCTTGCTAGGAGACCTGCATAAAAGGTTGAAAAATAACCCATTAAAGAGTTCTGCTTAACCCTCAAGCGAAGTGTCGTCTCGTTATTGGGGGAATTGGATTATATGCTGATTGCCAGGAGTGTAAGCCGATTGTATGCTTTTCCTGTTCAGCTGTTTCCAGTGTTCGTGTAGTTTGCAGTTCGGCAGACTGGTGCTTGCAGTAGCTGCCTGTGCATTGGAAAGGGGAATATCGTCTGAACGGAGTTGTGTGCTGAACGGTCCGTTACAATTGGTGGCAAGCAACGGGATCATTCTCACGGCCCAGAAGGACAGCTACAAGGCAACACCAGTTTCTGGATTACAAATTGAGGGCAACGCTAGTACCCGTACAGCGCCCCTATCTACAAAGGAACCAAAATCAGCAGAGCAAGCATAGAGCCCTGCTACACTCAGGAGGAGTTTGATAGAGAGGTTAATGGGGTGCTGTCTCTCTTGGGACCCAACCCCGCGGAAAACCTCGTACAGATCGTCAAGTGGAGGATCAGAGAGTACCTGCAGGCCATGGCAGCGGTAAACAGAGGGGAGATACCCCAGCGGCCGAGCAAGTTCCCGGGAGCTGAAGGTGCCGTCCTTGCTCCCCAGAAGCAGTGTGAGTTACAGGGAGATGAAGGTGCCGTCCTTCTCTTCCTAACAGCCGAGTATTGTATTGGGAGCAGAGACAACCGGTCTCTCTCTCCAGCGGCAGTGTGTACCCTTAGGAGAGGAGACAGTTGGTCCCTCTCCACAGCAGCCAAGTGATCCACAGGGAGCTGAAGGTGCTGTCCTTCCTCCCCAGCGGCAGTGTGTCCTGCAGGGAGCAGAGATAGTTGGTCTCTCTCCCCAGCAGCCAAGTGAGTCCCAGGGAGCTGAAGGTACCGTCCTTGCTCCCCAGCGGCAGTGTGAGTTACAGGGAGCGGAAGGTGCCGTCCTTTTTTCCCAGCGCCAGTGTGTATTCATGGGAGAAGAGACAGTCGGTCCTCTCCCCCAACAGGAACCAGAAGTACCGGAGGTCGCGGACCTCATAGACTGGTCATGGGAGGACTCTCAGCAGGCAGGGGGAGATGGGGCCGAAGTCTCTCTACCAGCCCTACAGGGATGCTGGGCAGACGGCCCAGATCTCCAGCGGCAGTGTGAGTACCAGGAGGAGGAGGTAAGCGATCCCTACCCTCCACAGCTAACCCTTACCGAGGTACTGAGGTCAGTAGAGGAGCCGTTAGCTTCCTCTGACCCCCTCCCAGCAGAAGAGCTGGCATCTGGGCAGAGCACCACGGGCCTCTGCCCTAACTTTCCCTTTGTCACCGGGCAGGACTATACCCCGGTTGCTCCAGCGGAAGAGCTGGAAACTGGGCAGAGCATAGTTGGCCTCAGCCCTTCTTTGTCCCATTGTCCCAGGTTTGTCTACCTGCAGGTCCCCCCAGCTGAAGCACTGGCACCAGGGCAGAGTACCGCCAGTCTCTGCTCACTTAGCGACCCACAAAGCCAAGAGACCAGTGCCCAACACAGCCATGGTGAAGCCATGGGACCGAAACAAAATTCCCCGGGTGCAGTAACCAAGTGTTGGGGGGGTCTGCACTGCAGATTCTATATTATTGTGGGGGGGCTGCCTTGTTGATTGTAATTTACTGTGGGTGGGTGACTCGACTAGCTCAGGCACTGACCGACAGAAGGTCAGCTACCTGGTTAGTCTCCCCCCGAATGGGAAGATATGTGGCGAAAGCCACTTCGCCACAGTGTTTTGGAGGGGGCTGTTTGCCCGCCTCCTGCCCTAGGATTATGGCCCATACTAACTTTGAAGGAGAAGACAGACCGGCCGCACAGCTTAAATCTGTGGAACTGTTTTGGGCAGGAAAGCCATGCTTGCGGCTGGCCAAATGTGACTTCCATGGAATTCGGGAACCCCTGCTCGGATCTGGGTGATTTTTGGATATGTTGTTCCATGGATGTATACATTATGGGGATATGTGGGGTTCTGGGGTGTTTTCTGTGTTTGGGGGAAAAATGTGTGTTTTCTGTCTGTGAGTAAGTTAGCCCATTACGTTTGGTAATTGTATTTTGTGGATTGCGTCTCAGACAATGCCAGTGTGTTAGTTAATTGCGTCACAGACAATGCTCATTGTATTTTGTTGATTGCGTTACAGACAGAGGGAAGGGGATTTTGTGTACAATTGCTGGTAAGGTTTCAATACTGTAAATGCATGTGATTGGCTAAAATATAAACTGTCACAGTCTTTTTACAAGGGCCCCAGGGGGAGTGTCCCTTGCTAGGAGACCTGCATAAAAGGTTGAAAAATAACCCATTAAAGAGTTCTGCTTAACCCTCAAGCGAAGTGTCGTCTCGTTATTGGGGGAATTGGATTGTATGCTGATTGCCAGGAGTGTAAGCCGATTGTATGCTTTTCCTGTTTCCAGGGTTCGTGTAGTTTGCAGTTCGGCAGACTGGTGCTTGCAGTAGCTGCCTATGCATTGGAAAGGGGAATATCGTCTGAACGGAGTTGTGTGCTGAACGGTCCGTTACACTACCTAAACCTGTCATCTCTATCTCAGTGTGTGGCAATAACATCACGCCTAGGCAGAACGCCCATTTATGCCACCTGCACCTCAAAAACATCTCCAGAATCTGCCCCTTTCTTACTGTGGAAACAAAAACTCATTGTTGCCCTCATCCATTCCCGTGTCGATTACTGTAACTTATTACAAATTGGTCCCCCCACCAGACTTTTCCCCCTCCAGTGTATCCTGAATGCAGCAGCCAGGCGGATGTATCTGTGTAATGGATACTCCGATGCCCTTCCCTGTGCCAGACATTGGAAGGATAGGATTCAATTTAGGCTGCTCATTCTCACCCACAAAGTTCTCCACAGTGTTGAACCCCTCTACATCTCCTCCCTCATTTCTGTCTACCATCCTACCCGTGCTCTCCATTCAGCCAATGACTTCTGACTAACATCCACCAAATGTCAAACCTCTCATGCCAATCTCCAAGACTTCTCCCGAGCTGCACCAGTTCTCTGGAATGCCCTATCCCAAGCAATTACGTTAATTCACAACATCCACAATTTTAGGCACTCCCTAAAAACACATTTTTTTGGGCTGGTCTATCATATCCCCTGATCTAACTCTCCTTCATTCACCACCTCCCCCCCCCCTTCCCCCCACACACACACCCTTCAGCATCATTCTTCTGAACTTGATCCATCATCAAATATCCACACCCCATGCACCAAGAAGCACTACAGATATTGGCTAATGACTGGCTCATGCAGCCTTATATCTACTCCCCTATTATGTTAAGATGGCTGCACCACTGTACCACTTGTAACCTTCTGTATCACTCCTATCTCCTCATAGATTCTAAGCTCTTGTGAGCAGGGCCCTCATTCCTCTTGTTTTAATTGTTTACTTGTTTATGACTCTGTTTATACATGAATCCCCTGATCGTAAAGTGCTGCAGAATATGTTGGTGCTATATAAATAAAGATTATTATTATAGGTGATGTCACTGCTGCTGTTGGTGTAGGAACAAAAGCTGTCAGACCAAGTTCAAGCTTGGGTAGTGGTAGGAATTTTGAGAGCGTTGATGGTAGTGTCTTTGTGTGGGCATCTCCCTTGTGGGATAAATTCATTGCAGTGTGCAAGCTCTGCAGGCAGAGAATAAGAGGTGGATGTTCAGCACAATTGTAACAACTACAGCTCTTCTTCAGTACATAAAGACATCATCACTGTCCTATTCTTACTCATTATCATCATTCTAGTAGCCAGGCCACATCCACAAGTAGTACATGGATGTTGTTGCCATCATCACCATCAATATTATCAGCTACTGCTTTTCCTGCTCTGATTCCTCCTCTTCCTACTCTCCTTGCCCAGTCATTCATAATGGAATGTGCATGCAGGAAACAACAATATGCACCCATTAATCCACTCGTGTGCCAACTGAACTCCCTGATAGGGATGAACGGACCCTTAGATGTTCGGGTTCGCCGGGTTCGGCCGAACTTCGGGTCAAAGTTCGGGTTTGGGACCCGAACTTGAACCAAACTGGAACCCGAACCCAAACCCCATTGAAGTCAATGGGGACCCGAACTTTGGTGCACTAAAATGGCTGTAAAATAGAATGTGGGCAACTTGGTGGTCATTGCGCAGGTACTGCAGCATGTAGTCGCTCATGTGTGCCAGGCTGCCCAGAGGCAACGACAATCTGTCCTCTGTGGGAAGTGTATTGTCTGTGTCCTCTGTATCCCCCCAGCCACGCTCCAGTGATGCCCATGAGCTGCTTTGGGTGCCACCCTGCTGTGAACACGGTTCCTCCTCCTCATCCTCCAGAACTGTGTCCTGGCTGTACAGTTGTGTACCCGGCCTCTGTTGGTGCATGAAACTACCCTCCGAGCCACTTGTGAATGACTGGCCTGATAACCGTGGAAATTATCCCTCTTCCTCCTCTGCCACATCCTTTTCCATCATCGCCCGAAGTGTTTTTTCAAGGAGACATAGTGGTGGGATAGTAACGGTGAGAACGGTGTCATCGGCACTGGCCATGTTGGTGGAGTACTCGAAACAGCGTAACATGGCACACACGTCCCGCATGGAGGCCCACTCGTTGCTGGTGAAGTAGTGC
Source organism: Bufo bufo (assembly GCF_905171765.1). Lineage (NCBI taxonomy): Eukaryota > Metazoa > Chordata > Amphibia > Anura > Bufonidae > Bufo > Bufo bufo. The sequence continues at coordinate 572,018,923 of NC_053390.1, forward strand.
TGTTCCGCAGAGCGACTCACCCGTGCGTGCTGCAGCTGAAACTCCACTATCGCCTGCTTCTGCTCGCACAGTCTCTCCAGCATGTGCAAAGTGGAGTTCCACCTTGTGGGCACGTCGCATATGAAGTGTTGAGCAGGAAGGCCGAAGTTACGCTACAGCGCAGACAAGAAAGCAGCGTCAGGGTGAGAACGCCGAAAGAGCAAACAGACGGCCGCACTTTCTGCAGCAGCTCTAACATATTGGGGTAATTTCTTTCAACACATGCACTTGGCAAGGGATGTGCGTCAAACTGCCTAGGCCCAGAGCTGCTATGACTACTTGCCTGATTTGTAAGTGGGTGAGGTTAAAGACAGATGCCCAGGGGCTGCACGTGTTAACTCTGCGCTTTCAGCAGGAGACCGGGTGGGAGACAATTGGAGGAACTGGAGGCACTGTCAGCCACCCAATCTACTACTGCCTCTACTTTTTCTGGCCTCACCATTCATACATCGGTATTCGGGCCTACAAAATAACGCTGAACGTTCTGTCGCCTACATGCACTTGAGGAAGGTATTTCATTTGGGCATGTAGCTGGCACAGGTCAACCACATTCTTTCCCTGCAACAGGAGCTCCACCAACACCAGCAGCACCACGACCAGGGCGACGTCCCTTATTTGATGCTCTCCTCATTCTTTGAGGTCACCCACTGAACTAACAGACAGATTAACTATATTAATTTTCCTGTCACGTATGCAGTGCAGGTGTACCTCATACAAAAAATTTGTATATGTCACCCACCGATCTAACAGACGGATTAACTATATTAATTTCCCTGTCACGTATGCAATGCAGGTGTACCTCACACCAAAAATGGGTATATGTCACCCACCGAACTAACAGACGGATTATCTTTATTAATTTCCCTGTCACGGATGCAGCGCAGGTGTACCTCACACCAAAAATGGGTATATATCACCCACCGATTTAACAGACGGATTAACTATATTAATTTCCCTGTCACGTATGCAGTGCAGGTGTACCTCACACCAAAAATGTGTATATGTCACCCACCGATCTAACAAACGGATTAACTATATTAATTTCCCTGTCATGGATGCAGTGCAGGTATATCTCACACAAAAAATGGATATAAGTCACCCACCGATCTAACAGACGGATTAACTATTAGAGATGGCCTCGCGGTTCGCCCGGCGGTCGTATAGCAGCGAACTTTGCTCGTTCGCTGTTCGCCGAACGGGCGAACATATGGCTATATTCACACACGCCATATTCTTTTACATTGTGAAGAACTTTGACCCATGACACATCCATCAGGTGGTACAGGACAGTCAATTGAGACGTTTCAGCACATGGACATACCCCATACCTTATAAATAAACCTGATCTGGGCGCCATTTTACATTCTGTCTTTTGCCAGTGTAGGGAGAGGTTGCTGTGTGGAGCAGGGACAGACTGTTAGGGACACAGATCGCTAGCTAATAGGGCCACAAAGGTCCTTTTAAGGACTGGTATAGGTGTACTATCGATAGGTGTGACTTACTGAGGGGTTTAATATACTTATAATATACTTTCTAACATAGAAAGTATATTATAGTGCAATTGTAATGTGCAACAGTTATGTGCGGTTCTGCTGCGATACTGCAGCTATACAGAGTGCCAAACGCTATTGGAACAAATAATTTCTACTAGTGTGATTTACCAGTTGCCCCCCCCAAAAAACTGATTGAGGCAGGGGTGTTATATACCAATAATATACTTTCTATATTGTACATTTAGGTAGTGCAGCATTTGTTTGCGGTTTTGCTGCATTACTGCATCTACACAGAATGGCAAACGCCATTGGAACAAATAATTTCTACTCATGTGATTTATATACTATAATTTAAATAATTTAGTATTTACGTTTCACACACTGCGCACTTACGTTACGATGTCCATAAGAGTGGGGCACCAATACAGGTGAATACACTATGCACTAACCCTGCACAAAAATGCAAAATAATTCACACAAGCCTGCATCTATCTACAGTATTGCTTACTGGACACTACGGGGACTTTTCTGCAGCACAGAAACCGCACTAGGTCCGCGTCTCGCTCTTCCAGCGCAGATCTACTTCCTCCGCTACGTCCCATTCACTTCTGAAAAAATCTTGCACTGATATGCGCTAAAATCTTTTTGGAAATATTTGGGTGGCAAAAAATCTTGTATTCAGCGTTAAGCGCTGCACTGATATGCGCTAAAATCTTTTTTGAAATATTTTGGTTGTTTAAAAAACTTGTATTCGGCGTTAAGCACTGCACTGATATGCGCTAAAATCTCTTTCGAAATATTTGGGTGGCAAAAAATCTTGTATTCAGCGTTAAGCGCTGCACTGATATGCGCTAAAATCTCTTTTGAAATATTTGGGTGGCAAAAATCTTGTATTCAGCGTTAAGCGCTGCACTGATATGCGCTAAAATCTCTTTCGAAATATTTGGGTGGCAAAAAATCTTGTATTCAGCGTTAAGCGCTGCACTGATATGCGCTAAAATCTCTTTTGAAATATTTGGGTGGCAAAAATCTTGTATTCAGCGTTAAGCGCTGCACTGATATGCGCTAAAATCTCTTTTGAAATATTTTGGCTGTTAAAAAAACTTGTATTCGGCGTTAAGCGATGCACTGATATGCGATAAAATCTTTTGTGAATTATTTCGGTGGAAATAAAAATTTTCACCTCCTCCATTAACTTCCTCATCTCTTCATTAACATCGGACACACTAACTATACCCTGCTGCTGCTGCCATCTCCACACTATGTAACCTGGCCACTCGCTGGCCTCCACAAACTGCTGCCAACTACATACTCTGTGATTGTGCCACTCAGTGGCCTCCTCATACTGCTGCAACCTCCACACTGTCATTGTGCCACTCTGTGGCCTTCTGATGCTGCCGCCACCTCCAGACTTTGTCATTGGGCCACTGTGTGGTCAACTCATGCTGCTTCCACCTCACCACTCTGTCATAGGGAAACTCTGTGGACTTCACATGCTGTTCACACCCTCCCCACTTCATGACTGGGCCACTATTTTGGCTTTCGGCCTGGCTGACGTCATCATGTATTTGACCTTTCTTCTGATCTGTTAGAAGGAAGGAAAAATGACATGCACAACAGATCCTGTCTGTGTAGCAGCTGTAATGCCTCTATGGTCCCATCAGAATTGGCTTATGATTTGGTAGACAAAAGCAGGAGTGGGTACAAAACACAAAAGACATGCAAATATTCCATTCACGTGTCATCGCTGTTTTAGATCCACTCGTTTTTATTGGCATTAGCAATACTGAGCAAATGCTGACCAAGTGAAGGCGTATGTTCCAAAGACAGGATCCGTTTTTTGTGGGTTATTGTTCTGACGGATCAGAACAAGGGCAAATTAATCAGTGACGTCAACACAAACTTACTGCTGACATCCTCTCCACTCTGTCAGGGGGGCTCTACTTGTATAAGCGTGTAATAGAACAGGTTCTGTAGACATCTATGTGGAATCAGCTGACAAGGGTGTGAAAGGAGTGCACTTCTTCTTGACACTAACATCGACCTATAAGGCAGAGTTCATACTTTAGTTATTAGGCCAGGTTTGTCAAATTTAAGTATACTTTCCTATAATTTTAATCAAGTTTTGGTTTAATAAAATTTATGTTAAAATATTTAATAAATTTAATAATAAAAATTAAATGTTGCGTAAGACAGGAGAGAATCGGCCAGTCTTCTGTTTATTCAACGACGTGGTGTTGCGATGGAGAAAGCATTCCAACAAAAGAATTACTCTCCACCTGGAGCCGAATCCTGTCAAGATTGATGCAAGTGCGGTATTGGCTGATCATCCAGCAAGATACTTCTGTGGGAACTTGCCTGCCATGCTTAGGCCTTTACTAGCGACGGACAATGAGAAGAAGACAAAGCTTCAAGATTGCTTGGAGCCCGGAAGAATTTAATCAAGATTCAAACCAACCAGGGCCTAGTCTCTTCGTTAGGTTCCCAGTCATCATGGAATGGAAAGGAGGGCATCCTTATTATATTTAATACATTTTATAATAAAAATTACATTTTCCTAACACAGGAGGAGGAGGACATCCTGTGGTGCACGGAGATGGAGATGGTCTTCGGATTCCCACACAGACGTCTCAGAAATGAACCGCGGCTCCCAAAAGCAGCTCCTGGGAAGATCATCTATTCGCCCCACTTTATTTTGGAAGTGTGTAGAACCCGTGTGGGACCCCCACACTGCAGATTGATTGTGGAGACACCGAATTTTATAATATATATGGAATAAATTTCACAATAAAATGTTTCAAAAATTTTATAATAACGTTTCATTTTTTTCTTAGGAGAGAATCGACCAGTCTTCAGTTTATTCAATGACGTGGAGGGTGTTGCGATGGAGAAAGCATTGCAAAAAAGCTATTGCTCTACACCTGGAGCCGAATCCTGTCAAGATTGATGCAAGTGCGGTATTGGCTGCTCATCCAGCAAGATACTTCTGGGGGAGCCTGACAGGCTTAGGCCTCTGCTAGTGACAGACAATGAGAAGAAGACAAAGCTTGTTCTTTTCTGTACATTGAATGAATAATTTTTGGGGTCTGTACTCCACTGGCCTGCAGTAAAATTGATATCTAAAGACCGTCTAATATACCTCCAGCCACATAATCACTTGATGTTTTCTGTCCGGTGAATGCCTAATGTTTGGGGCCTGTACTCCCATGGCCTAAAATAGAAATTTTCAAGGCTCCAGCATGGCACATTTTTGAGAGTTTGAATTTAAGACACATAAAAATGGCCCCTGATTAAAATACATATTTTTTGTGGGAATTTTTGTCATCGATCCCCCTCTGGTATGTCACTGTCCATGTTGTGGGACGATTTGTGCACTTCTTGTAATTATTTTTTAATTGAAGGTTTTTCAGGTTCGCCTGCCATTAAAGTGAACCGTCCCGGCCTATGTTTGTCCTTCACTATTAACTATATTAATTTCCCTGTCAGGGATGCAGTGCATGTGTACCTCACACCAAAAATGGGTATATGTCACCCACCAAACTAACAGACGGATTAACTTTAACTTTATTAATTTCCCTGTCACGGATGCAGTGCAGGTGTACCTCACACCAAAAATGGGTATATTTCACCCACCAAACTAACAGACAGATTAACTATATTAATTTCCCTGTCACGTATGCAGTGCAGGTGTACCTAACACCAAAAATGGGTATATGTCACCCACCAATCTAACAGATGGATTAACTATATTAATTTCCCTGTCACGGATGCAGTGCAGGTGTACCTCACACCAAAAATGTGTATATGTCACCCACCAAGCTAACAGACAGATTAACTATTATATTTTTGTGTCAGGGGTACAAAGATGGTGCATTGCACCCACAAAAAAATCGCTATAGGTCACCCACAGAATTAACAGCCAGATGAGATTCCTATCACTCTCCCTCACTTCAGCTGCCTGCTTCCTGTCCCTGCACTAATTAGAGCTGATGGGCGTTGCTACACGTGATCCAGCTTGTATAGAGGCTGCGTCACATGATGCACCGACCAATCACAGCCAGGCCATTACTAGGCATCTAGTAATGGCTTAAAAGCTTGTTGATTGGCTCCCCTGCAGCCTTTCAACAAGCTTTACTAAATGCCGGAACACCGAACCCGAACTTTTGCTGCAAAGTTTGGCTTCGGGTCCGGGTACCTAAACTCGCAAAGTTTGGTACGGACCCGAACTTTGCAGTTCGGGTTGGCTCAACACTACTCCCTGACCAAGTTCTGGTAGTGCAGTCGCTGCCATACCACTTAGTGAAGTCCACAGCCTTTATGCAATAGTTGCACCTGGCCTTGATACCTAGTTCCCATTATTTCTCAAAATAAATCATCCCCACCTTGTAATCTAACGTTGCAGAGAAAATTAGTTGCTCTTTGAAATTGTCACTGTGCAGCAAGGTGCATGCCACCATCAAGATGTGGAGCCTGAGACATTATATGTCTTTTAAGATCCACTTGGTCAATGTTTTGCGCAATAGTGGCAACAATGCAGCCCTGCAAGGGGCCAGTTGCTACTGACAGCTTCATGGTTATGCAGGTCTGGCTCCCACACTAGGCGCTTATCGATCTTTTCCACATCTTCCTCAATGGACATCTTCCTGTTCCAAACAGAAACATTGCAGTACGTTGCTTCCCCTCTCTCTCCCTCCCATATGTGTAAACTGAAGCATTACCTTAATGTCTTACAACTGAACAGTCTGGGAGAGAGAAGCCACACATAAGATCAGTTGCTATTGCTCCTGTATATCTCCCGGCCAACTACAACTATGCAACGTACTCAGCTACAATGGCAGCAACATCATGGCTGCACTGCATTTGGGAAATATAACACATGCTCCCTGCATGACAGACATTATAAATTTGGGAAGCAAAATTTTTTTTTAATGTATTGTGTCTTGCCGAAGGTGCTGACCATGTCCAGGATAGTGTGTGCGCATTTTAGGCATTCTTATGTGGTGAAGGATGCCCTCCTGAACTTGCACCAATGGAATGGTCTGCCTTTGGACCGCTTTATCTGCGATGTTTCAAATCAGCGGAATTCCCTTTTTGCATATGCTGGATAGTCTATAAGAGCAGTGCAAAGTGGTCAATGAATACATCATGAACCAGGGAGCCTGTGTTATTTTGAGCTCAGGCAGTGGCAGCTCAGCAGGGACACATGATACCTACTCAGGCCCTTCGAAGAGGCTACCAGATTATCAGAGTAGGGACACCAACAGTCACACACCCCCTGCCTTGTCAATCGTGTTCCATACTGTACTGCTCCTGCTACCACTACTACTTCCCCTACACAGTTGCATATCTAATTCCTTGTCCATTATGTTTTATATTGTACTGCTGCTCCTGGGAACCTACACTGCATGGTAAAACAAACCTGAACCATTAGTTTTATTTTAAGCATAAAAAATCTGACTGTACAGTGTGTTTGTTACCAGACTGCATGTTACCACCAGCTCCCATCCATTTACCCATAGTCATATAAGTCACTGTTACTTTGTCATTAATAATGCTGTTTTGACATTAAAGGACTTGAAATGGCTTGGATACTGTCCTAGGAGACCCCAGAGTGTCATACATGGATTTGGACCAAATCTAATCTCATAGTCAAATCCATAGAATCAGAACTAAGGCACATTTCAGGAAAGTCCCTCATCTCTACTGAACACCATATAATGAGCCTCCACTGATATGACTTTGTAGAGTTCATTCCTCTTATCCTGACGCTTCATACTGTTAAAAACAATATTTGAGGACTATAGAGAATAGGTAATAATACTATATTATTGAGCTCATAAGATACTTATATATGATATTAGGAATTCCATAAGTATGCAAATAATTCCCATCAAAGCATCCTATGTTATAAGCTGTGGAACCGCTTGGTAATATTACATTCGGTATACTGGCCAATAACGTTATACTCTACTAAAGGTCCATTTTAATTGTACAAATTTATGGTCTTTTTTCTTTAGGTCCAGGAAAACAGAATACAAAATTTATATCAGCAAAAAAAATATAATAATAAAACAGAAACTGCCATATATACCACAAAGATTGTAAAAAAAAATAGTAAATAGTCAGCTCCAACATTTTTCATTTTCAGGTAAAAAGGTCATTATTAAGAGATCTATCCCCCTACAAACGGCAGAGGCATCATACAGAAATCCTTGAGCAGCTAACATTAAACTCAGCCGTATAAATGTCATCTGTCTTGGAATTACATTTCTTGCTTGGGCAATTTTTCTCTCTGATAAACTACAATAAAAAAGACCTAAAAATCCCACTGGGTACTAGAGAAGTGAATCCGGTCTAATGTTACATTGTCTTTCTCCTTTGTAAAGTAGGTTACTGTTTATAGTCTAAAATAAATGATATATGACAAATCACAAATGAACAGAAGAGGCTTGGACCAGATCAACATACACTAAGGTGCTATAAGCCATATTTCCATTGTTTCCATCAAGTGCAGTGTGCAGAATGGAACATAAAATCTTATAGGTTCCTGTGGGCTACAGAAAACCATTGCATTTTACATAAATAACCCCAAATGAGTTATAGCATCCTCACAATATAAACAAGATTTGCTCTGTAGAAACATACAAAACATATAGAGATTGCAGAGCATTACAAAAGCATGGCCGTCTTCTTCCAAACACAGTGCCACACTGTCCAAAGGTTGTGTGTGGTGCTGCCCGTGGAGTTGACCTGCAATACTAGATACAACACATGGATAGATGTGATGAAGTTTCTGGAAGATAACAGCTATGGGTATAAATTATGACTTTGGATATAAAAGTAGCTGGTCACCTCCAAAATCAGTTTCAAAGTTACCATACTACCATGTAAGGTAAGTGACCCGAAACATAGCCATATTTTTATTGTGAAAATCCAGTCCAGAGAAATGTGTCTTCTTATTTTTATGAAAATAATGTTTTCAGTGGACCTTGGGTGAGGTGGCTATGTTTGGTGCACCATCACTCTGCCACAAGACTGCCCAACTTCTCCCCCTCTTGCTTGGCAGTTCCTGAGATTTAAAAGGAATCTGTCTGCTCCAAAACACCCCCCAAACTAGCGTAAGCAGTGTATAGTGTAAGTAGTGCTGAGTCCAATTATGTAATTTTTATCTTCATACTCACTTGCATTTTGATGCTGTGTTGCCATAAACCAGCAGTAAAATGCATGGAGAGGACTACTCTTTGTGGGAGCGCAGTGTTGGAATGCAAGTGAGTATGAAGATAAAAATTACATAATCGGACTCAGCAATGCTTACACTATTCTCCGCTTACTCTAGTTTGGGGGGTGTTTCGGAGTTGATAGATTCCCTTTAAGAGCTGAACGCCCTGATGCAGGACAAACCAGGTGCACTGAACACAGCAAGTTTGCCTATAGTTGACTGTGAACCTTATCTGCATGAAAATAAGACTCCATTTTGCAGGATTAGAGGACCAGATTTTCACAAAAAGGTATGGTTATATTTGCATGCTTACTTTGACACTGTTTTTAGAAGTGACTAAATGAACTACCATTATTAGAATTGCTCTGGCTGCAAGCAGAAGAGGTTTTACAGGACTACAATATTGACGGCCTATCCTCAGGATGTCATCAATATCTGATTGGTGAGGGTACGACTCCCAGCACCCCTAACGATCAGCTGTTTGAAGATACTAGGGTGCTCTGGTGAGCACTGAGTCATTCTCACAGCTTAGGGTGAGTTCGCATTATATTTTATGCCTCGGTTTGACATATACATTAGGAAAAAAGGATACAATAATGTATATAAATATATATATATATTAATGTGAAAAAAAACACCATGTGATTAATGAACTTGATTAGAGATGAGCAAATTGATTCTAACTAATTGATTCATCTCATGAATAGGGTTTATTCACCTGTGGAGCTGTCCCCACTAGACAGGACCAGACTTTTAGCCCTGCCCTGATGATTTCCTGCCTGCATCACTCCTCCATTTAGCTGAGCATGGACAGAAGCTGTGCTTAAGCATTGAAGCAGTAACTGCGCATGCACCACATCCTGGAAGTGCAGTGGCTCATGCACACTTGCTGCTCCTTGCTCGGTTAATTGGAGTGTCAATCTAGTGGTAAGTGGGCACTTCACATGCATGGACAGCCCCCTTCCCCCCCCCCCCCTGAATAACTCCAGCTCATGAGTGAAATCGATTCTTTACAATCATTTTGCTCATCTCTAAACTTGATGTTTCTGGTCTAGGAAGAGGCCATTGCTCTCACCGAAGTGCCCTGGCCTCATCGAACAGCTGCTCGGCGGGGTGTCAAGAGTTGGACTCCCACCGAACAGATACAGATGATCTATTCTGAAGATAGGTCATCAATATTTTACTCCCATAAAACCACTTTAAAAGGTTACAGAATGTATTATGAAAGTACCATTTATTAGGTCACCGGAGTGAAAATTTATGTAAAACTTGTATATGCCAAAATAGCTTTGTTGTTTCCATAACAACAGCCACCAGTGGCGACCAAATAAATACAGGACTGGGTTGTGTGGGGTCTGTTCTAAAGTTAGGGGGGTTGTAGAGGTGGGAACCACATCTATAAGACATTTATGGGATATCTTCTTGATATGTCAGAATATCTGAGATGGGAATAACCCTTTAGAGATGCTTTCTTAGTTAATGGAAATAACTATGATTGTTTCATGAAAAGTTCTGAAGCTTCCTAAATATATTTTGTGTTTCAATTCATCTTCATTTCCAAGATCTCTGCCCAGTCATGTTTACATTGAGAAGCTGAAAAATCCACAGCAAACTTTCAGGACAGGGGAGATTTCTGTTGGTAATGAATTCAGGACATAAAGGATTGTCTAGAATGGATATAGCTGTGACTAGTGTTGAGCGAATCGAGCTTCGGATCATAGAACCAAAGTCGATTCGTTCTAACACTTCATTTTAATGCTGCACAGAGACCTGTCTCCATACAGCATTAAAATGTATTGCCTCCATGGAGGCAAAAATGGCTTTACCCAAAGTTGCGCGAGACTTCAGTGAATGAATTTGGTGTTAATTTCTACATCTTTAAACACATTTCAAATTAGCAATCCGAAGTCGGATTTGGTACCGAGGTACCAGCCGGTACGAAACCCAACTGAGACGAATTTTGCTTCCAGGGAGGCAATACATTTTAAAATAAAGGGGGTCATTTATCAAACTGGTGTAAAGTAGAACTGGCTTAGTGGTTCTTAGCAACCAATTAGATTCCTCCTTTCATTTTCCAAAGGAGCTGTGAAAAATTTAAGGTGGAATCTGATTGGTTGCTAAGGCCAACTAAGGCAGTTCTACTTTACACCAGTTTGATAAATAACCCCCAAAGTGTTTGAACGAATCGACTTGGGATCTATGATCTGAAGCTCGATTTGCTCGAGCCTAGTTGCAACAAACAGAAGTTTTTCAACAATTCTAGAAAGTCATAAGACAAACTTGCAAATATGGTCATGTCCTAACAGAAGCCTTGCTTTTATTACCTGTAAAAGACATATTAGGAGTGAAAGTATTTAGTAGTGTGCGACCGTATGATTCAAGTGTGTGCGCTATTGGGAGGATAGGAAAATGTAGCACTTTATCATTTTCATTATGTGTTATGCATGTAAATGTTGTTACTTTTGTCTGCTGTAGGACACTCTGACACCCTGCCCTAGGGAATTCATTAAGAATAATCCAAGTACTTGATGACATAATTTCGAAAAGGAGACTGGCGAGCTTAAGTATTTTCAAATGATCTTTCCTTTCTCTCTAAACGTGTAGCCTGCAAATTGTAACTGGTAATTAATAATGCCATAGAATACATCAAGAAATGTCCATTAGTCTGGCACTTTATGGTTCTTTCACAAAGATAAAAGCCTATACTTGCAGGCTTAATCATGGTGTGCAACACTGACTACTCCAAGCCTTTTGATTTAGAATTTCTCTCTTAAATGGAAACAAATGAGGAGCAATTAGAATTCTTGGCATGTGAACCTCAAATTCTGAATATCATGTAGGAGGTTTGGCAGATATTTTCCATTTTAAATTATTATTTTTTTAAAGAAAAGAATGAGACCCAGTGACCATTCTTTTGTGTTCTTAATAATTCACAGGCACCTGCATAACAAATTATAAGTGAACTACATACGAAGGCAGGTTGGCACCACTCAATACTAATGGTATAGATTTATGCTGCTACACAGCCTCAAAATGTATAGCCAAACAATAGAGCAGGTGGTGTATGATATGCAGCCTCTCTGATGAATCCCCCCTCTTGTGAATGCCCCTCTTTTTCCTGGATGGTTTACATATTTGCTCCATTCTGACATAATATGTTGTTTTAGACAGCATTGGTATTACTGCATATGGTGTTGCATTTCTAATTGTACATCTAATAGTACCTCCAGGGTACACATTTGTTTAGGAAGGGGGAGAGTTTAGTTAATATACTTACCATGGTGTTTGCTCTTCAGTGTATTCACATACACACAATATGGCTTTTTAATGGCTTTTAACATGTTTGCTATGTGTCTTTATCTTGTCATTTTTCATGATCTTGTTGGGTTCATTAGAGAGGATGCATATTACACCACCAGTTCTTGAGTTTGGTCAAGTATGTTAACTATTACATAGCATAGTAGATGCCAAAAGGGATGTGAATAATTATCTGGTGAATCTATACTACTTAGATCTACAGGATGGGCTATTTATATGGATACACCTTAATAAAATGGGAATGGTTGGTGATATTAACTTCCTGTTTGTGGCACATTAGTATATGTGAGGCGGGAAACTTTTCAAGATGGGTGGTGACCATGGCGGCCATTTTGAAGTTGGCCATTTTGAATCCAACTTTTGTTTTTTCAATAGGAAGAGGGTCATGTGACACATCAAACTTATTGGGAATTTCACAAGAAAAACAATGGTATCCTTGGTTTTAACGTAACTTTATTCTTTCATGAGTTATTTACAAGTTTCTGACCACTTATAAAATGTGTTCAATGTGCTGCCCATTGTGTTGGATTGTCAATGCAACCCTCTTCTCCCACTCTTCACACACTGATAGCAACACAGCAGGAGAAATGCTAGCACAGGCTTCCAGTATCCGTAGTTTCAGGTGCTGCACATCTCGTATCTTCACAGCATAGACAATTGCCTTCAGATGACCCCAAAGATAAAAGTCTAAGGGGGTCAGATCGGGAGACCTTGGGGGCCAATTAAACTGGCCCACGACGACCAATCCACTTTCCAGGAAACTGTTCATCTAGGAATGCTCGGACCTGACACCCATAATGTGGTGGTGCACCATCTTGCTGGAAAAACTCATGGAACGTGCCAGCTTCAGTGCATAAAGAGGGAAACACATCACCATGTAGCAATTTCGCATAATCAGTGGCCTTGAGGTTATCATTGATGAAGAATGGCCCCACTATCTTTGTACCCCATATACCACACCATACCATCAATGTTGTTGTTGTTCGACTAATGCCACTCTCCAGTGACATGCGGCGAGTGCTACGCTGTGGGCTCTTGCTGAATGAAGCTAGGACAGCCACTGATGTTTCTTCATTAGAGACAGATTTCATGCGTCCACATTTTGGCAAATCCAACACTGAACCAGTTTCACGAAACTTAGCAAGCAGTTTGCTAACTGTAGCATGGGAGATGGGTGGTCTCGTAGGGTGTCTTGCATTGAAATCTGCTGCAATGACCCGGTTACTGCGTTCACCAGACATCAACACAATTTCTATCCGCTCCTCACGTGTTAACCTCGGCGACATGTCAATGGCTGTAAACAAAGAGAAACTTGTAAATAACTCATGAAATAATAAAGTTACTTTAAAACCAAGCACACCATTGTTTTCCTTGTGAAATTCCCAATAAGTTTGATGTGTCACATGACCCTCTTCCTATTGAAAAAAGTTGGATTCAAAATGGCCGACTTCAAAATGGCCGCCATGGTCACCACCCATCTTGAAAAGTTTCCCCCCTCACATATACTAATGTGCCACAAACAGGAAGTTAATATCACCAACCATTCCCATTTTATTAAGGTGTATCCATATAAATGGCCCACCCTGTACATCCTGTTATACAATGACTTGTACAGAATGGATCATGTACTACTCTTGGACTACTTGCACATGGCTCCCAATCTGATGGCAGGTACAGATAATAGTGAAATAAAATAAAAATAAAATAGCATTGCTATCACTAAGTACAAGAGTCACATGCATCAGGTCATTGCCTAGTTCCCTGATCTAACATAATATCCTCCTCCACTGGTACCACCAGTATCTGCCAATTCTACCAACACCCCTGGACGGGGGGTAGCTAAAGGCTCATGGTCCCCCTTCCCTAAGTCCTTTGTGGCCAGGAGAAGAAACAACATAGCCTTCATGCTGCCTGAGTCAAAACTTGAAACAGCACCCCCTGCCATGCCAAATTCTTGACCTAACCCCCTCCCTCCCGCCAGAGGTTTACTGGACCAGCATGCACTTTCTATAATTCGGTGTCTTCTCATGTGACTCAAGGGTCTTTAGGCCCCCTCAGGCTCTCGGGCCCGGTAGCGACTGCTACCTCTGCACCCCATATAGCTACGCCCCTGGATGTCATATTATTACTAGAACGTTGTAATAGTGTAAAAAACTAATTTTGCAGTCAGTTAAAAGGAATCTGTCATCATAATTTTAGACTACATGAGTAGTACTGCAGATAATGACTTCAGATCGCTACTTTTTATTTTCCTACTGCCCCCTATTCCCCCACTGTCATTGTTGAAAGCTGTGCTGAAATACATGTGCACAATAGTCCTCTTTCTTATGTTAGCACAGCAGTCCAGACTGTGGTATTTCCGCACAGCTTCGAGTGCTGACAGCAGGGGAATGAAGGGCAGTGGGAAAATAAAAAATGCCAATCTGGACTCCTCCGCAGTGCTATGTATGACTGCAGATAATAGTCCAGAATCACGTTGACCAATTCCCATATTACTTGATCATATCATTAATCCACTAATCCCTTTTTAAAATCCAACACATTTATCATATTTTAAAGAGGCCTTTGACCTACAAAATGTCTGGGACTATAAACTAGTATTCCAATACCACCTCCACCTGGCATGCTGCCTACTCCACTCAATGACCTTTGTATCTATTTGATATTCTTTAGAGAATGTAAGCTCATATGGACAGGGACCTACCAACTATATCATGTAAACCATGGTTTCACTTGTCTGTAACACACTGTCTTTTGTTAATGTTACAATGTGTTATCCCACTATTATGCTATGGAAATTGATGGTACAAATGATAATTTTATCTCAATGCGTAGTATGCCTTCTAGAAAGTTCTACATGAACGGGGTTAAAAAAGTTGGTTTATTGTGAATTAGCCACGTAGAACCAAGTTCTGAGGACAAATCTAAAGACTGAAGGAATTAAAAATCTAGATTCACAAAGTGTATTTACTGTATGCGAGACATTGAAGTAATAAATAAAGACAATAGAAAAAGGAACCCCCAAAAGTTCCTCCAAGAACATGTGTGTAAATTGTGAGAATTTAATCTTGAAAATTCACCACTGGAAAGCAAGAACTCTGCAGCAAACACCTTTGTCTTGTTCAGAAGTAAAATGAATCTTCATCAGAAGCTCCGCGGTTTAAATGACAACAATGCAGCAAATAAGTTCCACCTGTCGACAGACCAATTCGAATGATACCTTTCATGTGCCAAGACCAAAAATAGTCATAAATCTTCTCCACCTCAACAACACAAAAGACACTGTTGTGGTCTGATTAATTCTCTGTACCTGCAGATCTTCTGTCTGAAAATTCACAAATGACTGCTTTATTCATTCTCAAGAAAATCATGGCTGACAACCCTCCAAAGATATTGCATTTTGTCAAATCGCTCAAGCTGTCACACAGATTGACTTGATTTCGCTTTTATCACCATATCACTGTATCTAGACACATGGATATTGCTACTATAATTTATGTTCTTTCATTTATCAAATCTGCCTCCGTACCTACCAGCTATATATTTCAATGGAGTGTTACATAATAAAATTGATTTGTATTTTAAAAAGTCGCCTAATTGACCATCTTTTATTTAGTGGTATATACCTGCATAATTTATTATTATTTTTATCAAGTATTTTATTAAGTATTTGTAACATGCAAAAAATTATACAATTCTGGCTCCTCATTTCTAAATGGAATTTGTCACTTATAAAATAGTTAATTGTCACAATGCCATTTGGGAGATTTTCTGTCTGTGCTCTTTATGTTCAGTCATTTTTTAAGGGAACAGTATACATGTCATTTATAACTACAAAAACAGGTACTGTAAGTAAAGCAAAAGCCTACAGTATCCACAAATGTAAAACATATCATTTTAAAGATGCACTTGTTTTTGTTTTGTTTTTTTCGAGCAGTGTGACTTGTTACACCCTAACTCAGTGGCATTCTTACATTTTGAACATTTTCATTATGGGAACCTGGTCATGTGATCTCAAGTCTGACCAGCAGCGCTAATGTGTAAAAAGGAAATCAGTCTCTCCCTGTTGCTGACTTCCTTTGAACTACAAGATGACATCATCACAAATCAAATCTCTCCTGGCAGTTCTTAGGCTCCTCCCCTGCCTCCATGTTCCTCTGTCTATCTCTGTATTCTGATGAAGATATAATATATCCTCTATGTAAAGGAGCAGGAGTGTAGAAATATAGTATGTGAGCATATACAGTTATTTGCTGTAGTTTTATAAACGCCCAGACTCACACTGCCTGTCTGTACTATCTGTATGTGCTGACTCTCCAGTGTAGTTCTATGGGATGCAGCTTGAAACTGGTCTCTCTGCCTCCTGCATATGAAAGGTGACAGGGGAAAGAGAAATGACAGGGCAGATAGGGGAGACAGGCTGGAGTGCAGTGTGATGAGACTCCATCCCCTCTGTCTCTGCAAAGGCAAGGCATGATGGGAAAAGTAGCATTAATTAGGAAAACCATATCTGAGGTGAGAAGGAATCAAGATGGCTGACAATCCACAAATTATACATTATGTAAAACAGGTATTCACAAGGCATACAACAGAGCCTCTATCTTATTATTTCATAATGGTCTCTCCTGCACTATATAGGCAAAAAAAAATCCCGGAGTGCTATTTTAAGACAACTTTAGATTCAGGTAAATTTGGAAAGGAACAGAGAGGTGGTCTACACTGAATAAAAAGACATGTTTTATTTTCTAAACCACAATGGTAGATTTCAGTTTATGTAGAGAGTCCGACTTTCTGTATAGCTTCATCTACCTACCTATCTATAGAATCTATCTATCTATTTTTTCTGAAAGCTGTCCATAATAAGCACTAACCCGTGCCAGAGGTGAAATAGCCATTCCCTGCCTACAATAAGATGCCCGTAAGCAAACCCTCCCTCCATGTTTCACCGGCGCACTGGCTTCATCAGGGGAAGCTGGTGAAGCATGTAGGGAGAATTTGCTCACGGGAAAAATAGAGTGACAGTAAAACCCTGATAGTTTTAATGGATCACACATTTTATTTTAGCATAAATAGTAAAAGTTACATTTTATCTCAATAAGGGTGACCCTGTACAGCAGCGGTTCTCAACCTAGGGGTCGCGACCCCTTTGGGGGTCGATCGGCCCTTTCCGGGGGGTCGTCTGAGGCTTCCTATTGTGGGTCGCCCGCACAACGGCAGCGGCCCCTTAACCTCGCGCACAGGAAGTGATGTCCTATCACTGCCTGTGCTTGAAGGAGCCTGACGTCTGGACGGGTAAGTCGGGCCGCCTGTCTGCTGAGGTCCGAGTTTTTTCGTTAATGACACCGCCGCTGAGCACCACTGCCACCAATGATTTAATTGAGCCTGGCTGAGCCTGGCTAATTTTATTTAAATTATTTGGCTGAGCAAGGCTTAATTTATTTGGGGGGACATGAAGCACCGCTGATTTATTTATTTGGGGGACCCTGAGCACTTCTGATTTATTTATTTGGGGGACCCTGAGCACCATTGATTTATTTATTTGGGGGGGGACCTGAAGCACCGCTGATTTATTTATTTGGGGGACCCTGAGCACTTCTGATTTATTTATTTGGGGGACCCTGAGCACCATTGATTTATTTATTTGGGGGGAAACCTGATGCACCACTGATTTATTTATTTGGGGGTACTCTGAGCACCGCTGATTTATTTATTTGGGGGAGACCTGAAGCCCCGCTGATTTATTTATTTGGGGGACCCTGAGCACTTCTGATTTATTTATTTGGGGGGGACTTGAAGCACCACTGATTTATTTATTTGAGGGGTACCCTGAGCACCACTGATTTTTTTTTTTTTTTTGGGGGGTACTGTGAGCACCACTGAGTTATTTATTTGAGGGGTACTGTGTGCACCACTGATTTATTTTTTAGGGGGTATTTGTTGTTTATTATTTATTTTAAAGTTATTTATTTGGTTTACAAATATTTTGTATTTATGCTAAAGTTCTGTGGTTATGAATGAATACTTGTGTATTTGAATTAACATTTGGTGTATTGGTGTCTGTGCCTGTTTTTGGTGGGTCATCATAACAGTAGCAAAATTAGTTATGACGTAGCAAGGAAAAAAATGTAATGGTTGGGGGTCACCACAACATGAGGAACTGTATTAAGGGGTCACGGCTTTAGAAAGGTTGAGAACCACTGCTGTACAGGGACTCATTTTGGGTTTTCAACCCTGTTATTTAGTTTTTGTCAAAATCCCCTTGGGCATTTAGGGACCCATTTTTGTCAGTTAAATACTACTATGGTAGCATTTACTGTATCTTACCATTGTGCAGTACCATGTGACCAGTACAAAGGCACAAATGACCTGGAAGGAGGTGAAACATCCACCTGAGCTCCCACTGTCCTGCTGGAGCTATGTGCTTTTATATGTTGCATATCTTGATCGCTCAATAAATCTTTGTGCTTTAAGAAGCTGATGTATTGTAGTACTTCATTATAGGAGGCCACTGTTCCGGTTTTACTCTACTATAGAAAGCCTTGGGAATAAGGATTGCAACATTAATGTATTGTAGTGGGAGGGGGTCGGGAGGAGGTACAGGGGAGGCAAAGTTTACAATACAAAAATAATACAATAATAATGCAGTAATATTCCAGAATACTTGTCATAGCTATATAGAAACATCTCAGATATTCATGGTTAACATTGCTATATCTTGTTATAATAGCAGGAAGGTCCTCAACAGGAAGATTTTGGTGGTGATTTTAAACATATTATTTCCCTGTTTGAATAAACAAAATTTCAAGCTCAGTGATCCCAGACTGCACTTGATATTCATTCTGTCCTGGGTAACCCTTTTAAAATAGAAATGCTTTCAGATGCCCATAGAGATTGTTGCAATAAGGCACACCTCATTGTTTATGGTAACGTTACATAGTACATCTGAATAATTTAACTTTTTTTTTTTTGCATATAAATGAATGTGGATGACATGGGAACAAAAGCTAAGGTGTGTTCTTAGCCTTAGGCCTTATGCCCATATATTATGAAACTTTAGGGAAACACTACATTGCAGTCCATACAGTGCCTACTGTATGAGGTCTTAAGACTCCCATACACATTAGTGTATTGTCGGCCGAACCCACCAACACTGGCGAGTTCAGCCAACAGTCTAATGTGTGTGGATAGCTCCTGACTCTCCCCCAACAGAGGAGAGATTGTTTTGTTCTCAGAACTGTTTGGCAGCAGTTGTCTTCTCTCCCCCCATAGAATACACATACAAGTTGGGCTGTGTCGAATGTGTAGGTGTATGGGAAAGTCAGGATGGAGTCGGGAGACACAGCTGTTGGCTGAACTATTGTTACAGCTATTGAATGTGTATGGTTGTCCTTATTGTCAGTTGTCAGTAATAAAGGCCCATAGCTGGCGGTGGATCCGCCAACGTTATGAAGAGGTGACGGCCTCTCCATAACTTCAGCGCATCCAGTGCCAGTTCTAAATATAAGACAGCTTCCTAAATGCCTTACATTTAGACCATTTTCTACGCTTAAAACAGATGTAGAAAATGGTGAATGAGACAGGCCTGCCGGCCCTGCCCACTCCATGCCCACAATTTCAGACCTGCTGTGAGCGGGGAAAAGTCGTACACGGCGACACAACTAACTGCCGCACCGCCATCTGCGCCTCAAATACGCCTAATTTAGGTGGATCTCAGATTAGTGAATTAGCCCCTAAATATTTATCACAGCAGATTGCTTCCTGCACTATAAAGATTTCTTGGCAAGCATGAAGTTCCCCCAAGAGTAGAAATTTGGTCTTAAGCCACCCCAAGATAATCAATAAATGATCAGCATTCTTAATAGCTATGTGTATAATCAGCCGGTAGGGGAATATTTATTCCTTTTTCTAATGGGCACATCTTTTACCTAGAGTAACTAAGACTGACAACGCTACAAAGGCAAGGCCGTTTAATTAAGTTGCATTCTAATTGTTAATGGCTAATTCGTGTAATTATGAAGGCATTTCAGAGCCGTAATTAATAGTGAACGCAGCTGAAATTTTGTTCTGCTCGCTAAACTCAAACTTTTTGGCATTACAGTTCTAAATTAATAATTTCAGGAGCTTAATTTTCAAGCATGAATTAGAGGAAAAAATAATAAACATACTATTTTAATTGTAAGTCTTATTATAATCATTTTTTTTGTCACATACCCATTGCAAATTGCAATAAATTGCACATTAATGCAATTTCATTCTTTGCTGAGAGAGAAAGGGTTCAGCTCTTGTTCTCAGAATACAAATAAGGATGTTTCATGTTGTGCTATTCACGAGGAAAGCCAATGTTTTGCTGCTATCATATCGTGAGGGTTTTTTTGTAGTCCACCTACAGGTCTGCATCGAACCACAGGTGGTAGACAAACCATGTATAGAACACAGGATAAAACTATACAAAGCTGTACAAGAGGACTGAAATTCATGGTCACACATGTGGAAATTGCTTTCTTTAAGAAGATTGTCACATTGTTTTCCATTTGTAGGTATTTGAGCATTTGCCACATTAAAAAGCTTGTCTGTGACTGAAGATCAGTTCAATTTATCTGAATGGGTTGTTTTGGCAGCATGCACATAGATTCCCGCAAACCCTATTCAGATGAACAGGACAATCAAAAAATGATGTCACAGACCTGCTGTGTGTGAATTCAAACTACGTCCATATGTTTTATTACTAATTCTGAGGTAATGTAATGTAGGGTGTCCTCTGTTCAGTACCCTTATTTATACTCATAGAAAAGAGTTCTGATGGAACCAAAATTAAAGACATTTCTTTAATACTTGTAGGTAATAGTTGTAACGCTTTAATTTCTCTTTGGAGGCATTATAGGAGAAATGTGCACTTGCTTCTGGCTTCCTAAAGATTAAAGGCATTGGCCCATCTCGGATATTGATGGCATATCACTAGGATAGGCCATCAAACATCAGATAGGTGCAACTCTCACGCCTGGGACCTGCTCCTATCTTCATAACAGGGCCCCCGAAATCATGGAGACCACAACGTGCATGCACTGCTATGGGAATTCCGAAAATAGCCATGTGAGCATGCTCGGATGTTTGATGAACTTTCTGATGTTTTTGGAACTCCAGTAGCAGTCAACTGAGGGCAACCACACAAACGCAGCTGCTCTCTGGTCACTTCGGAGGCACCTTTCTGGAGATAGCAGCGATATGCTGTCAATGGCTGAGATGAGACAAGCCCGAGCAATTTAAAACCTGTCTTTGTTACACCTGCTAGAAAATTGACAATTTTCCATCCATATGAAATCAGTATTGTCTCCTACTGCATTCGCTTCTTCCATTTTTACTTAAACCTGATATTTTCCAAGGATGAGAAAGGAGAAGAAACATAAAGGACAGATAGGGCTTCTTCTCTTTTTGAATTCATTCCTGCTGAATCAGGAAATCTGATGTGTGACTGTACCCTAACTTCTAGGCAGCACGCCCACTGTCTTGGGTTTATGTCTGATGCTGATCTTTCCTTCACCCCCTATATTAAATCATTTGCCCACTCATGGTCCACATTTTTCTAGCAGTACTACCTGCTTTCACTTCTCTTCAGCAATCATCCTTGAAAAACACACTGCACAAAGATGTGTTGTCTGTTTTTTTTTCATGTAACTATTGACTTGAATGGGCAAGTCTAGCAGGAAAGACCAAGGTAACGAATGATGCTATTTCTATGCATGGACTGATCGGAAGTTGGACCTTTAAATTAGCCCTATAATGTATCAGTGTTCAGTTTGCACGCTGTCCTTTCTATGCTCAAACTGTACATTTCACCAACTGCATTGCATGTTAAGCTTGCAACATTTGTCAGGTATTTCATCCAAGACTGCATCAAATCAAATCTGCTGCATAAGCATGTAGACTTAGACATTTGGCAGGTTATTTGCTAAACCATTGTTTTAAACAGTTGCTCAGATAATTTTATTTAGCTGTGTAGATACAATGGGTGCCAGCAGGGACTTGTAGAAGTTTATTCTGCAATATCACTCTCTGTTTACGTGAAACCATTTAGCTGAAGTTGAGATACCTTTCAACCACATGGTCCTTCAACCAAAATGGCAGCTAGCTCTCCAAATTTTCCCAGACACTTGTATCTTTGGCTTGGCCATGCATGTTAGTCATGGGAATGGAAGAGGGAAGAAAGGGAAAGTGAGGAGGCCTCCGATACAAATAAGATGGTCAGCCGATCCTGCCAAAATCATCAGGTTCAGCTGACAGACATCTAAAGTGTATGGCCAGCCTAATACTATGAGCCCATTTATCAACAGGATAAGAGAGGCTGTAAACCTTTTAGGGTCATTGCATTTCTGAAGTTTCGTCAGAAGTATTTCCCAATGTATTCCTCCAACAGAAGGCTCCACCATATGCCATGGTGTAGGAATATAGTGGCATATGTCGCATAACTGTTACTGGTGGTCCACTGTGGTCTAAATCCACTGCTCAGTTTATTGCACTTTTCTTACAGAGAAAAATGTATACACTGGGAGCTATTCACAGCATAAAAGCCAAACACAGGGCTGTGAGACAATGTGCACATTCATATATTGATAACTTATCCTCAGGATAGGCCATCAATATCTAAATGGTGGCGGTCCGACTCCCAGCACCCCTGCAGATCAGTTGTTTGAAGAGGTCGCAGTGCTCTAGTGAGCTCTGCATCCTCTTTGTACGCCAGTGACTGCACAGACATGAACTAGGCACAGCACAATGCTTGGTTAGCTGCGAGGAGATTGCAGTTGTCAAACAGCTGATTGGTGGGGGTGCAAGGTGATGGACCCCCGACGTTCTGATATTGATGACCTATTTTGAGGATAGGTCATTTATATTAAACACCCGGTCACATGACCTAGGCACAGCTCAGTGCTAGGTTAGATGTGAGGAGATTGCGGTGGTCAAACAGCTGATCAGCGGAGGCGCAGGGTGTCGGACCCCCGATGATCTGATATTGATGACCTATCTTAAGGATAATTGAAATATAGCAGGATCAGACAGGGGTTCAAAACGACACTGGTCCAGACACTTTAGTTCAGATGAGCATTTTCCTTTATTTCAGTAGTACACGTCAGGTAAAACAGCAACAACACGTTTCGGGGATACCAAGGTCCCTTCATCAGGTTAACAGGCTGGTAATAACAATTGGTGTTTGTTGCAGGTTTTTATAAAAAAAACGCCAAAAAGAACACCTGGGTCAGCCCCATGGGAGTTGCAGCCTCCCCTAGGTTCCTCATTAGCATATTGGGGTTCAGGCTTAAAATACAGTAATAGTTAAAAAAAAAAATATGAGGGAGAGAGTAAGGAGTGTTTATATGCATCTCCTGTATTGTGATGTATTTAAAAATCACAAACAGTATTTAAAATAAGATTATCGAGTTAATCTAATCCTTAAGTCACGTGATCGCTGTTTCTGCGATCATGTGACTTGTTTCCATGGGGGGGGGGACGCTCACAGAGTCCTCCACCCAGGCAGAGGTTGGCCAACCTGCAAAAAACACGAATTGTCATTACCAGCCTCCTAACCTGATGAAGGGGACCTTGGTATCGCCGAAACGCGTTGTTGCTGTTTTACCTGACGTGCACTACTGAAATAAAGGAAAATGCTCATCTGAACTAAAGTGTCTGGACCAGTGTCGTTTTTCGCCCCTGTGTGATCCCGCTATATTTCTACTATTTGGCTTTGGAGAGAGCGGGCATGCTCTCCTGAAGATTGGGGACACTGCGGCTGCACACCTGGCGACGGGACACAGATTTTCTACATACCTACAATAGTGTTGTGCCTATCTTTAGCACAACCATTGAAGATGAGCCTCCAATCTATTGTTCTATCAACTGTTCTTATAATCCAGAACATACTACCCTATGTTGCGCTTTTTTTTTGTGTGCCTCTCTTAGCTACATAACGCCCAAAAATCTTAACTATCTTGAGGATAGGTCATTTATATTAAACACCCGGACAACCCCTTTAAAGGAATTGTCTGCAATAATTAGAAATTGTAGTCATGCCCCTGAATGCTGTAAAAAAAAATACTTGCCGTTTTCTGCACTGCTGATCCAATGCTTCTCCTGCTGTTTGTTTACAGATTGCATCGGTGATGTGCAGTTGTACAGCACGTGACCACTGCAGCCAATCACTGTACTCAGAAGTATAGAGCAGACAGTGATTGGCTGCATATTTCACACGCTGTATACCTGCACATCACTGCTGTAGCCTGTAGACAAACAGCAGGAGAAGGACCGGTCCGGCAGACTGAGAAATCAAAGTTCGGTAAACTACTTTAACTTAAAATGCTTGGCTGTTTGAAACAAGCTTTCTTGGATAACTAAGCTCCAGTTCACTTATACTACATAAACTAATGTAGAAAATGTGTAATTATTAATAGTATTCTGACTGGAGATCAGGTAGGGCCTACAACTAGCAAGCTCTGGTGCGCTCACACGAAATTGTATAGCTTTCATAAAAGACTGCAGAAAGCCTTTCAGATATAGCAAAATGGGCATCGTCTATCATCTTGAAAGAGTGACTTGGTATTTAAAGATGCTCATGCCACAGGCAGCTTACAGACAAATAGCCTTGTTTTCTGTTAGGTTTCCACTGGATGCTTAGTGACCATGATTTCATTAACAGGTAAATGGCAAGAGACCCTGCTGGCAAGTAACATACAATGTACTGGAACAAAAGTATATCACTAGACTTACAGAAAAAGTTTGAGGCTTAAAGTTATCTTACATGAAATAATTAGTACAAGGGACACCTATTATGCATTTGGGCTTAAAGGGTTTATACGGGACCAAAATATTGATGACCTATCCTAAGGATGAGTGGAGGCCCGACTGCCAGCACTGTTACCAGCTATTTAAGGGGTTTCTGAGCACTGCACCCTCTTCATTTTATACCAAGAGCAGTGCCATCCGTTGTATAGTGAAAGTGCCTATATTGTAGCTTTAAAGGGTTTTCTGAGATTTTTTTTTACTGAAGACCTATCCTCTGCATAGGTCATCAGTATCTGATCGATGGGAGTCCGATACCCAGAACCCCCGCCAATCAGCTGTTTTGAGAAGGCAGCAGCCCTTCTGTGAGCAGCTTTGCCATCTCATTGCTCACCAAGCACAGCACCGTACATTGTATAGCGGCTGTGCTTGGTATCGCGCTCAGATCCATTCACTTGAATGCAGCTGAGCTTCTCCTAGGCCACTTGAATGATAAGATAGGTCATCAGTAAAAAAAAAAAATCTCAGAAAACCCTTTTAAGCCACAATATAACCACTTTCACTATACAACGAATGTCACTGTGCTTGGTATAAAAAGAAGAGGGTGTAGTGCTCGTTCAGAAACCCCTTAAATAGCTGGTAAAACCCGGAAAACCTACTGAGCCACAGAAAGGCCATGTGACCGATGAACATGAAGTCACACGCAGAGGAAGAGGCTGCAGCGCCTATCGCAGCACCTTGGCCCCTTCCAACAGATGATCGGCAGGGGTGCTGGAAATTGGACCTGAGGACAAGTCATCAGTATTTCAGTCCAGTACAAACCCTTTACGAGTTGTCTTGTCTGCATTTTAACTTGCAGTCTTTTTAAATGCCAGGATTTTTTTATCCTTTTCTAACCCGTTTTTAAACAAAATGGCCCATATTTAATAAAATTTGTGCACTTAAATTTTGGCGTAAGTCAACCAATAGTTGGTATAGGGTTAGTGAAAAATGTCTACCCCTGCACCACATTTATCATCCAGCCCAAGCCACTGTGATAAATCTGGTTCAAGTCTAAGCCTAAATTTACGCCGTCTATAGAATTTGTAAATCTGCACTGATTTATCTCCCTGGAAAACTCAATGTCCATCCAATGAATGTCTATACAAAGTCCTGATGTATTAACAAATGTAAGGTAGCTCTAACATTTATTAGGTAGCACTAACCACCAATGTTTAGAAATATTTTATTTTATCCAGGAGACCCCATGTCTGCATCAATGTGACTTTATTACAGTGCGTATGGCTTTTAGAAGCATTGTGATGACTCCATTGTACATTAAATATAGTAAAACTCTAAGTACAAAGCTGGATGATGACTGCTTATGACCCATATCAATAAATTACCTAGTAGAAATATCGAGAGAAGAGGGTCACAGGAAAATCACTTGTTGCTGTCTTAGGCTTCCTTCACACACACGTTGCTTGTGGTGTTTTTTTAATAGACATTTTTCACATGCATGTTCAAGCCTATGAAAAACACCTGACATCAATGTTATAAAGAGGATACAGCTCCCTGAAAAATATGTCTTGGATAAAAAAAAAAATGCTCAAAAAGTGAAGAAAAACTCAATAAAAGTTGGTGGTGGATTTCATATTCTCCCTTGAATGTCAGCTAACACCTGGCTGCAGTGTATAAAAAAAAAACACCAAAAACAACTTTATGAGGCCAGGTGTTATGAGAGTGGACAGCATGCAAATTAGGTCATACCAGCCAAACCAAAGACACAGTATCTCCCTGAGCTGTGTCTAAGGCATCTCCAGGGGTGCACCAAGCCTTTCTGCTGCCTGAGGCAAAGACTGAAACAGCGCCTCCCCCCCTCATCCCCAATGCCAATATCTTAACCTAACCCCTCCCCTTCAACCCATAGTCCTTCAGCTGCCCCCCCCCCTCCTGCCCCTACCTAGTGCTGCCTGAGGCGGTCACCTCACCTGGCCTTATTATTGGTGCACCCCTGGGCATCTCATCCAGTCAACCAGTACCATGCTTTGTACTGATGAGAAGCAAAACTGTATTGTCTATACATGGATGTCTCTGGTTTGGCTGACCACCTAATTTGTATACTTTATTCCTATGGAGCATTGCCTGAAAAATAAATCTCTATGCACCACTGTGTCCCTCCAGTGTGTCTTGCCCAATTACTTAGCCCCCTCTCTTAGTCTTTCTTCGGCAATAACGCACATGCGTTATTGCCGTTATTGCCGTTTTGATGCCCTGAACTGAAAGGGAACCTGTCTTCAAATGAATGCTGCCCCCCACTTATGCCTTTATGCTAATATTAGGTGCTTGCCTAGAACTTTCTGTATATAAAAGGCAGAACATGGCAGAGAAGAGTCATGCACTGCCTGAGAAGAGTCATGGTTATTCATGAGCTCCTGCTTACCCATCCACCAATGATTAATAGCTTTCTCCTTAGGAGAAAGGTGTCAATCATCTGCAAGTGGGTAGGGAAAGGGAGAATTTTGTTGGGAAATTGTTTAGCCATTCTCATAAACCTGTATTAAAACTCTATACAAGTCTATGACAAACTGAAATTGCAACATTGTTTCTGTTTAGGCTGTGCTTCTCCACTCCTCCCACTAGAATGTTCTAGTTCAGTGAGAAACTGTATATAAGGAAAGCAGTCAGAGTCCTGAGTTGTCTGCAGATAAAGACCAGTGTTTAGTAGGAGAAACTCTGCCAGTCTGTAGGGACCAGTATTTAGTAGAAGAGAAGACACTCTGCCAGACTGTATGAGTGACCAGAAAAATACGCTGAGGTGGGGATACTCTGTCACAGACCCTGGGTCACCAACACTTTGACCAGAGGGTTTAAAAAAATAGACAGTCTGAGGGAGAAGTATGTAACTCCAAAACGCGTTTGGTGAATATTTTTACCTCCGAAGGGAATACGAATGTGACTTGCACCATTATAACATGCCTCTAGATAATAACTTTTTAATGATCGAGGCTTACTGAAGAACCTTCCATAGAGCTGTTCCTGCAGAGAAAAACAGCAAGCAGCAACACTTACTGCTCATCCAATAGAAGCCTGAGATTGATTAAAGAACTAGCCTTCAACCACGTGGGACGCCACGTAGAACGCCGAGAGATCCGAGCCAGCCCTAATACAGCAGCTCGCAGTGCTCCTGAGTCGATTCTGGGCACGTACAAGAGTGGTAACATAATAATAAGAACTTATAACATATAACTTCTAACCATCTAACCATTAACTGTTCTACCTTTGAACTATACATCTTATTGGAAAGAAAGTTGATATTGAAATGGAGGTATTAACTAGGATTAACTAATGCTTGCATCGAGTAATATGGAATTCAGATATTATTATACGAGCACAAACAATTAATTATCCCTAATATAGGAGAGGTTTTAATATACCATCAGAGATGATCTATACTTTTCATTTATAGAGTGATTCATCTATCAATTCATGCATGTAAAACAGCGTTACTATTGGACAACTCTCTATGAATTCACAATTATATTGACATTTGTTTCATTTTTCATTTTATTTATTCTTTATTTTGTGTTTGTTATGTTTATGTGAAATAATCATGATGTCACCAAGTAAAATGTATTTATAATCAGAATATATAGAGATATATCTAAGATCAATTCAGCCTATTAGGGTTTTCAACAATAAACCTTTTATATTTTATTACTGTTTTATTTATTCTTTATCAATTAAAGGTTTATTGTTGAATATACGTTTGTCTCCATGCTGAACGAGAAAGTAGAGTGCCCTCCAAACTATCTATTTTTTGAAACAATATATTTACTTGGCAGAGGGTGTGCCGTGGAGTGAGCACCTTGACCATTTTTGCCCAGTGTGGTGGAGCCACTGTACGTTTTTACTTTCACCAGAGGGCCAGCCGGACAACTGACTCACAGAACCTGGGCCACCAGCCTTTTGGCCAGGGTACCAGTCATCTGAGACAAAGCAGGACAGCACGAATTTGGGCCTTTCCACAGAGCGAAACCTTCTTCTGCCAGCTCAGTGCCATTGGGGTTCACCCAGGGCCGGCGCTACCATAAGGCAGACCAAGCGGCTGCCTTAGGGCGCGCCCTGCGCAGGGCAGAAGAATGAATGAATGCCTTTTTTCTTAGCACTTAGGCTACTTTCACACCTGCGTTCGGGTGTCCGCTCGTGAGCTCCGTTTGAAGGGGCTCACAAGCGGCCCCGAACGCAGCCGTCCAGCCCTAATGCATTCTCAGTGGAGGCGGATCCACTGAGAATGCATCCGCCTGCCAGCGCTTAGCCTCCGCTCCGCTCAGTGAGCGGACACCTGAACGCTGCTTGCAGCGTTCGGGTGTCCGCCTGGCTGTGCGGAGGCAAGCGGATCCGTCCAGACTTACAATGTAAGTCAATGGGGACGGATCCGTTTGAAGATGACACTATATGGCTCAATCTTCAAACGGATCCGCCCCCATTGACTTTCAATGTAAAGTCTGGACGGATCCGCTCAGGCTACTTTCACACTTAGAAATTTTTCTAAGTTATAATGCAGACGGATCCGTTCTGAACGGATGCAAACGTCTGCATTATAGGAGCGGATCCGTCTGATGAAACATCAGACGGACCCGCTCCGAACGCTAGTGTGAAAGTAGCCTTACTTGTGCTGCAGCGCTGCCGCCGCCGTCCGTCCACCTGCCCGCTTCCAGCCTGCGTGTGCCGGCCGGCGGCCGCGGCGCTCGTAGTCACAGCAACATTACACCACACTTTCACATAGGCTCAGGCTGCATGCCACGGGGGCGTGACTGGCGTGTGAGCGGCGCCGCGGCAGCGGGTAGCGCCGGTTCCATAGGCGAGGCTCGAACTGACTGATTGTGTCTGAGTCAGACAGACACAGGCACCCGTCAGCAAGATTAGATCAGATGATTCAGATCAGAGTCAGACGCACACTGGCAGCCAGCAGCAGCAGCAGACGTGGTCAGGACAGACAGGTCAGGACTTGTTAGGGTAGGTTTGAATTGGATTTTGAATGGTATTTTATAATAATTAATTCATTTGATTTAAAATTAATTCAAAATTATGAGATGAGCGCCCATGAGCGCAAAGCGTGGCCCCTCTTCCTCCATCATGTCACGGTCACACAAACTAGCGCCAGAG
This sequence comes from Bufo bufo, assembly GCF_905171765.1. Classification (NCBI taxonomy): domain Eukaryota; kingdom Metazoa; phylum Chordata; class Amphibia; order Anura; family Bufonidae; genus Bufo; species Bufo bufo. The sequence goes on from NC_053390.1 coordinate 572,048,905, forward strand.
CAGAGGCGCTCAGGCGTAGCACGGCATCAATGATGTGTTTAAAAAAAGCAATTACAAAACAACAATCATTAATATTGGGGGGGTCACCTATTGTGTCACATTTCCCCCCCCCCCCCATGGCACATCATTCCCACCCCCCGCCTGGATGGCCCTGGCCCCATTCATGATCACATCATTACCCCCTATTGTCAATAGGGGGTAATGATGTGATCATGGATGTGGCCAGGGCCGTCCGGGCGGGGGGGTAATGATGTGATCATGGATGGGGCCAGGGCCGTCCGGGCGGGGGGGCGAATGATGTGCCATGGGGGGAGGAGAAATGTGACACAATAGGGGGTAATGATGTGATCATGGTTGGGGCCAGGGCCGTTCGGGCGGGGGGGATGGAATGATGTGCCATGGGGGAGGGGAAGAAATGTGACACAATAGGGGGTAATTATGTGATCATGGATGTGGCCAGGGCCGTCCGGGCGGGGGGGGGTAATGATGTGATCATGGATGTGGCCAGGGCTGTCCGGGCGGAGGGGTAATGATGTGATCATGGATGTGGCCAGGGTCGTCCAGGCTGGGGGGTGGATGATGTGCCATGGGGGGGCGCCAAAATGTAGCTTTGCTTGTGTTGGCAAAAATCCTTGCACCGGCCCTGGGTTCACCACGTCTTACTATCCCTTCTGGAGAGCAATAACACTTTAGGACAACTTGACAATGTGCCAGGGACCCAGCATAGCATTGAGATCACCCCAAACTGTCAAGAACTCTTCTAGGGCATGTGCTGCCAGTACTGTACAGTAAGAGCTCCATAACCACTTTACACTTGCAGATAAGTGACAGACTACTGAAATCTGTCTGTTTCATTAACTGCAGCATAATTAAGGTGACAGGCTCTTTTTAAGTAGCTTTAATACATCATGCATTATAATACAGCAACACTAGGGGGCTGTTCGCAAGTAGGAAAAAATGTGATATGAACAGCCTCTTACCTTGGCAAAAAAAGGGTGCAAAAGTACACTATGGGGGAGATCTCTCTTGTGCAAGAAAAGTGGTTTTAAAAAGTTGCAAGCTGTGTGTTTGTGACTTTTTAAATTCCACTTTTTTGGGGGGAAAAGTTGCAAGTGCCTTTTTTTATGCTGCCCTCGCCACTTTTCCAAAAGGGTGTGTGGCAAGACTGGAAAAGAGGTGTGACCAACAGTGGTGAAAAATGTATCTCCAGTTTTCTGTTGCAAGTGAAGCCAGAAATCTGTGGCAATTGTGAGCTGTCATAGATTTCTGTTTAGGTGCACGGACTGCTGGAGGATGAGCCTAATTTATGACAAGGCTGGGAACTTCATCATAAATTAGGCACATCCTCTAGCAGCGCAGGGGATATCAAGACCAGTGCAGAAAGCATCGCTCTTGAAAAAAAATCTCCCTCTATATTTTTCTATCCTGCAGAGTCCAGCATATAAAAAAAAGGTATACTTTAAACGCATCCTACATCCTATTTTTTCCAATGGAACCCAATAGTGATGGAAGTCACTGCATGACGTCTATCTCAAGCATCCATTTAATGTATATTCATGTGTATACATTAAAAATGGGACAAAAAAGTGATGTTGACATCCTAACAAATGTCACTGACTGCACAGATGAAATGAGAATAAAGCATCAGGCACGACAACAGACTTATAACATACTGCCAGTTGTCATAGAGTAAAATGAAGATAAGCAATGCCCTCAGTTATGCAAGTTACTCCTGGAGAATCTGAATAGGTATATCAAGCTGATCCTACCATGGAATATTATGTTATATAGTATTAGTTTAAATTGGTATATATACTGAAAAGGGTTAACTATACACTACACATTATGCTGATATATATGGTATCTATACTAAAAAAAAGATCCTGTCAGGTTGAAAATGGTATCTGAGTTGAAGGCAGCATGTTATATAGCAGGAGGAGCTGAGCAGAATGATATATAGTTTTGTGAGAAAATATTCAGCAAAATTTTTATTTTTTTCATTTAGAGAGCAGAGGAGGGCAACTAAAGTAATAACTTGAATGGGTGGACTACAATACCCTGAAAGATTATCAAAATTAGGGTTATTCAGTTTATAAAAAAGATGACTAAGGGGAGATCTAATAACTATGTACAAATATCAGGGGTCAGTACAGAGATCTCTCCCATCATCAATTTATCCCCAAGACCTTGACAAGGAGACATCCTCTGCATCTGGAGAAAAGAAGGTTTGTACATAAACATAGAAGAGGATTCTTTACGGTAAGAGCAGTGAGACTATGGAACTCTCTGCCTGAGGAGGTGGTGATGGTGAGTTCACTAAAAGAGTTCAAGAAGGGCCTGGATGTATTTCTGGAGTGTAATAATATTACAGGCTATAGCTACTAGAGAGGGGTCAATGATCCAGGGAGTTAGGCTACTTTCACATCTGCCTTTTCAATTCCGCTATTGAGATCCGTCATAGGATCTCAAAAGCGGAAGAAAATGCTTCAGTTTTGTCCCCATTCATTGTCAATGGGGACAAAAGTGAACTGAACAAAACAGAAGGCACCAAAATACATTCCGTTCCGTTTGGTTGTGTCCCCATCTATTGAGATCCGTCATAGGATCTCAAAAGCGGAAGAAAACGCTTCCGTTTTGTCCCCATTCATTGTCAATGGGGACAAAAGTGAACTGAACAAAACAGAAGGCAACAAAATACATTCCGTTCCGTTTGGTTGCGTCCCCATCGCGAACAGAAAAACGCTGCAAGCAGCGTTTTTCTGTCCGCGATATGGTGCGGTGCAAGACAGATCCGTTGTCACGGATGATGTTGCAGATAGCTGGAACTTATGAATAAACATCCGACTGGCTTGATCCCAAACTAAGGAGCATATAGGTGAGCCCTATAAAACCCTAAGAGCTCTCCCTGACTGTGCCCATGAAAGGGACTCAATGATAGACGATTGCATGCCCACGTACCTAAGACTGTGTGACACCTGAAAACCCTATAATAGTGAGGGGACATGACCACCGGATCCCTTCACTTAATACGGACGGAGTCAGGGTCACCTAGAATCAAGCCAGCAATGAAACACAATACATTAAAAGACTTATCTGGGCAAACAGCAGCAGCAGCCTCCAGCAGTGAACACTTCATCCAGGAAGTAGTATAAACCGCAAAGTGAGGCAGTATGGGAGGGAATATAAAGGGAGACGATTAGTCTAAATAGGTGACACCTGGGAGAAGGAAAGGAGATGACAAAGTGAAACCAAAACAAAGAACGTCATGCAAGAGGTAGAGAAGGACGTCTGCCAGACCTTCTCACAGAACGGGCGGTGACATCCGTCCTGACACACAACGTACTGTATTTTTCGCCCTATAAGACGCATCTAGGTTTTAGAGGAGGACAATAAGAAAAAAAATATGTTTTCATTACACCTCTAGACCATCAATCAAAACCCCAATGTTAATCAGACCTCAGCTGACAGCCCCAATAAGACCCCCAATGTTAATAAGACCTCAGATCAAACCCCCAATGTGAATGATCCCCAATCAGACCTCAGATAAGAGCCCCATGCCACTCATCAGCCCCCAAATGCCTCATATCAGCCCCCAGCAGCCTCCTCTCTTCAGCCCCCATTAGCTCTCATTAGTCCCCAGAAGCCTCATATCAGCTGCCATTGCCTGTCACCAGCCCCTAGCTGCATTGTATCAGCCCCCATTGCGTGTCACCACCCCCAGCAGCCTCATATCAGCCCCCATTGCCTGTCACCAGCGTTATAAATGAGCCCCAATTGCCTGTCACCAGCGTAATATATGAGCCCCCATTGCCTGTCACCAGTGTTATATATGAGCCCCCATTGCCTGTCACCAGCGTTATATATGAGCCCCCATCAGCCTCATAAGGAATAAAATAAATAAACCACTTACCTCTCCAGCTCCTGGACGACGACGCTCTTCACCATCCACGATCTTCTTCCTCCTGGTGTCGGCTGTGCTGTGAACTGGCGCGCACAGCGTGAGGTCACAGAGCGACCTCACGGTGTGCGCAACCTTCACAGCCGACAGCCGAGAATCAGGAAGCGGTGAGTATAGAGCCTTCACCGCTTCCCGGACCTCCGGTACTAAAGTGCGCTTACATAATGGAAGCGCTCTTTAGTATTCACCCCATAAGACACAGGGGCATTTTCCCCCACTTTGGTAGGGGGGGTGCGTCTTATGGGGCGAAAAATGCGGTAAGTCAATGGGGACGGATCCGTTTTCTCTGACACAATAGAAAACGGATCCGTCCCCTATTGACTTTCAATGGTGGTCATGACAAATCCGTCATGGCTATAGAAGACATAATACAACCGGATCCGTTCATGATGGATGCATCCGGTTGTATTATTGCAATGGAAGCGTTTTTGCAGATCCGCAAAAACCGCTAAAGTGAAAGTAGCCTTATTCTGATTGCCTGATTGGAGTCAGGAAGGATTTTTTTTCCCCTAAAGTGAGGAAAATTGGCTTCTACTTCACAGGATTTGTTTGCCTTCCTCTGGATCAACTTTGCAGGATGTCTTTTTTTCAGCCTTACAAACTCTGTTACTATGCTTATTCTGGGCTTTGAAGTCAAGGAGGAGGTCCTATCAGGGACAGCCTTCCTCTTTGACTGTGTATACAGAGATAGCTGTCAATCACTGATAGGACCTCTTCCATGACTTCAAAGCCCAGAATGAACAGGAAATTGAACGAATAAAATACACATTTTACTGAATCTTTTCTCACAAAACTATATATCATTCTGCTTAGTTCCTCCTGCTATAGAATATGCTGCCTGTAGGTTAATTTGCATTTTCATGGTGGCAGGATCCCTTTAAACCCATAAGGTTTATGGGTTTAAGTTCTTATACTGAACTCATAAGAAAGCTATGACCCTGCCTCAGTCATTGTAATTTGAGGCCTACAAGAAAAGAATGTCACTGACGTCTCCGCTACAGTGGGTGACAGAAAATCTGTAAGACTGGCAACACGTGCTTTGATCTGACAGGTTTCCTTGTGGATCAATAGATGTCTGTATTGTTTCTGATACTGGCCACACCTCTAACCTCCAGGTGTTGCTATTGTGGTCATTTAACTTTCCTTATTTATAGTTGCTTTTCCCACAATGCTATGCAGTTTATAGCTTCAGTGGTATCTGTGGTCCCCTGGTGTTTGGTTCTTGGCTGAGTTCCTGTTGCTGCCATAGCTGCTGGAAAGTTAAGTGTTTCCTTTACCTTTTTGCATTTTGTTTTCATTTATCTGTGTGTTGTTTTTCCCTGCCCTTTGTTGTAGGCCTGAGGGAGGCTCCTGGTCAACCTTCCTTTCTGGAGGAACAGGTAGTCTCAGTCCTGTCACTATCGCCAGGGTCTTATAGGGTGAGTTAGGACTCTAGGTACTCCTGCGTATGAACTCACCTTCTGTACCTTTGGGGTCTGTTCATACTGATAGCCAGTCTATACTGTGACTAGGGATTTGACTAGGAGGTGTCCTTCTTTCTTCCTTTGCTTTCAGGCCTTGTTCCTTGTTCCCTCTCCTTCTTGTCCGGTGTGGTGTCTCCCTCCCACACATGGGCATGACAAAGAAGTTCTCAAATGACAACAGCTACAACCTCAGTTCTGTACTGTATTGAAGTATATTGGAATGTTTCCTATGAATCCTGCTACAGAATTCAATAAGTTGTATATTCTTCAATAAATAAACTAAATTTATAAGGAACCCCAGTCCCGTTGCTATAATCAATAGCAAGAGAAATTACTCAAATTACAGAATATTTTACAGGCCCTTCTAATTATTTATGGCAATAAGAGATGCTGGTTGTAGGCACTGGAGCTGAATTGCTTCAAGTTTTATCTAGTCTCAGAATGCAGTAGAAACACAAGTGAATACAACACATTACAAATGCAATACATGGGTGGCCCTTGTCCACTAGCGTGAGTGACATGGCATGGGTGACCCCCTCTTTATGACATCCATATGACCTAATACAGCACATGAACAGGGACATATAAAGAAATGATTTATTATGGTTTAAAAAGTTGATAGCTCAACAGCTATTTGTTAACTCGGTAGTAAATAGAATAAGAATAACCCAAAGAAGGAAATTTATCAATGGATTTGCATCAGTTTTTTGACATTCAAAAGTTACAAATTATGGCACACGTGATAATTGCACTATAATATTCTCTTCTCCCATCCCTATTGAAAAGTGTCAAGAAAGTGGGCCTAGATTAGCAGGAGGGTTGTAGCAAACAACAGTTTAGCACATTTAAAGGAGTTATCCAGGTGTAATTTTTTTCCTCCCCCTTTGCTTCCCCTGCCAGGCCCTGTAACTTAATAATATATTAGCAGTACTTTTTCTGTCCCTCTCCAGAGATCGGGAGAGTGGCCTCATGAATGCACCTTCTGTGGAGACAGTATGAGATCACGACCAGGCCTCCTATAATCCCATCTGTCAGAATCCCTGGCTGAATAGTAGTAAGTCCACTGCTTGTCATATCAAAGCTGTGTGGAAGGAAACATTAGGAGAAGACATCAAAGGGACGATGGAGGGTGTAGTGGGCGTTGTTTTCATCCCAGGGTGTAGTAGGTGTTTACGTTTCTGGATGATCTAACACGATGGGAAGTGTTGTGGCTGCTTCTCATCTACGCCCACCACCTGGAAGTTTCGGTTGTAAAAAATGGAGCACAGCAGGAGCATGGAGACTGAAGTGAAGACTCAGGAACAGTTAACCGTTACTATTTTTTGCTTTGTAGGAGACTAGATGAGGTTTACACAATTAAATGACATTTTTTAGGAGCTTCTTCTTCTATGGTGCAAAACGTGGCACAAATATAAGCCTGCTCATAGCAATCATATATTTAAATTTTCTAGCTTAAAAATAGACCAAATTGCGTTAAATGTATTAAGAGGCACATGCCTTTTAGCAAATTTGATGCATTTAAGTCCAACGATCTTCGGTTTCAGACTGGGGTATTAAACACCAGTCTTAACAAGTCTTGCCCAAAGTATTCATTTTAGGGTTCATTAACATGTCCGCAAAATGGGTCCGCACCCATTACGCAATTTTGCAGAACAGGTGCAGACCCATTCATTTTCAATGGGGCCGGAATGTGCTGTCCACATCCGCTCCGCAAAAAAATTGAATATGTCCTATTCTTGTCCGCAATTGCGGACAAGAAAACGCATTTTCTATGAGAGTGCCTGCAATGTGCGGTCCGCAAAATGCGGTACGCCCATTGCCAGTGTCCGTGTCTTGCGGATCCGCAAAGCACATACGGACGTGTGAATGGACCCTAATGAGGATAAAGCATTTTCAATACTTTTTAGATAGGTCAACTTATTCTTATTGTTGCCTCCTATGTTTTCTTTTATTTTTGTCTAACTCATACAATTGTCATTTTTTATAACCACAAGGACACAACTGCAAGGACGCTTAATGTGACAAACCTTGCAGTTAATTTAAGCCTGTGTTTTACTCAGTGTGAGGTATCTTATACATGTGTGTCCTACATCAGATGATATTGCCTGTCCTCTAGGTAGACCCAGAGGGCAATGTTGGCAATAATGACCCATCTGTTCACTCCTTACAGATAGGAACTTTCTAATGAAGATAGATGTGGGTCACCCTGTGCTGGCAGCCAACAGAGTGTTAATGAAACCACCTAATGGTCACTTCTTTGTCACCTTAGAACTGATTGATAACCAAAAGAGTTTATCCTGAAATAAAGAAGGGGGCAATCTTATGTGCCATTTATCTTCCGGGAATATCTTGCTCACTTTCTCACACTCTCATTCTTCACAAGACTTCTTTTTCAATTCCTTGAGAATATGCCAGAGTCACTTTTCTTGCTCAGTGATGTACTATAACTTTGCTGTAACATGTCAGAAATTAATTCTTCTGAAACACCCCTGTCCAGTGAAATGAATGATCACACAGCTTCTGAAGATAAGGTCAAAAACACAATGCAACCAGAATGAAATCTTTCCATATAACGCACAACACTTTCCCTCAATATTTCACGCTAGTTATCTCTATCCTTGTTCTATGCATCATGATAGGAAAGTGGCTGGTGGCTACAAAATGTCAATTTACGTCCAACTATTAGTCACGGTCAACAAATCATTCCATTTTGTTGTGAGTCATGCATAGAGATTACGAAAAGTAACTTGTCAGCTATGCTTTATGGGAACCGGAGATTGTGCATCAAAAAGGTATAGTGAAAAAATGACAAATATCAGATATGCACAAAAATACATAAAAGAAAGCTTGGCGTTGAATCCCGTGTTATCTAGTACCATATGCATTTACATTTTAATGTTTACAAGAAAAAATATTTGTGAAAATAGAATCATGGTAAAACGAAGGTTAAAAAAAAAATGAAGACAGACTTATCCAGTTCTCTTTTTCCCAATATTTTTTGTATTGCATGCAATTTTCTTTTCAGACTGATAACAAATTAAAGAAATCCTTTCAATGAAGTCAGGGTCATGTAGAGTGGGTGTGGGCTGTCATGTGAGCAGTCCTACTCCAGCTTCAGAATTCCTTCTCCTTCTGTATAAATCCACATAGACACAGGAGTGTGACCTTTGAATTAAAGGGTTGGCAGTATAACATTTTTTAGAAAGGGTTAAAAAAAATGAATAATTACTCACCTGACTGATACCCCAACAACTGCAATTCCCAAGCTACCAGTTCCCACCTGATCTTCACTTCCTGTTCTGGCCTTGACACACAGGAAATGGCCACCCAGCCAATAACTGGCCATAGCAGTTACCCACCTCCGTCACTGACTGGCTAAGCAGGCATTTCTGACCAGTTCCTGGGTGTCAAGACTGAACCAGAGACTGAACCAAAATGTAGAAACCAGCAAGGACAGTGATGATATATCTCACCAACAGACCAGATGTACACACAGAGCTATGCTGGGTGCATTTATTTTCAATGCATGGATCAAAAGCTCTGAAGCATCTTCTTACTCACTATCATGCTTTCAAGCCCTAAAATAATTCTAATAGGTACAATTTAGGGATGACATGTTCTTCACAATCTAAATGTGATTAGCACTTGCCATTATCTTCTTCCTGCATTTACAAGCTATAGAAATACTGGTATTACCTTGGTTCCTCATGTGCCTTATATGCAGCCCCCAAGGTAAGACAAATACATATGGTCCAGCTGTTTTCCCCAGAATAGTTTTTTACTGCTATATTAATGACATAATTTTATTTGTTTGACTCATGGGGAGTGATCATTGGAATACTGTATAAAACACTGGTTAAATGCCTCTAAATTCTAATCTTCCAATAAAGTGTTGCCCCACAGTGCATCCCATATTTTACCTAAACCGCTGTTGAAAAAACAAAGAGACAAAAGTCCTCTGCCCTTCAGTTTTCATCTGCTCTGCTTAGCTTTTTGAGGGCGAGAAGAATAGATCCCATATATTTTCTATGAATCTGTACTCCACATGTTCGAAAAATCAAGCAGAGCCAATGAAAGCCAACGGAGCAGAGTGCCCTAAGCAGCAAAGGCAGAGTTACCCTTTAAAACCGCACACATAACTGCGGTTCCCAATGCTGCTGCAGTATGTTTTGGAGTAATGGGATATGAGTCATCAGCAATAAACTAAGCCACCCCAAATGACACATAGGGGGTCATTTATTATCAGATATATGCCAATTTTCGGAGTATATCTGGCACTGATTGCGGCACAAAGGTTTTTTGCGACGCAATCTGCGACTTTTCACGGCTCATGTCAGGTCTAAAGAAGGGGGCGTGACGTGGGCAGTCAAGAGGGCGAGTCGCTGGGCTCATCTCATTTATCATTTTCTACGCCAGTTTTAGCTGTTGAAAATGTTGTAAATCTACACCAGCAAGGGAGCTGGCATAGATTTAGTCCAGCAGAGAATACTCCGAAGTTATGTAGTGAACGGTTCCTCTTCATAACTTCTGCGGAATCCCCTCCAGCTATAGGGGCTATTATGACCAGCGTCTAAAACGCCGGTCTTAATAAATGACCCCTCTTAATGTGCTGACCATGCTCGGTCCCATTGATTTCACATTGTGTAGACCTGATAGGTGAATATTCCTATGTAGCACTGTTCACCAAGAAAAAGAATGGATAAGGAAAAAAGAAGCAGCGCCTCTAGTTTATTACCGCTAAATATTGTTAATATACAGGTGTGCTGCAAGTGAGTGCTCACTTTATGCTGTTGTGAGAGATTCATAACAGCTTATCAAAGCACACAGTTCACTAAGAGGCATCATGTCATTTTAGAAGTAAATTGCATTTTGAGCTTTCAACTGCATATTTAATTTTTTCAAAATATATCAAAGTGAGTCTATCACCAGTGACCTCCTTAGCCAACTATTTGCATAGACACATCACTGTAGTTCAGGTTTTCATTACTGAATTATGATACTTTTTCCTGATATGCAAATTAGGAATTTGGTGCAATGAGGGCATCACCATTGCTTTTGTTGCACCCAAGCTCCACTCCTTTCTGAGGTCAGCCCCTCCCTGTCTGCTTTGATTGATAGGACCAGGTAATGGAAAAGCAGCCAGGGAGTGTCTGGCAAGAGAAATGAGTGGAGCATGGATGCTGCAAGAGCAATTGTGATGCCCTTGTTGCACCAAAGACCTAATTTCGATATTAGAAAAAGTATCAAACTTGGGAACGGAGACTCAGATCAACAAAACAAAAAAAAAAGAAGCTTTATTTGGATGAATCACAATTATGTGTCTATGCAAATAGCTAGACAGGGAGGTCACTGGTACCTTTCAGGACTGAGTTCTGAAATGTATCCCCTCTCATAGTTTTGATCCTAATCGAAACAATTTATACACTACTTATTCTATCCGCTATGTAAAGTCATGAGCCAATATGAATACAGCACCTTACAATTCAACCGTGTGAAATAATACATCATTCTGCCTTAAACTTCCATAATGTCAGTGGTTTTCTTCAGGATGAAAAAAGGTAAAATTGATTGGAAGTAACTGATCTTGAAAAGCTTTCTGTTGCCTAAAGCAAAAGAATGAGGTTTCTTTCAGAACTAAGAAATGAAATAAATCATGTAATTTCTAAATCCATCTAGTAGGTACCTAAAATGTTTTTGGTTCCTGTATATGGAGAAACTGCAGGTCAGGCTCGGTACTTGCTAAGCAATGCAACACATGGCAAGCTTAATATACAGTGCTGAAAGTGACCCTTTCATAGATATATACCGTATATATATATATATACATATATATATACACATATATATACACACACACACACATATATATATATATATATATATATATATTGTAGGAAGGAGCAAGGGGCTGTCATTGATGGAAGGTATGTGTCACAGAGATTACTGGCCTCGGTGAGGTAAGAGCCGATAGTTTTAAGAGTTAGCGGCAGCTAGTGCTGACTGACACCGTTTTGTTGTTAGTATGGCTGTAAAGCCGATCCGGCCTGGCTCTTACTGTGAGTAGCCAAAGTGCTGGGTGGGTGGCTTCTCCCCACGCTCCAGGCCGGGTCTTTTTTGGCCTATATAAAACCCAGCCAGCAGTCTCAGCTGGGTGTGGTTTATCCTCCATCTGACAGAGAAGCTGGGGAGTCTCTGTGTTTTGGGACCTGTGAATTTGTGCCGTGCTAAAGGGCTGAGAGCCGCATGCCGGGAAACAGGTCCCTAAAGCCTGCTCTGGACTGCAGGTAGAAAACTGCTAACCAGGTGAAGATTTTGTTCTATGGACATTGCATGGTGTGAACAAACACTAAGACTGTGAAAAGTCATTTAGTTTTTTTTATGTGGGAATAAACACTGAACTGTTTAAAGGGTTTCTACCACTTCGTTTTCACATAATTAGCTTTCAGACACTAGCGATCCGCTAGTGTCTGCTCTACCAAACAATCCTAATATAATAGCTTTTAGGGCAGCCGTTTCGCTAAAAAAAGAACTTTCATTGATATGCTAATGAGCCTCTAGGTGCTATGGGGGCGTCATTAGCACCTAGAGGCTCGGTCTACCTTCACAAACTGCCGCCGCCCAGCGCGTCCCTCCAGCCCGCCCATCTCCTCCGGAATGCGATCCTCCCTGTGAGCGTATGTATTCGGCGCATGCACAGTGAATGTCTGACACAGACATCTCCACTGCGCCTGTTCCTCGGAGCACTATGACGTCATCGGCGCAGGCGCAGTGGAGATGTCTGAGCAGGGAAGCGGTCAGACATTCACTGCGCATACGCCGAATACATACGCTCACAGGGAGGATCGCATTCCGGAGGAGATGGGCGGGCTGGAGGGACGCACTGGGCGGCGGCAGTTTGTGAAGGTAGACCGAGCCTCTAGGTGCTAATGACGCTCCCATAGCACCTAGAGGCTCATTAGCATATCAATAAAAGTTCTTTTTTTAGCGAAACGGCTGCCCCAAAAGCTATTATATTAGGATTGTTTGGTAGAGCAGACACTAGCGGATCGCTAGTGTCTGGAAGCTAATTATGTGAAAACGAAGTGGTAGAAACCCTTTAAGTTAAAGACTTTGTGATTGCCTCTATACTGCATCCGCTAGCCTGTCTACCAGAGCAAAACCCCACAATATATATATATATATATATATATATATAAATATATGAAATGCAAGCAGAAGGTTATCGTCACAATCAATGTTCATCTGCAGTATTCAGCCACAGCGTTCCCAGTGCATTAAAACAGCCGTAAATATAGTCACTTTACTGTAATGGTATCAATAAATCTGCACAGAATGGTATTGTATTCAGCAGAGTTTATGATTACATCAAATTTAAGGGCCTAAAGTATGTGGTTAAAGGAGGGAAAAAAAACAACAAATCAATACGAATGTACTAAATGTATAAAATCCATCATATGCAAAAACATGTCAGAATATCCGAATTCCATTGATATATCAGACAGTAATAAAAAACTGCAGGTGAAATATAAACTACAACCCAACTGCAATGTATTTACTTTATATGTGTGTATGGGTATATGAGGGACAGGGATAAAGTTCCCCTTGACAGAGCTGGGCATTTACAGTTTTTTCTGCAGCTCCTCAGTTGTACATTCACAATGACACCCAAAGGGCATGGTCACACAGTGGAAATACGCATCTGAAAAATCCAACGCTTATTTGCCGCAGAATCTGATGCAGAAATCTGGGGCTGGCCCTTGGATACCTGCAGTTGATTGTAGTTTCAATGCCACAGATCCAAGCACAAATTAGCCCAAATGGTTTTTGTGTCCTTTATGGCATAGTTTTGAAATAAGGACAGAAAAAATATCCGTGAACGTAAGAGCAGATTCACAATAAGGATCCAAGGCTTTAATTCTATGGTCCACATGTTGCCAAGTTGCCAACTAAAGTCCCAACTTCCAGGAACAGTTTCCCAACAGTGACCCGATAAACGTTAGCTACGTTACCCCTGTTACCCCTGCTGGTCAGTGCCGGCGCCACCCATAAGACGAGTAGGCCACCGCACAGAGCGCACTCTTGCTGGGGTTGCCGGCGCTCTGGAGTCTGGACGCCATAGCAGTCTGCTACTAGCAGTGGCGCTGCGAGGGCGCCCGTGCAGCCAGCCCCTTTAAACTTACACTGTCCCAGCTCCCTGGCGGCGGCGGCCCCGGCGCTGCACTATCCTCCTGAGCACGTACAGCGTCAGGACATAGTGCAGTGCTGGCGGGAAGACGGGAGCGCGAGGAAGAGGAGCCGCAGCGTTCTAGCTAAGAATTGTAGTATATAGTTAGTTCTGCCTGCCGCGATTATTTAGTTTAGTTCTGCCTGCCGCTTATCTGAGGTCTGAATGGGGGCCAAGTGGGGGTCTTTGGCTGATCTGAGGTCTGAAGGAGGCTGAGTGGGGGTCTTTGGGCTGATCTGAGGTCTGATGGGGGGTCTGTGGGCAGATCAAAGGGCGTGGTCAATGGGCAGAGTCAAGGGGGGCGGCAAAATTAGCTTTTGCCTAGGGTGGCAAAACTCCTTGCACCAGCCCTGCTGCTGGTATACTGATAAAAGTGACACCCTGTTACTTACTTTATCCATTCTACATTGTGTGGAGTGCGGATGCCTAAAAGCTTAGGTAATTGGCCGACTTGAAGAGAGAGGAAGAGTTACCAGTTCATATGTGAGGTACTTACACTCACCTAAAGAATTATTAGGAACACCTGTTCTATTTCTCATTAATGCAATTATCTAGTCAACCAATCACATGGCAGTTGCTTCAATGCATTTAGGGGTGTGGTCCTGGTCAAGACAATCTCCTGAACTCCAAACTGAATGTCAGAATGGGAAAGAAAGGTGATTTAAGCAATTTTGAGCGTGGCATGGTTGTTGGTGCCAGACGGGCCGGTCTGAGTACTTCACAATGTGCTCAGTTACTGGGATTTTCACGCACAACCATTTCTAGGGTTTACAAAGAATAGTGTGAAAAGGGAAAAACATCCAGTATGTGGCAGTCCTGTGGGCAAAAATGCCTTGTGGATGCTAGAGGTCAGAGGAGAATGGTCCGACTGATTCAAGCTGATAGAAGAGCAATGTTGACTGAAATAACCACTCGTTACAACCGAGGTATGCAGCAAAGTATTTGTGAAGCCACAACACGCACAACCTTGAGGCGAATGGGCTACAACAGCAGAAGACCCCACCGGGTACCACTCATCTCCACTACAAATAGGAAAAAGAGGCTACAATTTGCACAAGCTCACCAAAATTGGACTGTTAAAGACTGGAAAAATGTTGCCTGGTCTGATGAGTCTCGATTTCTGTTGAGACATTCAAATGGTAGAGTCCGAATTTGGCGTAAACAGAATGAGAACATGTATCCATCCTCTGATGGCTACTTCCAGCAGGATAATGTACCATGTCACAAAGCTCGAATCATTTCAAATTGGTTTCTTGAACATGATAATGAGTTCACTGTACTAAAATGGCCCCCACAGTCACCAGATCTCAACCCAATAGAGCATCTTTGGGATGTGGTGGAACAGGAGCTTCGTGCCCTGGATGTGCATCCCTCAAATCTCCATCAACTGCAAGATGCTATCCTATCAATATGGGCCAACATTTCTAAAGAATGCTATCAGCACCTTGTTGAATCAATGCCACGTAGAATTAAGGCAGTTCTGAAGGCAAAAGGGGGTCCAACACCATATTAGTATGGTGTTCCTAATAATTCTTTAGGTGAGTGTATATACGCTATATAAACTGAGACGACTATGTGTATATGCATGCATACCTCCATATATGTGCCACTATTGTACATCTATGAGTATGAGCCATTACTCTCTCCTTTGATCCTACAGTACGTACATCCCCAGCTGTGTAATGCCATATCACAGCTTAACTAATCTTAGGTGCAAGCTACAAGGGGAGGGAGTATATATTGCTGGCAGAGCGGACTATGATATTACTGAATGGTTTTGAGAAGAGAAGCAGGGCATTTGTTTTTCCGAGAAAGGGTTTCGACCCACAACAAGAACGTATAGCCTACAGATGAAGCAAGCGCCAGCTTGATTCGCATGGCGCACTGCAGAGTTATCATAACGCACCTATGTGATTTGCGTAGATCAACAGTCATTACAAATAGGACAGATGTAATGTGTCCAACATTTATTTGGTGCCTGCTTAATTTGTACCGCATTTACAGTAAATTAAATTATAGGTACACATCCTGCCCTTGAAAGGATGCTCTGGAGTGGGAAAACTAAACTAAACTGATAAGAGGCTTGAAGGGTCTTAAGGCCTCTTTATACAGGCCAACAATCAGGCAGTTATCGGGATGGAGCGTTTCTAGGAACCCTCATTCCTGACCATTGCACTGTGCAAACTCTCAATTACTGGGTGAAAGCATCATTAATGCAGACACCAAAATCATCATTTCTGGGAAGCAGATTGTCCTGTGTAAACTGTGATCTGTTGCCCAGAAACAATGATTCTCCATGGAGGCCGTGCAATTGAAATAATCAAATATATGCGGTCTTGAGAAGTGGCTCACACAAAAAATACGGTAAAAAGTTGTTCCATGTACATGTACAATCCCAGCAAGGGGTAACGCCTCTATCTGGAGGAAAAAAAAAGTTACATCTCCAAGGCTTCATCACCATAAGAGTTGTGAATGCGTGGAATAGTCACCCCGGGATCTGATCACAGCAGTAATTGTTGATGGCTTTAAAAAGACTAAGGGCTTATTCATGTTCATTTTCACATCTGGGCACTGTCGGAGTGTAGATCAGCACCTGAACTGAACCCTGACATTATAGTCAATGTCTTATTTCCTCGAGTCTGAAAGCAGCCTTAGACAATTTCTTAGAACAAAATAACATTAACGCTTTTGGAAATGTATAGGATTTTTGTTCTGAATGTTGATCCAGTCTGATCACAACCAGGATCAGGAGTGAATAGTTTCCTTTCTAGAGCAGACAGGTTAGTCTTATGGATTTTTTTACTTCCCCTGGATCAATAGGATAAACAATTTTCTAAATATTAGCCATATCCCTTCTCCTACCCCATTTCTTTTTCAACTATACTGTGTAACTATATAACATTTAGGGAGATTTACTATGCTAAGTGCACCAGAGATCCGGCTGGAAAACTGGGTACATCACTACATACATTATATTATGTTTCTTAATTAGTTTTTGCACTTCGCTTAATAAGGAGGCCTTGCTTAGTGGGAAAGAGTGCAGCTTAAGATAAACCACTGATGAACAAAAACATCGCAACAAAATTCTGCCACTAAGTCAATTAAAAGGTGGTATAAAGTTAGACAAAAGTGTCTCAAGATGCACCAAATTTACCATCCAGCATCAACCATTGTGATAAATCTGGCCTTCTACCCATTATGGCCAGATATTCTCCTTGGAAATTCAGATGTTTACCAGATAGCTCTTAAAAGAAAGGGATCGGTCTATGATGAAATGGCCTTTGTAACTTAATAAGTGACATTTTGCGGTGGAGCAGTTTCATGTATATATATATATATATATATATACAGTATATATACATATACACACTGCTCAAAAAAATAAAGGTGAACACAAAAATAACACATCCTAGATCTGAATTAATTAAATATTCTTCTGAAATATTTTGTTCCTTACATAGTTGAATGTGCTGACAACAAAATCACACAAAAATAAAAAAATGGAAATCAAATTTTTCAACCCATGGAGGTCTGGATTTGGAGTCACACTCAAAATTAAAGTGGAAAAACACACTACAGGCTGGTCCAACTTTGATGTAATGTCCTTAAAACAAGTCAAAATGAGGCTCAGTAGTGTGTGTGGCCTCCACGTGCCTGTATGACCTCCCTACAACGCCTGTGCATGCTCCTGATGAGGTGGCGGACGGTCTCCTGAGGGATCTCCTCCCAGACCTGGACTAAAGCATCTGCCAACTCCTGGACAGTCTGTGGTGCAACGTGACGTTGGTGGATAGAGCGAGACATGATGTCTCAGATGTGCTCAATTGGATTCAGGTCTGGTGAACGGGCGGGCCAGTCCATAGCATCAATGCCTTCGTCTTGCAGGAACTGCTGACACACTCCAGCCACATGAGGTCTAGCATTGTCTTGCATTAGGAGGAACCCAGGGCCAACCGCACCAGCATATGGTCTCACAAGGGGTCTGAGGATCTCATCTCGTTACCTAATGGCAGTCAGGCTACCTCTGGCGAGCACATGGAGGGCTGTGCGGCCCTCCAAAGAAATGCCACCCCACACCATTACTGACCCAATGCCAAACCGGTCATGCTGGAGGATGTTGCAGGCAGCAGAACGTTCTCCACGGCGTCTCAAGACTCTGTCACGTCTGTCACATGTGCTCAGTGTGAACCTGCTTTCATCTGTAAAAGCACAGGGCGCCAGTGGCGAATTTGCCAATCTTGGTGTTCTCTGGCATTTTCTCTCTCATTTTGCAGGGCTCTGGCAGTGCTCCTCCTGTTCCTCCTTGCACAAAGGCGGAGGTAGCGGTCCTGCTGCTGGGTTGTTGCCCTCCTACGGCCTCCTCCACGTCTCCTGATGTACTGGCCTGTCTCCTGGTAGCGCCTCCATGCTCTGGACACTACGCTGACAGACACAGCAAACCTTCTTGCCACAACTCGCATTGATGTGCCATCCTGGATAAGCTGCACTACCTGAGCCACTTGTGTGGGTTGTAGACTCCGTCTCATGCTACCACTAGAGTGAAAGCACCGCCAGCATTCAAAAGTGACCAAAACATCAGCCAGGAAGCATAGGTACGAAGAATTGGTCTGTGGTCACCACCTGCAGAACCACTCCTTTATTGGGGGTGTCTTGCTAATTGCCCATAATTTCCACCTGTTGTCTATTCCATTTGCACAACAGCATGTGAAATTGATTGTCACTCAGTGTTGCTTCCTAAGTGGACAGTTTGATTTCACAGAAGTGTAATTGACTTGGAGTTACATTGTGTTGTTTAAGTGTTCCCTTTATTTTTTTGAGCAGTGTATATACAGTACAGACCAAAAGTTTGGACACACCTTCTCATTCAAAGAGTTTTCTTTATTTTCATGACTATGAAGGCATCAAAACTATGAATTAACACATGTGGAATTATATACATAACAAACAAGTGTGAAACAACTGAAAATATGTCATATTCTAGGTTCTTCAAAGTAGCCACCTTTTGCTTTGATTACTGCTTTGCACACTCTTGGCATTCTCTTGATGAGCTTCAAGAGGTAGTCCCCTGAAATGGTCTTCCAAAAGTCTTGAAGGAGTTCCCAGAGATGCTTAGCACTTGTTGGCCCTTTTGCCTTCACTCTGCGGTCCAGCTGACCCCAAACCATCTCGATTGGGTTCAGGTCCGGTGACTGTGGAGGCAAGGTCATCTGGCACAGCACCCCATCACTCTCCTTCATGGTCAAATAGCCCTTACTTTCAAAGTTTTCCCAATTTTTCGGCTGACTGACTGACCTTCATTTCTTAAAGTAATGATGGCCACTCGTTTTTCTTTACTTAGCTGCTTTTTTCTTGCCATAATACAAATTCTAACAGTCTATTCAGTAGGACTATCAGCTGTGTATCCACCTGACTTCTCCTCAACGCCACTGATGGTCCCAACCCCATTTATAAGGCAAGAAATCCCACTTATTAAACCTGACAGGGCACATCTGTGAAGTAAAAACCATTTCAGGGGACTACCTCTTGAAGCTCATCAAGAGAATGCCAAGAGTGTGCAAAGCAGTAATCAAAGCAAAAGGTGGCTACTTTGAAGAACATAGAATATGACATATTTTCAGTTGTTTCACACTTATTTGTTATGTATATAATTCCACATGTGTTAATTCATAGTTTTGATGCCTTCAGTGTGAATCTACAATTTTCATAGTCATGAAAATAAAGAAAACTCTTTGAATGAGAAGGTGTGTCCAAACTTTTAGTCTGTACTGTATATATATATTATATTATATAAAATGTAAAAAGAGGGCAGCACTCCAGAAATGTGACAAAAAATAAAAGACTTTATTCACCCATATCTATATATATATATATATTACATATCTTAGATTTCATACGCTTGTTTGGAACAATAAAGTAAAAACGCCATTGGAAACTTTTCTTTTTGCACACCATATAGCAGTAGACAATGTCAGATTATTTTATCATCATATTGTGATTATACTTTTTTGGAGATAGGTTGTTCTGGACATAATGCAATTTGTATTTGTCAGTTTTCCTTTAAAAATAGATTTTGTTCCTGTCTTGATGAATTAAACTATTTCGCCCACAGAATATAGACAATAAATGATGCCTGCGTCCTCGGAATTACTTTTCAAAGAATCTGCTGCCACCTAGTGGGAATTTGTTAAATACGTTAAAATCTGACACACAAGGACTTGTGAGAAGGAAATCAGGCAAATGACATAGAACACAGTATTACACCTACCAATGCTTCATCTCTGTTTAGTACAGTTGACATTAGTGCATTACTTCACTGAGTGTCTTAGGCTACTTTCACACTAGCGTTGCTGGATCCCGCAGGGTTCAGCAAAAACGCTTCCGTTACTGACAATACAACCATCTGCATCCATTTGAATCTAACCGGTTGGATTATCTTTAACATTGTCAAGATGGATCCGTCATGAACTCCATTGAAAGTCAATAGGGGATGAATCCGTTTTCTATTGTGGCAGATTGTATCAGAGATCTGTCATGACCCCAATGCAAGTCAGTGGGGACGGATCCGTTTTGCTCCTCATCCCCAGGACGGAAAGCAAAATACATGTTGCAGTTTGCTCTCGAACAGGGGAATGCAACTAAATGGAAGTCAATGCATTTTAGAGCATCCAGTTCTGTTCAGTTCAGTTTTGTCCCCATTGACGATGAATGGGGACAAAACTGAAGCGTTTTTTTCCAGTATTGAGCCCCTACGACGGATCTCAATACTGGAAAACTTTAACACTAGTGTGAAAGTACCCTTAGCCTATGAACAGAGTTAGAGGTGGTAAAATTGATTCATCAGCAAACCAGATAGATTTGCAATCTGGAGTATTAGGCCACATGGTCAGGTTTCTTCATGTATGGTAGTTTTGGAAACTAAAATCCGAAGTGAATTCGAAAAGAGGAGAAGTAATTTTATATCTCTTCTTTTATGATCCACTCCTGATTTTGGCATCCAAATCTGCATCTGGAAACCTGACCGCGTGGTTGTAAGATAATTTTAAAGATTTGCTCATCTCTATAGAGAAGGTAGTGTGAGTCACTGTCCAACCTCAGTATGAAAGCAGTCTGGTCCTGAGAGTTATGGTAGGCAAGGCTCAGTAATATACGCAATGGGACAGAGGGCAAAATGTGCGAGCGTTCAGTGTCTGACTGTAATAGAATACACTGGCTCTTGTCAGAGATAGAGGGGCATTTATATATCTGAGGATATGATCTGGTCATAAGTTTTGAAGATAAAGGATGACATTATATAATAATCTATTTTTTTTTAAGATTTTGGGGGTCATTTATTAGGCTCCCTGTGATGGCGGTGGATCCGCCAGAGTTATGAAGAGGTGCCAGCCTCTACATACCTTTGGCACATCCAGCTCCAGTCTAAATCTATGCCAGCTTCCTTGCTGGCTTCCATTTAGACCATTTTCTACGCCTAAAACAGACGTAGAAAATGATGAATGAGGTGGGCCTGCCGGTCGTCTCATTCTCCGCCCACGCCCTATTTTTTAGACCTGGGGTGAGCGGGAAAAACTCAAAGATTGCAGCACAAACAACCTTTGTGCTGCAATCTGCACCAGAAATACGCCTAATATAGGCGTATTTCTGATCGTAAATGAACCCCTTTGTGCTTAAACAAGGAGACATTTCGCAGTGCATGTACAGTATTACATATATTGTCATTATCATATTTTTTAAACAGGTCATATAGATGATGGGTCCATGTTTTCTTCAATTGGTTCATTAAAGAATGTATCCATCTTTGCAACTAGTTTTACATAGTTAATACGGTTGAAAAAAGACATGAGTCCATCAACTTCAACCAAGGGATAGTTGGGGACAGTAGTATATTGTTCCACTATTTAGTGAAAAATAGTCAACTTTAAAAAATCATAATAATAAAATGTATTAGGGTCATTTATCAAAGTGGTGTAAAGTAGAACTGGCTTAGTTGCCCATAGCAACCAATCAGATTCCACCTTTCATTTTCGACAGCTCCTTTAGAAAATAAATCTGAGTGGCTACTATGGGCAGTTCTACTTTTGGAGGCTGCAGCTTGTGCCAGGCTGTATGGCCTTATTCTGTCTCCCATAGTGCGGGCACACTTCCTGACTCTTAACGAACAAATAGACAGTTACTCCAATCTCTGCCAGCCAATGGCTGGACATCTGTGGGTACTTAAGGCGCCTTTCCAAAGGGAGAGGTACCTGAGCTTTAGGTTCCGAGCTTGCTACTTTACCAGTGTGCTATGCAGATTCTCTGTCCATGTACCATACTTCTGCCTGTTTACTGACTATGAGTATTGCCTTCTCTAATGCTTGTGGGTAAGCTGACAACTACACCAGGACTATTCCATGAGTTAGCAGCCTGGTGGCTCCTCTGCCTGGGTGGTTAAAGAGTAAAAACCAGGGAACCACCAGAAAAGCACTTTTAGGGCTAGTACAAAGTCAAACCAGTTAGTTGGTACAGTGGGCTCACACCCACTGCCCGTTACACAGTGTAGATACTGCAGTCACTCTGCCATTCATCTGTCCCCTACATCTTTTTTTTATTAGCAAAATCTGTCCCCTACATCTTAATTACTTACCAAATGTATGTTAATCAGAAGCAAGGTAATGATGGAAGAGAATATGACTGCAGGATCAGGTTATAAAATTGTTGTCTGCAATCTGTTAGTATGGAGACCCAAAGACCGTATGCAAAGTTGCTTTATTTTACTTTAGATGTACAGGACCAAAAAAAACATATTTGAGAAGGTGGTGATGGCCTTTATTAGCTCTTTTATATCACCTAGGACAATATTAACTATGGCTAATGAAGATTTCTGTAGCATTTGTGTTATTAGTATTCACCTTTTGTAATGGCTATGTATATGATGTCCCATTTAACACATCCAACTTTTAGTAGCCTTTTTTGGAAGACAGAAAGCAGATAATAGCTTAATACCACTCCAAACACAAGAGCCTTTTCATATTGAATGTACTCAGTCCAGGATGCATGGTACAAGAGTAATCATCTTGGGCAGTTTATGGCAGTGTTCCTTAAATGTTGAAAGCCCTTAAATGTTGAAAGGCAACAGCTACTTTTGCCCACTCTGTAAGCTAAGGACTCACAGACAACATTGCTGCTGCCATTGTGATAACTTTGGCAAAAGAATGTTTTATGTTCCTCATAATTATTTTGAAATTAATTCCTCATAATTTAGCAATAAATCTGCATGCCATGTAATTGAAAGGTTTGAGCCAGATCAAAGGTATGGGAGAAATATGAAAATATTCTATATATTTAAAGATCTTTTTCTGCAGCAATATGACTTTAAAGGGCTTTTCCCGCCATATATATTGATGACCTATCTTTAGGATATGTCATCAATATTTGATCAGGTTACATGGCAATATTTGGTTGTACACAAGTACGTCTTTGGGATACCATGACTACAACACAAACTCAAGGTCGGGAGTAACCCTACAACACTTTAAAAAAAGGCTGTTTCTCTCCATGTAATGCTTGCCTATCTTTTTAAGAATTAAACATGTGAATTTTAACTCCAGAACCTCTCCTAAGGGTCTAAATACATAAGCCATAGATCTCCCAAACAGAGAAGCAATAAAAAACATCTTGGTGTTAATGAAATCACTATGAGTACATGATTAAAAGGGTTGAATTATATGGTTGGTATTATAAAACCAATTTAGATGCCCACTGGCATGAGATAGGTATTAAATAGAGCAGCTTCTCGCTTGGACTGAGGTCACATTGCCGTGGTGGGTGGACACAGATATTTTTGATCAAAATATATTTCCTAAGAACCTGTCATTTTCTAGGGCAGTGGTGGCGAACCTATGGCACGGGTGCATTTAGGGCTCTCTCTGTGGGCACCCACACTCTGGAAAAAGTACTAATATGCCAATATGCGCAGGGCAGTGCACTGAATGTAGGCAGGCTATTATAGATAAATAATAAAGTACATGGAAGATATACTCAACTGGCCTGTAGTATCCAGGTAAAATTGCTGTGTTGGCACTTTGCAATAAATAAGTGGGTTTTGGGTTGCAGTTTGGGCACTCTGTCTCTAAAAGGTTCGCCATTACTGTCCTAGGGGGTCGAGAGAACACCAGAATATACCACGAGCACAGAAAACAGACAAACAAACCAAAGAGCCAAAATGAATACTGTATTAACTAGTAATGACCAAACACAATATAGCAATACAATATATGTGTGAGGTCTGCTCTCCTGTAAGTAGATGTCCACTGGCCTAGAGATGGGTATTAAATAGAGCAGGTTCCTGCCTGGACTGAGGTCAGCTTGCCGTGGTGGTTGGGCACAGATATTTTTTGCTAAGAACCTCATATTTATTAATTCAAATGTGGTATTAGTTTATATATACATTTTGCATCTAGTGTGTTGTAATATTCTGTGTTCTCTGGTATTATAATACAGCCTAAAAAACTTGGGGAGGGGGTCATTTACTAAGTGATACATGCTATTTTCTGGTTTATATCTGTCACAGATTGCGGCACAAAGGTATTTAAATGGTGGCATATTTTGTGCACGAGAAAGAGGTGTATTATTTGCTACAATGTTGCAGAAAGTTTTTCTCACACATAGGCACTACTACTATAACTTTAAGTGGTGCACAAACATAATGGATACAGGCTCTAGAAGATATACAATTGCTTAGAGGTTTCTTTCACATTTGTTGGGTACATTCTCTCTAACAGCAGAACAAAAACAGAACCAAAACCTTCAGTACCACTATGTTTTTCGGGGAGAATGCCCGCTACCACAACGTGCCCAGCTTAGGTCGTTTTTGAGGGGCTTGCACTAGTCTCTCATATGTCAATTCCCAGATGTCTCCACAGTTGTCTGAGATGGCTAAGTCACAATCTATATCCAGAATGATCTTGCACCATTTCTAAATTGCAGGAGGAGCATTCATACAGACACAGTTCCTATGTCAGTTATCTCCACAGCAAGTCCCCATTTTCTACAGTCCACCAGTGTGCTTTCTGTTGCTTCCCAAGCCTAGATTTATGCCGTTTGCACTCACTGCACACCAGAGGCACTAAACACACACTTTTTTAAGGACACCTAAAGGCATTGTGGCACAATGTTTCTAGTGCCACAACATCCACTGTCAAGTCGAACACAGGGCAGCTATAATAGCCTCCACTGGCTGGCACCTCCTTCACCTGCAGGATGGCAGTCCATTAACACTTTTCCTGGTGTCTTCAACCATCACAGGAATGGTGACCAAGGGGTGGCTGTACTCTGTGCATGAACTTGATATTCACAATGTAATACCTTCAAAGATTAAAAGTGAATGTGGGTGCTTCCTATATGCAGGCTATAGGTACCAGAACTATTACTTAAAAGTGAGGGACAATGTCTACCTTCAGACACTATTTTACAGTTCACATATAGAGTTAATCTTAATAAAGCATTTCTCAGTTTTGTAAATACAGTACTACATTGATTATTTAGTACTGATCACAAGTTAACATGTGTATTCTGTACCAGCAGTGCATTTAGCAATTCAATAGGCTGCAGAACTGGAATCTACCAGTAGTATCTAGAGTCTGAACCTGGTGATATGAATTCTGGCAGCACAGTTTTCATCTCATGTAGTAGTATGATGCAGGGGAAAAAAACATACAATGCATTCAGAAAGTTTTCCCCCATGATTCTGCGTATAATACCCCACAATCAGAAAGTGCAAAGAGAATGTAATCATTGTTAACGTATCAAAAAGGAAAAACTAAAATCTTGCATTGACATAAGTGTTTAGGGGGTCATTTATTAATCTGAAACACGTCTAAATTAGTCGCAGATGGGAGCCCCACTATCTGAGACTTCTCCGTTCTCACGCCGGGTCTAAAATTGTGGGCGTGGGTGGGGAAGGGGGCGGACCTGTTTTAGGCGTAGAAGATGGTCTAAATGTAAGACAGCTCGGTGTCACGGGTAGCGGATGTGAGCCCACTGTTCTACGAACTGGCTGTTCCCTGGAGGGGCGTGACTAAGCAGCTACCTGGTTTTCGCTAGAGTCTCTGATGGTGAGGATAGACTTTGCCGTTAGGGTAGTTGCCAGGTACTACTCCAGGGCAGTCCCAGAGTCAGTAGCAGCTGGTCCAGGCGAACCAGGAGGTACCTGCATAGGTACCGACAGTACAGGCATGGTTAGACAGGCAGGATCGTTACCAGGAGCAACAAAAACAGGAACTGGAGGATGAGGCAGAGACGTAGTCGAGACAAGCAATTGATCAGGGCAGGCGGCATAGGAACAAAGTCAGACAATCCAGGTCGGCAACAGGAGGAGCGATGCAAGCAGACGGGGATCAGACGAAGAGCGTAGTCTAGGAACGAGGCACGTAGTCAGGAACACAAGTGGTAACAAGCTCCATTACACAGGATAGGACCTTGACTCTGAGGCGCTTGAGTAGAGGGCTGAGCCACTTAAATACCTCCAGGAGAGCCAGGGTAGGTCAATGGAATCACCTAAAACAACACAGCCCCGCCCAAGGAGTGATGCGTACAGCAGCCGAGCACAAGCAGCGTTCAGGTAGACTGGAAGCTGCGGAGCAGAATCTCCTGAGCAGCAGCAGAGACAGGGAAGCACAGATCATGATCACAGGTGAGCACGGTGCCTGGAACCGTAGCGTCGCACCAAGGATGCTGTTACACTCAGAAGCTGTCTTAAGTTTAGAAATTATGGAAGTTATGGAGAGGCCTGGAGATGCCGGTATTAATAAATGTGCCCCTTATACTGTTTACTCAGAACTTAGTTTAAGCACCTTTGGCAGTGACAACAGCCTTCAGTCATTTTGGGAATAATGCCACAAGATTTTCACACCTGAATTTGGGGATTTTCTTCTTTGCGGATCCTCTCAAGCTCTGTAGATTACATGGGGACCATCAGTGGACAGACATGTTTTAGGTCTCTCCAGAGATGTTTGATTGGGCTCTGGCTGGGCCACACTCAAAGACATTAACAGAGTTGTCCCTAAGCCACTCATGTTCTCTTGTCTTGCCTGTGTACTTAGGGTCATTGTCTTGTTCAAAGGTAAATCTTTAGCCCAGTCTGAGGTCCAGAGCACTCTAGATCAGGTTTTCATTAAGAATATGTCTGTACTTTGATTCATTCAGCTTTCCCTCAACCCTGACCAGTTTCCCTGCCACAGCCACTGAAAAACACCCACATGATGATGCCACCACTACTGCTTCACTGTAGGTATTGGGAAAGTGATGAGCAGTGCTTGGTTTCCTCCAGACTTAATGCTTAGAACAGAGGCCAAAAAGAGAATCTTGTTTATCATTGTCGGAGAGTCCTTTAGATGCTCTTTTGCCAACTCCAGGTGAGCTTTCAAGTGTCTTTTACTAAGAGGCTTCTTTCTGGCCATTCTGGCATAAGCCCATTTTAGTGGAGTGCTACACTGATGGTTGACCTTTTGAAAGTTTCTCTCATCTGCACACAGGATCTATCTAGCACAGCCATAGTGACCATTGGGTTCTTCGTCACCTCTCTTACCAAGGCCCTTCTCCCCGAATACTTAGATTGGTGGAGTGGCAAGCTCTAAAATTCGTTTTGTGTCTGCCAAATTTTTAAAAAGTAAATTGATTTAGACCCAAATTGTTTCTACCTGAATTAAATATGTTCCAATTGCTTTGAAAATCGGTTTATAACAGTCTTAGTCTCCTAAGACTCAAATATTGAGGGGGAAAATACAACTCTGAGAAGGAGGAGGAGGGACAGAGAGAGACATGCAATCAAATTCTCCTTCCAAAAGGACAAGACTACTGGGTGTTTCAAGAGAAAATTGACTTGGTTAGCTGAGTAGCCTTAGGGACACTCTTTAGGGTGCACTTTCTCATTTAAGAGACCAATTATGCATGAGGCATACTGTATTCAAGCCAATGCTGCTCAGCCTTACATATCTGCAAATGTTAGTTCAATGCTGTCTTTAAGCTCTGCAGTCAGTTCTTTCCTCGTCGTGGTTTGGTTTTTGCTACGATATGCATTACCAGCTGTGAGACCTTATGTAGACAGAGGTGTATCTTTCCAAATCTTGTCCAATCAACTGAATTTACCAGTGTAGTAACGTCTCAAAGACGATAAAGGGAAATAAGAGGCCCCCACAGCTAAATTTTGAATGTCATAGTAAGAGTCTGAATGCTTATGTCCATGCAAAAATGGCGTTTTTCCTTTTTAATACATTTGCAAAGATTTCTAAAATTCTGTTTTGACTTTCTAATTATGAGGCATCACCTCCATGTGATGTCTCCTCTGTTCAAATGCACTGCACCCGCCATCTGTACTAGTTCTGTTGGGTGTTTGAACAGAGGAGACATCACATGGAGGTGATTGATTTGCCTGGTCACATGACCCTCCATCAGCAGCCATTTTATGGACAAGATCTCTTCTATGTGAAAAATACAAAACACTTGGCAAACAATGGACCATGACTTATGAAATATAAGAAATGGTGCAGAATTTCAACAAAGGCTATATTAGTAATCGCCATAGAGTCATCTTACATACACATTGGTCAACAGAAACCAGAAAGTGGCCAAACCCTTTAAGCAAGATCTAATTTCTCCATGTAGATGTACACTCAAAGTAAATTGTCAATTCTAATTGATGGATTATACTATAATACCCAAAGTAAAAGAAATCAGGCAATGTTTATTAGGGATTCCTTCACTCGGTAAAATAAAATCTATAACAGGGAGGCAAGCTGTAGAATTACACTGAACCCATCATTCAGATTAATGTCAAGAAGTCTGTGTTTTGCTTTTGTGCATTCAGATACAAATCAGTGAAAACCACTGAGGGGATTAAAGGAAAAAAAATGTGTTTTAGATAAGCTGCAGATTGATCTTTTTCTTTTTGGGAACGATATTTCTTCCTTTCCTAATACATTGCCTGTTGCAGTCATTTGGGTTCATTTCTAATCACATGGGCTAGGAATTCATGAGTTCCACTCTCACAGTAAATGATTTTATTTAAGTACTATGAACAGCCAAATTGACTTTACCTTCTTCTCTTCCTGTAATACGATTACTTCGTGATACCGTGGAATGAATGGCTCATATTTCTTCTTGTCTTCCTTCTTGGAGTTGACATTCTCATAATGCAGTGCACTTTCCCTTTAGAAAGTTCAAGGGAAGATTTATGAGTCTGCAGTTCAGATTGAGCAGACATCCAAACAAGAACTGAGAAAGCCTTTCCCCCTCATGTTTACAGTTTCTAATAAGGGCCAAATCACTCGGTAATGCAGGCCTGTGCACTTACAGTGAAAGATATAGCTGGCCACTTAGCTCTACTGTAAATGCATCTGGCTCATAGTCTATTTCAATGAGACTAGAATAGAAATTTAAATGGAACTTTGCTTACAAAATATTCAGAAGGTATGCTGCTGTAATAATAGTCGTTGGAATACTCATACTTAAAGGGGTTATGCCATGATTTATGTAAAAAAAAAAAAATAATCAGACGTCATATTGTACATGACAATACCTTTCTAACAAAGCTAGAACCAGCCCTGTACCTCATATGGGTCCAGAGATCTCCCCATTCACTGCTCCAATTGCTCTGCTAGATTCTCTTCAGTCTGACAGCTCAGGGGCTGTGTCCTTTCTGCTGTAGCTCTGTCCCTGTAACTGCCACAGCTACTAACACTACATATGGCTGGTGGCAAACTGAGCACGTTCGACCAGTTCAGTGAGACGGACAAAAAATAAGGAAAAGAACAAACAGCAGGTGGCGCTATACAGATACATTTTATTGAATAGCTCACTGGCTATACTAGATTTTAAATTACATGCAATTACAAAAGTATTCATATCCAGGGGCTGGTTTGGAAAATGTAGAATATGTTTTGCGGCACAACCCCTTTCAATTATTGAAAGACGTATGTAAGTAAAATTGTACAAAATAGTTAAAACCATCCTCCAAAAGGTGGTTAAAATCATACAGTAGGCCTTTCACACTAGTGAGTACCACCCATTGGACTCGCAGCATGTGTCAGCGAGAGCAGCCGTGCTGACCCCCCATCACTGCCGGGGTCGCACAGCATTATATTGACTTATGATGCTATGTAACCCTTACAGTTCTGGAATGTATTGTATAACACTGACATAATGCTGTAAGGGTTACGTAGCATCATAAATGAATATAATGCTATGTAACCCTGTCAGTGCTCTCGCTGACACATGCTGCGAGTCCAATACGTGAAACTCGCTCATGTGAAAGGGGCCTATGACTCCAGAGCATGTCACACCAAGAAATGGCCTAATACACTGACAACACTTTCTCGAAGCATATATGTTAAAAAGAAGCTCTCTTAGCCTCAGGGAAATACTTTCCTCCCCAGGAGTAAGAAATATGCTGGAAAGGAATGGTGGCTCTATTCTGTCAAATTTGTGAATCCACTAATTTAGAAGTAAAATTCATATCTTAAAGGTAAAAGGCCCTTAAAAGGCGGAACACCAATGAAATATGCCACAGGACATTTCTCATAAAGACAGTCTATCTTCATATGCCCTATTAGGGCAAATGCATGTCACAGAGGGTGAAGATCCCATTTGGACCCTCTCTCTGAGCCATAACGGACACCTACCACTCTGACCAACCTGGCACTTCCATGCCTTACACGGACTACATTTCTCTCGCAGCAGCTGGTCATTGGACCCATGTCGATCAGCTTGGACCCATGTCGAACAGTAGGTGGCGCTATACAGATAGATCTAAGTGAATAACTCAATGGCTATACTAAATTTTCAATTACATGCATACACAAAAGTATTAAGATATGGGTGCTGGTTTGAAAATTTTTTAATATTTTTCATGGAATAACTCCTTTAAGCTGGGCATATATAACTCCATAAATGCTCATTTGGCCCACAGCTATTTCTCTCAACCTACCTACAGACATACATGCTGAGCTCAGCCAAACGTGCATGTGGTTTGAATAGAAAGAGGGGAATAAGCTACTGCCAGACACCACAGGCAGCAGCTTATCTCACCAAGAACAAAAGGATGTTGAAATCAAACTGTCCAATTCTTCTCTTTCCCAATATCTAGCATAGGGAGAGAGTTTAGAGGCTCCCATATATATTATATGGTTGGCCAGTCCCCCTGAAATCAGCCCAACATTCGTCCAATAATCTAACGTGCATGACCATCGTTGGTGCTGCTGTCAGTAGCTGCAGTAGCAATGTCTTCCTTGTCTTCACCATCACAAACTTCCTTTAGGAATGCTAAATTACTAAAAGTTTGCTGGTATTGTACACAGTGCACATATACCAGAAGTCAGTATCATACGCAGCTTGATAAAGTATACACCCCCTTGGTGTTTTATTTTATTTTGTTGCATGGAATTAAATGCCTGGAATTAAAATGGATTTTGATTTACTGTATTTTTGCAGACTATTGCACTTTTTCTCTTCGATCTTGTGCAGCCATCTTCTGGTGCGTCTAATAGTCAGAATGCTGGCATTACAAGCAGGAGACTCTAAACTCTGTTAGTAATCTGTGTATCATCTGCTCACTAAACTGTCACATCTTTCTGCATGTCATCACATATAGTCCTATCAATAAATTAGCCACTTGCATGGCCCAGCTACTACTATTAATCATCAAAACAAATAAATTGCAACTTAGCCAAAGAATTGTTTTCCCATAAAATCAATTATTTATTAAATAAACAATAAAATAATCCAAGTATCCCCAAAAGTTAAGGAGATGATAATACCAACACAGGGTGGAACTCCTGACGAAGCGGTAACACGCGAAACGCGCGTCGAGGTATGGGGATTGGACCACTGACATTGTTCCTCATTTGGTATGGCATTTTTTCTTGATTTATTAAAGGGAACCTGTCACCGGGATTTTGTGTATAGAGCTGAGGACATGGGTTGCTAGATGGCCGCTAGAACATCCGCAATACCCAGTCCCCATAGCTCTGTGTGCTTTTATTGTGTAAAAAAAACTATTTGATACATATGAAATTAACCTGAGATGAGTGCTGTCCCTGAGATTCCAGCAGGCAGTTCCGTCGCAAACTGATACCATTTGTAGACGGATCCAGATACATCTCACAAATGCATTGCAATACCGGATCTGTCTCTCTGGTTGTCATCTGGAAAAACAGATCAGTTTTTCCAGAACACTTGGGGCCAGATCCGGCATTAATGCATTTCAATGGAAAATAATGCCGGATCTGGCATTCCAGCAAGTGTTCTGGAATTTTGTACTGAGAAAATACTGCAGCATGTTACAGTATTGTTATAGTAGAAGACATCCTGATGCAAACTGAACGGATTGCTCTCCATTCAGAATGCATTAGGATAAAACTGATCAGTTTTTTTACGGTATTGAGCCCCTAGGACGGAACTCAATACCGGAAAAGTTTAACGCAAGTGTGAAAGTACCCTAATGTCCTGTTCATATTTATTTTGAAGTATGCTCAGGCATGATTACATGTATAGCTGTATTAGGGTGACGGTCAGGCAGACTCCATAATAGATTTTAAATTTATATAGATTTATTTAGATATACAGTACAGTACAGACCAAAAGTTTGGACACACCTTCTCATTCAAAGAGTTTTCTTTATTTTCATGACTATGAAAATTGTAGATTCACACTGAAGGCATCAAAACTATGAATTAACACATGTGGAATTATATATATAACAAACAAGTGTGAAACAACTGAAAATAGGTCATATTCTAGGTTCTTCAAAGTAGCCACCTTTTGCTTTGATTACTGCTTTGCACACTCTTGGCATTCTCTTGATGAGCTTCAAGAGGTAGTCCCCTGAAATGGTTTTCACTTCACAGGTGTGCCCTGTCAGGTTTAATAAGTGGGATTTCTTGCCTTAGAAATGGGGTTGGGACCATCAGTTGCGTTGAGGAGAAGTCAGGTGGATACACAGCTGATAGTCCTACTGAATAGACTGTTAGAATTTGTATTATGGCAAGAAAAAAGCAGCTAAGTAAAGAAAAATGAGTGGCCATCATTACTTTAAGAAATGAAGGTCAGTCAGTCAGCCGAAAAATTGGGAAAACTTTCAAAGTAAGGGCTATTTGACCATGAAGGAGAGTGATGGGTTGCTGCGCCAGATGACCTGGCCTCCACAGATACCGGACCTGAACCCAATCGAAATGGTTTTGGGTGAGCTGGACCGCAGAGTGAAGGCAAAAGGGCCAACAAGTGCTAAGCATCTCTGGGAACTCCTTCAAGACTTTTGGAAGACCATTTCAGGGGACTACCTCTTGAAGCTCATCAAGAGAATGCCAAGAGTGTGCAAAGCAGTAATCAAAGCAAAAGGTGGCTACTTTGAAGAACCTAGAATATGACATATTTTCAGTTGTTTCACACTTGTTTGTTATGTATATAATTCCACATGTGTTAATTTATGGTTTTGATGCCTTCATAGTCATGAAAATAAAGAAAACTCTTTGAATGAGAAGGTGTGTCCAAACTTTTGGTCTGTACTGCATGTCTTTCATCACTATTATTAAATTAGTAATGAAAGTATTGACTCTTTGATTACAATATATATGTTGGAGGAACGTGTGGTGGTTCCACCCTGTGTTGGTATTTACATCTCCTTAACTTTTGGGGTTACTTGAATTATTTTATTGTTTATTTAATAAATAATAGATTTTATGGGGAAACAGTTCTTACTGGCTCAGTTGCAATTTATTTGTTTTGAACATATTTCTGTATAGTCAGGGGGCATTATGGCTGATAATGTAATGAGGCACTGTGGCTGGCAATGTGATAAGGCATTGGCTTTTGTACTGAGTCTGTACTGTATCAATTGTATATTACTATTGAATAGACACAGTAAAAATAGTATTTTGTATTTTTAAGCTTCTAATTGTGGGTACGTCTTGTGGGTACGGGGTGTCTTATAGTCTGAACAAATATGGTATCGTTTATGTAATGAACTTGACAAAAATAGCTCAAATTGTTATAGTGGAATGAAAAAAAAGGTCTGGTCCAACCAATTTCTGCTACATGATTTAATACAAAATGTTTCCAAAGGCCCTAAGCATGCAACACTACCAAGCGAGCAACCTGAAGACAAAGGACCTCTCCAAAGAGGTCACAGTCAAAGTTATGGAGAAGTATACATTAGGGTTGGGTTAAAAAAAAATAATCTTTGAACATGGCAAGAAGTGCCATTAAATCCATTACAACAAAATGGAAATAATATGGCTAAACTACACCTGACAAGAGAATGCCACTCACCAATACTCACAGAAAGGGCAAACAGAACATAAATCAAAGAATCAACAGACACCAAAAATAACACTGAAGGAGCTCCAAAAGATCCATAGAGGAGATAGGAGTACCTCCATTGGACCACTAGCTTTAAACTACACAGAGTGGGCCTTATGGATAAGGAGCCAGAAAAAGCCACTGCATAAAGAAAACACTTTTAGAGTTTTGCCAAACAGTATGGGGTAGACTACTCAGACACATTTGTCACATGAGACAAATATTAACTTGTATATTAACTTTGGCAATCTTGAGAATTGCTATGTGTACACAAACCCAACACTTTCCATCATCCCTAGAACACCATTCCTACAGTGAAGAGTGACGATGGCAGCATCATGCTGTGGGGTGCTTTTTATTGGCAGTGACTAAAATTGTGGTCAGGACTGAAGGAAAGATGAATGGTAGTAAATATAGGCCAATTCTTGAGGAAAATCTGTTTCGGTCTGCCAGATATTTTAGACTAGGATGGAGGTTCATCTTCCAGCAGGAGAATGACCCTTAACATACTGCTAAAACTAGACTGGAGCAGTATAAGGGAATCATTTACAGGTAGTAAAGTCTTGGAATGGCCTAGTCAAAGCCAAAATCTCAAAGTAATGGAGAACCTGTGGCAATACTGCTGTACAGCAAGAGTAAACAGAGGTTAGCCAGGCATGCAGGACCAAGATAACAGAGGTGGGGAGGGAAAAAAGAGAGCCCCTCACATGAAGTTGTAGTGCTGGGTGCACAACTACTGCATCAGCATATAACAGAATAGTTGCTTGCTGCTACATGCCTGTCACGGATGGTGTAACAGAAAACTAGAAGACACAAATGAAGATCCGACTGACTTGATCCAAGACGAAGGAACCAACGGGTAAACCCTGTAAGCCCTAGCTCTCTCCCTTAGCTGCTCAGCCTATGCAAAAATCTCAATGGTAGAAATTTGCATACCCTCGTTCCTCGACTGTATGACACCTGAACACCCTATAATAGTGAGGGGACACAACCACCGGCTCCCTACACTTAATACGGAGGGAGTCAGGGTCACCTCGGATCAAGCAAACAGGAAAACAAAGATAAATGAACAGACTTATCTGTAGCAGCATCAGTTGTAGCATCCAGCATGCACACAATCCAGGAAGTTGTATAAACCGCAAAGTGATGCAGTATGGGAGGGGATTTAAAGGGATGCAATCAGTGCAACTAGATAACAGCTGAGAGAGGGAAACGAGATGACAAAACGAAAGCAAAACAAAAGAACCTCAAGCAGGAGGTTCTAAAGAACGTCTGTCAGAGCTTCACAGATGTCTGGCGGTGACAATGCCCTCCTGTCGGAGCTGGGATGTCAAGAGATAACACTGAAAAAGAGGCAAAGTTAAAAGTGGAGATACCAGTGGCGCTGAAAGAAGAGGTCATGGAGAATCTTGGTCCATTAATAAAACTGTATTCTACCCCATCCAAGCCTCTCTGTGACCTCTTCTTGCAATGCCACCGGTTTCTCCACTTCTAACCTTGCCTCTTCCTGAAGACTGCTGTACACCAATACACTTCATCTAACGTGAAGGAGTTGGAGTGATCGTGGGAAAAAAATCTCAATGTCTAGATGTACTAAGCTACTAGAGCTATACCCCAAGAGACTTGCATCTGTAAAATTGCAGCATATTTTTGTCACAGTAAAATATATTTTGCACCTTTAAAGCGGTGGGCATGTAAATCAAATGGTACAAACCCCCCAAAATCCATATTAATTCCAGGTTGTAATGCAACAAAATAGGAAAAACATCAAAGGAGTGAACATTTTTGCAAGGCAGCAGCCTGATATTCTGGCCAATGATATCTCAAGATTCTGTGCTCAGGGATGAAGGACTCTTATGTAAAAGAATAACCACAATTTGTGATCATCTTATTAAGCTGCTAATAAGTGCTTGCTGCTGCTCTATTTTCCTTTTATTGGCTATTTGATATAGCTCTGCATTTACAAGAATTATAATGCTCAGCTACAATGCAGTATTCATGTGGCATATCATACAGTTTTTTTGTTAAATGACTTCACATTTTTTTACAAATAGAAAGACATTCATCATAAAGGATTTGAAATGAAAGGTGGAATTTGATAGGTTGTTATGGGCAGCTTAGCCAGTTTTCCTTCACATCAGTTTTGATAAATCTCCCCCATATTTCTTATTTTCCTTTTTCATTTTACCAGCCTATTCTACATATAGTGTAACAATGATTAGTGAAATTACTTTCTCACCAGATTTATAATCTATTTTTATTATATTATTCCCACTGCTGATGATTTGGGCAGGTCTTTGCACTGTTACACATAAATTGTAGCAATTAATGCCGGATGACTAGAGTAGATGTTAAATGTGTGTAGAAGTTAGTGATGAGCGAAGTATTAAAAAATTCAATTTGGCTGCTTCCCCGAATTTTACCAAAAAATTTGCTTTGTGATGAATTACTTCGTCACAAAGCGCATTTCTTTGTAAGTAATGGGTGCAATTGCACCGCTCCCATCATTGTACCCCTTAGATGCTGCGTTCATAGCTGATTGCGGCATCTCACATTAATAACACAGTGTAAATTAATTAAAAAAATTTATAAAATTATACTTACCTCATTCATTTGATTGCGAAGAGCCGGCCGCCGTCATCTTGATTGAAGATCTAGCACAAAATCTTGCATAGCCAGTGATGACGTCATCACGTCGGCCGGCGTGATGACGTCATCACGTCACCAAGCACAGGATTTCATTTGAGATGTTCAATCAAGTTATCCGCGGCCAGCTCTATAATCTCAAACGGATGAGGTAAGTATGATATATTTAATTTTTTCTCGCCATTCAGGGAAAATTGATTCTCTACCACAAAGCATGAGGAAATTCGGCTGTGCAGCAAATCGAATTTCGTGGAGTTCGATTCATTTTGAGGTGTAATGGATTGAGGGAAAAAACTGAAACATAGGGGGTCATTTATTAAACAGAAATACGCCTATATTAGGCATATTTCTGCTGCACATTGTGGCGCAAAGGTCCTTTGCGTCGCAACCTGCGACTTTTTCCCTCTCAAACAGGTCTAAAAAAGTGGGCGTGGTGTGGACGGGGAAGGGTTGGCATGCCTGTCTCATTTAGTAACATAGTAACATAGTAACATAGTACATAAGGCCGAAAAAAGACATTTGTCCATCCAGTTTGGCCTGTTATCCTGCAAGTTGATCCAGAGGAAGGCAAAAAACCCTGTGAGGTAGAAGCCAATTTTCTCCACTTTAGGGGAATAAAAAATTTCTTCCCGACTCCAATCAGAATAATTTACCTTCTTTAGGCGTAGAAAATGGTCTAAATGTAAGACAGCCAGGAAGCGGTCTTACATTTAGAAGTGGCGGAGGATCCATGTAGAGGCCTCTACAAAACTTCGGCTGATCCACCACCAGCACAGATCTTTATTAAGACAGGCATCTAAAACGCCGTTTTTTTTTTATAAATGTGCCCCATAGTCCTATTGTAAAAACCATTCCAGCTGTAAAAACTGATAACTTGAACATACAGTATAAACATTACATCTTTAAACAGTGACATTCACACATTTTGATGTGCTATAGATATTTGCAGTGGATTTTACCCATCTGTAACACATGCAGATTTTTTGTCTGGTTCAACAGCACATTTTTATATTGTGTGCGAACCTAGCCTTATCCTCATAATGTACAAATGATAAGCAAGCACTTAGCTTAATTTAATGGGGCAGATTTATCATAGACCGGCAGTGTACGCCAGACTATCATATATGCGTCTGAACTGATATACACTCACCTAAAGAATTATTAGGAACACCTGTTCTATTTCTCATTAATGCAATTATCTAGTCAACCAATCACATGGCAGTTGCTTCAATGCATTTAGGAGGGTGCTCCTGGTCAAGACAATCTCCTGAACTCCAAACTGAATGTCAGAATGGGAAAGAAAGGTGATTTAAGCAATTTTGAGCGTGGCATGGTTGTTGGTGCCAGACAGGCCAGTCTG
The DNA here is from genome assembly GCF_905171765.1 of Bufo bufo. Taxonomy (NCBI): domain Eukaryota; kingdom Metazoa; phylum Chordata; class Amphibia; order Anura; family Bufonidae; genus Bufo; species Bufo bufo. The sequence goes on from NC_053390.1 coordinate 572,086,881, forward strand.
AGTATTTCACAATCTGCTCAGTTACTGGGATTTTCACGCACAATCATTTCTAGGGTTTACAAAGAATGGTGTGAAAAGGGAAAAACATCCAGTATGCGGCAGTCCTGTGGGCAAAAATGCCTTGTGGATGCTAGAGGTCAGAGGAGAATAGGCCGACTGATTCAATAAGGTGAGCATTACTATTTTTTTTTATTTTATAGGCTTATACACAGTTTCTAAAAAAATATACTTGCGCAAGTGCTGTTACTCCGTTAACCTCTACACTTTCCCGAAAAGGGGGTGTGGCGGGGGCAGTTTTCTGTTGAATCAATGCCACGTAGAATTAAGGCAGTTCTGAAGGCAAAAGGGGGTCCAACACCGTATTAGTATAGTGTTCCTAATAATTCTTTAGGTGAGTGTATATACCAGCTCCCGGCTGCCATAAAACTGGTGTAGAAAACTGCCCCCGCCACACCCCCTTTTCGGGAAAGTGTAGAGGTTAACGGAGTAACAGCACTTGCGCAAGTATATTTTTTTAGAAACTGCGTATAAGCCTATAAAATAAAAAAAAATAGTAATGCTCACCTTATTAATCCCCTGCCACTTCTATGCTGGTGCTCTCTAGGTCCCCCGACAGTCACTGTTCTTCCTGCTCCAGAAATGATGTGTCATTACCAATGTGTGACTGCTGAAGCCAATCACTGGCCTCAGCAGTGAACTCTAATGTTGACAAGTTACCTCTTCAGCCAGTCATTGTCTACAGTGGTCACATGTTGCATGTCAACACGTCATAAATGGAGCAGGAAGGACAGAGATTTGGGAAATACACACCATGCAGTTTCTCTATGATCCTTAATGTGCACTTTGGAGGACAAAACAATGGAAAAGACAACCTGTATATCCAAGAAACATAGGGAGCGGCCCCAATTTTATTTTACTCACAGAATCAAACTTTTTAAAAAGCATTAAAATGTTTCTTTCCCTCTTGCATACCCAACTGGTTTCGCCCTCATGGCCTACCAAATTAAGATGGGTGGGGATTATCTCTGCAACCCTTGATAAAGCCATGAAGGCGAAGCTGGTCATGGTGCCCTTTCCATTGTTTTGTCCTCCTAAGTGCACATTAAGAATCATATCAGTCACCATCTAGAGAAATTGCATGGTGTGAGGATAGAAACCGTGTGGCGGCCGGACGCCTGTAAGTGGTGTATAGTGTAAGTGATGTTGAGTCTGACTATGTCATTTTTATCTTCATACTCACTTGCATTCTGACACTGTGCTCCCCCAAACTAACAGTAAAATGCATTAAGAGGACTCCTCTTCTAGTCCTCTCCATCACGTGTGTGTGCACAGGAGTCCTCTCAATATGTTTTACTGCTGGTTTGTCAGAGCACAGCGCAAAATGCAAGTGAGTATGAAGATACAAATGACATAGTCAAGTGAGTATGAAGATAAGTCACATCCACACTATACACTCACCTAAAGAATTATTAGGAACACCATACTAATACGGTGTTGGACCCCCTTTTGCCTTCAGAACTGCCTTAATTCTACGTGGCATTGATTCAACAAGGTGCTGATAGCATTCTTTAGAAATGTTGGCCCATATTGATAGGATAGCATCTTGCAGTTGGAGATTTGAGGGATGCACATACAGGGCACGAAGCTCCCGTTCCACCACATCCCAAAGATGCTCTATTGGGTTGAGATCTGGTGACTGTGGAGGCCATTTTAGTACAGTGAACTCATTGTCATGTTCAAGAAACCAATTTGAAATGATTCGAGCTTTGTGACATGGTGCATTATCCTGCTGGAAGTAGCCATCAGAGGATGGGTACATGGTGGTCATGAAGGGATGGACATGGTCAGAAACAATGCTCAGGTAGCCCGTGGCATTTAAACGATGCCTAATTGGCACTAAGGGGCCTAAAGTGTGCCCAGAAAACATCCCCCACACCATTACACCACCACCACCAGCCTGCACAGTGGTAACAAGGCATGATGGATACATGTTCTCATTCTGTTTACGCCAAATTCGGACTCTACCATTTGAATGTCTCAACAGAAATCGAGACTCATCAGACCAGGCAACATTTTTCCAGTCTTCAACAGTCCAATTTTGGTGAGCTCGTGCAAATTGTAGCCTCTTTTTCCTATTTGTAGTGGAGATGAGTGGTACCCGGTGGGGTCTTCTGCTGTTGTAGCCCATCCGCCTCAAGGTTGTGCGTGTTGTGGCTTCACAAATGCTTTGCTGCATACTTCGGTTGTAACGAGTGGTTATTTCAGTCAACGTTGCTCTTCTATCAGCTTGAATCAGTCGGCCCATTCTCCTCTGACCTCTAGCATCCACAAGGCAATTTTGCCCACAGGACTGCCACATACTGGATGTTTTTCCCTTTTCACACCATTCTTTGTAAACCCTAGAAATGGTTGTGCGTGAAAATCCCAGTAACTGAGCAGATTGTGAAATACTCAGACTGGCCCGTCTGGCACCAACAACCATGCCACGCTCAAAATTGCTTAAATCACCTTTCTTTCCCATTCTGACATTCAGTTTGGAGTTCAGGAGATTGTCTTGACCAGGAGCACACCCCTAAATGCATTGAAGCAACTGCCATGTGATTGGTTGACTAGATAATTGCATTAATGAGAAATAGAACAGGTGTTCCTAATAATTCTTTAGGTGAGTGTATACTGCTAACTCTAGCTTGAGGGGAGCCCCTTAAAACCACAAATCAAACTCTGTTTGTTAATTAGGCAAACTCTAATTTTATTTATTTTTGCTCCATTTTGGTTCCAATTTGGTAACGTGCACAATTTATAGTTTAAAAGTCTACAACATTGTGTTTTCTGACCATTGCTGAAGCCTTACTAACCTCATTTTAACTGGTTTTCTGGCTTCCATAGCAGTACACGATCCCTGGGCACAGTTTGGCTGCAATTTCTGGCTGTGGTCCCTCACTACAGTTCTTTTATGAAGGCTATATTATCCATTATGCATTATATGAAAACTGGTTTTGACAGTTCCTATTACAACACTATAGCAGTTAAATGCTAGACTGTAACTCACCATGCCATAAAATCTGCCAGTACTACAAGCGGGAGCATAAATACCCATCTAAATGTCTCTTCAGCAAATCAAAGTGCTTTGGATTTGTTATTGCGTAAGCAAAATAATAAGTGGCATGTAAGAGTTAATGAAAAGTTTGGACTAAATGTCATACTTACTGATCTATGTCGTATTCTCCTGGGCCGGGTCCATTATGGTTTTCAAATTCAGTGCGCTTCCCTGAATACTTTGCAAAGTGCACACCTCGGTATTTCTGTGTTGCATATGTCTCTGCCTGGTGGTGAAATGGAACCAAAATATGACTCTTATTCTCTCTTTTATTGATCATCACATTTAGCATTTTAAACCTACACCTAAGGCGATGAGTACAATGTTGATACAGGGCTGCCATATTTGCATATAATCTAGAAGAACCACCTTCATGTAAAGCCTTTTACAGCTGGATTCAACTGGTGTTTTTAGGTTTCCGCTATGGGCCCCAGTACTTTTGATAAGAAAATTACAGTCCATCAACAAAAATATCAAAGCATGACTAAAACCTGACAGACCCCATTATAAGTCGATAGGATTCATCAACATAATTTTGAATCTTTTTGAAAACAAATACAGTATAGCTGTAATGGCTAAATTATGAATGGAGAGCATGACACTAATGTGAACTGAGTCTAAAACATTAAAAAGTAGATAAAGTACTGTCTTTAGATGAAATCTAATATAATAGAGGAGATTTATCAATCAAAATCAGCCAGAATCCTGGAATAATTTGTACCAAAAAAACTAGAGTGCATGCATTGCACCACATTTATCATCCAAAAATTTTAAGTGATTTAGTGGGGAAAGGAAATGACCTACTAGAAAGTGGTGTGCCATGTGGTGTAACCACGTGCAGACAATTCTGGCATAAAGTAAGCCAATTAACAGATGGTATAAACATAAGGGTAAGGCTTTGTGCCAGGAAAGTGGAGCGCCGTATGATGCTTTGTTTGCGGAATAGTCTTTGGATCAAACATATGAATTATTTGCAACATTTTTATTGTGGTTTATGCCTTGTCGGGCATTTTGTATTATGGTCAACAGATCTTTTGGGGTAGAGCCTTATTTTTAGCTGAATCTGTCACTTCTGAGTTAAAAAAAAGAAAAACTACCAGTTTACTTTATGGAGCAGCAATACACTGCGTGCAGAATTATTAGGCAAATGAGTATTTTGACCACATCATCCTCTTTATGCATGTTGTCTTACTCCAAGCTGTATAGGCTCGAAAGCCTACTACCAATTAAGCATATTAGGTGATGTGCATCTCTGTAATGAGAAGGGGTGTGGTCTAATGACATCAACACCCTATATTAGGTGTGCATAATTATTAGGCAACTTCCTTTCCTTTGGCAAAATGGGTCAAAAGAAGGACTTAACAGGCTCAGAAAAGTCAAAAATAGTGAGATATCCTGCAGAAGGATGCAGCACTCTTAAAATTGCAAAGCTTCTGAAGCGTGATCATCGAACAATCAAGCGTTTCATTCAAAATAGTCAACAGGGTCGCAAGAAGCGTGTGGAAAAACCAAGGCGCAAAATAACTGCCCATGAACTGTGAAAAGTCAAGCGTGCAGCTGCCAAGATGCCACTTGCCACCAGTTTGGCCATATTTCAGAGCTGCAACATCACTGGAGTGCCCAAAAGCACAAGGTGTGCAATACTCAGAGACATGGCCAAGGTAAGAAAGGCTGAAAGACGACCACCACTGAACAAGACACACAAGCTGAAACGTCAAGACTGGGCCAAGAAATATCTCAAGACTGATTTTTCTAAGGTTTTATGGACTGATGAAATGAGAGTGAGTCTTGATGGGCCAGATGGATGGGCCCGTGGCTGGATTGGTAAAGGGCAGAGAGCTCCAGTCCGACTCAGACACCAGCAAGGTGGAGGTGGAGTACTGGTTTGGGCTGGTATCATCAAAGATAAGCTTGTGGGGCCTTTTCGGGTTGAGGATGGAGTCAAGCTCAACTCCCAGTCCTACTGCCAGTTTCTGGAAGACACCTTCTTCAAGCAGTGGTACAGGAAGAAGTCTGCATCCTTCAAGAAAAACATGATTTTCATGCAGGACAATGCTCCATCACACGCGTCCAAGTACTCCACAGCATGGCTGGCAAGAAAGGGTATAAAAGAAGAAAATCTAATGACATGGCCTCCTTGTTCACCTGATCTGAACCCCATTGAGAACCTGTGGTCCATCATCAAATGTGAGATTTACAAGGAGGGAAAACAGTACACCTCTCTGAACAGTGTCTGGGAGGCTGTGGTTGCTGCTGCACGCAATGTTGATGGTGAACAGATCAAAACACTGACAGAATCCATGGATGGCAGGCTTTTGAGTGTCCTTGCAAAGAAAGGTGGCTATATTGGTCACTGATTTGTTTTTGTTTTGTTTTTGAATGTCAGAAATGTATATTTGTGAATGTTGAGATGTTATATTGGTTTCACTGGTAAAAATAAATAATTGAAATGGGTATATATTTGTTTTTTGTTAAGTTGCCTAATAATTATGCACAGTAATAGTCACCTGCACACACAGATATCCCCCTAAAATAGCTAAAACTAAAAACAAACTAAAAACTACTTCCAAAAATATTCAGCTTTGATATTAATGAGTTTTTTGGGTTCATTGAGAACATGGTTGTTGTTCAATAATAAAATTAATCCTCAAAAATACAGCTTGCCTAATAATTCTGCACTCCCTGTAGATGGCACCTTTATTATAAATAATGTTAGACTTTAGACTGAAAAATCTCTAGGTAATTCATGGAATGTGGCATTTGGTAAATTTGTCGCAAAAAATGTCTTAAAAACTGCAGACAGTCATTCCTTCATAATACATTACCCCCTTAGACTTAGGTCAGTGATGGCTAAACTCCGGCACTCCATCTGTGGTAAAACTACGACACCCAGCATGTTACATTCATTTCTATGGAGTTTTACCACAGCTGGCGTGCCGGAGTTTAGCCTTCACAGGTCTAGGCAGTCTAAAAGTGCACCACATGTATCATCCAGCATCGCCCACTGGGATAAATGTGGAGGGAGCATCATTAGACTGTCTAGTATATTTTATTAAGAGAGTAACTTTTTAAGTATTTTTTTGGGAGGGTCTGCTGTTTTTCGAGTCATTTTCTTTTTCTTTTGCCACATTCAACAAATGTTGCATGCCAATTCTTAATTCTGGTGCATTTGGTAACTGGTGCATTTTGTGGAAAGTGTCTTGGTTGTGGTAGGGCCAGATGATAAATTTGTTGCAATTCACACTATATTGGATATACCCTAAAAAAAAGGCCACAAAATGAATTAAAAACAAATGAAAAATTCAAATTTGCCCCCTTCCCCATTTTACATATTAAAATACACAATAAAAAAAAACAATTAGCTTCAACACCTTCAAAAATGTCCAAACTATTAATATATAAAAGTATGTATCCTGTATGGTAAATAATGCAATAGGGAAAAAATATGGTTGAATCAGTTTTTCAGTCACTTCGCCCCTCCCAAAAAAATTAATAGAAAGTGATCAAAAAGTCATACATACTCAAAAATGATATTAACAAAAACTACACATTACCTCGCAAAAAGCTTTCACATCTCCGAACCTGGCCATATAATAAATCTGGGTGTCAGAATATGGCGATACAAATAAAATGTTTTCAAAGTGTTTCACATTTATAAAAAAAAGTATTAAAACATAGGGGGGAAAAAGATATACATTACGGTAGGTATTGCTATAAGCATACTGATCAGCAGAATAAAGACAAACATGCTGCCACCATACAACCAGATGAGCAACTTTTACTGTCACCTACTGTGTCCTTCACCTTACCTTGTAGATTTTAAGCTCGTGCGGGCAGGGTCCTCTCCCCCTCCTTACCAGTCTGTTAATAGTTTCTTGTTTATTGTATTTTTATATTATGCATGTGTAACCCTCACGCCATGGAATTAATGGTGCTTTCAAATAAATAATGATACGTCATTTTTATTGCACAGTAAAAACCTCAAAACCAAAATCCATTTTTTATTTCCAATTTTACCCCCCTTTCTGGTACAAAGCCTTTTTATACCCTTCTACCTAAGTTTACACTGTCTAAAAATTAGGGAGAAATAGTAAATCTACCCTTCTGTCTCTCTATGACAATCAAATACTGAAATTAACAAACCACTACAGGAGTTAAGCATTGTAAGCATATATGCACTGCTTCCATAAGGCTGGGTTCACACAGAGTACTCCTCATGCAGTTAAAACCGCAAAAAGAAATGCATGCAAAGTGTTTACAGTTGCATGTATTTTTATGGATTTTGACTGATATGTAGTGGCATATTAAAAACCTACTGAATTCTAAAGAGAAAAGCAGTATGAAAATGCCCAATCAAAGCATGCTCCTTTATGTGAAAAATGCAACTAGATACAAAAACAGCACAAAAATTCACTATGCAAAAAAAAAAAACTAAGACTGTCCAAGTAAAGGTGGTAATTGTAGTGATTTCAGCCAGTTACAGTACTTACAGTATTTACAATAGCCAGTAATTACAGTATTAAAAGGACACCGTTTTAACCTGTCCAACAGTCTGTAAATGAAGTCTATTCCTGCTCTGAGATTTTGGGCAAAATTGTTGTCATTTCACCCTATTCTGGATAATATATCCTTTGGAAACCATGACTTTTCTCATCATTTACAAATTTGAGGAACAATGAGAAAAGTCACAGATTTTACTGCTGAAATGTCACATATCTTCACTGCTTAAAGGGGTTGGCCACTTTCTGGTTACTGTTGACCAATGCGTTTGTAAGATGACTACGTACTGTATATGGCACTTACTAATATAGTGTCTGTGCCATTTTTTATATTTCATTAGGTATGCCCTCTTGTTTGCCAAGTCTTTTGTGCTGTCCACAAAGAGGTCCTGTCCATCAGATGGCCGCTGATGGAGGGTCATGTGACCAGGAAAATCACCTTCATGTGATGTCACCTCCATTCAAATACACTGCACCTGCCATCTCCACTTGTTCTATTGGAAGTGTAGTACAGAGTGTTTGAATAAAGGAGACTGAGTGATGTATCTGGTCACATGACCCTCAATCAGCGGCCATCTTACGGACAGGACCTCTATGCGGACAGCACAGAAGATTTGACTAACAAGGGGGCATGGCTTATGAAATATAGCAAATGGCACAGTTTATCAACAAAGGCCATGTAGTCATCTTACATATACATTCAGGCATGGGATTCAGCCAGTGCCCTCCGGTTCTCCAGATCCAGGTGTTAAAATTACAGCCGGATCGGAGAACCGTGTTACTGGCTGAATCCCGATAGGGTGCGGCGAGAGATGAGCGCTTGCATTGTGGAAGCGCTCATCTCCCTACATTCTTCTGTATCACCATCCTCAGGACAGCGATGCAGATTAACACTGCAGCAGGGCAAGGGAGAGGCGTCTCCCTTCCCTGTTCCTCTGATAGGCTGCAGACACTAGGCCTGCATCGCATCGCTGACAGTGTAGTGAAAAGTGTTTTCTTTTCTTTTCTGTGGCGCGCTGGGGGCATTGTTGGCACATGGGGGACACTATGGGGGTATCTACTGGGGGCATGGCTGGCACATGGGGGACACTATGGGGGAATCTACTGGGGGAATTGCTGGCATATGGGGGGCACTATATGTGCATCTACTGGGGCATTGCTGGCACATGGAGGCATCTATGGGGGCATCTTATACTGGCACATTATGGGGACACTGGTGTTGGAGGGGGGGAGGAATACTATGGGGACATATTATATAGGCACATTATGGGGGTATTAAGAAGGGGCATTTATACTGGAACATTCTGGGGGACACTATGGGGGAATCTTATACTGGCACATTATGGGGGCACTATGGGGAAGAGGAGAGGAGCACTATGTGGGCATTTACTAGGGGCATTATATAGGGGTATTTTATACTTGCACACATTATGGGGGCTCTATGAGGGGCACTGAGGGAATTTTTTTGTACTGGCACACAGAACAGGAGCATTTTTTAACTAGTGCACATTATTATTATTTATAATATTATTGAAGAGCTATTATTATAACTGCAGAGACAAGAGATGGGTGAAACATCATCATGGCGGTCTGGTCTCAAAGGAGAAGATGAAGAAAGAGAAGGTCTGCATCAGAGGAGAAGTCAATTGATGTAAGAGGTTTATGGTGCTGTATTCTTGATAGCACAGAATATAATATGTATGCAAATATGTATTTAGACAATCTCCCAAAAAATAAAAATAAATATGACTCTCAGACTGTGGAGACACTAAAACATGATTTGGTTTTTGTTTCAAAAATGATATTATTGCGTAAAACTTAAATAAATAAATAAATTAAAGTATACAGATTAGATGTTGCCGCGTCCGTAACAACCTGTTCTATAAAAATATCACATGACCTAACCCCTCAGGTGAAAACCGAAAAAATTAATTAAATAGAAACTATGTCAAAAGCCATTTTTTGTCACCTTACATCTCAAAAAGTGTAATATCAAGCAATCAAAAAGTCATATGCACCCCAAAATGGTGCCAATCAAACCAACATCTCATCCTGCAAAAAATGATACCCTACCTAAGACAATCGCCCCAAAAACAATAAAAACTATGGCTCTCAGACTATGGAGACACTAAAAAAGGATACATATTAGGTATCGCCACATCCATAACAACCTATAAAAATATCACGTGACTTAACCCCTTAGGTGAACACCGTAAAAAAATGATACCCGAACTAAGACAGTCACCCAAAAAATAAAAAAACTATGGCTTTCATAATATGGAGACACTAAAACATGATTTTATTTGTTTAAAAAATGCTGTTTTTGTCTAAAACTTAAATAATTGAAAAAGGTATACATATTAGGTTTTGCCGCCGCTTGCCGTGTCCATAAGAACCTGCTGTATAAAAATATCACATGACCTAACCCCTCAAGTGGACACTGTAAAAACATTTTTTTTAAAGTGTGTCAAAAAAGCGAATTTTTGTCACCTTACATCACATAAAGTGTAATACCAAGCGATCAAAAAGTCATATGCACCCTAAAATAGAACCAATCAAACCGTTATCTCATACTGAAAAAAATGAGCCCCTACATAAGACAGTCTCCCAAAATAAAAATAAAAAACTATGGCTTTATTATGTAAAACTGAAACAAACAACCAAAAAATATTTGGTATTGTCGCGTCCGTAACAACCTGCTCTATAAAAATACCACATGATCTAACCTGTTAGATGAACGCTGTAAATAACAAAACATAAAAACAATGCCAAAACAGCTATTTTTTACCTTGCCACACAAAAAGTGTAATATAGTGCAATCCAAAATCATATGTACCCTGAAATAGTACCAACAAAACTGCCACCTTATCCTGTAGTTTCCAAAATGGGGTCATTTTTTGGGAGTTTCTACTCTAGGGGTGCATCAGGGGGGTCTTCAAATGTGACACGGCAGCTTAAAATTATTCCAGTGAAATCTGCTTTCCAAAAACCCTATGGCGTATCAGGGTAATAAATATTAAGTTGTGTTTGGCTGTTAACCTTTGCTTTGTTACTGTAAAAAATGGATTAAAATGGAAAATCTCCCAAAAAAGGAATATCTGGAATTTCATCTCCATTTTCCATGAATTCTTGTGGATCACCTAAAGGGTTAACAAAATTTGTAAAATCTGTTTTGTATACCTTGAGATGTGTAGTTTCTAAAATGGGGTCACTTTTTTGGAGTTTTGACTCTAAGGGTGCATCAGGGGGTCTACAAATGTGACACGGCAGCTTAAAATTATTCCAGTGAAATCTGCCTTTCAAAAACCATATGGCGTTCCTTTCCTTCTGCGCCCTGCCGTGTGCCCGTACAGCAGTTTACGACCACATATAGAGTTTTTCTGTAAACTACAGAATCAGGGCAATATATATTTAGTTGCGTTTGGCTGTTAACCCTTGCTTTGTTACTGGAAAAAATTGATTAAAATGGAAAATCTGCCCAAAAAAATTTAATTCTGAAATGTAATCTCCATTTTCCATAAATTCTTGTGGAACACCTAAAGGGTTAAAAAAGTTTATAAAATCAGTTTTGAATACTTTAAGATGTGTAGCTTATAAAATAGGGGCCACTTTTTTGCAGTTTCTACTCTAGGGGTGCATCAGGGGGGCTTCAAATGTGACATGGCATATTAAAATTATCCTAGTGAAATCTGCCTTCCAAAAACCATATGTCGTTCCTTTCCTTCTGCGCCCTGCCGTGTGCCCGTACAGCAGTTTACGACCACATATGGGGTGTTTCTGTAAACTACAGAATCAGGGTAATAAATATTGAGTTTTGTTTGGCTGTTAACCCTTGCTTTATTAGCAGAAAAAACTTTATTAAAATGGAAAATCTCCAATTTCCATAAATTCTTGTGGAACACCTAGAGGGTTAACAAAGTTTGTAAAATCAGTTTTGAATACCTTAAGGGTTGTAGTTTTTAAAATGGGCTCATTTTTGGGTGGTTGATATTATGCAAGCCTCACAAGCCTTTTTCTGAAAAATTTCAAGATTTGCTTCTAAACTTCTAAGCCTTCTAACGTCTCCAAAAAATAAAATGGCATTCACAAAATGATCCAAACATGAAGTAGACATATGGGGAATGTAAAGTAATAACTATTTTTGGAGTTATTACTATCTATTTTAAAAGTAGAGAAATTGAAATTTGGAAATTTGCAATTTTTTCCAAATTTTTGGTAAATTTGGTATTTTTTTATAAATAAAAATTAAATTTTTTGACCCAATTTTACCACTATCATAAAGTACAATATGTGACAAGAAAACAATCTCAGAATGGCCTGGATAAGTAAAGGCATTTTAAAGTTATTACCACATAAAGTGACACATGTCAGATTTGCAAAAAATGGCCTGGTCTTTAAGGTGAAAATGGCAAGGTCCTTAAGGTGTTAAAAATGCTGTGAAAAGCACACCTAAACTTGGGACTCTACCCCGTAAAGGAACAACTTTTAACAAACGATGCAGTGGAAAAAATGGCCCAAGGATCACTGAAAAGAATTTAGGAGGAAACCCTTCTGTCCTGTGTGTGGGGGGGGATGGTTTGATCCTTGTCATGGGGCCCTTACTTCTCTATGTACGCTACTGTCTGTTTCTATACTGATCTTCAGCTTCAAGAATAAAAAATACAGCATTTTTTATACATTAAAGATTTTAGGACATAGACTGCAGTCTGCCATTCATCGCTAAAAGACAAATTGTTTTATAGGGGTTTAGTGAAAATGTAAATGTAAAATATATTGCAAAGCATCAGCACATGGAGGTGAGAGTTGCCACAGAATGATGGAGGGGGCATGGGACTTGTACTGTTCCTAAAGGGTTGTTCTAGTGAATTACTGCAACAAGGTTTTATTGAAGAGGACCTACACATCTGAAGCCTCATCTACTTGAGGCTCAGGGGCATCTTAAATATGACATTCAATGTATTTACATTTTTATAAAGAATTTTATGTGGCACAATTTGTGTAGGTTTAGAGAAATTATTTACACCTAGCCTGACAAGAGCCATCACTTAGTGGAAAGGGGCATTGTGTCATGGAAAATCAGGTGTGCCAAAATTGCACCAAAGTTCTGTCTCGAACTAAGCCAACCATGTGTTGTTATAGAGTTACACAAAAGTGTCCGGCCCTGCACCACATGCATCCTCCTGCCTGAACCAGTGTGATAAATCTGGTGCAGGTCTAGACAGCCTGTCTAAGTTTATGCCTAAAGGCATTTTACATGGCCTAATGGAGCAGACGATTGTCAAGAAGGAAACATTACTTCCTGACAATCGCCTGCTCGTCAGTGAAGGAGACTACTGTATTTACATGCAGCGATCTCCTCCACAGTATGGGAAAGAGCAATCACTAATACCATCGCTCTTCCCTACATAGAATCATTGTATGCTGGCAGCAGAGTGCTGTTTAGACAACACGATCTGCTGCTGGAAAATGATTATTTAGATGACTGCACCAACAATCCTATTACCCGATAAACTAGTGAATCGGCGGCACCTTTACAACAGCTAACAAGTCACAAATTTTAGTGCAAGTGCCGTTTTGAAGCAAAATTTGTGACTTGTTTACTTTTCCGCCACCCTCATCATTTTTACAAAAAGTGCACAGGGTGGGGGCAGACCACAGGAGGGTCACCCGTAGCCCGACACATCTATTAATATATGCTTCAGAAAACAAACTCTTGTTGGATGGGACAGAAAATGGGTTTATAAGTGTAGTGCAAGGCATGCCCACCAGTTTTTAGCATCTTTTCACTAGTACATCTGCCCTATTGTGTGCAGAGAACTTCATATAGTCTTATGGACTAACAAAATGCACTGTTTTTCTTTAAAATGACCCTTATTTTTAAATCTTTGCATTGGTTAAAAATAAAAACATGGAAAAATACAAGTAATGAGCAAACAACCGCATGATTAATCTCCATTACTGCCATTGAAGCCAATGACAAACAAGATGTATTTCCAGCTATTACCTCCATAATCATTTGGTTACAAAAATAAAACTGCTTAGTCTGTTCTCATATATTGTAAGAATATAATACATCCTTTAGAAGACTTTACCTACATATAGCTTCTATTGATCCAAAGATTGGGTCAATGCACATTTATCGTAATTATAAGGACAGGAGACCAAGCATATTTCCCTTTCCTAAGTGGTTTGAAGAGAGCCTATTCTTTTAGAAGTGAGCACATTTAAAAAATCTATGTCATGATATGATGGCTGAAATCGCTGCATTATAATAATATAAATTGACTAGTACTTAACTGCGAAGCCCAAGCAATAAGAATTACTCAGGTACGAAAAAAATCACATTTGTAATTGAATTAAATAGCCTTTTAAAAATACTGACGTGGACAGAAGAATAAATTGATGCTCTATTAATAACTTTAAATCATCACGTACGTCGTGCCAAGAAGTGTTGACAAGATCCACTTCAAGGTCACTGTCAGCTTGGTAAGTCATTACCAAATAAAATATGGCTTAATTGAAGCAAACTCAGCAAGGAGCTACATTATATTAAGTGAATGTTGTAACATAACGCCCAAGAAGAATTACTAATCGCCACTCCCGGTGACAACGAAATGGATGAAGAGGTGCTTTGCAACTTTTTCCTTTGACTTTCCACAATTAAATATGGAAATAGATTCAGCAAGGAATTAAAAGTCTTGGAGCGCATTCATTTAAGTCACTAATGGACTGTTTTCCAGTATGGCTGCACACAGGTAGTTCTCAGTGTGTTTCCCGCTCTACCTCATATGTCAGTGTCAGAACTAGCAGCGGAAAGCAATCCCATGTCTTGCTAGGAAAATTGCACTGTTTGGTGTGAGATGAAGAAACCCTATTATCCATTTCCTGTACAATATCATATTCATTTTCAAAAAGTATGAAAAGTACTTTCTATTAATTCCCATTGGATGCATAGCTAGTTTTCCTTTTCTCAGGTAATTTGCATAGGGGTGCACCGAAATGAAAATTCTGGTCCGAAACCGAAACCGAAAATTCAGGATGCCCTTGACCGAAAACCGAAACCGAAACTGCCTTTTTGCCCAAATACTTTTAAAATACTTTTTTTTTAATGATTTTATTAATAATTCTTTTTCATGAATGAAATTCATCTGTGGGTGGCGCTGTTATGGAGAGGGGGATCTGTGGGTGGCGCTGTTATGGAGAGGGGGATCTGTGGGTGGCGCTGTTATGGAGAGGGGGATCTGTGGGTGGCGCTGTTATGGAGAGGGGGATCTGTGGGTGGCGCTGTTATGGAGAGGGGGATCTGTGGGTGGCGCTGTTATGGAGAGGGGGATCTGTGGGTGGCGCTGTTATGGAGAGGGGGATCTGTGGGTGGCGCTGTTATGGAGAGGGGGATCTGTGGGTGGCGCTGTTATGGAGAGGGGGATCTGTGGGTGGCGCTGTTATGGAGAGGGGGATCTGTGGGTGGCGCTGTTATGGAGAGGGGGATCTGTGGGTGGCGCTGTTATGGAGAGGGGGATCTGTGGGTGGCGCTGTTATGGAGAGGGGATATGTGCACTGTTATGGGCCTAACAGTGCACAGATCCCTTTCCCCATAACAGTGCACAGATCCCTTTCCCCATAACAGTGCACAGATCCCCCCTCCCCATAGCAGTGCCATAGACCGATCCCCCTACCCATAGCAGCCCCAGCCCTGCTGCTCACAGCATCACTCACTGCATCTTTATTTTACCTTACAATCGTGACGCTCCGGTAACAACTCTGCAGGCAGAGCGAGGGCGGCGTAACGTCACTTACTCACGTGACGCACCTGCTCCGCCCACTTTATGAATGAAGGAGGCGGAGCAGGCGCGTCACGTGAGTAAGTGACGTTACGCCGGCCTCCGCTCTGTCTGCAGAGTTGTTAGTTACTGGAGCGTCACGATTGTAAGATAAAATAAAGATGCAGTGACAAAGTAAACCGCCCGCCCGGCGCCCGCCCTCAGATGGTGGGTGACAAATCCCACACCCTATATTTTCGGCCGATATGTAACAATATCGGCCGAAGTGGATTAGGTGCATTTTCGGCCGATATTTTCGGCTGCCGGAATTTCGGTGCACCCCTAATTATTATGTTCTTAATCGCACTCAATTAAAGCGGTTGTCCCATGAAAAATATTCTACAGTTTTCAAATGAGCACCTCGATCTGAATTCTTTCGTAATTGCATGTAATAAAAAATTTTGCATAGCCAGTGAGTTATTCAATAAAATGTATCTGTATAGCGCCACCTGCTATTTGTTATTTTCCTTATTTCTTTGGCTTACTGAGAAGGTCGCACATGCTCAGTTTCATCCTTCAACTGCCTCCTGAGCTGTGATAGGGAGAGCAGGGACACGCCCCCTTTAGCTGCAGCAGGAAATCTGGGGAGATCTCTGGACCCATGTGGGGTACAGGGCCGGTTCTAGTTTTGTTGGAAAGAGATTATAATGTACTATATGATGTCTGATTTTCACTTTTTACATTAGTCATGAAATAACCCCTTTAATGTCCATAGAGATCACTTAACCCAACCAGGTTAAGTGAATATATAACTACATATTTTATACAGTAGCTTTTTTGGTCATACAGTATATAGTCCAAATATCCAATGTAGCCACATTAGCACTACAGAATGACAAAACCAGGAATAAAATGGAAATGGCGATAATTACATAAAAAAAATACAGCTAAAATATATTGAAAACTGCAAACTAAAGCACAATCCCAGAAACAGTCAATTAAGTGCCACCGTGTAGCAGCAAGATATACGCAATGGCCAATGCTAGTTATAAAGGAGACCAAGGGATATTTGCCACTTTATGTCCTATAATCTGACCCTGCATCTGTGGTTATGTTAGAGGCAGGGACAGCCTGGCCTCTACAATTTCCGGGAGAGCCCTCCCTCTCTGCAGCTGGCCAAGATATAATGACCTGTTGCTCTCAGTGGTAATTAACACTGGGAACATCAGGGACTTATACATCTGGCCAGCGGCTGCA
Organism: Bufo bufo; assembly: GCF_905171765.1. Lineage (NCBI taxonomy): Eukaryota > Metazoa > Chordata > Amphibia > Anura > Bufonidae > Bufo > Bufo bufo. The sequence goes on from NC_053390.1 coordinate 572,103,494, forward strand.
GGTTCCCTCCTGAATTCAACTGTATTGCCATCCTCTGGACGGTGATATAGTTGAATACTGCAGTGGGGGTGGCAGTATTTTGAGCTGCACGGTGGTATTCAGTTCTGCTGGGGCAGTATTTTGTGCTGCACTGAAGTATTTCCATCCCTGCCTACTTCTGTTGGCTTTGTGCTGCCCTGCCTTCTGTCACTTTGGACTCACCTACAATAGGGGGTCACTTTTAGTTTTTTTTCCAGGACAACTTTAGGTTCCAACTCCGCCTCTGGTTATAGGAGAGTATCTTTGTTCAAAAGATATACAAATTAGCTTTTTTTCTAAGAAAAATGAATCTGTGGTTCTAGTGCCACCTGTTGGAAGGCAGCTATCCTATATTTTAGTATCTAGCCTTTTAAAATAGGATTGAAAAAATAATTTAGGCATATATTTTAGGATTATATTAAGGCCTGTTTTAAAAAGTGGGATATTGATTTATCTGTTAGCTGCCTTCCAACAGGTGTCGCGAGTGGTACAGCTTTGTTTTTCTTGGAAGGAGGGCTAATTTCCATAGCATTTTCCAAGAGGAGCATTGCATGGCCCATAAGACTCCTTATGCTCTCCATAAGGTGAAATAGCACCGCTAGAAATTTTCTTTTTAATGAAATATTCTAAAGTACTAACCAAATCCACCATAAAAGTCTACCAGGGAAGCCTAGCATGAAATAAAGGAAGGAAGAAAGGAAGACAGATAATGGGAAAAGTGGTGAAAGTGAACAGCCTTGAAGTGTAACTGTCACTTAATTTTTTTAATGTGTAGGGGAAGTGATTATGCATATTTTTCTAATACACCTTGTGATTTTGTTCTTGAATTATTTAAAATAACTGTCTCTCAAGTACAATATCACCTCTGGGACCAGGTCCTATGTCAAGAACATGGCACCAACATGAATGAAGTGCATACTGCTCATGCACAGTGTCTTCTTAATTCACCGCTATGGGTCTTCTAAAAAAAATAGCCAAGTTAGTCTCATGGAAAAAAGAGAAGAATAAACCCTCGGGGAGAGGTGTGCAAGTATATCCAATTTATTCAAAAAATAAAACTAATAAGATATCTAAATGTATTAAGACTGCTTGACGACTAACACAATACGAACACGGACTATGCGTTACAGAGCCGGAAAAAAACAGCTCTTTGATCAGTTTCAAATTATTACCGTACATCACGGCTCTGAAAGGTGTAGTCCATTTGTTCATATCGTGCTAGTCATCCAGCTATTTTATTCAATAATGATATTTTGTTTTGATTCTTAAATAGATTGGATAGACTTGCACACCTCTCCTTTACAGTGACATCATAGAGGTTTTTTCTTCTCTTCTTTCCATTCCTGATATTGGATTTCGGACACTGTGGCACCCCCTGGGCATCCATCCCTGAGCCACAGTCTATTGGAGGACCAGAGGTATTATTCATGCTAATATGGATGTGTGCCTCCACAACTCAGATTTCTACTCCTACTCTTCTTTTTACATTTGCTTCATCTGCCTCCTCCTCAGTGGCAAGAGCAGCTTGCTGTCTATTCACATTAGGCCCATTCTTGAAATAGGAGGTGGAGACCACACCTTTTAGAAATTTATGGTATATCCTGTCAATATGCCATAAATGTCCAGATGGGAATACCCCTTAAAGGTACCTTTCATGAGAATCTGAATGAGGTAAAATAGCTTTAACATGGAGAAACCCAGCACTCATAGTGAGCTGGGTGTAGGAAGGTGGGGGGCAGCCATGCATTGAACACTACTCCCTAAACCCGGTACAATACACTGGTTTTGATCCAGTGTTAAAGCAATTTTTTATAAAATGTGTAAGGTTTCAGAGTTAAAGGGATTTTCTACAAATGACATTTATCACTTATCCACAAGATACAATAGGTGATAATGTATGATGGCTAGAGGCCCCACCACTGGGACTCCCATTGATAACTAGAATGGAGGTTTTTATTCAATATTCAACAACAATAGCATATATAAACCTCACAAAAACTAAACTAGCTATCAGTGAGCTTTACAGTCTTATCATATAAAACCCATAGATTCAGCTTAAACAGTGAAAAGCAAGTGTGCACATCAAGACTGCATCAATCCAAGCAGCGATCATTAAAAACTCCCCCAGTTACAGAGCTCTCTCCCTATAACTATAATACCATCAAACAGATTTCTCTGGAGGTAGGGAGGAAGACCAAGAATATCCAGCTATCCATGTAGAGATTTGGCATCCACTTTGGCATTTCCTATACAAACCTACAATTCCTATACCCTCCTGCTTTAATGCTGCCTACCAACATCCCCAGAAAACATATTTTAGGGTCAGCAATGTCAGCAAATATTTGTACCTTATGTTGGAGTTATAACACTTCCATCCAGTGGAGCCCTGAGCCAGAGATTTAATGGAGTTGTGGACAAACATGCATACCAATTCAGAATCAGCTAACCATTTTGGACCAGGGTCTCAGATGAACGTAAGAGGAAGTGAGAGAAGGGCTTGCCCTGATTGACTCCCAGGCTGACAGACAGCCTGGATGAGCCGATCAATGATGCAGCAGGCAGTGAGGTGCTGCAGCAGAATGAGCAGAACACCATTCTGTGCTGGGCTGTGAATGAGGGCGGTTGGGTCTGCCAGGAAAACAATCTTAGGGAGGGAGAGGGAAAAATCAATCAGGGACAGTCAGGAATCAATTAAGCTTGTATTCTACTGCCAGGGACAGTGAAGGGAAAGGCTAGAATTACAAAGAAGAAGAGTTGTGTGTGCAGGATAGGGACAAGCAGGGAAGCTGTCAGCCAGAGAGGAAGAAGTGAGGAGCTGTGGCCGCTGTGCCTCCTAGCAAAACTGCAGCTGGGTTCTAAAGAACCCACCATGATATCCTGCAGTCTGATAGAAGCGGAAGGGAGGGTGAGGGTAAGCTTGATCGGGGTGCTGAGGAGGAGGCAACATCAGAGGAGAAGGGTAATGGTTGCAGCAAAAAAAAGCAGAGGCCACGTACCTTCCAAAGAACAGCCAGGGCCATGTCTGCTTTGGGATCTGGTGATGCAGCTGGCGATGTGGGTGGATTAGGTCAAAAACGTACCAGAGCTAAGCCAAACTCAGCTGCCTCTACCTCTGCTGTGTGAGTATCTCCCTTTTTTTTTTTTTCTCCACGCTGCCGGAAGACAAAAGCATTGCCTTGTGCAAGCTGTGCAAGAGCAAATTAAGACGTGGGCAGGTAAACAAAGATAGGCACCACAGCTCTATTGAACCACATGAGGTGGCATCACCTTACCCGTGGGCAAACAGAGGTGGCAGCCAGTCACTGCGGCAGGAGTTCCCCCTTTTCCTGGTCCTCCTTGCGGCAGTCAGGCTGCATCCATGGGCAGTACGGTGTCTTTTTACATTATCGTCATCTCTTTCCACTTCTCCCGCTCAGACTCCTCCTCTGCTCCATCGTCAACCATTGATAACGAAATGCATGGACAGGAAACAACTCTACGCACCCTGCAATTCAATGATGTGCCAGCTAAATTTACACCTGGCCAAATTGTTGCCGATACAGATGCTGCCGTACCATGTGGTCGAGTCTGCTGCTTTTAGGGAGCTAATGGCGTGCGCTCAGCCTCGCTGGAAGATTCCTAGCTAGCATCATTTCTGTGATTTTCGCTGTGAGGCAAGGTTCACACCACGGTGGACACCTGGAGCAGCTCTTACAGACGGGGACAATACATGCCTTTCACGGCAGCGGCAAAGCAGCACCCCGGTAATGAGGCCAGGTCCTTTTGACCTCCCCACTATTGTGTCGGCTTGGCTCCTACATCAGGTACTTATCTGCCTCCTCCCCCTCCATGGAAACGTTCCTGTCCCCAACATCAGCAGGGCACAGGGTCACTCGCACTACCCCTCCTTCCGATCACATGTGTCAGGTCAAGCGTTACCACACCGTGTTGGAGCTGATCGGCCTAAGAGAAAGTAGCCAAACCGGCGAGCAGTTGCTAAAGTGCATCAAGCAGCAAACATCCAGCTGGCTGTCACGCCACCGATTCCAACTGGTCAACTTGGTCTGTGACAATAGGCGCCACACCCTGGCCACCCTGAACCTGGGAGAAATAACACATGCTCCATGCATGGTGCATGTCATCAACCTAGTGGTGTAGCAATTTCTAAATAAGTACACTGGCTTGCGCAAGGTGTTGGCAAAGTCCAGGAGACTGCCCAAGCACTTCAGGCACTCTTATGTGGCAAGGAACGCTCTCCTGGACCTGCAGCGACAGAACGCCCTGGCACTACACAGCATAATCTGCGATGTGTCAACTCGCTGGAATTCAACATTGCACATGCTCGAGCATATGTACTGGCAGAGGAAAGCTATGAACAATTTTGTCATGCACCAGACAGCCTCAGCAGCAGCAAGCATGTGTTGCTTCGAGGTCAGGTAGTCGCAGCTCATATGAGATGCCTGTCAGGTGCTGAAGGTCTTCAAAGAGGCCACAAAGTTTGTCAGCATGAACGACATCATCCCTCTCATATTTATCTTAAAACAGACGCTAACGCTCATGCAGCAGGGGAACACAGCAGAAGAAGAACAGCTTGCTGTCCACCCTATAGCTGTTGGAGATATACAAAGGGATTCTGCCATGGAGGAGGATGATAAAAATGAGGATGAAGAGCTGCCACTGCAAGAGGAAGAGGAGGTGGAGGAGCAACCAGACAATGATGAGGATGGCACCGGCCAAGACACCCAATTGTCTCAGTGGGGGGCAGAGCCGCAAAGAACTGGCTACTCAGGCACTCTGGGCAGAATGGCAACATGTATGTATACTCGCTTGCTTACACAGTGACAGGCGTTTTGTTGACATCAAGCAGTTTGAGGATTACTGGATAGCCATACTTTTAGACCATCTCTACCAAGGCAAAATGGGGGAATGTTTTTGTCTCTTAGAAAGGGAGGACAAATGACATTAATACCAGGAAACACTGTGTACGCAGCTAGCTGCAGCTTACGGCCAGCATGTCTGAAAGGGAGGACCCTCTCTGCCCCCCGCAGTCACCCCCCTCCTGCTGCCATGAGCAGCAGAAGTCGCAGTAGCAACCATTTAAGTCTCCTCAGCGTAATGGAGTTTTTCCACGTGACGCGCCAGACGCGCCAGGCTGAGGGCAGTCAGCAAGCTGACAGCTACCGCATCAACGCCCAGGTTCAGGCCTATCTAAACTCTAGCCAGTCTCTGGCGCAAACTCTGTTCCCTGACCCCATGGATTTCGGGGCAGGCAGACTGTAACAGTGGCCCGAACTTCCCAGCCTCCAGTGTCATTTCAAAAAGGGTTTTTTAGTGCCGTTGGATGATTGGTGACATCCAAACAGACCAAGTTGTCCTCTACCAGTGTCCAAAACGTAACTTTTGTCAAAATTAACCAAGCTTGGATTCAGGAGAATTTTCACACTCCACCGGCTGATTCCGATGAATAGATCTAGCCTTGCTGGCGGTGCCCCATCTTGCCACTATTGCTGTCTACCTGCCAACCATCACGTTCTGTACAGCTGCTGCTGCCACCTCCATTATGCCACTGCTGCGACCTGCCAACCTTTACGTTGTGTATAGATGCTGCTGCCACCTGTATCATGCCACTAATGCAACCTGCTTACCATCACATTCTGTATGGCTGCTGCCGTTGTCACCATCATGCCACTGCTGCGACCTGCTGACCATAATCTTCCATAAGGCTGCTGTTGCCTCCATCATGTTGCTTTTCTGCCAACATGTCCAATATAGCTGCTGCTGTAGCCGCCACTGCCTCAGCTGCTTCTGCTCCTCACTGCTAATTCCCTACAGCCACCACCATTAATGTGAAGCATCTGCAACCGGTATCACTACTACTACTACTATTATTGCTACTACTAACCCATAGACAGCCTTGCATGTTCCGTGCTATGCTGCTCCTGCTGCCGCTACTATTGTGGCTGTATGCCCAATTATACATTAAAATTAAGAACTAAATGTTGATTTCCCCCTTTGAGTTCCCTATACACATGCCAATTTAATGAGCACACTTAAGTTCTAAATTATAAAAAAAAATATGTCAAAGCATCAAAATGTAGATGGATTTGTCTCCCTTGCTATATTGTGCTTAAGCGAGATATCTGACTCTGCCTCTCAACAGTAAATCTAATACTCCATGTGGATATTCTTGTCAAAATAAAGAAAAAGGAATCCGTCTAGATCATATTCATGTTTATCACCTTTTCCAATGACACTCATACATAATTCAGAAGTGAAAATTAATACTGCGGGGTACATTACTGTCCAATTTGGCTTCTGGAGTCCTCACAGTTGGAGTTAAGAATACAAATGTTCATACTTTAAAATAATTTACTATTGAATGAATTTAACCCCTTAGTGACCACCCATACTCCTTTTTACGGCGGTCACTAAGGGGCCTTTTTTACGGCGGCCTAGTCTATGCGCTGCACAGGTCCCCTGTCACATGAGAGACGCGGCCCTGCTCTAACAGCCCGGATCGGCACTCCTGCCGCATGTAAAGTGCTGAAAGAGGGAGCGGACTCCCACTGTTTCCCATCGGCACCCCGCAAATGCGATCGCGGGGTACCGATGTGTGTGAAGGCTGCCTGGGGTCTGATGTAGGCTCCAGACCAGCCTTGAGTAATTTCCAGCCTGCTAGTCAATGTCAGAATAGCATTGCCATTAAAATGCAATGTACTATAGGGATAGTGCATTGCATTTTAAAAGCAATCAAAAAACTGTCTGTTATAGTCCCCCACTATTAAGTGGTAAAAAAATAATAATAATCCCATAACAAACAATTCCGCTTATTTTTCCATTGAAAATACGCTTTTCAATGAAAGAAATTGCAAAAAAATCTTGCCCGTAACGACCCGGACTACATAAATATCATGTAAATTATCCCCTACGGTGAACGCCGTAAAAAAAAAAAAGACAGAATTGCTAATTTATTCTTAGTTGCCACCGAATAAACGTCATTTAGCGCCATTTACTTCAAAATGATACTAATGAAAAATACAAGTTATAAAGAAAAAGTTATAGGTCTTGGGAAGTGGCAATGCAAAAAATATTTTTTTCTTAAAAAAAAAGGGGGGATTTCATTGCAAAAAAGTTGTAAAACGTAAAAAAAACTATATGTATTTTGTATCACTGTAATTGTACTGACCCAGAGAATAAAGATATTATATTATTTATACCGAACAATGAACGCCGTAAAATTTTAAACGTAAAAACGCAGTGGCAGAATTGCTGATTTTTCCATCTCCTTCCCAGAAAGAGTTAATAAAAGTTAATCAGAAAGTTATGTGTACCCCAAAATGGCGCCATTAAAAACTATAACTTGCCCCGCAAAGACAAGCCCCCATAAAGCTACCGTATTTTTCGCACCTATAAGACCTGCCCATAAGACGCACCTGGGTTTTTGAGGAGGAAAATAAGAAAAAATAAATTTTGAACCAAAAGGTGTGTTTTTGGTGGGTTTTGAACTACCGTAATGGTGGTCTGTGGGTGGCACTGTTATGGGGGCATCTGTGGATGGCACTGTTATGGGGGCATCTGTGGATGGCACTGTTATGGGGGCATCTGTGGATGGCACTGTTATGGGGGATCATTGTGGGGGCATCTGTGGATGGCACTGTTATGGGGGAATCTGTGGATGACACATATATAGCATCTTATGAGTCATCCACAGATCCCCCATAACAGTGTCCCTGTGTAGTGAATGGGGGCCGGCATCTGTTTCTGTAATGGCAGCGGTGCAGTCACTGTATTCTACTACACTGGGCCCTGCTCTCTGTAGTATACGGTAATCATATCTAACTTGTGGCTATTGTTTAAAGTATTCCAATCATCTTAAATCTAGCGCTGTACTACTTACAACTACCGTAACTTCTTGGCAGTCAGGAGGCCGGCCGGGTGGGCGCTCGTAGCATAGCTCACTACGCTCATTGCGCCTGCGCCGCCTGCTTCATTCCACAAGTTAGATATGATTACCGTATACTACAGAGAGCGGGGCCCGGTGTAGTAGATTACAGTGACTGCACCGGCCCGCTGCCATTACAGAAACAGATGCCGGCCCCCAGCCCCTCCTCCCTCTCAGCATATTCACCGGACGGTTGCAGCATTCGCCCCATAAGACGCACTGATATTACGGTATATAGACGGAAAAATTTTAAAGTTATAGCTCTTGGAACCCGAAAAGGAAAAAAAGGAAGAAAAAGGCTTGGTCAGTAAGGCCCAAAACAGGCTGGTCACTAAGAGGTTAGAGGATAAAATGAATACATGCTGCTGAAATTGTTTAAGGGGTGAAAACACATCCTTGAAAAACTGCTACATTGATAGATCATCTGGAGACATTTGCCAGACTTGACATGAATCAATAGCTTGCTTTTTACATGAACATTTTATATTAGTTTAAAAGACTACCGTATATGATCAGTTGATTTGGGAATTATAATTCAAAGTTTAATGTCTGTACCAATGAATGCAGCAAATGATTGCAGCAAATAAAGTTGATGTCCTGGAGGCAGGAAAAATGGGCAAGCATAGGGATCTGGCAAGGGCCAAGTGACGTAGTGGTTAGTACCCACTGATTTAACATGCCTTAACCCTTAATTGCAATCAATGGGACAAGCAATCAGAAGAGTGCATATTCAAGACCTCTAAGGGAGCTAAAAAAAAAGTAAAAACACACAAAGAGATTAAAAACTGAATTTACTCACTTTGCCAATTTTACATATAAAAATAAACAAAAAATAAATAAAACATAACAAGTATTGCTGTGTCTGAAAACGAACTATTAAAATATCCCAAAAAATTCAAAATGTACAATTTGCCATTTATGGTCACCTCAAAAATTGAAAAAGTTGAGGCTTTTGGAAGGTAGAAAGGAACAAATGAAAGCGCAAAAACAAAAATTGTCCCAGTCCTTAATAGGTTAAAAGAATCACTGAGGTACATTACGCCTTTAATGTACCATGAATATGTCATTTGCTTTCCCAATCGTTCATTTTTCCTTTAGAATGGGCACACTAGTTATATAAATGAATATGAAGACCTCTGGGCTTACGCACTGTATTGAGCGGAATGCTTGGCTTGCAATGGAGCTTCTCAAAACAGACTTCTCTATAGAAAACAACTGGGTCAATCCAAGAAAGTAATTCAGCATTTTCATCAGGGTCTCTGTCACCAGTTAATGCTGCCCTTAGACTGTCAACTTCACTATTCATTCCAATGACTGCCTCTGTCATTCTCATTAAGAGAGAAACTGACTTCCTGTCCCCATAATTTCATTTCGCTCAACAGGTATTAAAGTAAATAAAGAGATTTTCATTGAAATCATATTTTGGGATTTCTTTTTAAAGCAATAAGTCTTGGTCCAAGGTCCAAGCACTGCGTGCTCTGATTCAGCAGCTTACTTCCCCGTGTTCCTTTATCACAAACAATTTTACCAAGAAAAGAGTAATAAATATAAATTGCCTTGACTTCCAATTATCAAAGAGATGTCAAAGAGACAACAACCACATGTTTGCAGGTGGTTTAACGACACACAAAAAAATAACAGAACAAGGTTTGAAGAAAATAATTTCTTCATGTTCCAAACCACTGAGCTAAGAACCTACGATGAGCAGCATGTTCGGAAAATAATTAGGTACTTCTAGTCTACCATGCATAATAATCACTATTATTGTCTCCCATAAATGCTGAAGGTTTTATTTGTAGTTATTATGCATCAGACACATAAACATCAGACAATACAATAATTCTCTGACAATGTCATAAAAATCTTTTGCAGAAGATATTGTATATTTCAAAATTACCTCAAAAACATGTTCACAACAAAATCACGGTCAACAAGGAGTGAACACCTTAAAGGCGTTTTCCGTACTCCAGATATTGCTGACCTGTCCTCAGGACAGATAGATCATCAATATCAGACTGGAAGGGGTCTGACAACTAGCACCCTCAACAACAAGTTGTTTTCTGTAGCTTCCAGCTCTGGAAACTATAGCATGCATGGAACCAGAGAAGTGTAGTGGCCATGCCGGTATACTGCAGATCAACTTCTATTCAAGTGAATGGTAGCTGTAATGCTGTAAGCCCGCATGGCCACGACTAGGGATGAGCGAATCGACTTCGGATGAAACATCCAAAGTCAATTCGCATAAAACTTTGTTTCAATACTGTACGGAGCGAGCGCTCCGAACAGTATTAGAAAGTATTGGCTCCGATGAGCCGAAGTTTTTACTTTGCGAAGTCTCGCAAGACTTCAATAATAACTTCAGAAATTGATTTATATTGCAAAAAAACATTTCCCGAACTCGGGTTCGGTTCCAAGGTACCACTCTGGTTTTTTTACAGTATAAATCAATTTCTGAAGTTATTATGCAAAGTCTTGCGAGACTTCGCAAAGTGATAAACTTTCGGCTCATCGGAGCCGATACATTCTAATACTGTACGGAGCTCAGTACAGTATTGAAACAAAGTTTTATGTGAATCGACTTCGGATGTTTCATCTGAAGTTGATTCGCTCATCCCTAGCCACGACACAGTGGACAGGGATTTCTGCTTCCAGCACTGTCAACAGCTAATCGGTGGAAGTTCTGGAGAGCATACAGCCACCGTTCCTGAGGATAGGTCATCAATATCTAGAAACCCCAAAACCCATATAGAGGTAAAAGTGCAACTAAGTATTGAGAGTCTATAATGAACCTGGAGAAGAAGCCTTTCACCCTTAGAAAATTGTACTGGTGAGCGACAAAACGGATACTTAGGAAAAGTCAATTTTTTTAAAAAAAAGCTCCTGTACTTCTTGGGGCATAGGGCGTTTTACAGCGCGTTCGTATGCACTGTAAAACGCTCAGGTGAGAACCATGCCCATAGGGAAACATTGGTTTTTGCCTGTTGAGCGTTTCACAGCGCGTAGGAACGCGCTGTAAAACGCTCAGGTGTGAACCTAGCCTAAGATTCACGCCATCCACATATAGCATAGAAACAGCTTTGTACTGCAGAGCTTCTATTCAAAATTATACACCTTGTTAGCGAGGTTGTGTCTCATGAAGACAAGACCTGGCCATGTGCCCTATTAGGGACTACCTCCTTTATAAGCCAGAACTAAAAGCCACTAAATACTACTTCCCCATGCAGACAATGAAACCAAATGCATGTACAGTTGAAACCAGAAGTTTACATACACTATATAAAAAGACACATATGCATGTTTTTCTCAATATCTGACATGAAATCAGAGTAAACCTTTCCTGCTTTTGGTCCATTAGGATTACCATTATTATTATTATTTGCCAAATGCCAGAATAATTAGAGATAATGTTTTAAGGCATTTTTATACTGGAAGCAAATGTAAAATAAAAACCCTAAAACACAAATACAATATACAATATATCTGTCACTGAACAGATTTAACTTATGGCTAGTACTAATGACTTTATCTACATGGCCCTGCTGGTCTTTACCTTTTAACTCCTAAACAGAGATCTGGAACCACCTACCTCTTGAAGTAATCTCTGTTCAGTAACAGGTAATGAGACATCAGTGTGTGGCATCAAGGGGACAAGTAAAATCATAGCCAGTGGACAAGCTGAGGTCAGGGCAGGAAGAGGAGTATGTTCAATCTGGATGATTGGTTAAAGTTCTGAGCAGGCAGCAGAGGGTCAGCACAATAAGCAAGCCTAGGTTAGGGTAGGTGGAACAGGTACAATACATATAAACGGGTAAAAGTAAAGCACTGAAGATCAGACATTAACAAGCACCTTCACAGGGTCTAGCAAGTTAGGGAACTGTATTGCTCCTGCACCCTTTCACAAGGAGAGATGCCTTAAATACCCTGGGAAGACTAGCCATAGGCTGGGGCAGATTAGGTCACATGCACTGGTCTTTCAACAGCCAGAGGAAGCATTTGTGCGCCCTACATGGAGACAGAGGCATTGCAGAGGAGGAAGAGAGTGCAGACCCAGCATAGAGTGGATAGGCAGAATACTACTCTGGCAGCCATGCCTGCTGGGAAGAAGCAGAGGATTCTAGTGGGTATGGACTGGCGGGGAACTGGAGTAGGCAGCCAGGTGATCTGGAAGAAGGGAGATGCCAGTGGCCGCAGACTGCTGGTGTTAACCACAGCATCTGAAAATAAGATTATGGAGCGATCCCTATTATCCTGAACCATGGGAACTCTCACTAGTGAAGCTCTCAATATTTCTACATTTTAAATGCTAAATATATGTAAATATAAAGTTTTGTACTTTGCCTAATTGGGTGTAATGCAGTATAGCAGTTAGAGTTCATGCTTGTCATTTTAATTTTCTTGCTCCTCTACCAGAATCTCGCAACATGAGGAAAGAGTGACACAACTAGCTGACTCCCCAATGGCTTTTGGCAACAGACATTAGTTATATGATGTGCCAACATATCCATTTAGTAATGGAATTACACAGGTTCAGCAGATGACATAAAATAAACTTAAGAAACGTTTTCTTTTTTTTTAGATGCATACATTGTCTCCTCCAAACTCCTTCCAACATCAGAAGATCACAAAAATAGAAATCTTCAACAATTGTGAAAACAAGAAATGACAGCTTCAGAAAATTTGCTCAGCATATCTTTTCATAAAATTATTGATAGGCATAGGCCTCCCGCATAGGTTAATGATAATGGGTTTAGTACTTGACTTTCTTTCAAATTCTGAAAAAATCTAATGAGAAATTCACAAGGTTTCCACAAAATGATAGACCCTTTTTGATAAGCTCAATCTGCACAGACTTTTTACTTAGGCCACTGTGTTTCTATGTCCTGGCTTCTCCACAGGTCCTCTGCTGCTCCAGGGTGTGGGAAGTAGGAAATGCGAGTTGGCGATCCCAGCTCTAGGCTACCCTTCTCTACTATAGTGCTCAGCCCCTTGACCCTCTCCAGGCCTTGGTGGTGTGACAATTTGCATGCAACACCCACCTGCACTTGCTAGCTAGCTATTACACAGGAGTTGGCTGGCTATGTGTCTTACCAGCTGAAGTGTCCTCCAGCACGCAATATCCAGGCTGAAAGTGTGCTCTTGGCACAAGGTTCCAATAGGCACCTCTATTTATCCCCTTATAGGAACATGCTCTGCAGCATAGATATGCCAGAGAAATGACCCATACATTGATCTGTGACTCACATTATTGCCGTGTGTCTGCCATTAATCCCTGCATGACCAATAGCTTACAATCTATTATCTCATATCATACAGTGTGGTTCACATGCCATAAAGCTGCTGCACCCATCAACACACTACCTGAAGGTATCTAACTCCCAGGGCATCATTTATCACTCACAGGCTATCTATGCCATCACCAATATATTATACTGCTATGCAATGACCTGAAAATATGCAGGATGTTGCACCCACAATAATGTAATTACATTTTACCCTTTCCTTGCTGGCATCTCACAGCGGAATAAGACACATATGTCACAAGGCTTACTTGCTTCTTTGGCATTGCATGCAAGTCAATGGGCATCAACAACTTTCCTTGGAGTCTTTCTCTGGTGTGGTGGTGGCAATGAAAAAGGATTATGCTGTTTCGTCTAGCTTGCGGCTACTTTCCACACTGCATACACTCTATACAGAGGGGACGACAGGGTGGGGATTCTCTCAATATAGCACATAGGGTCCTTAGGTGTGGCACACCATCTCCCATAGTTGTCTGCAGTCGCTGACTGTCTAAGCTTAGTACAGTCCAGTATAGCACTCACTACACAGGGATTTCTCTCTGTAGCAGGCTTAGTGGTCTGTGTCTTCTCACCTGATCTAGCGCAGGTTCTCTAAACAGTCACAAGTGGGAAGTGTCATGGTTATCGGACCGTGCTCAATGTTCCCATTTGCTGCTCCAACCTCTAGGATTCCTATGGTTGTGCACCAACTTGTGAACGTGGTTGCAGTTTTTCCCACATGTTCTCCATGCACACCTGTATTTATTAACAACAGGAACATGCCACACAGAGTAGGGACCTACTATTAGTGACCCCCCCCCCCCCCCCCCTGTGCTGACCCCTAATTCAGCCTGCATAGCAGTTAACCCCTTACTTCAAGGCACATGAGTTCACCGCTGTCTTCACTGCCCCTTGGTCCTCACATGTAAATTTCTGGCATGGAATAACTGCCTTTGCCATAACATGTCCCCAAGCAGTACATCACTGCTGGGTCACTGCTGAGTCCAGTCATTGGCTGCAGTGGCACAGAGGATCCTGCTGGTACCATAGGTTTGCGTGTGGGGACTGACGCACAGTGAAAACAGTGGTGGACCCATGGAGCCAAAACCGAGTGGTGGTGAGAAGATAAATAGGCTAACCTTCACAGGTACTCACCGTACCTCACCGGTGGCCTTGGTATATAAAACAAATGTCAGTGTTGGACAACCCCTTTAAGTATCACTCTGGTATCTCACAGCAGCATAAGGCACGTTACAAATAACAGAGTGCATGACATATAAAGGAGGGCATATTCTCTACAAGGGACAACAGTAACCCTCTGCAATGGAACAGCAACTCTGAAAGGATACACATTTCTCAAAGAGGGGGCGAGAGCATTTACAACCCTGTCATGTGTTTGCAGTTATCTAGTTCGTTTACCGGATTCTACTTATTTGTCCTGAACAAAGAACTGTACGCTTATTACATAATTATACATCTGTATACATAATGATATCTAGCTTATGTTCCTGTTAAACCTAGATCACAATCCATGATCAAAAATGTACAATAATCAAAAAATATTTGATTTGGAAGCTACACAAATTCATCCACAGTGCACTGCTGCCTCCTGCTGACCAAACCGAGTACAACAACAGTACATGAAGTATGTTACACACCTGAAATAACTACACATGCTTTGGTTATATTTTTTGTGAGTAATGGTATTCTTCCTTTTTTTTCTTTTGTTATGTTCATTATGTTACTCTTATATTGGGTATACGTATCCACATATTGGCACAAAAAACTGTACTTTCCATTATCTATAGGCAAAGCCACTGCATAAGGGTACTTTCACACTTGCAGCAGAGGATTCCGGCAGGCAGTTCCGCCACCGGAACTGCCTGCCGGATCCATCAAAACGTATGAAAACTGATGGCATTTGTCAATCGGATCAGGATCCTGATCCGTATGACAAATGCACTGAAATGCCGGATCCGTCTCTCCGGTGTCATCCGGAAAAACGGATCCGGCATATTTTTTTTTTACATTTTTTCCTGTCTGAGTATGCGCAGACCGCAATGCCGGATTTGTTTTGCCGGAACACTCGGGGCAGGATCCGGCATTAATGCATGTCAATGGGAAAAAATGGATCCGGCATTCTGGCAAGTGTTCCGGTATTTTGGACGGAGATAAACCCGTAGCATGCTGCGGTATTATCTCCGTCCTGAAAAGTCAAAAAGACTGAACTGAAGACATCCTGAACGGAATGCTCTCCATTCAGAATGCATTAGGATAAAACTGATCAGTTCTTTTCCGTATTGAGTCCCTAGGACGGAACTCAGTGCCGGAAAAGAAAAACGCTAGTGTGAAAGTACCCGTAGACAATTCATCCAGTAAACAGTTCATCCAGCACTGAAGGGCTACTCATGAGTAAGACTGTGTAGCAGTTGACGGATTATGGTAAAGCAGTATGCCATGGGTTTTTAACATGCATCCTCAATAAAGCTGGAAATACTTTTTAACCCTTCAGTGCTGGATGAACTGTTTACCGGATTTTACACTGGAGCGGAGTCCTGTGCACGGAGGCTTTATACTGCTATAGAAGCTGACGTGCTTTTAGATAAGACAATTAATACACTCATTTAGTAGTCTTAGGGCACATTCACGTGGCTGTATTTCTGGTCCATACGTTATCTACATATTTCTTACCAAAATGAGAACAGATCCCAGCAGAGGAATGTAGGACATTTGAGTGTGTATGTTATTGTGTACCTACATACATGTATGATGATGTGCATGTGTCATACAATATGTTTGTATGTGATTGCAAGTGGGCATATATCAATGTGATTGCTGTGAGCTATAAACTCTATGGCTTGGTTCCAAAGAATAGGACCCTGTCTGAAGTAAGGCTGTAAGGTATAAGGGTACGGCCACACGGTCAGGTTTCCTGATGCCGTTTTTGAAGCCAGAAAACGGAGTGGATCATAAACTGGGAGATACGACAGATACGACTTCTCCTCTTTTTTTGAGTTCACTCCTAGTTTTAGCTACCAAAACTGCATGCAGAAACCTGCCCTAAGGCACTTGCATGACTAAGGCTGGGTTCACACGGGCGTGACGGATTTGCTCAGGATGCGTCCCGGGTCCATTGTGGCAAACCCGCGAGAGTAGGTACCCAATTTCAGTCAGTTTTGACTGCGATTGCGTTCCGTTGTTCAGTTTTTATCGCGCGGGTGCAATGCGTTTTGCACGTGCGTGATAAAAAACTGAATGTGGTACCCAGACCCGAACTTCTTCACAGAATTTCAGGTTTGGGTTCAAGGTTGTGTAGATGTAATTATTTTCCCTTATAACATGGTTATAAGGGAAAATAATAGCATTCTTAATACAGAATGCTTAGTAAAATAGGGATGGAGGGGTTAAAAAAAATAAAATAATTTAACTCACCTTAATCCACTTGTTCGCGCAGCCCGGCTTCTCTTCTTTCTTCAGGACCTGGGTAAAGGACCTTTGATGACATCACTGCGCTCATCACATGATCCATCACCATGGTGGTCGACCATGTGATGGACCATGTAATGAGCGCAGTGACGTCACCACAGGTCCTTTTCCTCCTGCACAGCAAAGAAGAAGACAGAAGAGAAGCCGGGCTGCGCGAACAAGTGGATTAAGGCGAGTTAAATTTTTATTTTTATTTTTTTTAACCCCTCCAGCGCTATTTTACTATGCATTCTCTATTAAGAATGCTATTATTTTCCCTTATAACCATGTTATAAGGGAAAATAATAATGATCGGGTCCCCATCCTGATCGTCTCCTAGCAACCGTGCGTGAAAATCACACCGCATCCGCACTTGCTTGCGATTTTCACGCAGCCCCATTCACTTCTATGAGGCCTGCGTTGCGTGAAAAACGCACAAAATAGAGCATGCTGCGATTTTCATGCAACGCACAAGCGATGCGTGTGAACCCAGCCTAAAGGCCCCAATAATTATGTTGTTTTATTTCAATAATAATATGAAATTATGGAATTGCTATATTTGCAGTCCCATCAAATATTATGTAAAGCGGCTGCATAATGTGACACTATGTCAGGTCTCATCTAAATGTTTGCCATGCCTTTAATGAATTAAACCAGCAAAGCCACAGATAGTGTCTTTACTACCCCTTTATTTCTTAAAGTAATTATATACCATACCTGAGTTACTCCAGCAACAGCTCAAAAGCAGGACAGACATGCCCGCCATGGAGACATCTAGAAAGGATTTTATATACGCAAGTTTCGGGCTGGTCAGACCGACTTTCAGATATGTATGCGTGAACTTAAAAGTAAAGCGCTTCTAAGAAGCCGAGCACAGCAATGAAAACACTGACAGACAGAGTAAAAAGAAAATGCTAAAAAATACATATAAAAGACCACAACACAGAAGCGCAGCGCTCCACAGAGACAGATTAACAGTCAGCACTCAGCCTGCATCTTAACTTTAATGAATGTATTTTCTCTTAATTTTTTATGACTGTTGAGTAAAGTTTGCCGGAATGAGTTACCCTGCATAAAACAGAATCCATGCATATTTCAAATTAGCACAATGAGAATAAGCTGCTGCGCCGCTTGCTTTCCTAATGAAAAATTATTGTCAAGCTCCCTATAGAGCTGGAAATTTACCATAGTGACTGAGCGCTAAAGCAATAAACGGTGACTATCAGTCAACATCTCAACTTTTAAGGCATATCGCTAGAATACACCACCAAGGTCAGATAGGTGTGGGCCCCACCTAGGAGACCTGCTCCTATCTTCAGAACAGGGAGAAGGGAGAGCAGCTGCGCATGCACAGGTGAAAATTAAATCCAAAAATATATGTGGTCCTTTGGGCTGTAGATGCATATGCTCCATTAATACAGATACAACCTCCTCATGAAGGCATATAGACATCATCGATGGGAGACACCCATTTAAGAGCCCTCTCTCTGTACAAGGAGCTTCTGTTCAGGTAGCTAGCCTTGCATTACATTGATGACCATTCATCTGAATAGCTGCCACATGCTGTGAGAAGCGAGAGCGATCTTGTGAGATAGAGTGTATCTCACAAGATCACCCTCTGACTGGTTGAACTGCATCTGAGCTATTAGGTTGACTCTTCTTGTGGACTGAACAATTGTGGCTGCTCCCTTGACTGTCCAGGAGCTAATATGTATATCAGCACCTAAAATAATGGCAGAGACTATCAGGAAAAAAATACCTGATTCAGTTCAATGCAGAAAGCTGCATTACTTTTAATATATTACGGTCCACATAAACCCCTTCAGGAACTTGCGATTTTCAGTTTTTGCATTTTCAGTTTTTAATCTCTGCCTTCCCACAGCCATAACTTTTTTATTTTTCTGTTCACATAGACATATGAGGGCAAGTTGCACTTTCTAATGGCACCAATTAATATTGCATAGGATTTAGTGGGAAGCTGGAAATTCCAAATGGGGTGAAACTGGAAAAAAAATAAGCCACTACAGTTTTTAGGGATTTCATTTTAACCTTTTCAGGACCGCCGTACGCAGGATTGAGTCATTGCGGCGGCCCTGCTCTTCTGGGTAGACGCGCCGGCGCATCCACTCGCAAGACGCGAGATTTCCTGTGAACGCGCGCACACAGGCGCGCGCGTTCACAGGAACGGAAGGTAAGAGAGTGGATCTCCAGCCTGCCAGCGGCGATCGTTCGCTGGCAGGCTGGAGATGTGATTTTTTTAACCCCTAACAGGTATATTAGACGCTGTTTTGATAACAGCGTCTAATATACCTGCTACCTGGTCCTCTGGTGGTCCCCTTTGTTTGGATCGACCACCAGAGGACACAGGTAGCTCAGTAATATGTTGCACCAAGCACCACTACACTACACCCCCCCCCTGTCACTTATTAACCCCTTGATCACCCTTGATCACGCCTGATCACCCCATATAGACTCCCTGATCACCCCCCTGTCATTGATTACCCCCCTGTCATTGATCACACCCCTGTAAAGCTCCATTTAGACGTCCGCATGATTTTTACGGATCCACTGATAGATGGATCGGATCCGCAAAACGCATACGGACGTCTGAATGGAGCCTTACAGGGGCGTGATCAATGACTGTGGTGATCACCCCATATAGACTCCCTCATCACCCCCCTGTCAATGATTACCCCCCTGTCATTGATCACACCCCTGTAAAGCTCCATTCAGACGTCCGCATGATTTTTACGGATCCACTGATAGATGGATCGGATCCGCAAAACGCATACGGATGTCTGAATGGAGCCTTACAGGGGCGTGATCAATGACTGTGGTGATCACCCCATATAGACTCCCTCATCACCCCCCTGTCATTGATTACCTCCCTGTCATTGATCACACCCCTGTAAAGCTCTACTCAGACATCCGCATGATTTTTACGGATCCACTGATAGATGGATTGGATCCGCAAAACGCATACGGACGTCTGAATGGAGCCTTACAGGGGCGTGATCAATGACTGTGGTGATCACCCCATATAGACTCCCTCATCACCCCCCTGTCATTGATTACCTCCCTGTCATTGATCACACCCCTGTAAAGCTCCATTCAGACATCCGCATGATTTTTACGGATCCACTGATAGATGGATTGGATCCGCAAAACGCATACGGACGTCTGAATGGAGCCTTACAGGGGCGTGATCAATGACTGTGGTGATCACCCCATATAGACTCCCTCATCACCCCCCTGTCATTGATTACCCCCCTGTCATTGATCACACCCCTGTAAAGCTCCATTCAGATGTCCGCATGATTTTTACGGATCCACTGATAGATGGATCGGATCCGCAAAACGCATACGGACGTCTGAATGGAGCCTTACAGGGGCGTGATCAATGACTGTGGTGATCACCCCATATAGACTCCCTCATCACCCCCCTGTCATTGATTACCCCCCTGTCATTGATCACATCCCTGTAAAGCTCCATTCAGACGTCCGCATGATTTTTACGGATCCACTGATAGATGGATCGGATCCGCAAAACGCATACGGACGTCTGAATGGAGCCTTACAGGGGCGTGATCAATGACTGTGGTGATCACCCCATATAGACTCCCTCATCACCCCCTGTCATTGATTACCCCCCTGTCATTGATCACACCCCTGTAAAGCTCCATTCAGATGTCCGCATGATTTTTACGGATCCACTGATAGATGGATCGGATCCGCAAAACACATACAGGCATCTCCCTGGAGCCTTCCAGGGGGGGTGATCACCCCATATAGACTCCCTGATCACCCCCCTGTCATTGATCACCCCCCCTGTCATTGATCACCCCCCCTGTCATTGATCACCCCCCCTGTCATTGATCACCCCCCCTGTCAGGCTGCATTCAGATGTCCGTATGATTTTTACGTATCCACGGATACATGGATCGGATCCGCAAAACATATACGGACATCTGAATGGAGCCTTACAGGGGGGTGATGAATGACAGGGGGGTGATCACCCCATATAGACTCCCTGGTCACCCCCCTGTCATTGATCACCCCCCTGTCATTGATCACCCCCTGTCATTGATCACCCCTCTGTAAGGCTCCAATCAGACATTTTTTTGGCCCAAGTTAGCGGAAATTATATATTTTTTTCTTACAAAGTCTCATATTCCACTAACTTGTGTCAAAAAATAAAATCTCACATGAACTCACCATACCCCTCACGGAATCCAAATGCGTAACATTTTTTAGACATTTATATTCCAGACTTCTTCTCACGCTTTAGGGCCCCTAGAATGCCAGGGCAGTATAAATACCCCACATGTGACCCCATTTCGGAAAGAAGACACCCCAAGGTATTCCGTGAGGGGCATATTGAGTCCATGAAAGATTGAAATTTTTGTCCCAAGTTAGCGGAAAGGGAGACTTTGTGAGGAAAAAAAGAAATATCAATTTCTGCTAACTTGTGCCAAAAAAAAAAATTTCTATGAACTCGCCATGCCCCTCATTGAATACCTTGGGGTGTCTTCTTTCCAAAATGGGGTCACATGTGGGGTATTTATACTGTCCTGGCATTCTAGGGGTCCTAAAGCGTGAGAAGAAGTCTGGGATCCAAATATCTAAAAATGCCCTCATAAAATGAATGTGGGCCCCTTTGCGCATCTAGGCTGCAAAAAAGTGTCTCACATGTGGTATCGCCGTATTCAGGAGAAGTGGGGCAATGTGTTTTGGGGTGTCATTTTACATATACCCATGCTGGGTGAGATAAATATCTTGGTCAAATGCCAACTTTGTATAAAAAAATGGGAAAAGTTGTCTTTTGCCGAGATATTTCTTTCACCCAGCATGGGTATATGTAAAAAGACACCCCAAAACACATTGCCCAACTTCTCCTGAATACGGCGATACCACATGTGTGACACTTTTTTGCAGCCTAGGTGGGCAAAGGGGCCCACATTCCAAAGAGCACCTTTAGGATTTCACAGGTCATTTACCTACTTACCACACATTAGGGCCCCTGGAAAATGCCAGGGCAGTATAATTACCCCACAAGTGACCCCATTTTGGAAAGAAGACACCCCAAGGTATTCCGTGAGGGGCATGGCCAGTTCCTAGAATTTTTTATTTTTTGTCACAAGTTAGTGGAAAATGATGATTTTTTTATTTTTATTTTTTTCCCTTACAAAGTCTCATATTCCACTAACTTGTGACAAAAAATAAAAACTTCCATGAACTCACTATGCCCATCAGCGAATACCTTGGGGTGTCTTCTTTCCAAAATGGGGTCACTTGTGGGGTAGTTATACTGCCCTGGCATTCTAGGGGCCCAAATGTGTGGTAAGGAGTTTGAAATCAAATTCTGTAAAAAATGACCAGTGAAATCCGAAAGGTGCTCTTTGTAATTTGGGCCCCTTTGCCCACCTAGGCTGCAAAAAAGTGTCACACATGTGGTATCTCCGTATTCAGGAGAAGTTGGGGAATGTGTTTTGGGGTGTCATTTTACATATACCCATGCTGGGTGAGAGAAATATCTTGGCAAAAGACAACTTTTCCCATTTTTTTAAACAAAGTTGGCATTTGATCAAGATATTTCTCTCACCCAGCATGGGTATATGTAAAATGACACCCCAAAACACATTCCCGAACTTCTCCTGAATACGGAGATACCACATGTGTGACACTTTTTTGCAGCCTAGGTGGGCAAAGGGGCCCACATTCCAAAGAGCACCTTTCGGATTTCACTGGCCATTTTTTACAGAATTTGATTTCAAACTCCTTACCACACATTTGGGCCCCTAGAATGCCAGGGCAGTATAACGACCCCACAAGTGACCCCATTTTGGAAAGAAGACACCCCAAGGTATTCCGTGAGGGGCATGGCGAGTTCCTAGAATTTTTTATTTTTTGTCACAAGTTAGTGGAAAATGATGATTTTTTTATTTATTTATTTTTTCTTACAAAGTCTCATATTCCACTAACTTGTGACAAAAAATAAAAACTTCCATGAACTCACTATGCCCATCAGCGAATACCTTGGGGTGTCTTCTTTCCAAAATGGGGTCACTTGTGGGGTAGTTATACTGCCCTGGCATTCTAGGGGCCCAAATGTGTGGTAAGGAGTTTGAAATCAAATTCTGTAAAAAATGACCAGTGAAATCCGAAAGGTGCTCTTTGGAATGTGGGCCCCTTTGCCCACCTAGGCTGCAAAAAAGTGTCACACATGTGGTATCGCCGTATTCAGGAGAAGTTGGGGAATGTGTTTTGGGGTGTCATTTTACATATACCCATGCTGGGTGAGAGAAATATCTTGGCAAAAGACAACTTTTCCCATTTTTTTTATACAAAGTCGGCATTTGACCAAGATATTTCTCTCGCCCAGCATGGGTATATGTAAAATGACACCCCAAAACACATTGCCCAACTTCTCCTGAATACGGAGATACCACATGTGTGACACTTTTTTGCAGCCTAGGTGGGCAAAGGGGCCCACATTCCAAAGAGCACCTTTCGGATTTCACCGGCCATTTATTACAGAATTTGATTTCAAACTCCTTACCACACATTTGGGCCCCTAGAATGCCAGGGCAGTATAGCTACCCCACAAGTGACCCCATTTTGGAAAGAAGACACCCCAAGGTATTCCGTGAGGGGCATGGCGAGTTCCTATAATTTCTTTGTCACAAGTTAGTGGAAAATTATGATTTTTTTTCTTTTTTTTTTCTTACAAAGTCTCATATTCCACTAACTTGTGACAAAAAATAAAAACTTCCATGAACTCACTATGCCCATCAGCGAATACCTTGGGGTGTCTTCTTTCCAAAATGGGGTCACTTGTGGGGTAGTTATACTGCCCTGGCATTCTAGGGGCCCAAATGTGTGGTAAGGAGTTTGAAATCAAATTCTGTAAAAAATGACCAGTGAAATCCGAAAGGTGCTCTTTGGAATGTGGGCCCCTTTGCCCACCTAGGCTGCAAAAAAGTGTCACACATGTGGTATCTCTGTATTCAGGAGAAGTTGGGGAATGTGTTTTGGGGTGTCATTTTACATATACCCATGCTGGGTGAGAGAAATATCTTGGCAAAAGACAACTTTTCCCATTTTTTTATACAAAGTTGGCATTTGATCAAGATATTTCTCTCACCCAGCATGGGTATATGTAAAATGACACCCCAAAACACATTGCCCAACTTCTCCTGAATACGGAGATACCACATGTGTGACACTTTTTTGCAGCCTAGGTGGGCAAAGGGGCCCACATTCCAAAGAGCACCTTTCGGATTTCACCGGCCATTAATTACAGAATTTGATTTCAAACTCCTTACCACACATTTGGGCCCCTAGAATGCCAGGGCAGTATAGCTACCCCACAAGTGACCCCATTTTGGAAAGAAGACACCCCAAGGTATTCGCTGATGGGCATAGTGAGTTCATGGAAGTTTTTATTTTTTGTCACAAGTTAGTGGAATATGAGACTTTGTAAGAAAAAAAAAAAAAAAATCATAATTTTCCGCTAACTTGTGACAAAAAATAAAAAATTCTATGAACTCACTATGCCCATCAGAGAATACCTTAGGGTGTCTACTTTCCGAAATGGGGTCATTTGTGGGGTGTTTGTACTGTCTGGGCATTGTAGAACCTCAGGAAACATGACAGGTGCTCAGAAAGTCAGAGCTGCTTCAAAAAGCGGAAATTCACATTTTTGTACCATAGTTTGTAAACGCTATAACTTTTACCCAAACCATTTTTTTTTTACCCAAACATTTTTTTTTTATTAAAGACATGTAGAACAATAAATTTATAGCAAAATTTATATATGGATCTCGTTTTTTTTGCAAAATTTTACAACTGAAAGTGAAAAATGGAAAATGCAAATGTGATCGCACACTACATCCAGCACTCTGCCCTCCATGCTGGATGAGACATTGGTGTACATTTTGGCCAAAGCGTAATAAGCCACTCACCGCGTCAAGGTCGTCTCATTAGAGTGGTCCCTAACTCTTGTTCCTACCTGTTTATGGGCCATGACAGCCACATAAAGTCCAGGGAATGCAGGTCAGCATGCAAGCCAAGTACACTCTGCTTTTAACCCCGTCCGGTGCCATTACAGCTTTCATCGGATGCAGGGATGCAAGTACCAACATGCATGCTGAGCCCACCATATACTTCTCCTGGAGCCAAATGGCTAATGGTAGGTTCTTTATAAGCAGACTCAGTTTTATACTGACTTTAAAACCAGCCTCCAGGAAAGATTGACTGGTCAGGTGTGCTTGACTCAAAGGAGATCGCCACGCCTCCAATATATGCTA
This sequence comes from Bufo bufo, assembly GCF_905171765.1. NCBI lineage: Eukaryota > Metazoa > Chordata > Amphibia > Anura > Bufonidae > Bufo > Bufo bufo. The sequence continues at coordinate 572,128,483 of NC_053390.1, forward strand.
CAAAGAAAAAATGTGGGGGGTTGAGCCCGCACAACCTGCCTGTAGGTGCAGATCACTATGGCGAAATACATATACAAACGGAAAATGCAAATGTGATCGCACACTACATCCAGCACTCTGCCCTCCATGCTGGATGAGAAGTTGGTGTACATTTTGGCCAAAGCGTAATAAGCCACTCACTCATAAGTCCCTGGACTTTATGTGGCTGTCATGGCCCATAAACAGGTAGGAACAAGAGTTAGGGACCACTCAAATGAGACGACCTTGACGCGGTGAGTGGCTTATTACGCTTTGGCCAAAATGTACACCAATGTCTCATCCAGCATGGAGGGCAGAGTGCTGAATGTAGTGTGCGATCACATTTGCATTTTCCGTTTGTATATGTATTTCGCCATAGTGATCTGCACCTACAGGCAGGTTGTGCGGGCTCAGCCCCCCACATTTTTTCTTTGAAAGTGAAAAATGTAATTTTTTTTGCAAAAAAATCGTTAAATTTCGATTAATAACAAAAAAAGTAAAAATGTCAGCAGCAATGAAATACCACCAAATGAAAGCTCTATTAGTGAGAAGAAAAGGAGGTAAAATTCATTTGGGTGGTAAGTTGCATGACCGAGCAATAAATGGTGAAAGTAGTGTAGGTCAGAAGTGTAAAAAGTGGCCTGGTCTTTCAGGGTGTTTAAGCCATGGGGGCTGAGGTGGTTAACGGTGTTCCCTATGCGGTAAAACTGACCTGTTAACCATCATTCTTTGGGTCAGTTTGATTACAGTGATACACATTTCTATAGTTTTACTTGTGTTTTAATACTGAGAAAAAATCTAAACTTTAAAAAAAAAGCATTTTTTCTTTGCATCACGATTTTCCGCTCCCCATAACTTACGTAGGGCTCATATTTTGCGGGGCAATCTGTAGTTTTTATTGATACCATTTTGTAGTGCGTATGACTTTTAGACCACAAGAGACAAACAAATGATGAATCAACCATTTAGATATTTTTTTTTCGGTTACGGCGTTCACCATATGAGATAGATACATTTATATTTGCATTTATATTTTAATAGTACAAGTATTTTGGGACATGGCGATGCCCACAATTTTTTTTTTATTATTATTTTTATTATTTTTAAACTGAGGGAAGTGATTTAATAGGGGAAAGCGGGGATGTTAAATTTTTTTAAAACCTTTTTTTTTACCTTTTTTTACACTTTTATTAAGTCCCTCTAAGGGACATGAACATACAATCGTTAGAGCACTTCTCCCATAGACTGCAATGATTTACCATTGCAGCCTATGGAAGTTTCATTGTGTTCCTATGGGGGCTTCAAAGGAACATTGCTGTAGTAAGCCTGGTAGCCTCTAGCTACCATACAGAACAAACGGCTCCCTCGATTGCCACGTGAGGGAGTCATTTCAGCCTCGGGAGTGCAGCACTCCTGGGAAAAGCCACTTCTGATGCAGTGGTCACAATTGACCACTGCATCTGGGAGGTTAAGTGTCTGTAATTGGCCTTATCGTCGATCACAGACATTATACCAGAGTGTATGCCCCGTGAAACAGCATTTTTGAAAGACTGGCCTTGTACAGTGGAGGTCTAGAAAAGGTTAAAGGGAATCTTTCCTGCTGAACATGCTGTCTGATCTGCCAGAATCATGTTATAGAGCAGTAATTGGCTGAGCAGATTATATAGTTTTGTGGTAAAATATTCTGTATAGCATGTAATTAGTTGATTAAAATCCCTGCTCTTTCTATATTTAGAAGTCCAGTGAGTGATTGACGGCTACCTCTATGCACAGTCATAGGGGGAAGGCTGTGAATCACTGAGTCGGACCACCTAAAAATAAGTAGACTCCTAAAAGTAGAAACAGCGTGGATTTAAATGAGTAAAATGCACATTATTCAGAATCTTTTCCCCAAAAAACGACAGCATATATCAGTCTGCTCAGCTCCTTCTGCTGTATAGCATGCTGCCAGCAGAACAGACTTCATGGTTAACATGACAGGTTACCTTCAAAGACAGCTTTAACACAAGGTATAATACTTTTGAGTCCAAGAGGAAAAGACCTAAGGTCATACTAATTAATCAACCCAACAAGTTAGATGAAACATGTCATGCACTTTTCAAACATCACCATAGCTAAGGTATTGTAGCTAATATTACTCTTGTAAAGTAAGCAGTTATAAAACGTATCACCTCCAATTGATTGTGAGCATCCTGCAAGTCTGAGTTATGATAAGGGGTGATAGTATCAGAAAAGCATCCATTTTTTAGGCCATACAAGTAAATTCAATGGTTTCCAATATATTTACGTAGTAATTATGTCATCATATTAGACTGGTAAATTGATAGCACTACATGTTCTCCTACCACTTCAGGTCAATGATGGAAGTGGTCTTTCAAAAATTGTTATAATTTTACTTCCAAAACTTTACCTTGCAGGTCATACCAAGTTTTATATGATGTCTACTTACATTTGCAGGGTGGTAGAAGGCAGGCCCCAGTGTATTGTCCACAGCAGGTAGACTTTGTCTCACAAGGGAACCGTCTGCAGTTTCTTCATAGCCAAAAACTTGTCCTGGTCCAGGGATAGATGGAGCACCAGCATTTTGCTGCCTTTTCTGATGGCTTTTTGCTATCTGTGTGGGTAATGACAAAACTTCTATTTTGATTTACATTTAGTAGAATATGGTTTTCTTTAACAATAAAGACCTCCATCATACAGTCAACGATGGATGGGAAACAGAAAACTGCACAATAAAATGTGATATGTTATTATGACCACAGCTAGGGAAGGTCATGAAAAATATACATAGGAAAAGGGGCCATTATGAATGATAAAAAAATGGACCTCCATAAGGATAACAATTTTGGCACACAGAACTTCCCCTTTCCATGACTCTAAGGCCAATTCCCTATCCTTTCCTGCTAACAATGCAGTTCTTCAAGAGATGGGAGTCCTACACAAACTGTAGGACTCCCATCTCCTGAAGAACTGCATTGTTAGCAGTTCATCAGGAGATAGAAGTCCTGTAGCCATCTGGTGGCAAAGAGAATGGGAGCAACCAGGGCCTTGAATCAACATGGTGTGTCTGTACAGACTCACAAAGTCAGTAACTGCAATAATTATTTAATCTGTAAAAAATGCTCTTCATTCTGAACCTAACGTAGCCATATACCTCAAATAGCTGTGAGCTAATTGGCTGTTGGGCCAACAGCTACGTCTCCCAATGCCTCCCCTTCATACACACGTATCCACGATCGGCCAAGTTACAGTAGCATGTGTTTTCAATGAGAGAGGGAAATAAGCCACTGCCAGACAAGGTATTGACCATGTTGAAAACCAAGATGCCCATGAATTCTTTCCAGCAACATTTGCTGCTGAGGGCAAGTCTTAACGAAAAATACATTAGAAGGTTGGCCGGTCCCATATGGCCACCTTCCAACAATGCTAAAACTGTACGGAAACAGAAGGAAAAGCCTATTACGGTGATCAAGATGACCAGGGAGAGGGATGCCACAAGTAAATCCAACGGAAGACACAATGGCACTTTAGTTGAATTATTCTGTTGCTTCAGCACCGTTAATGTGGATTGAAGCTACAGATTACTATCTGACAAATATGTTGATTAATGTTAGCGCAAATTAAATGAACTGATTAATGTTAGCCAGAATGAAATTACACAAAGTTCTTGCCAAGAGTGGACAATATTATAATTAGTCAACAAGAATCCAATAATTGTGACCAACATTTACATTATTAATAGAGGAGCCCAGATACGCCCAGGCGTCTCTTCCTACAAATTGATTTAAGGCTAAAAGTATTGGAGTAGAGCAGATTGGCTAACCATGGTGTCTACAGGCATCCATAATGTGTTTAAAGATAATGAAATGTTGCAGCAGTGCACTGTATATTACTTTATTGTAAGACCGCAGAAAAGATAATAGAATAACCGCTCTGACATACAGTAGATAGGACTTGCATACAACACTTCTTTTCTAACCTATTCTTATTATTGTAATCGGTCAGAAGGGAATAAAGACAATAATCCTGTAGGGTTTGGTACCTTCAAACTCCCTGGTGTAGATCTGATCATCTGACAGCAGAAAACATGGCTACATGGAGGCAGGAGACATAGATTGCCCTAAAAATGCCATGCATCTGCAGACTGGGAGTTGTGGGAAATTTAAAGATAGCTGTGATTTTTATAATAAGTATCTAGTAGAATTTTTCAAATATGTAAGTGTAAGGATCTGTTCACAAGTTCTGGGTTTGACATGGATTCTGGCGCTGATTCTGGGCAGAAATCTGTGCCAGAACCGATGTCAATCCACATTCAGTGTCTGAATTAGGATTTTGTAACCCTTGTTCACATTCACTGGGAATATAATCTGTGGTCATGTTGCGAAAAAAAAAGTCAGCGAGGATAAGCATCTTGCTACTTAGCCCCACTGACTACACATCACTGACTACAACGAACTGCATGTCTGCAGTAGAAATCCAAGGAAAAATATGCAGAAAGAAGGGACATGTTGCACATTTTACTGCATCTTAAATTCTATGCAGAATTTCTTCTCAGCGTGTGGATGAGATTTGTTAAGATCTCATCGACTTTGCGGCTACTGCAATAGGATATGGAATTTCTGCCTGCAAATCTAGGTGAAAAATCTGCAGCATATATGCTACATGTGAACATATCCTAATTGAACAACCCTATCTGTTATTTATAGGCTATTTTTTACCATATCAATCTGCCAGGCTACTGCCAACAACTTACCACACTGTTTATTATATTAAAGGGGTTGTTTAATACTGATGACCTATCCTTAGGATCGGCCTCCAATATCTGATTGGTGGGGACCTGCTCATCAGCTGTTTGAAGAGGCTGCAATGCTCCGGAGAGTGCTGCGGCCTCTTCCTAGGCCGGTGACATCAAGTTCATTGGTCACATGGCCTAGACGTAGCTCAGTCCCATTAAAGTTAAGGGGGGAGCTGTAATACCAAGTACAGCCCCTATTCAATAGATGTTGCTGTTCTTAGCAAGCTCCAAGGAGGCTGGATGCCAAGTGTTGCCCCTTCCCCCACCATTCTGATACTGATGACCTGTCCTGTGGATAAGTCATCAATATTAAACACTGGAAAACCCCTTTAATTTTCCAAGTAGACGGCTGTTGATTGCCTGTGTTTTTATTAGTCTTTCAGATAAAAAAATAAGGGGGTAATTTATCAAACTAATGTAAAGTAGAATTGGCCTAGTTGTCTATAGCAACCAATCAGATTCCACCTTTCATTTTGGAGAGCTCCTTTGAAAAATGAAATGAAGAATCTGATTGGTTGCTATGGGCAACTAAGCCAGTTCTACTTTACACCAGTTTGATAAATGACCCCCTAAATCTATAATATTGGCTTCTTTTCTCTTGCCAGTCGGAAGCAGATTCCTGTATAAAAGCTCCTCTCCCTTTGCCAAATACACATCCTTGAAATGTAATACCATTGGCGTATGAATAACTTACAATTTAGGCTAGCATCATGGCTTCCAGAGTCATGACAGCAATAAAGGATCTGCTTTCAAACAGATCTCAAACAATCCTGATAGATCCCTTTGGTCTATGATGGGGTTGATCAGGTTCCCATTGGAGTTCTGAGATTTTTAACAGCATTTTGTCATAAAAAATATACTTGAATCTTAACAGAAGAGAGAAAAATGAGTGTGCCCAGAGCATACGATATCCCATCACCTGTAGTCGTCAATCACCCAATAGTAATAAGAAAAATGATGTACTTTTTGAGGTTTTGGAGAGGTCCTCTTTGCTCCATCAGTATCCATTCCAAGCTGCAGATCATATGCGCCAGGTCCAGGAATAGAGGAGACAGATTCTTGAAAGCGCTTTTCTTTGTTCTGGATAGTTTGTCCTCCTTTCACCTTTTCCTAAAAAATATTACCCATGGTTGTCATAGTGTAACGCAGGAATAACAAACCACCACACGCCAGCTGGAACAGCTGCACCGAGGCATCCAAATGAAACCGGATAGTTAATAGCAAGCTGCAACCAAGCTTGTAATTGTTAGAATAAATATGCTTTTCGGTATAATATATTCTGTATAATGCTACAGAGCACTTTTAAAGGACTTGCTAGATGCCTAATTGTCTCATTTGTAAATGTGACGAGGTTGCACAACACTATAAATGTAAATATTTTTCCTTCTTAAAAAGTGGATGTAATAAAATCACATAATTGGGCTATATATACTAGTGTGGAAATCTGAAATGTTGCATTAGCCAGGAAAATGTGCACATTCCTACCAGCAAATTAGAAAAATCATAAGTTACAATTTTACTCCTGCAATCTAAAAAAATGATGTTTATGCCATCACTGAATTTGCCTACAGGATGTATATGGCTGGCATATTGTGATATAGTGTCACGCCCTGGCCTCCCCTAACATCCTGAACCCAAAATTCCAAAACAGGTTTCTTATGAATGATGTTACGTCAAGCAAATTTCTAATTGATGGGGTTCAAAGGCCAGGGAACTGAGTCAACTTTATTCTCAGTCAACTTTGCCCTGCTTCTCCTCCCTTTTGTGACCAGCTTGTAATGAAGCCCACAGCCAACCATCTGCATCTTTACTCTTCAGTAAATCTTTGATAGGGGGCATAGCAACATCACAAAGCAGTGATGGTCCATAATATTGTCAAATATAAGGGGATAGTGGAGCTGAATCTAAATCATGGCATGGAGTGTCAAAAGGAGATTCAACTTGATTTCCAGTTGTATGTAAATTAAAGGGGTTGTCTAGGATTTTAAGAATGTTGGCATACTCAGGAATAAAATAAAAATGACCACCTGTTAAAGGGAACCTGTCACACTGAAAATGCAAATTTTATGTATTATTTATTGATATAGCACCAATATAGTCTTCAGACATTATCAACACTTGCTTTCCCAAGGGAAGGAAACCGGAGTAGCCAGAGGAAACCCATGCAAACATGTGGAGAACATACAAACTCCATGCATATGTTGTCCTTGGTTGGATTTGAACCTAGGACCCCGTCAATCATGGCCAATCTCTTAGTTGGACTCCTAAGCCCTGAATAAGCAGAAATTCTGAATATGTTATGCAGAATCTGTTTCCAAACTACATTGATTTGCCCAGCTTCCCCTGTGTAACATGCAGCCTGAAGATCAGATATACCTTCTAATGTGACAGGTTCATGACAATTACATAATTCACCAGGACATAGTTTCAGCCATTACAGTAATTTTGTAAAAAAAATGACAATTTGTATAGGAATCAGAATGAAATGAGAAGGGCAGATGGTTTATAAGTGGCTCACAAGCTCTCAGAGGGCTTCATCAGGCCAGAGTCGTGCGACACTGACATGTGCGTTCATTGCCTTCATGGTTTCCATTTATCTATATTCTCATTTAAATAATGTTGAGTTCAATATTCATTTCACCTTTAAATTAAATATTTCATAGTGTCCTGGTCCAGGTGCAGCAGAAACAGTCTGAGGGGAATTAAAAGCAAAATCTCGACTTGCAGTTGATAAAAAGGGAGCATATCCAGCTAAAAAAAACAAAAAAACATTTAGAAACACAATAAAAACATATGACAGGAACATTAAAAATGTCGAATAATATAACAAAATAATCGAATGTGGAGTAATTGAGTGCGTGTTATTTAATATATAAATGTGATGTATGACTAAGGTCCTGATTGTCATGTGATGTATGACTGAGGTCCTGATTGTCATGTGATGTATGACTGAGGTCCTGATTGTCATGTGATGTATGACTAAGGTCCTGATTGTCATGTGATGTATGACTGAGGTCCTGATTGTCATGTGATGTATGACTGAGGTCCTGATTGTCATGTGATGTATGACTGAGGTCCTGATTGTCATGTGATGTATGACTGAGGTCCTGATTGTCATGTGATGTATGACTGAGGTCCTGATTGTCATGTGATGTATGACTAAGGTCCTGATTGTCATGTGATGTATGACTGAGGTCCTGATTGTCATGTGATGTATGACTGAGGTCCTGATTGTCATGTGATGTATGACTGAGGTCCTGATTGTGCAGATGAAGCTCAGATGGTAAGGGGCTCATGTGCTAGGAGTCTAGGGAGAACCTAGGGTTGCATTAAGAGGTGACTTGCTCCCTGTTCCCTGCTACCTGGCTAGCAGCCACCGCCATTGCACGGCGGGGGGTTTCTCCCACGCCCCGCCGTGACATTATAATAAATAAGGGTGACTCACACAGACATAGACATTCAGCCAGGGAGCAGAGCTCCTACACAGACTGACAAAATCCAACTGACCACAGGCTCCAACACACCAACATATAAGGAGGCCTGAGGTCACACCCACCACACCTCGCAAAAACACACCTTAACCCAGTGCACACCAAAGCAGGGAAAGGAAACAATCTTAAAGGGAAAGCGCACACACATACATATCAACAAGTTACCACAAGCAACCAGCATGAGCGGCGAAAGTGTCACGGCACACACCAAAGGCCATGACAGGGGCATTATTACTAAAAGGGGGCACAATTACTGTGTGAAGAAACAAAGGGGACTATTACTGTGTGGTTCACCAGGGGGGCATTATTACAGTGTGAGATTGTGTAAGGGTGGGGAAAAGGTAAGGAGGATGCTAGAAAAGTGGGGAGCCAAAGATGTCTGTGTGTTACACTCTGCAGATGCAAGTCATGGCCCGGAGAAGACGTCAAAGCAGTCTGGGCCAGATGGAGAAGAGAGGGGAGAGTGAATGACTCCAGAAAGTGTGTTACCTGTGAGTCACCAGAAGTCACCAGAGCGTCTGTGTAGTTCTTGTATGTACCACCATAAAGTCACTGTATAGTGGTAAGTTTGGCCTTTGTGTAGAGGTTTCTACTGTGCAACAGTATGATGGTGGTATTCCATCATTGAATATGGTGGTAATTTGTGTTCATGTGCTTGCAATATTATTAAGGTCTTATAGAACATTACTATTGGTTCAGCAACAGTACGGTGATAAATATATATTTATTTATTTTTGGGGGGGGAGAATATAATTGAATAGAATTTGTCGGATATATGTCTTTCCATAAACATACTTGAAAAAATGCTTGTGAAAGGTCCTTCTTCCCATTTTTGTAATAAATCTTTTGCTTACAGCACCTTGTTTTACCTAATTTCAGGCAGCCAGTATATAGTGCTGTATGATTTATCATTAGTAATTTGTATGTCGGGGCTTCTGTTCCATTACACATATCTCGTATCTATAGCTGTAGTCGATGCTGCTAGAAATATTCCACAATGGCGGGTCATTCGATTTGAATGATACACTGATGCAGCCTTTTATACCCACTTTTATAGCATATAGCAGTGGACCCCCAACCAACCCCCTGACCAGTACAAGACAAGTGGATCATCTGGTACCTGTCCACAGGGGGCGCCAGTGTTTAATGGCGGGATGGCAACTATCGGCTCCTGTGCCCTGCCATTCAGCCTCACAGGCTGAAGGTCGCTAGGCCTGAGGACTATGAGGCAGTGGCACGGTGCAGGATTCTTGCAATGACATCATTACGACCTTCTGCGCCAGGTCACAGGTGGCACAAAGACGTCATCACGCCGCCAGTGCACTACTAGGGAGGCCACTACTAGGGAGCATTATATGTAAAGAGGACACTACTGAGGGGGCATTATATATACTGTGGCCTTAATGGAAATTACTACTGAGACTGGGGAGATTACTAAGTAGGGAGCATAAAATGAGGCATTATTACTAAATAGGTGTGTTCTGTGTGTCCAGTTAGGGAGACATCACCTGAGTCACTGAGTATGGGCCGAAACAGGATTATTAATGACTGGGACCT